>NC_046304.1:41238330-41863330 GCF_004115265.2 Rhinolophus ferrumequinum
ATTAATTTTTGTTCCAAAAGATGCATTAGAGCTGATTGTCTGGCTAGGTCTTATTGTCAGGGAAACACGGTAGTCACAAAGAGCTATTAACTTTACCTCCTAAATAGACCTTCATGTCTCTTCCTGCTTCCAGTTTTACCTACCTCCAAAAATAAGTCTGATCGTGTCAGAACTCCCCTCCCTAAACCTTACGCCATAACTCAGGATTTCCCATTGTTCTGAGGATGTAGTCCAAACCCTTTAACTTGTCTTGTAAGGCCCTCTAAGGTCTAGGCCTTGCCTCCTTATTCAGCTTTATCTCACCTGTCTCCCTCTTTTACTCTACATTCTAGTGAAGAGATTAGAACATTCCACTTTGGCATAAGGATTATTTTGAGCTGAAAGGAATTAAGAAACAGCAAACACAGAGAGAGCTCTTTTCCCTCCCCTAGTTGCTTAAAAGCAGGATATAAATTTCCCTTTATGAAGGTGTTTCTCTCCCCTCTTCTATACCAGCAGAAGGCAAACAACTGTTATCACTGGAGACAGATTTGCACTAAGTTGGGTCTGCACAAACAAACCTTATTAAAATAACCCTTATCTTTCATAAGTTTCTCTATATACTTACCTTTCAGCAATTTACCACCCCTCGGAGCTCTACCCCCTTTTCCTTTGTCTTGCCAGTTCGCCGCAAATTTATTGGCCCAAATTCTAACCACCTCTTTGAGTTACTTCTCACTGAATTCTCCTGTGTTTGTGCATGTTTCATGTGTAAATAAACTCTTGTTTTTAAAATTCTGTTAATCTGTCTTTTGTCAGTTTACATTGCAGGGCCCCAGATACTGAACCTAAGAGGGTAGAGAGAAAAGTTTCCTTCCCTCCCCTTCACCAGCTACATGGAAGTTCTTGACCCACTTTCTTGCCTCAGAAGCTTTCCATGTATTGCTTTCTCTGTCCAGAACACTCTTCCATGGCTATCTCTGCCCATCCTGCAAATGATGTACGAATATTTCCTGTGAGTGAGTGAGTGATTGAGTGAGTGCCGGGATCGTGTCCCGTGAAACCGAAGAATGGAAGCACGGACCAAGGAGAAGTGAGGAGTTGTAAAAGAGGATAGTTTATTAAAAGCAAAGTGTTGCAGCTCCGCGGGAGGCGGTTCACAAATGGGACGCCCCCTGACTGAGGCAAAAGCTCTTACCTTCCCTTGCCTGTTTGGGGAAGGGGAGCTGGCTCCTTCTAATGAAATTCATCTGCCAGGCTTGTTCTGTTTGCCCACCCTAAAAGGATTAACAAACCCATTCTTATGTATCAGATCTGCTCTGGCAAAAGGAATTTTATGAGATAATTTATTAACCTCTAGGCGCTGTTACATTTTGTCCTGGAGTAAAGGAGTTATTTCAGTACCTGAAGTTTCAGGATGTGGCGGTCTCATGTTTATTCCACCAGGGATCTTTCTGTCTGCCTAACAACATGTTAACTAACCTGTCTCACAAACATACTTCTTCAGGCTTTTTCTGACCTACTAGAATACAGGGATAGGTTGGCTATCCCTGCTATTACTCTAGTGTTAACCATGTGTGTCATTACTGTCATCGCCCTTTACTGAAATTACTTGTTTAATTGTCCACTTCCTATCTAGCCTATACGCTCCATGAGGACAGAAGCTGTTTGTAGTCTCCACACTTAGTATCTGGTACATAATTGGCACTCATTCTTACTTGTTTAATGAATGAATGGAATAAACTTCTGTTGCTATAATTATGTTTTATTTATTGATTGTTATTACATACTTAATATTTGTATGCCTTTGAAATTCATATGTTGAAGCCCTAACCCCCATTGTTGCTATATTTGGATATGGGGCCTTTAAGGGTAATGAGGTCAGAGGGTGGGGCCTTTATCCTTAGTGTTATTATAAGAAGAGACACCAGAGAGCTCGCTCTCTTTTTCTTACCACACTTCCCTGTGCACATGCACTAAGGAAAGGTTATACCGTGTTTCCTGAAAATAAGACCTAGCGGGACAATCAGCTCTAATGCGTCTTTTGGAGCAAAAATTAATATAAGACCCAGTATTATATAGTGTTGTATTATATTATATTGTATTATATTATATCCGGTCTTATAGTAAAATAAGACTGGGTCTTATATTAATTTTTGCTCCAAAAGACACATTACAGCTGATTGTCTGGCTAGGTCTTATTTTCGGGGAAACATAGTATGAGGATGTAGCGAGAAGGTGGCCAGGAAGAGGGCTCTCACCAGAAACCAAATTTGCTAGCACCTTGATCATGGACTTCTAGCCTCCAAAACAGTGAGAAAAGAAATTTCTGTTGTTTAAGCTGCCCAGTCTGTGGTATTTTGTTATAACACTCTGAGCAGACTAATATAATTCATTATTCTATTTGTGTATATCTTGTCTCCTTGAAGGAGGGCCAAGTCATATTTCTCTTATTGCTCTTTGAAAAACATTACATTTAGTAGGTGTTTAAAAAATATTTGACTGACCGATTGAAGTGGGAGCCTTTACACATAGTACTTCTTCCTAAAACACTTTCCCCTTACTCTTTACCCAGTTAAACTCTACTCATCCTTCAGGCCTCAGCCTTAATATCACGTCCTCAGAATATCCCCTGTCCTACCTAATCTAAGTGATTAGCTCCACCCTATGATTCTCTCTTACATCTTTGTTCTTTTCCTTCATAGTATGTATGATAGTTTTAATTATATATATTTTAATATAAGTCCCACAAAGGCGGGGACTTTGGCCCACCATGATGTCCTCATCACCTATCATAGTGCCCTGCACAAATATAAACAACATTACAATATTATAAATCTATCTGATGATTAAATGACTTGACCACATAATTTGATCTCTTACTGGTCATAACCTGATATTTTGTTTTGTTTTTTTAAACTTTTATTTATTTTAAATGTGTTTTTCCAGGACCCATCAGCTCCAAGTCAAGTAGTTGTTTCAATCTAGTTGTGGAGGGTGCAGCTCACAGTGGCCCAAAGGGGGATCGAACCGGCACCTTGTTAAGAGCACTGCACTCTAATCAACTGTCGAGCAGGGGACCCTGCTCGCTGTACCATGTGTCGTGCCGGGCGGCCCACGGGGCCTCTAGTCCTGCTCCCCACATAAGAACGCAGGATATGGTTAGGCCAAAAAGGAACACCCACGGAGCCATACATAAGGGAGTCATACCACTATAGTCTCACTGGAGGCACTATAGTCTCACTGGAGGCTGGATCCACACGACCTGCAACCTGCTGTCTGCTTCTCTGCCTGCCAACCAACCTACCGACCAACCAACGCAGCCGCGGCAGTTATATCAGTGGCCAATTGGCTAACTGGTTACAGCTGATAGTCAATTAGCCACATCTGACAGCCATCTACTACCCAAGCCAGCACCTTTCCACGTGAGGCCGAGAGCCTGGAAACTGCTCTCTGGGACTCTGTCCCCACACCAACTGAGCTAACCGGCCACCCCTAACCTGATGTTTATTTTTGATTTCCCCTTTCCGGACCTAGAGAACACACTGGCCCTGAACATAACTCCTTAAGGAATTTGAAGTCAAGGCAGTGTCTGAAGTGTTGAGGCTAATCAGAAAATGCATCTCGGCTGAAGTGAGTTCTGAGGTGTGCTCCATGGCTGATGGCTAGGAGGGGTAGGCAGACTTCAAAAGCACAGGGAAAAAGATAAACTGTAAGCAAATTAGCTTGCCTGGAGTGGAGGCTGTATAAGCTGGGCTGAAATGGTGGTGTTGAAGACAGTTGATAAGCTTTTGGGTTTTGGGCTGATGCCTTCAGATTTGACAAAATAGACTGAGGGAGCTGGTGCTGCTGATTGAGCTCAGGAGTGACCTCATGAGAATGGAATCTGAGAAAGATTATGCGGACAGCTGAAGATTATGTGGATTGGAGGTGAGATGAGAGTAGGGGCCCAGAATGCAGCAAAGAGATTGCCAGGGAGTCTAGGCAGGTCTAAATTTCCATTATTCTAGGGTCCTAGATGGTTGAAGCTGAAAAAAGATAGACAATGAAAATACTCATTTACAGTGAGAAATATTCTTATCCAATTCCTTCTCCTTAGGGCATTTGAATTCCAACCAGAAGGCTGCTTGGTGACTACAAACTTAGACCAAAAAGAGTGAATTGAGTGATATTGGCTATTATCTCCTTTTCCTCAGAAGGGACATAATATGCCTGACTGCTAGATAAACAAGAAAATATCTATTTCGTCTGGAGAGGATGTCAACCAAATAATAGATTCTCTGTTTCTCTTTTTTCTAGGTAGATTTTCATTTTTCTCTAAATATATTGCACAGCAATGTATTAAACACAGACTTGATTATATTCCAGTCTTGAGTATACACTATAATTGGCTTGAATGGGCTTTGTTGTTGTTGTTTGTTCTGTGTGTCACAAATATGATTTGGGAGATAAATGATAAGCTGGGTTTAAAATATACTGTGTTTGGTACAGGTGGCTGGTTAGCTCAGTTGGTTAGAAGTGGTGCTGGTAGCACCAAGGTTGCCGGTTTGATCCCCGCATGGGCCACTGTGAGCTGCGCCCTTCTTAAAAAAAATAAAAATAAAAAATATACTGTGTTTGAAGCACCTAAGGTGACAAATGTCCAAATGTTCATTGAAAATGTGAAGTTTGAACAATTTAGGAAAGAAGTTGGGACTGGAGATACAGATTTTTTTTTTTTTTAATTTTTACTGGGGAACATGGGGGAACAGTGTGTTCTTCCAGGACCCATCAGCTCCATGTCAAGTCGTTGTCTTCAATCTAGTTGTGGAGGGCGCAGCTCACTGGCGGCGACCTTGGTGTTATGAGCACTGTGCTCTAACCATTGAACCAACCGGCCGCCCCTACAGATTTTTTCAGGTAGAACTACGTGCATTCTTTTTGGTTATGTAATATTTTGTAACACCTTTGTGAGGGTTTTTATCATCATATTAACACTATTTATTTATATATCTCCATCCTCCACATCAGACAGTGAGCTCCTTGGGGCCAGGGATGGCCTCTTACTCACCTTAGTAAAAAGGCCTACAGATTGTAGGTGCTCAATTAGTTGAATGAATGAATGAATGAATGAGTAAAAGGAGGGTTCGTGGCAGAACTTGGGTGTTATAAGAACAGCAGAGAAGGCCTAAAGAGAAGACTACAATATCAAGCCACAGAGAAGTCACTGGTGGAATGCTAGAGAGGAAGTCAGAATTCAAGAAGGAAAAGAAGTTGGTGGAAAGGGAAACCAAGAAAAGAGTATCATTCTTAGCCTTAAAAGCTTCTCCCTAAATGCTGAGTAAAAGTGCCTGCTAAGGGTTTGAATCTTTTATTTTTACTGAGCACCATCCATCTTGAGGGTGCCCGGCCCGCTCTTTCAGTGATGCCTTCTGGCCTCCATGCCGGCATGGGGCTCCAGCCTCTCCCTGATGGAACCCCTATCAGCTCCTACAGTTGCCTTAGTGTCCTGGGTTCTAGTCTCAGGTCTGTCATGACTCATAGTGTGACCTTGGACAAGTCAGCTCCTTCTCTCTGGCCTCTAAAGTCCCTGCAGCTGTCAGGATGACTAGGAGAATGCAGACTGGATGACTGGTGAGGATTCCAACTCGTTCTTTGCTGCTTTTCAACAGTAAATTTCTTTGCCAAATACCAGCTGTCCTGCCCTCTTTTTTAGATCCTGAGTGGGACTCTAACCCCTTGTTGTTGGGCCCCTCCCAGCGTCCTCCTCCCTTGGTTCAGTTCAGAGATATGTCACTAGGTGGCACTGTCTTGATTGCAGCCAAGAAATTAACTTCAACCGTTTCGGCTGACTGTTGAGTGATTAGGCCAAACATACAGCATTCTCCACCTGTTCAAAAACAGAGGCAGAAATGAAGTTTAAGGGGATGGTTTAAAGTGCTCTGAGAGCCAATGTTACCATGGTCCTTGAAAGTTTGACTTTAGACACCGTTCCACTCCTTTTCTGCCTTTACCTTTGGTGCTCTGGGCCTTTAAATGACTCTGAGACTTCA
Source organism: Rhinolophus ferrumequinum (assembly GCF_004115265.2). NCBI lineage: Eukaryota > Metazoa > Chordata > Mammalia > Chiroptera > Rhinolophidae > Rhinolophus > Rhinolophus ferrumequinum. The sequence goes on from NC_046304.1 coordinate 41,244,342, forward strand.
GGTTGTTCATTGCTTTTTTCTTCCTTCCTTGGTGGCAAGGAATCTTAGATGCAGAGGATCAGCTTACTCATTCTCCTTGATTTTATAGCCTTCTTTCATCAATGGTCCATGCGAGGCCTCTCTTGTTTAATTATTTATTTAGTCCCAAAAGGAAAATTCTTATTGCCCCATCCCATCCAAACTACATGTTGGGCAACCATCAGATATTTTTAATGTGTGTTTTTGTTTGTTTGTATGTGTTCTTAAATAATGGGTAATACTTCTAGTATGCATATATTTAAAATGTTTAAATAATATATTTTCTTTAACCCAGTTCATCCAAAATGTTATCATTTCAACATGTGATCAACATATTGATATTAATGAGATGTATTACATTATTTTTTTTGTCTTCAAAATCCACTGTGTGTTTTACTTTTACAGCATATCTCAGTATGGATAAATTTTCATCTGAAATACTTGATCTGTATTTAGATTTTATAAAATTCACAGTTGAAAAAGTAGATTCACACACCTAAGTTGTTCCAAGTATACTTTAAAATTTTCCAATAACTGAGGCGAGAGAGAGAGAGAGAGAGAGAGAAAGAGAGAGGGGGGGGGGGGGAAAGGACAACCTCCCATTTCTCTGTCTTTTGAAGATCAAACTTTTTTCTAGAACGATTAGAATAACTTGTTTTTTAACTGGAAGGTGACATGAGAGCATCTCATTCAGTGATTGTTTTAAAGCTTTTAAACCATGGAGCCATTTCTTAGAAAATGATCGTGGGACACCCAGTAAATAAAGCCCCCAGGAGTGTTGCTGATTGAAATGGCAGAGATGGGGGAGCTCCAAGACCTGGCCTCTCTGCCTCCCTTGCAGCCGAAGCAAGTCAGAGGAGCCTTAGGTGTCTGTTGATCACCATTTGAAAGCTCCTGATTATCTCTCATTTTAGAGATAAGCAAGCTGAGGGCCAGAGGGCGGAAGTGGCTGGCAAAGTCAGGACTAGTGTCTGGGTTGTCCAGCTTCTGGCCTGCAGCTTTCTACAGAAACCTGTTTGTGTATCTGCAAACCCCGCAGGACACCTGGTCCAGGAAGGGGATGCAGGTGCGAGTAGAGGGGAGAGAGGCTGAGCTTCCTCTTTCTTTTTCCTCATCACCAGCAACCTGAGCTCCCAACCCTCCTGAGAAATGAAGTAGTCAGGGAGGGGACAGACAGGGAAAGAGAAGGAGGCAAGCAGAGGCCTGTGGGAGAAAGTGACAAGACGTCAGGAGGAAGAGAGAAGGGGAGGCAGAAGTGGGGAAGAGGTGACAGAAAAAGGTCAAAGGAGCCTCCGTGGCAGCCCAGGAAGAGGACTAGCCTAGGGTTTGGGCCCTGTTCTTGCTCTAGCATCCCCTTGAGCAGTTCCTGGCCCCTTTTCTCTCTTCAGTTTCCTTTGAAGGTTTCTCTGCCCACTAGGGGTGAGAGCTTGTATAGGCTACAGGGTAGCATCATACAAAGGACCAGAATTAGCTGCTCAGTTTTGGCTGTAAATAGCTGAATGTCTTCAAGCAGTTCTAAAGTCTGCCTGGGCCTTAGATTCCTCACCTATAAAACTAGATGAGATGGGGTGATCTCTAAGGGCCCTTTGGGGTCAGAAAGGTCTGGGACATGGACCGTGTGCTTAGGGAACCTAGGAGCAGGCAGATGTGGGCTCCAGGGCACCTGTCACTGCAAGCTTAGGCACTAACAGGGACAGACGTTCTGTAGTCTAGCAATCTGGTTTTACAGGTGAGGAAACTGGGCCTCGAAAGGCCAAGCAACTCTTCTGGTGCTCTCAGCACGAGTTCGCCTTACCTCTGAACTGCAGAGTCTCAAGGTTCAGCTGGAAGCAATTCTGTGCGGTAGATAAGCTTTTTTATGTTGTTTACCTGCACATTTTAGTGACTTCAACGTGTTCCACAAAAACAGCACATGCTCATTATAAACATTTCCATTAATACAGGAAGTGAAAAAGTTAAAAAACTGCAAATTGCTGTCATCGTTCCGCCCTCGCCCCCTAGGTCCCCAGGGTGTCTCCCATGAACAGTTTAGTGTGTATTCATCCTGACCTTTCTGACAAACGTACAAACATATGTTTCCTCCCCCAAGTGGGATTATAATATCTATTATTCAAGCATAAACTTTAGAATCAGACACTCTTAGGTTCTAATCCAGCTCATAGCTAGTTAGTCAAGTGACCTTGTTACTTGATACCACTTTTAATCTCCCCATGTGTAAAATAGGAATAATAATAGTATCTACCTTCTGGGATTGTGGTGAAGATTTGATGAGATTTTATATGAATAGCACTTAATAATGCCTGGTATACAGTAAGTACTACACACACACACTCACACACACCCACCCCGAGGGGGCACAGAATGAGTTCAAGGTATAGTAAAAATTAGACCCAGTTTTCTGACCTCTGGTCTCATTACCTCAGCCACACCTGTCTGCCTCTTACCCTGGTCCCCTGGGCACAGGTGAATGCTCGATACTTGTTGAATGAATGAATAAGGTTGGTGGCGGTGGTAGACCTAGGAATCAGAGGTCTGTGTTGTTTCTGGGATGCCTGCTCTGGAAGATGGAGGCTTCACCCATCTTCCAGGGCGGGGGTGGAACAGTGTGTGTTGGCTGGACCAGCTGTTGCTTCAGGGCTCCGGGCCTGAGAGTTGAGCCTCAGGGCAAGAGCGCAGGCCCCAGAGTGGCTCTCAGCTTAAAGGATCTTGACTTAAAAGGAATGTGCAGTGGGCTGCCTCTGCTCAGGAGGGGCTAAAAAAAGCCTGACCCTCCCCTGGGCTTTGTGTGAAGGTTATCAACTGCTCAAGTCAGCTCATCTCTCTGGCTGTACGCTGGCATTTTTGAGAGGGCCTGTTTTCCTGGCCCCTCTGGGTTTCTACCAATTGGCAGGAAGGGGTCAATGTGTCCCATAGGTGGAGGCTTTGAGGAGTGTGAGTGGGGGGAGGGGGCTGGTAGCCCCAAACCTGGTGACAATACACAGTTGTCAGCTGTCCCCTGCTGGTGTTTCTTCCTTTTATAGTCAGCAACAGTTGCTCTTGCTCTCACCCAGCCCCTCTGTGGGGGTTCCTGCCCAGAATAAAAGGGGAGGGAGGCGGCCCAGTCTCCTGTCTCGTTCCCCAGGCTCTGCAGCATCTCTTGATTCCTTTAGGTCCCACCTCCACGGAAGGTCCTGACGAGGCAACATGCCTCCCAAGAAACCTGAGCCTAAGAAGGAAGCGGCCAAGGCAGCCCCAGCCCCAGCCCCTGCCCCAGCTCCTGAGCCCCCCAAGGAGCCTGCCTTTGACCCCAAGAGTGTAAAGGTGAGTGAGCCTCAGCCTCTGGGAGCTGGATGGGGATGACATTCAGGATCCTGTTTGCCTGGAGCTCAGAGACCTACTTCAAGGCAGCTGGGCTGGGGCGAGGGCCGTGGTGTCCCCATGCCAGACCACCGCCCCATGGGGTGGTGGAGCAGGTGTTGGGGCCGGGGAGGGGTATTTGGGGTTGTAGGCCTTTCCCCTCAAGAACAGGTTTCTGTCCTGTCTGAGGAAGCCCTGCTCTGTCACCCCAAATTTGCGCAGCACAATTGGGAATGGCAGGGAGGTGCAACCAACCAAACATCCCACCTTTTTTAAGACACTGTGGGGGCCACCATAGTGAAGTGAAAGAGACTAACCCTTTCTTCAGAGCTGGTATGATATCTACATGGAGAAAAGACATGATGATAAGTGCCAGTGTCACTTGGAAAAAGTGAAGTAAACAGGGAGGGGTCGTGCTCCTTGTGCCTGGGGGAGCTTCACCCTCAGGGACCTCTCCAGTGGGTGAAAGGAGCCTGGTGTTCTTTTCTCTTCCCTGGGGCGGGGGGGAGGGGGGGGAGGTTGGGAAGGAGGCCTCTCCTTCTGTGGCCTCAGCCTGGGCTCCTTCCTGGAGTATGCAGAGACGGCCCATCCCGGCTGAGACTGGCTCTCTAGCCTGGTGAGGGAGCTGGGCCTGGTTCCCTTTGCCGCCCAGCCCTATTCTGTCTCTGCCTCGCCCTGTTTCCCTCACTCTGGAAGTTTCCTCTTTCTGGAGCCGATGTAGGCCCTGCATGCTGACTCAGTCATTTCAGGCCTCCCAGCTATCTGGCCCAGCTGCGGAAGGAATGGAACTGGGAGGGGATGGACCTAAGGAGGAGCAGGTCAGAGGCCTCCTGAGAGCGAAGCAGTTCTAAGCCTTGGCACCAGAATGTAAGGGGTCAAGTAGCCACTGGTATGAAAAGCTATTAATAACAGGTTAGGAGTGGTGGGCCCCTGGGGATATCAGCCTTAGGTCAGGGCTGGCAGTAGTGAGGAATCAGAGCAAAATAGGAGCTCAGGACTAGGTTGTGTGACAAGCAGGCAGGAAACGAAAACCCTGGGTTCTCACTGGATGACCCTCCCTGGTCCTCTCAGGATCCCTCCCAGCCCCCACAGTCCCTTGCCGTTGTGCCAAGGACCCTGGGGTTGATCTATGGTGATCCCTATAAGGGACAGGAATTAAGCAGAACTGGTTTGGCCAAGAGATGGAGGCATTTGGGCTTGGTCATAGCACACTGTAGGGAAACTGAGGCATAGTGTAAGACCTTGAAAGTACCTGAAAGTTTTCTAGGTCATACATCACTCTCTCTATGGGCAGAGCCTGGCAAGGAAAGTTGTCTGTCTCTCCGTCAGGATGCCTTTACTTCTGATTTGTTCTGATGAGGCGCCACTCCTGTGGGACGCCCGCTGTCAGGCTGGGGCCCTGGTGTCTGGGCAACAGCTGCCGAGGGGCATCTGACGAGTGCCTTCCCCTGGGCCTATCACTTCCCTCCATCCGACCACTTCCCTAAATGTCTCCTCCATGGATGCAACCCTCTTTTCCATGTCTGGATCTTCAAATCCTGTGGGTTGTTGAAGTTGCTTTAAAGTGGAAAAAAAAAAATAGGTGTCTTTCATGAAGGCTATTTTCCCTATCGTTTGTACTCACCCATTTCCTTTCCTTAGAAGATTCTTCGTTCAAAGATAGTGCAAAAGTAAACTTAACCACAATGTGTGTGGTTCTTACCATATATTCTGATGTTATATTTTTATATGAATTACACATGTACTCCTGGGACTTAAAACATTGCAAAGTAAGGCAAACTGCACCTTTCCTCAGAGAGGTCATGTAAATCATCCTTAGGCCCATTTAGAGGCTTCCTTTAACTTCCTGACCAGCCCACCACGCCAGCTTTGATGCTGTCCATTCCCAGGCACAGCTAGTTCCCTTCCCGGTCTCCTGGCTCATTCCAGCCACCTCCACGGATCCTCATTAATGGAGGGCAGCCTGGGATGGGCATAACACAGCTCCGAATTAAGGCTAGGGACGGTGTTTCACGAAGAAGGTGCTCCAGGATTGGTTACCACCATCAGTGGAGAGGGGACTTGGGGTGGTGGAGGTAGATAAGGAACGAAGTCACACAGACAAGATCCTAAATGAAAATGATGACTCAGGCTTGGTCATTGTCATTCATTTTCAGAGCCTCCTATCTTTCTCTTACTACTCAGAATTGAATTATTTTTCGTTGGAGGGGAAGCCAAAAGGTACTCTTTTGCTCAATAAATATTTTTGGAGTGCCTACTCTGTGCCAGACATTTCTGTGAACAATAAACATTCCTGCCCCACGGGAACCCTGGCTTCAAGGAGCCAGGATATATAGGCATGACTGGAAAACAGTGATGAAGCGTCGAGGGCCCACCCAAACGACTCTCGCTGTCCCAGCGTGCCTAAGAGGGACCTGTGCTAAGGAGGGATTGGGATGGGGTGGGGTGAGGGAAGCCTTCTTTGTAGGAGGTGCTTTAAAGTCAACATGACGTAGAAAGGGGAGGGCAAGGCTGAGGAGTGGGGGGAGGCCAAAGGGAGAGGAAACGTGGCTTGTGGGACGATTGTGGAGTAGCAAGAGTGTGAAGGGATGAAAGTGAGGGCGAGGAATTTACATTTGACCCAAAGGAATTATAATAGGGAGTTAATGTAGGTTCCAGCGTTATCCAGAGTACTTCTCTTTCCCTCTCACTTGGAGCTATCACTCAACAAGTGGTACTGAGGGAGCTTTGAAGGCTGCATTATTTTATAGTCTGTCAGTCATGTCCCATTCATCAGGAGACTGGTGTTTTACACTTAGCCCTAGTCTCCTTGCCTCCTCATCAGTGGCCTGTTTGATGTGACCTGGCTGACTGCAGTGGGAGCCTGTAGCAGTCTCATTCCTCTGTGTTTCTCTCCCCACAGATAGACTTCACTGCTGACCAGATTGAAGGTGAGTACTAACACCCCCACCTGCCCCACCACACCCTCTCTGTTGCACTTCCTGGAGGAGGAGGAGGAGGAATTGTCATCACGGTAATAGAAATCATCATCATTATCATAATAGCAAATTGTTATTTGCTAGAGGTTTGCTATTTGCTCACTTTTCCTACATGTTATTACTTAAGCATGGATTAACTCATTTAATTCTCACAACAACCCTGTGAAGTAAGGACTGCTACCATCCCATTTTACAGGTGATAAAGCTGAGGCACAAGCTTGCCCAGTCTCATACAGGCAGTTGGTGGTGGAGCCAGGGTTCAAACTCAGGCAATCTGATTCCAGACCTGAGTTCTCAACTACTCGACCAGACTTCTGGGAACATAATAGGTGCACAGCCATTTTTTTTTTCCTCCAAAAATCTACTATCCAAGATGTTTAGAAGCCCTCCTTTCTGTTCATGTCATTGGAAATCCCTCCTTAGGTTACCAGCTTCCTCTCCTCTCATCCTGAAGTCTGCCAGGATGCTCACCCAGTAATGGTGGCAGGACCAGTGATGACTTGGGATGCCCTGGTCTACCTGTGATCTCCATCAGCAACCCTTCTCCATCTTTAAGGAAGACAATTTATTTTCTCAGTCTTATATAAAGTGTTATTTAGTGCAGCTTCAAGACAAGCCACAAGATTTCCCACCTTTCAACTTGATGGTTGCCCCTTAGCCCGTCTTCTGTAGGAGTCTGGCTTTTTGAGAATGAAATGTTTCATCACATGATATCTCTTTTACAGTGGGGGCTCACTGTCATTGCAAGTTATCCCTCTGTTTCCCCCACCAAATGGCTCCCAGACATAAAAGCATAGGAGTTGGAAGGGACTTTAAAGGGCCACCTGATCCAATCCCTTGATTTTAAGCGTATATTATATTTAAAAAATTAAACTAATGCATACACACAGAAAAAATAATCATATACTACTTAAAAGTAAATAATTAAAAATATTTTCCCTTGCTTTCCTTTCATGCTGATCCCTCTCCCGAAGACAACCACTATTAATAGGTCTATGTATCCTTTGAGAAAAATATATAGTGATATACCAGGATGTGTATATATGTATTTGGTTTACACAAATCAAATCATGTGATACATACTATATCCCACAGCTTTTATTTAATATATATTTGGGTTTAATAATATATAATATATTATTTAATAATATATTTAGATATACTTTTATAGCTAACACAAACAGTTCTGCTTTTTAATTTAATTATATAGATTGGTACATATGGGTGTACCTTTTAATGTAATCAGGTCTATGCTGATAGACCTTAATGTTGTTTACAGTTGGGGGTACTAGCGTGTTTTCTCCAGGGCCCTTTCTAGCTGTGGGTCAAAGGATATGTGCATTTTAAATTATAAATAGTTATTGCCAAATTGCTCTTCAAAAAGTGACACCAGTTTACCCACAAATAGGTCATGAGAGCTAGTGGATGAATTTTGAAACTAGTGAATTGAATCTAATCTGTTTTGCAATACCCTATGGGTACTCATTTTCAGTCCATAGTTTGGGGTTCTGTGAAATTCTTAAATTTAATTTTAATGCTTGTTAGTTAAGTATATACTTTTGTGTATATACAAACACAGCAGCACCCAGGAGGACTAGAAAACTAATGATAAAAATATTTCATTTCTCAAATGGGAATCATTTGACGTTAAAATCAACTGGGACAGCCAGTTGCCTGTTCCTCTATGAAGATTTTCAGGGTTGGGGGCCTAACTCATTCCAGTCTTTCACTCCTCTGACTTTGAAGACATTCTTCCTTACATTGGATCTGAATTGTTTCTGCTTTAATTTTACCCCTGCTGTCTCTTCATTTGTTCTTTGGTGAAGCTGAAGACGGTTTTCTCATGTCATGCTGGAAAGAACGTTATCTGGAATTAGGAGACTTGGGTAGTGGCCCTAATCCTGCCACTATTGGTCATGAGACGTTGAGCAAGTCACTTCTTTAAACCTTAATTTTCTCATTTGCCAAGTGCAGGTTCTTTTCAGTTCAGAAATTCTGTGACTATTCAGCATCCTCTAGATACCCTCCATCTATTTGAAGATAGTTATCAAATTTCTTTGTAGCTTTATACTCTCCAGGTGACATGGCCCCAACTTCTCTTATGCTTTTTTTTCTCGTAGTAACTAGCTTCTAACCCTTGACGTCCTTCTCTGGTCCCTCTGCAGAGTTATTTCCATGTCCTTCTGGAAAGGGGCAAACACCGTTGCTCATTGCTTTAGCAAACAGCTGACTACTACAGACTATCGAGAGAAGGTTTCTTCTGGGCCCATGAACATCACCTCTCAGATACCTCAAGATTACACTGGCTTTGTTTTTTTTCTGTAGCAATGCTAAACTTCAGTGTTTGGTTTTTATGTGTGTACCAGACTTCCCAGCAAGCTGGAGCTTTAGCATGGACAGCAGATCTTGATCTTCTTTTTCCTCCTCACCATTTCTTTGGCTTCCTTAATAGTTGGTTAGAAGTCACATCTACGCTGGCCTCAAACGAGGATAGTAATACCCAATGTTTTTGTAACTATTAATGAGGTAATCCACGCAAAATGATCAGCTCCAAGCCTGGCCCATTGTTGTTCTTATTGCTTTTCTCCTCACGTTCCACCCTCCTGTTAAATATCATTACATCCTTCTTTTATGAGGAGACTCTTCTTTTAGGTATTAAATCTGACTTCACTCTTCTGAACGAATGAGGAAAAGATCAAGAAGTCGGAGTTCAGATTTAACTAACAAGTATATATTTATTGAGCACTGAATTTGTGCCAGAAGCCATGCCAATTGTTTTGAAAGTTAAAAGAAAAAAAAAATTAAACCCTTCTAACAAAGCTGTGAGGTCAGTGTTGTTTCTTTGTTACAGAGGAGGAAAACAGGGTTTGTCAAGATTAAGTGACTTGGCCAAGGTCACACAGTTAAATGGTAAAATTGGGATTAAACTCAGTAAGATAATACTAGCGTTGTTTGAGCATTTATTTCCTCTGTGCCATTCATTGTGTGAAGATTCTTTTACATAAGTGCTTGTATTTAATTTGAATGTAATTTAAGAATCCTGTGGTGTAGATGCCATTTATAGAAGAGAATAGGTTTATAGACAGTAAGTATTTACTTGCCCAAGGTCACACAGCTAGTAAGCAATGGAAATAGCATTTGAACTCAATTATTCAGTAATGTGAAAGATGAGCGGTTTTGTGTCTTGAAATTCATACAAAGCAGGGGGAACCTGCTTTGATATGTGGAACGATTTGTAAATAATCCATATTTCTCTAGGGAATAGGTGTCCCTGAGGTCCTTGGAGAGGATTAAAAACAGCTTTTCTCCTAAGTAGTTTACACATTCTTCTTTGGTTTATATTGTTAATCTGCTTAGTAAACCACTTCTCTGTGGATAATGTAAGGTAACTTCAATACCATTCCCAGTCCAAATTATCCCCAGTAATGAATTACTTGAATCCAAATTAATGAGGAATTAAGGTTTTTTGCAAGGGCCCAGGAGGGCCTTAATTCAGCTTTGCCCCTTGGACACCTGCCCTGGTCCCTGCAGGGAGTCTAGTCCCTGTAGGTCTGAGCTGGCTCAAGAACCAGGAAACTGTGGTAATAACCACCATTTATAATCCCTCCCCTGCAACCCACTCAGGTGGACATTGTATCCCCACTTAGAGCTAAGAAAAGGAAGGCCCTCAGAGGTTAGTAGTTTGCCCAAAGTCAGGTGCAGGTCAGTGGCAGAGTGGGATGGTCTGGTGGTTTCCACCATGTCACCTTGTCTGGCTCGGGAACCCTCTTTCAGCCTGGAACAGGCAGTACTAATATTACTCCCTGACTTTCGAACGGGTCTTATCACTTTGCAGACCGCCTCTTCACACTGCCACCTCCTTGACACTCCCAGTAACTGGGAGGGTTGGGGGGGCATCCTCCCCGGGGTGCACAAGGAAAGAGAGACCCAGCCGGCTTATCCTGTGCTACTCTGCCAAGCCCAGATGAGAACCCAGGAATCCTGACTCCTGGACCAATGCTATTTTCACTTCCCTGCCACTTTCAACACTACACCGGGGAAGGAGAGGTGGATGGGAGGGGTGAAGGCAGAGGAGACACTGAATTATGTGACAACCGACTGATAGAAGAGATCCCAGGCCCAGCACTGGGACAGGTCATGGAGGAACCAGGCTGCCTCTTTAGTTGTCAGAAAACCGGGTGGGGGTGGGCTCCAGGGAGAGGCTGGGACGATGGCCGACGGGAAATACCGAAATATTTTATCAACCACATCGACCTGCTCTAACGCGCGGTGAAGGCTGATCAGCCCCCAGCCACTGCCTTCACCCGCCTAGGGGGCTGCAGCCCGGTCTTCTCTCTGCAGAATTCAAAGAGGCCTTTTCGTTGTTTGACCGGACCCCGACCGGAGAGATGAAGATCACCTACGCGCAGTGCGGAGACGTGCTGCGGGCCCTGGGCCAGAACCCCACCAACGCCGAGGTGCTGCGCGTCCTGGGCAAGCCCAAGCCCGAAGGTCAGTGGGGGCGGGGGCGGGGGCTCCGCCAGCCTGCCGGTGTCGGTGCCGCCGCCCCGCCGCTGGGGCTCTGGCCCACATCTGCCCCCTGTCCGCCGCCCTCTCTCCCTTTCCCGCGTTAGACCTTAAGACCAGCCTCCCTTCCTCAGGTTACCTGCTCCTATTTTGACAATTTATCCTGAAGCATTTAGCTGACCCTTGAAGAATGTGGCCTGGGCTTGTTCCTGGAGGGCAGGAGCGACATTCCATCTTTCTCTGACACCCAAGTGTGCCAGGGACACTGGGGCAGGGAGGCTTGGTGGGAATCTGATAACTAAGCTTCCCCTGATAACTCCGCTCCACCCCCCCACCCCGACCCGAAACTCAGGAGCTTTTAATTGAGATGCCACTGCGCTGAGATATCCTGTGGCTACTGTGAGTTGTTGTCACAAATACTTTGTTTCTGATGGTTAGAGCATCCAAGATTGCAAAATACTCATTTAACGTAAATGAGAGCAGATTCAAGATTAGCTCTGTGACATCGTTCGCTCATTTGCTTTTGGTGAACGAGGGTTTAGAGAATGGTGCAAGGGAGTGTGTCCCATTGGTGAATATTATCTGCCGTGTGAGGCAGTACAGTTAACAACTGCCCTAACACACATGTCCTTCTCCTCAGAGGTGTAGGCGCCAGGTGGGGCCAGGCCAACCTGGGCGGAGCCAACCTAGGGTGGACCGTCTCTGGAGTCCTCTTGGGCCCCCATATAGGTCCCCTCCTTCTGCCTTGGTTCTGGCCCCCTTCCCTTCCTCTTCTTGCTACTGAAGACACCAGTGTGCGGTGCAGGTTGTGGCAGGAAAGGGCCCGAGGGCCAGGAGCTTGTCCATGTCAGCCAGGCTTCTTGGAGGTCAAAAGATATCTGGGCACTTCCATTTTGGGGGTTTCCTGGGTTGTAATAAAAGAAAGAAATGCCAACATTTGTAGTATTTAAAACTGGCTTAATCTATTAAATTGAAGCTTTTAACCTACTACAATGCGGGAGAAGTGTGTTAGTCACCAGAGATTGGCAAATTTATGAAAATGATTGAGTCAGAGTAGCTCCAGGCAGTGTGGGCTAGTAATGGGACCCAAATACAGAATTGCACAAACTTTTCTTTTTGCGATCCTGTCAGTTTACTCTGTGACTGCGTGTCTGTCACATGTCAAAAGGTCTATGTTGTGAATGTGAGGCCTGGGCTGTGTGGCCCGTTGGGCCCCTCAAATCCTGCCGTTGCCACCCTTAACCGTTGAGCCCTCGGAGCTCAGAGGTCTGAGTGGAGTCAAGGTTCTTTTTCCTTTCTGCCCCCGTCCTCTCACTGAGAGGAGTGCCCCCAGAGCCAGCCGCCTGCCTTGCTCCGGGGGCTCTGCGCCCTCCAGGATCACTGACTGGGTGCCCCACCCACAAGTGGCTACAGCTAAGCCCTGGGTGCTGCCAGGATGGGTTCTAGCCTGGCAGAGCTGGGGTGAGGCCCCTCCTGGCCCGCTGCTCCCAGTGTAGTTCTGCTCACATCACTTTCTCTCTCCTTCCCCATGCCACCTATAGAGATGAATGCCAAGATGCTGGACTTCGAGACGTTCCTGCCCATCCTGCAGCACATCTCACGGAACAAGGAGCAGGGCACCTACGAGGACTTTGTGGAGGGGCTACGTGTGTTCGACAAGGAGAGCAATGGCACGGTCATGGGCGCCGAGCTGCGCCATGTCCTGGCCACCCTGGGTATGCCAGCTGGGAAGCCAGAGCCTGTGGGCAGAATGAGAGGTGGGAGGTGCCCAGGTGGCAGGTGTTGGGGGCCCTTGCATCCTGAGGATCACATCCTGTTCCTTGGGCTCCGCAGGAACCAGCTGCCCCAGCTGGGTGTGCTTAGCAGGGTTTGGGAGGAGAGGAGAGCAGAGCAGGGGTGATTGCTAAGGCCTGAGGGCGGGACCCAGGGCTCCTGCCCTGGTTGTTGCCTCGGTCATTGGGGCCCTGCTCTGCTCAGCCAGTGGTGGCTATAAGGCATAGGGAGAGGGCTTGGGGGTGAGGAAGGGTCTTAAGATGCTTGGCTACACTTATCGCCTTAGGGGGCGGCTCGTATGACCACTCCCCAGATCAGGTCATCTAGGACCTTCAGACTAGAGGGCGTCTTGGGCTTTGCCTGTCTCTTCTCTGCCATCTGGAATTAAGAGCCCCCTGCCTCCCCAGGAGAGAAGATGACTGAGGCAGAAGTGGAGCAGCTGTTAGCTGGGCAAGAGGATGCCAATGGCTGCATCAATTATGAAGGTATCCAGTCACACCTCACTTCCCCGTGTACCCAGGGATGAGAGAGGGGGCACAGTTTGGGCTGGGCGGGTCTGCAGAGCAGAACCGATCCAGGAGCTAGAGGACATGGCCACCAGATAGGCTTTGGTGTTGTTCTTTTCCATCCTGGTGTAATGGAAGGAGCATGGGTAGCTTTGTGATATACTAGCTGTGTGACCTTCATCAAGTCACTTACCTTCTCTGAGCCTCCATTTTCTCATCTGAGAAATAGGACAATACAGGCACCTTTCTCAAGGTTGTGGGGATTAGTTGAGGTAATGTAGCTCATTTCATCTATGTCGAGTATCAGCAAAGAGTGGACACAGAGCAGAGGTGAGGTCTCTTCCCTCTTCCACCTTCTCCCATCAACCCCCAAATAAAAGAAAGAATCACAGTCTGGGAAAGGGGTACTGGGAAGGTTTGAAATCAGGCCATATAGGGAAGGGAAAGACATTTAAGGAGCCAAAAGGGCAATAAAGAGCTGAGAGGTGCCAAGTGCAGTGGCTGATTTCCGTCTTCTTTCCCAGCCTTTGTCAAGCACATCATGTCTGGGTAAAGCAGATCCCTTCAGGGTGAGTACAGACTCTCCATCCTGGTCCTTTCTGCGCGTCCACACAGCGATTTTGGAACAACACCACATGTCCCAGAGCTCTTCTGTCCCAGCCCTGACCCCTGAAGAGGAAACCGCAGGGGTTCATGACTGGAGAGCAGCCCAGCACCTCCCATCATTTCCTCTGCATTTTCCCAGCTCCTGTCCCCTCCCATCATTCCCTTCCTGCCCGGCCTCCTGCCCTCCCTGGTTTTTGGCCCTCTCTTGACCCTCATCCTCCTGCCTCTCCCAGGGCCTCTCCAGGCCAGACCATTCACTCCCTCGGGCCTGGTGCCTCCTGTACAGGCTCCCAGGTGGGAAAGAGTGGCCCTGGCCTGTGTTCTTGACCCTGTTCCTCTGCACTCCCTTCCTTGTGCTCCCCTGGGCTTGGTGCAGTCCAGATAGGGCCCAGGGTCTGTGATAAGGGGCTGGGTATGGAGGGTGAGATGCCCTTTCCATCTAGCGCTTTGTTTCAGGCGCCTGGTCCTTGGATCTAGCCCTTCCAGGGTGAGTCAGTGAGAGGCCCAGAGTGACTGAGCTGGAGCTGGAGCCCTGGACTTAACATTGAACAATAGCCCAGGGACCTCAGAAACTCATAGCCCTTCCTGTAAATCAACAGCTCAGCTCTGGCAAGGCTAGGCCGCATTCCCTGATCCCGACCAGTCTCTGAGTTGGTTGTTGTTGTTTTTTAATTAATTAATTGAGGTGTGTGTGTGTGTGTGCGTGCACACATGTGAGATAATGTCACCTGCAGTCTCATGTATGTCACTCAGAAGTAAGTGGTATCTGGGAGCTGGGAGACAAGGGCTTTCCATGCATCTAGAAATATGAGGGTTACACCCATGAGCAGAGAGTCCTGGAAGGGTCTGCAATTTCAAGTGTTGTGATCAGCAATTATGTTTCCTTTCAAGGCTCACTCTTCACCTTGTCTCACTTCCAGGTGGCAAGCAGGAAGAGGGATACCAAGAGCTCCAGGAATCCCAGGTCCTTGCTGCTGCTGCTTTTAAAAAAATATATTGTGGAAAAATACATATAATATAAAATTTTCCATCTTAACCATTTTTAAGTGTGCAGTTCTGTAGCATTAAGTACATTCCATCTTAATCTTTTTATGTGTACAGTCTTTTCTCTTGTTCACTCCCAACCATCCTGACCGCTCTTTTTTGACCTTACTTATTTATTTCTCCTTTTTAATAATCACCCTCCCTAGCTTGAAATGCCAACATTCCTCTTCAGTCGTGGGGCCTTGTCCAGTTTTCTTCTCTCCCTTCCTCCTTTCCTTCCTTCCTTCCTTCCTTCCTTCCTTCCTTCCTTCCTTCCTTCCTTCCTTCCTTTCTTTTTTTCTTCATGAAGTATTTATTGTCCACTGTGTACAAGTGTGAGGAATTGGGGTTAAGGCTCCCAACTATTGAAAAACTGAAAGTGTTTTCCGGCCAGAGTATCTTACAGTCCAAGTAAGCAAGGATATGCAGGGACTAAGTAGAGAATGGTCCCCAAAGAGCATAACAATAGCAGGACAACTTCATGTATGTAACATGGAGTATAAATTCCAAAAGATCCGTAAGAAGAGGAATCAGAAGGAAGTGAGGTGGGACAGGGAAGATTTTCTGGGGGCGATGGGCTTTACATGAGACCTTAAAGGAAAAGACGCCCGAAGGTGGGTGCTCAGACCCAGGGAGCAGGTGTAGGGTGTGAACGGGGGTCAGTCAACAGACACTTACTGAGTAGCTGATGTGTGTACGGCACTGGCTGGGACCTGGGGATGTACTGAACCAGACAGACATGGCCCCTGCCCTCAACGAGCTTACAGTCTAGCAGGAAGACAGCCATTAAATACTTGTAATCATGTGACGGATAACAACCAACATTTGTAGAACACGGTATCAATAAGTTACAATTATATTTGGCTGTGAGTTATGGAGACCGAAAGGTGGCTTAAAAGAAATGAAAGTATATTTTCCCCTCCCACTGAAGTTGAGGTTGGCAGTCCGGAGCTGGCATGGCCGCCATTCTCCCCAAGGTCCTCAGGACCTTTTATCTAGTGGCATTGCAGCGTGTAACCCTTATTCATGATCTAAGATGGCTGTTCCAGCTCAGCCATCACTTCTACTGCCGCGTCCTGCTAAGCCCATCACATCTTGTTCTCTCATAGCCGCTTAGGAGGTAGGAGTTATTATTCCCATTTAAGAATTTAAAAATATCCTATCAGAAGAATGACAACAACAAACTCAACTCTTAATTCTTTTAGTTTCCCCCCTCCATTTGAAGGCTGTAACATGACATGTGTTGGAGGAGGTCAGGAAGAGGATGTGACCGCTCGTTGACCCTCAGGCTGACCCCGGGCACTTTGTGGGCACCACACCCCCTCCCCTGTCATCGGAATGCTCTGCCCACTGTTCCCACACTAGGAGCTGTTTCAAGGACACAGCCTTGACGGAGCCATGTGTTGTTGAGATTGTCTGGTCTGTATATATGACTGAACCCCATTAAGGCCTCTATATAAATTTGGGAGATTCTGGTGGGCAGGTGCAGAGATCACCTGTCGCCCAGAGCAAGCCTCAGAAGGAAGTCCCCTTACTCATTAAACCTGCCACCTACCCATCTGGAGTGGCCTTCCTTTTTGACCTTGCCCTCTGCGTATGGGGTTCAATTTGTGAACCAACAGCATAATATTAATATTTCTAAAACTCCAATTTCGTAAAATATATTTTCCCTAATTAGGACTTATAAAACTTCCTTAAGGCATACTGGTCATTCCCAAGCCTTCCTGTCAATTTCTAAGGCCTTCCTTTATTTGCCTCAGTCTCCTAGAAACACCGTGTGCTGCAGTCAGCTGCCCCTGTTCCCCTCTTGTGAGCTTCCTCCTCCCCTCTCCACTCTTCCCCCCTCCCCCCTTCCTCCCTTTTCTCCCCCTCGTTCCCCTCCTTGCCCCATGACCTCCTGATGCATCTTGTCCCTCCCTCCTGATATGCACTCCTCTTTCTGCCCATTCAAATTATTCCCACCCTTCGGGACCTCAGCCAGTCTTGCCCACTGCCAGAGGTCCTGCTAATCAGGGGTGGCTGCAATACAGTCACCTTAACACAATTGTCACATTGGAGCTGAAGATACCAGAGCGAGAGAAGACCCTGGGGACTTCTAGCAGAGTGTAACGACCCAGAGCAGCATTTAGCATAGTGCCATCGTGTGTGGCGTCTAAAAGCTCTCTTTGGTTACTGCAGGGCTTTCCATGTAGAATGTGTGTTTGTGGAGATGGCTGATGGTGCAATATCTGCCTCATACCACGAGGTGGCATAATTGCCGCAGCATGCTTCCATTAGGGATGCCCAGGTGTGTGATCACACAACCTGTCCCTGAGAAACTTCAGAAGTCACTTAGTCCATCTCTATGCCTGCAGGCAAAGGGAAGTTTTATTCACTTTCAAAGACTCAGAACTATTAGTTAACTTGCTTCCGTACACTCACCAACGTTTTGCAATGAGAAATCAAAGAGAAGACACTGTTTTGGACACGTACAGACCTGGCATCTAGTCCAGTTCGACTTCTGAGTCACATAGCACTCAGATTCAGTGCCACAGGTTGCAAAATGAGGCAGTTGATTAGATCGTCTTTAATGTCGCTTCCAGTTCTCTGATATTGCTCATTTAGAACTCAACTAACTTCTTGATATATCCAGCTTTAGTCCATTTGTTTTATTTTCGCCTTTAGCATATATATATATATATGTGTGTGTTTAGAAACTTAAAATGGTAGAATCTAGCATTCACTCAGAATAATTATGGAGTGCACAGTAGTAGGTGCTTTAGGAGACTAAAAACAAAGTCACCCATGGTCTTTCATTTCATGAGTTTATACTCCACTGGAGGGATAATGACCTACGTGTGAAAAGTGAAACTATGTTATAAGACCAAGCAGAAGAAAGGACACCAGTATGTGTCTAAGGACCAATTAAGAGGTATGAGATCAAAGTACTAGAAGTTCAGAGGAGGAGTGGTCAGGGAAAGCTTCATGGAAGAGGTGTGGCAAATTTAGATGGGATACAAATAAGCAAGAACCCAGAGGGATTCTAGACAGGAGGTAAAGAGGTACCTTCTTCTTTGCCAATGATAACCACAGTCTCTACCTTGTAGGATTTGGGTAAAAGGGAATGAAGAAGAATGAGAAAAAAACTGGAGAATGGGACAAGAGGCAAAGAGAAGGGAAGAAAGACTCAGGGTGTTGGGGTGAGCAGGGAGTGATGTGCACCAATTCAGAGGTAGAGAGGCCAAGTTAAAAAGTCTAGAGGTAACCAGCAAAGTACTCATTCTTTTCTCCCCTAATCTTGTAGAGCCATAGAAGACTAGGCATTCAAGGTTGGAAGAGACCTTTAGTTCAGACATGTCTGTAAGAGCCCTCTAAAATGAGTGCCCAGTGTTCACTTGAATGCCTGCCACAGCATGGGACTCACTGCCTCCCCAGGTAGACCACTCCACTTGGGAAAAAAACTCTAATTGATATTCTTCCTAGTAGGAATCTGACGTTTACATCCCTGAGATTTCCATCTGCTGGTCCTGGATTTGTCTTCCAAAGTGACCCAAAAAAGATCTAAGACCATTCCCTATGATAAAAGTTGGCCTTTTCTCTTTCCTCAGGTAACTACCTACCCGTGGGTGCTTGTTCTAGGCCAAAATTCTTGAATCCATTTAACGTGGCCAATTGCTGTCTAAATTGTTCTAGTTAGGGATTCAGTTCATTCTTAGCAATGTAGTTTCCCATTTTAGAGTCTGGAAATCAATCTTCTTGACAGAAAAGACAGAACCGAGGTCAAAGCAGAGGTTAGGGAGTTCTGCTGATGTCCCACCGCCAGCACTGAGGACTGTGTCTGCCCTTCCTGTTCCTCTTGCTCTGAACGTAAGGACAATCTGTTTTTGTGCATTACAACATTAAAAAACTTTTGCCTCATTTTGGACTTATGCCTTCTTGGCCTTGTTCTCACAGCACCATGCCACAACTTTGTGTTCATAATTAGCTCTCTTTCCATCTATTAGAGATAAGAACCCTACAGAACTCTCTTTCCTCAGCTCCATCCGCCTCCTGGAGCCCTTTCCCTAGCTGTTTCCTTATTTAGTTGTTTGCAGTTCACTTGTGAGTGCCATCCATTCCTCTGGCAATAGGAACAGAGATTCTCCACCATGAAGACCCTGTGGGCACATTTATGCTCTTTTTCCGAGAAGAGAATTTGTACTTTTCATCATATTTTTAAAGGGGTCAGAGACCCAAAAACGGTTAAGAACCGCTGTGTCAGAGGCTTTGTGGGATCCTGTTGACCGTTCCCCTGAGTGTTTTGACATTGTATCTGGTGTGGCTACCTTCCTTCTGGGCTACCGTGAGCTCTGTGATAGTTTGTCTCTTTCTCCCAAGACTGTCCCCACTTCTGCCTCTCCCCCAGCCATTCCTTGGGTCACACCTAGGTTTAGACAGGCAGTGCCACCTTTTGCTTCCTCTGTGGCCTCACTTTTTAGCTGAAAAAGGATTCCTACCCAGTCCCTCTGGATCTTGCTCCAGACTGCTGGGTCTGCAGGGGCGTCCACCCCACCGGCTGGAGCCGAGGGCCCACAGACTCATCACGTCCCTGTGGTCACTTCTGCGCCTCTGCTCCTTTATCACCTTCCGATGGCTCCACTGGGCTTCCTCCCTCCGACATGTGGGTTCCCTGTAGATATGAATCTTCTTCGTGGTCAGCACTCATGTGCCCACTGTCCTAACAGTTTACTTTTTCTTCTAACAGACTCCACTGTCAAATGGAGATGATTCCCATCTCACAAACGGTTGGTTGTACCCAAAAGGGTATGTGCAGTTTTGAAAAGTATTTTAGTCGTTTTGCATTTACATAAATCCTATATGGCGTTAGTTATTAGGGACAGACGTGTCCTTGTGGAACCAAGGGCTATGGTCAGTGTAGGGACAGGGAGTTGAGGGTGTCTTTGTCTCAGTTTGCTTTGTGCTATGTGAGACTTTGTCTCGGCATCTGAGGACGTGAAACAGCCCATCCGGCAGTGCTGGTCTCAGGGCTCCCTCCACTTCCTGGCCCTGGGCTTCAAAGGAGATTCAAAAAATGGCAGCCTTGACCCGCCCCTTTCTCCCATTCCATTCCCACCCACTCTTCAGCTCTTTAGCCCTTTGTAGGGCATGTTAAGGAGAAGCCAGAGGTCAAAGATCTAGCGTTCAAAAGCCTGGTGACCAGTTGGAATGTGGAGAGTTTGTGTACTGTCGTGAGTTTCACAATCATTTACTTAATGCATTTTATTGCTGGTACTGCAATTTTCGTTTTGATTTAGAATTTAGTCTTTGTGATATTTTGCCAGGGTCAAATTTCTTATAATGGCCGTTGGCATTTTGCCAGGCCTTTGGGGTTTATACAATTAAATAGGACTTGGTCCTTGCCCTCAAGGAATGTCAAGACTGACAGGTAAGCTGAGCTATGTACTGTGCACACATTAAAAAATACCAAGCAGAAGGCAAAGGCTGTCAGATAGATACTAACAAAGAAGTGGGGGGGATTTTAAAGGGAGAAGCAGGATTATTTATGGTTAGGAAATCAGAGAAGGCTGTTTGGAGGAGGAGTGGCTGGCACGGAAACCAGGAGAGGATGGGGTGCTTCTGATCACACTCATAGACACATTGTAGAGCAGTGGAAAAGAGGGTAGCCTCGGTTAGGATGGGTCTACACTCACGAGCTGTGTGACCTTGGGCAAGTTTGTTAACCTCGCCAAACCTCAATTTTCCCGATCTATAAAATGGGGAAAATAGTAGTCCTAACCTCATTTGGTTATTGACCAAATAGGATCAAATGAGTCATTACCTGTAAAAGCACTTAAAACAGTGTCTGTAACATATAGTAAGGACTCAATGAATATTAGCTCCACAGGGGAGAAGCGTATTCTAGGCCAAGGAACCAGCTCTAGCCAAAAAAGGAAAATTAAGCAATGATTGTTCTTTTGGGGAACCCCAAAATCATAGACATACTTGGCAAACAAGTGGACAGAGAAATACTGCCCATCACTATTGACATTACAGCCTGCACTGCATATGTGCCTTGTGCTAATGCTCTCCCACCTGCTCCGTGTGCTCTTCCCAGCGACTTCCTGTGGGCCGGGTGCAGTTATCCCCATTCTACAAATGAGGAAACTGAGGCTGGTAGAGGCTAAATTGCTCTCACAGGGGCAGTCAGTGAGTGGGTGGGAGTTTCAGGAATCAGACCCATGTCCCCTGGATGCCTAATCCTGCTCTAAAGCACCAGCCTGAAGCGCCCGTGCCCGCCTTCCCCTCCCAGCCCCTCCTCCCCATGCCGTGGAGTTTGTCACCTTGTCAAGTCACTTTTTCATTCCAGGCTTCAGTTTCCTTTTGACATAAAAGAGTCAAGGACGCTCTGGAAGTCCCTTCCAGCTCTAAGGAGTCTGATTTCTTTTCCTCCCCTCCTCCTCAAAGCTCGTCTTTATTTGGCTCTCATGTATCATTCCTACCACCAAGCATCCTGAAAATAGGCATGCACAAAGAAACAGAGAGCAAAGCTGGGGCCCCTTTGCTGCCAATCTGCCAGCAGGTGGGAAAAAAAAAAAGTCAAACCAGCATATAACAAAACCAGGGCGGAAGTACCACGGTGCTTTGGAGTAAGGAAGGGATCAGAGATGCGATGTGAGTCAGAGACCGTTCCCAGCGAGCAGGAGTCTAAAAACTGACCTCCGAGGAAAGGGGGAATGCGGCTTTGGGCTCCAGTTGGGAAGGTGGAACGAGGGGCCATCTCCCTGGTGACCCTGTCCCTCTGGTTTTTTCTGTGTGGCATCTGGTTGAGATGAAACTTGTGGGTTGATGGGGGAGGAGATGGAGCAGAAGAGCCCACCTGAGGGTAGAGTGGGGGGGCAGTGAGTCACTTGTGTGATACGATTTGCTGCTTAGGCGGACGTGTCACAGCATTTCTTTTTCCTGCAAATTTGGACTTGTTAGAAGTGGTCCTGCGACATAATCACTGTCATATTTTTTATTTGCTTTGTTTTCTAGCTTGATAAAACTACAATTAAAAAACTGTGGTAGATAAATAGGGCTGGGCCTACCTGTGTACCTAAGTTCCCATACCGTTGGCATCGATCATGTGTAGCTCTCGCAAATTCTAACATGCTGCGATTAGTTTTTAAGGGACTTTGACTCTACCTCAAAGGGCACCCATGGTCACCTGCCACAGTGTCCCAAATGTCCATTATTAATCACCTTTTGGGGGGGGGGTATTGAAAGCTCCTGGGTATGGAGAACGGAGGACTACAGTTTACCCGTGAGTGACCTTGGGCAAGTAACTCTCCCTCTCTGTACGTCAGTGTCCTCATCTGTAAAATGGGGATAAAAACAATACCCATTTCATTAAAGGGCGTTGTGAGGATTTTACAAGATAATATGTATGAAGCATTTAGCACAGTGCCTGGCACATAATACGCCCTCCATAAATGTTAGCTACAAAGTTGTCACCACTCTGTCACCTTGGCTTAAATCTTCTTCAGTGGGTTGCCCAGTAGAAGTCTGAAGCAGTAGGAAACAGTTTCATTTTGTGACCCGGGCAAAGGAGAGCTCTAGAAAAACAGGGCATTTATTCACGAGTCCCAGTCTGAAGGTTTTACTACATCCACAGTCCTCTGATCATTTAGGCTGTGAAGGTTCCTAGGGAAGAACCAAAGGCACAGGGTCAGGAAAACAGATGAATGGCATTTGCGAGTAACAACCCAGGGATGGGGAGTGCAGCCTTTGGGGTAGTCGTGGGTGTCTGAGGCCCTCAGGAGAGGAGAATGAAGCAAGAGGAGTGGAGAGGAGGGAGGGAGGAAGGAGGGCCAGAGAGGTAGAGGTGCTCTCCTGCCAGGAGTCCTGGGTGGAGTGAGGAGGTGTGGGCTCTCCCGTTCCACTCCTCCCTCAGTCCTCGTGCCTCCAGGTCGGGACCGAGGACTGCAGGTCTCACTGGGCTGGAAACATCCAGAGCCATGGGGAAGTGAGGCATACTGCTGATCATACTCCCAGCTCATTGTCATCCCACTCTTGGTCATTCTTTTGGGGAAAAACTGTTTCCCAGAGGCTCTCTGTGTGGCTCAGACCTTGGTCTAATGCCCAGGTTTTTCCGGTGTGGCGGTCATATCTCAAGAGTCAGCTGGGCATGGCTGGTAACTTCTTGTAATAGTCAAGACAGGAAGTGGTCAGGACCTGGAAATAGAGCAGCCCTAGTGGGTGGGAGGATAGGCAAAAGGCTTTTTCTGGGGAAAAGAGCCCCAGGTGCCTTCTTGAGCTAAGTGCGTAGAATTCCTGGGCTTGGCCTGGGCTGTAGGGGCCTTAGGGATAACTTCTTTATGGATTTCCCAGTTTTATTTCACAAATATGGGAAATCCAAGAGCATTTTGTTCCAATAGGAATTTCTCCCATGAATATAGCCATGCCCACTTGAAACATTTGGGGGAGTCTGGCATCCTAAATCCACACATAGAGTAAGGAAAACAGTAGGTTGCCGAGTCACACTGACCTGTTTTTCAGTCCCAGCTTTGCCAATTACTACCTGGGTGCTGTTGAGCTAATTACCCCATCTTTCTGAGCTTCCAGTTTTTTTCACTTGTAATAGAATTCCATGCTGACTAAAGCATGGAAAGATTCTTAGCAGTGTTTTGTCCATAATAACCACAAAATAAATGGCAGCTAATATAATAATGATAATAACAATAATTATTATAATAATAGTCTCCTTACCCCTCCAAGCCTCAGTTTCTACCTCTGTAAAAGGAGTTATTATGAGGATTAAGTGAAATGACCAGTATTCCTAAAGAAGGTGGTATATAAAAAGAAGGATGGATATGTATTTGTAAAGAAGGTTCTCTGAGATTCTCGTTTCCTCCCTTGGAAGAAAATCATACTCTGAGGAAAAGGACCTGGGTCAGCAGCTCATCATGGTGAGGGGAAGTAAGTGGGGGGAAGTGAGGCCGTTCCCTGGCTGGAGGAGACCTGCAGAGATAACCCTCTCAGTTGAGTAGAAGTATTGAGGGATGGGGGAATAGACTGGCACTGGATTCAGGCAGATTTAGGGGCCCACTGACTAGGTCCTGCTTCTCCAGAGAGGCCGGCATTGTGGCCGAGAACGGTAGAGATCGGACACTGGCTACAGTAAGGACCTCTCTGCGTTCTCAGTGCGCCAGAAGAAGGGCTCCCAGCCTCACGGGGTTCTAGATTCTAGGATTCCCCTGGAGCAATTGTTCTTAACATTTGGGGTCACAGACCCATTTGAGAAGCTAGTGAAAACTAAGGACCATTTCCATAGGAAAACATACATCACACAAACTGTTGCATATTAGAGGGTTTACAGATTCCCTGAATCTCATCCAGAGGCTTCACGTAAAGAAACTTGTCCCTGGGTTCAGAAGGGAAAAGGGACCTGAGGCTTTAGGTCTTGGCAAGAAAAAGGGTCCATGAGCTTAGGACAAGCTGGGACTTGTCCCAGTAGCACTAATTGTGCCAAGGCTCAGCCATGGGTTGGTGCAGAGTCAGGGGACCTGACCGAGAAGTTGTCAGAGGATGGTCAGTGGAGCAGCAAGGAGCTGCCCATAGCCCATAACGTATTTCTGCCTGAATTTGGCCACATTGCCCAGGGGTCTGGTGATAGGCAGCAAGAAGGAAACAGTAGGGGTCTTGACTTATAGGCAGAATTTTGGGGTAGACTGGAATCCAGCATAGATGAGTTGACCCTAAGGGGGAAAAATAGCTCCCACCATTGAATACTTACTACATGCCAGTCACTGTGCTAAATGGCTGACATTAATTTTTTCCATTTAATCCCCATTTCACAGATGGGGAAACTGAAGCTTACTTAGTGTGGTTAAGTAACTTGCCCAGGATGGCAGAACTGCCAAATGGTGGAGGTAGAATTCAAATTCTGGCCCCCTGACTATTGTGCAGACAAACCTTACATTACTCTATCTCTTAAGAAGGTAAGTAAAGAGGGCCTGAGAGGTCTAAAATATGTGTTTGGAGACAAGCTGCAAGTTTGGATCTACTGCAGCATGGCTGCAAAGAGAGTGACTGGGGATTTAGAAAGATGCCGGAACAGGAATTCAGGGCTAGAAGCCAAGCAGCAGCTCTGTTATCAGAATGAAGCGTCATCCTGGCTCGGGGGTTGGGTGGGGAAGGGGACTGGATTGGTCTGAGATGGGTGTGAGCATGTGATGCCCTCTGTGGGCACAGAGCTTGAATCTAGGCTTGGCGAGGTGGTACCTTTATGCTGAGCTGGGATGGAAAATCCTGGGCTCTCACTTTTTCTTTTCAGCAGAGAAAGGTCTGGCTCATGTGCGTATGTGCTCCAAGGGAGAACTTGATTGTCTCAGGCCCAGCTGGGTTCAGGCTCCGGGAGGGTAGAGCCTGGTGTTCTTCACTACTGCCTCCTCACTCTGCTGAGAAGAACCTGGCACACAGGGGCGCCTAATACGTGCTTGTGAATGAACGTTAAATGCCAAAGCTGAGCTCATCCCTCCAGCACTACCTTGATAAAAATCCAGGGGTAGTTTCTAAGATAGCTCCCCAGAGCCCAGAAATTCTAAGCTATGACAGTTTTACTCAGTGTGAACTCTGAAAAGCCCATTTTCCTTCAAGCCAAAGGAACAGCTGGGTCATCCGTCTCTCAATGGACAGAAGATACTCTGCCAAATGTGTAGGAGAAGATTCTGAGCCAATACACTACTCCATACTTAATTTCCTTCACTAGAGGAATGGCTGTGCACTGATAGGCCTGTAATCGCTCCATAAATAATAACAATAATAAGAACACATCCCTCTGTGCTTCTCAGACTCCAAGGGCTTCATATCCATGGTCTCAGGACCTCGGGACCAAGTGTGTGTGTTGGGAGCATATAGAGTGAGGTTGGGGGTGGGGAAAGGGGCAGGGAACAGATAGCTGTTTTTCATAGATAAGGAAAATGAGTACAGAGAGGATTTGGAGACATTTCAAGACCTTCTGACTAGTAAGAGGTGGAGCAAGGACCTGAATCCAGAGACCTTCTGGCTCTTAGTACAAAGGGGAATTAAGCATGACCGTGAAGGCAAGAGGTTCCTCCAAGTTACAATAGTGACAATGAGGAACTGAATAGGAGTGGGGCTTCCCTAAGGAGGCAGACTATGGATGAGAGCACAGGGAAAGGATCCCTATTTTGGTATCGGCCTGGCCAAGGTTAGGCAAGGAGCCAGGTGAAGTGACTTTTGCCTCTTAAATGAATCTTGGGGAAGTTTTTTTTTTAACCTGTCATGCATTGAATACCCCTCCATCGTCTTATTAGCTGGGGAGTATGGCACTTGGGCACATCACTGAGTGAAAACTCAAGTCTCCCAACATCTTTGTTTGATTAATAGTTTATTAAAATTAACTATCAAAGGCTGTTAAGAAGGTCACAAAATAGGAAGTGATTCTTTTATTTACCGAGGGCCTACTAGGGACAACAAAGATGGTAAACTACAGTCCATGCACTCAAAGATCTCACTGTCCAGTAATGGTAGAAGAGGTGGCAGTAAATAAATTAATAATCACACAACTTCTGCTTCTAACTGTGACAAAGTGACCGGTATGGAACTTGCTCTCCCACAATAAACAACAATGAATTTAGACAAAATATTTAAGAAACCCCTTTTGACACTGAACATAGGCAAAGCAGAATTACAGGCCTCAAGGGAAGAGAAA
Source organism: Rhinolophus ferrumequinum (assembly GCF_004115265.2). Taxonomy (NCBI): domain Eukaryota; kingdom Metazoa; phylum Chordata; class Mammalia; order Chiroptera; family Rhinolophidae; genus Rhinolophus; species Rhinolophus ferrumequinum. The sequence continues at coordinate 41,270,762 of NC_046304.1, forward strand.
CATGTGAGGTGAGCCCTACATCTCCCCAGCTTTCTGCCTGGGGGAGTTTTCTGGATTGCAGTTCAAGAAGGTGGACCCTAAGAAGTGCATGATGGTCTCACTGAGCTGAACAGCATAGCTTAGAGTTCAGGGCTGCTGAGGAGGCTGTGAGTGGCAGGGAAGGCTTTCAGAGCGGGACGCAATGGACAGAGAGGTGCTCCCAGAAGTCTGCATGGGTGTGCCCCAGGGTCTTTAGATGAGGGTTGGGCTGCACAGACATGTGGTTAGACTCTGTGAGGCTTTGCAGAGAGCAGTGAGAGCTGGAGCAGAGAGCTAGAGCAGAACACTAGAGGTTGCACATGGCTTAGAGATGTTGGTGTCTCAGCCCAGGCAAAGTGAAAAGATGTCACTGAACAACTCAAGTACTTAGGTGATACAGAAAGTTCACACCTTAGGAGTAAGGACCATGTTCTACAAAAAGAAACCACACCTTGGGCAGCCGATTGACTCAGTTGGTTAGAGTGCAGGTATCATAACACCAAGGTCGTCGGTTCGATTCCCACATCAGCCAGTGAGCTGCGCCCTCCACAACTAGATTGAAAACAACTTGACTTGGAGCTGATGGGTCCTGGAAAAACACACTGTTCCCCAATATTCCCCAATTAAAAAAAACAAAAAAACCAAACACACACACACACACACACACACACACACACACACACAAACAACCACACTCTAAGACTAAGGACAAAATAAAAAAAGACCAGTTCTGAAAAAGAGTAAAACCAAGCCTTGATCAAGATAATCTGCCAGTAATTTAATTGCCTAATAGAACAAAACTCAATACTTTTCAAGGGACAAAAGAGAGAGAGAGAAACAGACCCAGAGATGAGTCAGAATTCCCAGACTAGAATTTTAAAATAGCTGCTGTAAACACGTTTAAGGACTCAAGGGACCATGGAGACATAATGATCGAAGATACGGGGGAATCTCAGCAGAGAAACTGAAACTATAGAAGAGTCTGAAGGGAAATTCTAGAATTGAAAAATACAATGTCCAAAATATTCCCTGGATAGACTTTATATCATATTAGAGACGCAAAAGAAAGAATTGGGAAACTTTAAAAGAGATTAATAGACTATTTAATTAGAAAAACAAAGAAATGACTTAAAAAAAAAAAGAACTGCGCCTCAGTGGCCTGTGGGATATCTAAATATTTATAATTATATAAATATTTATAATAATAAATATTTAGATATATCTAAAATATGTGTAATTGGAGTTTTGGAAGATAAGGAGATAGCTAATGTGCAGAAAAAATATTTGAAGAAATAATGGCTAACACATTCCTATTTGGTGAAAAATATTAATAAATCAGTTATGTATCCAAGAGTCTCATCAACCCCAAACAAGATAAATACAAAGCAAACAGCATATATTTAACTTACATCAAGCTATTGAAAAACCAAAGATAAAGAGAAAACTTAGAAGCAGAGACAAACCTGGGACAACTTGAGCAGCAAAATTAATAATGATAGTAATGGATTGTAACCCAGAGAATACAGTAAATATCTATGAATTCATATTGATATAAATATATAACTGTATTTTTAAAATGAGAGGTAAAGGGCAACTCTTCTTTACTGTGGAATACCAATTAGTAGCTGTAGAAGGGAAAGGGAAATAGTATATAGCACTATTACTCAAACACCACAATAATTGATTTCAGTCAAGAACCACTGATGTATGCTAAAATTAGGGGGTAAAGGTATGGAGAGAAACAGGGTAGTTGCATAGAATTAAAGTATCTTCCCATAAAATATTTATTAATTACAGAGAAAAATAGTAACTTTATAGCAAAGAAAGTTGGTAGACACCATCTTAATCATGTGATCAAAGTTAACATTATAAGTAATAAGACATATTGTCATCACGTATCCTCTGAAATGATACACTAACAACACACATCATTTTTATGGTATTCTTGTCCGGAATGCCTCAATGCAATCATGAGAAAACATCAGACAAACCCATACAGAGAAAACAAAACTGGCCTAGACTCTTCGAAAGTGTCAAGGTAATGAAAGAAAAAGACTGAGAAAATGTCACAGATTGAAGGAGACTGAGGAAACATGATGACAATGCAGTGTGGGATCCTGAATTGGATGGATCCTGGAACCAGGAAAAAGATATTAATGGGAAAATTGGCAAAATTCAAATATTGAAGGTAGACTAGTTAATAATATTGTATCAATGTTAATTTCCTGTGTTTGATAATTATGTTATGGCAATATAAAATGTTAACATTAGAGGAAACTGAGTAGAGGATAAAAGGCGACTCTCTTTAGTATTTTGCAACTTTTCTGAAGTGTAAATGATTTCAAAAGAAAAAGAAAAAAAAAAACCAGATGGAAAAGAGAGGGGACAAGAATGTAAATGATGGCTGACTTCTCATCAGAAACAATGGAGGCCAGGTTGGGGTGGGACAGGGGGAGTGTGCCTCAACATTTTGCTCAAGCTATAGATGTAGTGGAGCTATGTCTTGTTTTGAGTTGCTTTAATGCATTGTATTAGGTTTTCAAACAGCATAAAGCTTGTTTTGACACATAACAACAAAAGAAACAATGGAGGCCAAAAACAGTGGAACCACGTCTTTAAAGTACTGAAAGAAAAAAACCTGTCAACCTAGAAATCCATTTCTAAGAAATATCATTAAAAATGAGGGTGAAATAAACACAGTTGAACATATTTGTTGTCCGTGGACCTTCATTGTAAAATTTTCTAAAGTAAGTTCTCCAGGGTGAAGGGAAATGAAATCCGATAGAAACTCAGAACTAGATGATGGAATGAAGAGCATCTGAAATGGTAAACACAGAAGGTGCCCCCAAAATGTATATACATTTGAAGAAAGAAAAAAAACTGTATTAAAATTTTAATACTCAACATATACTGATAACAATAGATGAATATAAGTAATGTGTATACATTTTTTGGCACCCCGGGATGTGTGTGTGTGTGTGTGTGTGTGTGTGTGTGTGTGTGTATAATCTGGCAAATAAGTAAATATCTAGGCAGAGATATAACCAGGCTACGTGAACTAGATTTTGCTCCATGGCAATAACGATGCTCTTGAAATGGCTTCTAGCCTAGAGGCCCTCCACCAGCTAGGGGAGGTACATGGAACTGGCCACTCAAAGCCCAGGTCAGGAAGCCCAGCTACTCTTTGTGGGCTGGCTCCTCCCCTGCCCCCTTGCACACTCCTAGTGACACTTCTGCTGATGTGTGTTAACCACTGTGTGTATCCTAGTGTTTGGGAGGTCTGAGGAGGGAATGTCCAGCTCTGCAGAGATTGGGTTTGGAGGAGAGGGGCATCAGAAAAGATTACATGGAAGAGGTGACATCTGAGATGTTTTGATAGATAAGTGGAATTTTCCAGGTGGAAAAAGGAAGGAAGATCAGTCAGACAGAAAGGCATGGAGTGTTTGAGAATGCTAAATATCTTTTGGGGCTAGGTGGGAGATGAGGCAGAGAGCTGAGTCAGGGCCAGTTTTCAGGCATCTTGTGTATCTCAGGAAAGGGCTTAGGGAAGCCCAGGGGTACCCCGATGGTCCTGAGGGGAGCTCAGGAGCTGGAGAGATTTCCAGCTCCTTCCTGAGGCCTTACGCCTTGTTTTAGAGCTACCCATCCCACAGCCTGCACCAGCCCCAGCTACTCCTCCCCTCCCCCCACCCCCCCCCCCCCCCCCCCAGCTCACAATGCTAGCATTTTTGTCCCTTTGAGCTTCCTGAGGTTTCTAGTCTGGTGATGACCCAGAAGGGACCCAGAGAAAGGATTTGGGGAAAGGCCTTTGAGGAAAATGTGATAAAGCTCCAAAGCCTGTGAGTTTGAGTTTGGAGACAGTATACAGCAGTAGCCCCTTATCTGTAGTTTAGCTTTTCCTAGTTTCAGTTACCTGCTGTCAATGGCAGTCTGATATTAATATTAAATGGAAAATTCCAGAAATAAAGAATTCCTAAGTTTTAAATTGGGCACAGTTTTGAGTAGCCCCCCGCCCCCACCTGTTTGTCCTGCCAAGAATATGAATCACGCCTTTGTCCTCTGTCCCACATGTCCGGGCTGTATAGCACTATCCACCCACTCTAGGTTATCAGATAGATGGTGGCAGTATCACTGTGCTTCTGTTCAAAATAAAACACTTGTTTTATTTAATAGTGGTCCCAGAGCGCAAGAGTAGTGATGCTAGCAATTCGGACATGCCAAAGAGAAACCATAAAGTGCCTCCTTTAAGTGAAAAGGTATGCATATGTAGGGGGGAAAACACCACAAACCCAGTACATATAAGGTTTGTATTGGGTTTCAGGCATCCACTTGAGGTCTTGTAACCCGTCCTTCCCACCCGTGTGTAAGGGGACACTGCTGTACTGACTGTGTCCTTAAATGTTTATCATCTACCTTCTATAGGCAAGCAAGTATTTGTAGAGAGAGGCCCTTTATGTTCATAACTGCTTATACAAGCTTGAGATGTGGTTTTGTCCTCAAGAGGCTTACAGTCTACCTGAAAACCAAACTCACCCAAGAAAAAACTAGTGAATAATAAAGGACTAAACCAGTGCCTGACACCAAGTAGGCATTCAACAGATATTTGTCAATTAAATGAATGTGTGAATGAATGAAAGTCAAGGTACAGAGGAAAAGCCCCAGGATGCAGGTGAAAGAGAAAGCCGCGTGGATGTCCCCGAGGAGGTGGGAGTAAGTCAGGAGAGGACCACAGGCCAAGTGCTCGGGCGCGGACCCTAGAACCAGGATGTCTGCAGAGGATGCGCCCATGGCCTCGCTCGGATCCCAGCCTCGCCTCGCTTGCTGATCATGGCGGTGAGAGAGGCACCGCGTTTTCCCACCGCCCCCTCTCCAGCTCAGGGTCCAGAAAAGGGCCCTAGGGGAGGAAGCGCAAGTCCGTGGCCCGCCCCGTTGCGTCCCACCCACGGCGTCCCCTCCCCTCCCGCTGCGGGAAAAGCGGCCGCGGGCGCAGCTGCTAGCTGTGGAGCGGGCGGGCGCGGCCGAGGCGGAGCGCCGCGGCGGGCGGACGAGATGCGAGCGCGGCCACTCTGGGCCGCGGTGCTGGTGCTGGGGGCGCTGGCAGGCGTCGGCGTCGGAGGTGAGTGAGGCTCCGGCGGCCCCTACGCGGCTCTCGGGGGACCCGCGCCGCGCATCTTGCCACAGCCAAGTTTGCAGACTTGGAGCGGGGAAACCTGGCAAGCAGGTCCCGCGTGGCTGCGCTCTGAGTGCGCGGGGCCAGGATGGGGCTGTCGGAGCCCGCAGCTGGGGACCTTCTCGGTCCCTGGGTGGCAGGGCGAGGGGCTCCCTAGGGGTGGGTCCTCCGGGACGCCGAAGCCATTCGCCGGGTTAGGCGCCAGTTCTGGGCGGCCTCGACGTGCGTAGTGCGGTGGGCCCATCCGTGAGCCCCGCGTTCAGCCCCGGGCTGCGCTCATCACAGGTGTTCAGGACAGTGCGATGAGAGACTGGCCCTGGTAGCCAGGGCGAGCTGGGGTTCCCCGGGGCTGTTCCCGTGCGTTGACTGAGGGATGGGCTTGTAGCTTCTCGGATGAGAGTGCGTGCGTGCGTGCAGGTTTGCCAATTAATCCACATTCCTCTTTTTCCTTGTGTTACATTTTCTCCCGTTTATTATTATTTTTAAACTTTGGTGACTCCCTGCGGGAGCGATTCGGAGGAGCATGACGGCTCTGCCTCCTACAGTGTTCCCGGGTGGTAGCGGTGTCTCTGCTTCCGGGACAGACCTGCATCCGAAATATCTCCAGTGTATGCGGGGAGCCACGCCAGGGGTCCCTGAAGCTGGCTTGATTCCCTGGCTTTGTCTCTCCTGCTGCTGCACTCACTATCAGCGGCCAAGGCAGTTGGCATTCGGCTTCATTGGTGCTCAAAAGCGGGCAGAGCCCAGCACAACCTTGGGCTGCTGCCGTGGTTCTTCCCGAGCTCTGGGACCTTCCCGGGGAGGTCTCGGACGCCTAGTCCGCTGGGGTGTTCTCCAGCAGAGGATGTACTTTCTGTGAAAGGAGGGCTACTCATCGTGAGACAATTTAAATCCTGAAGAAAGTATTTTTTTTTAAAGTAAGATGTACTGATAAATCCAGAAATAGTTTGATAAATGCCTTCAAGACTTGTATATGTGTGTGTGCGCAGGTGTAAGAGATTATACAGGACAGCGTAACAATATCTTTTTTTAAAAAATCACTTTATTGAGGTATGATTGACATACAAAAAGCTGTATATATTTAATGTATACAACTTGATGAATTTGGAGAGATGTATACAGCCCTGAAACCATCACCACATTCTATGAGCAATATCTTGATGGAGGAGTTATAGATAATAGATAGGGGGCTATTTAAGTTGTTGTTGCTGAAGCTTCCCAAGTGATGGAAGCTCAAACAGGTCAACTGATGTCTTTCGCCTGCAGTGAGCAGCCTGATGACCATGGCACAGAAGTATGAGTGTCCATCATTCCGCCCTGGGAGGTGTAGAGCCCTGGCTCAGATGCTGCCTGCTCTTGGTGGGGGTAATGGAGAAATACAGAAGGGCAACTCAGATGTCTGCCACGGAGATGCTAGCTTCTAGGAACTTAAAACATTTTTTTGCTTTCTTTTCTTTTCACAGCCACAGCTTTCTGAATTTCTGGATGATTTCTGAGTCTAATCCTTATATTTTCTTCCAGTTTTAGAAGTAAGGTAACATAAGGTAGAGCCTAGCATGGTTCATGGCTCAATATTAGTGAAGATGAAGAATAGATATGTTGTTTTGGTGTCTCTCTCTTTCCTTCTCTCAACCTTAGTATACCTTTCGTTGACCTGATTTACACAGTTGTAATAATCTACATAGAATTCCACTGCATTGACATACCTAAATTTGCATTAAATATAATCTAGGCGATCGGTTCACAGATTTGTTATGATCAGGGCAGTTTCAGCAGCAGTGATGGGTTGTGCTGAGCTAGTCCTAAACTCTCTCTGAGAAGCAGGGTAGTGGAGTGTTTAAGAGCATGAGCTCTAGAATCAGACCTCCAGCGTCATGAGTCCCCAGTAAAAGCAGATCTGATTATATTTAAGTCACCCATGCCAGTGTTGGTGGCTGGGTTGCAGGTGTCATCAGATCCCTGGAGAAGCAGGTGGTAGGATGAGAGTAGGAGAGTTGTGTTGGGACATACAGTGTTGAAGGGGCACAGAAAGGGCTGGGTGGGGGTGACACAGAGACACTGCCCGGGAATGGGACATTCTGGTATGGGGAGAAGAGGTTGTCTGAGGGTAGAATTGCGTTATGGAATTTATGTACAAAGGTGATCTTTTTAGCTGCACCCAAGAAATATGGGGTTTTGTGGTTTCCCCATAGATAGGTCTTTATTCTAACCTGAGATCTAATGGATAACAAGTTTTGTTTGCTATCACCATCTAAGTTGATTAGTTCTGAGATGAGGTGCTGATTTCTCCTCCTGAGTTTATATCCTGGGGAAAGGGAGAGCTATGGTTTAAAACCGGTCAGATGTGGGTTTAATTCTTGATTTTGCCTGTTATTGGCTGTGTGACCTTGGGCAAGTTACTTAATCTCTTGGGTCTTTAGTTTCCTCATCTGTAAAGCAGAGAAAGTCATACTTCTATGATTATGTCAGTTACATGAGATAAAGGCACAAAATAAGTATTAATAAATGGCAACTGCTGTTGTCATTATTTTTCCTGTCCATGGTATGTGCCATGTATTGAAGGCAAGAGCTGTTAACTGCTTCATGCATGAGTGCAATCCAGGCTCCCAGAATGAGCCCAGTGCGGTCCCTTTCCCCACACCCATGGGGTTTTCAACCCATTCCCTGTTGGTGGCTTGGCATATCTCAGCTACTCTGGCCCAACAAGAACCCACAGAAGAGGCCAAGAAAGAGTGGCTAATACATTTGCTTTATCCATGAGAAAACCTTAAATCTTGTCTCTGGGAAAAGAGGAAAATAAAAGACATCTACCAGATTTCAGGTTCCACGAGGAGAAGGACATGTCTGTTTGATAAACAGCCTGTGCCTAGCACCTGGCACATAGGCAGCAAAGTAAATATCTGTAGAATGCTATGAGAAGGCATCTAGAGGTGATGCGCCTCACTTCAAGAAACTCAATATTTGACTATCAGCATTCATTCCGAGAAGATTCTCAAATGCTCCCTCTGGGCATTCTGCAGGCTATTGGAGTACAGCTGAGGCCATGAATTCTTTGGGTAGACGGATCTCTGCACTATTGCACCATTTAGACCTCTGATCTGAAGGTGCTGGAAACTCAGGGGACCCTCTGTGAAGTGTCTGCCTTTTTTCCCCTTCCTGGATAAGGCAGCATTCTCCTTTACTCCACCCCCCCCACCCCCCACTCCGTCCTCAAAATTGTGCATGTGAGTGGTAGAGGTGTCCTGGGGACAGCATAAGATGGGGCAAAGAGACAAGAGCAAGGAGGGGTTGTCTGGATATGACTCTGGAATTTCCTAATAGCAGTTCCTCCCCTGCAACTCCCCACCCCACTCAGGATCTCTGGTTATCATCCCCTCCCAGCCCTAAGAATCCTTCTGCCCTTGTTGGCAGGAATAGTGAGGAAGCATGCCCACAGAAACCACAGCTCATGAATCAGCAGACAGATAATTAACTGGGGGAATGACTGAGCAGCTTCAGGGATAAACCACTTGGCTGGATCCAGCCCCCTCTGCTGCCCACAGAGCTGGCCTGCTACTTTACCCATCGCCTCTTCTCCCTCTTCCTGAACCCTGACCCTTCCGGAGCAGGAAGGTCATTGTGCCAGATGCAGCTCAGGTCACGAATGGAAATGCAGGTGGGAGCAGGGAAATGACACTGCCTATTCTTCCTGTGTAAACTGCTAATATTTATTTGAATGAAACTCTCCAGCGAAAAATTTATAAAATCTGCCTTTCTCTCCATGCGCACAGTATCTCCAGCATCACTGTTTTTTAAAAGTTAATTTTTTTGAGGTATAATTTACATACAGTAAGATCCATTGTTTTTGGGTGTACAGTTCTATAAATTTTGACAAATGCATACCTTCAGGTAATCATTACCATAATCAAGATGCAGAATATTTCCATCACCCTAAACAGTTCCCTTGAGCTCCTTTGTCATCAGTTCCCTTTCCCCATCTTTAGTTCCTGGCAACCACTGATCTGTGTCCTGGCCCTTTAGTTCTACCATTTACAGAATATCACAGAAATGAAATGATACAATATGTAGCCTTTCAAGCCTGGCTCCTTTCACTTAGTATAATGCATTTGCGATTCCTCGTGTTGTTGCCTGTATCAGAATGCTAAGAGGTTATCTGAGGCTACTTCATCTTTTTCAGGTATTGAGACAGCTCCCCTAAAAGCAGGGGGCTATATTCGTTAAACCTGGATACAATTTCCAACTTCTTAAATTTCTAATTGGATAGCTGCATTTCGGCCATGTAGATGAAGCCGTTAGTTTTCCCAAATGCTAAGTAGTACCATCTTCAGTATATTGGAGAGGGTTTTGCAGAAACCAGAACTTTTATTATTCTTGGTCCTAAAAGCAATGGATATTTTGTGGCCAAATGTGATATGTCACAACCCTCGGAGCCAGAAGCTGTTAAGTAAACTGGGGCTTTTCTACCTTTTACATTTTTTGGTATCATCTCTGAGAAAACATCCCACTGTAAGTTTTCCTTTCTGTTTTTCTGTCATGTTCCAACAAAAAGACTACTCCCTCCCTCACACCTCCCCCCAAGTGGTTTCTTAATTCAGTTAGTGAAGACATTCAACCATTTAAGGAGAGAATGAGGTGATATATGCTTATTGTAAGAAAGTCAAACATTGGAGAGTAAAAGGGCTGGTTCCCTCTAATTTTATATCCCCATAATGTCCACTATTGATCAGATGGCCTGTGCTATTCATATCTTTTCCTCTTGCACATATAATAATTCTCCTGTGTGTGTATTGCTTTCCCTAAACTTGTGTTACATTTTTTAAATTTACAAAAGCCACTTCCTTTCATGTAGGAAAAAAACAAACAAACAAACTCAGTGTAAAAAGAACTGTGGGTCTAGAATTGAGAAACTTGTATTTGAGTTGTGGCTCTGCAGGCTTCTTCATCAATTTGCTGGGTGACTTGGAACAACCTCTGGGCCTTAGTCTCTTGGTGTTTCAGGGGCTGCAAAGCAGGTGAAGGAGATAAAGGGAGAGACTTCCATTTGTTTTAGCACCTCCCCACTGTCAACAGGAGAAGGTTTTCCTTTAACTGATTAACAATGTGTCATTTTGTGTAAGGATTTGGGGGTGGGGAGTGGATAAGGGAAGTCTGCAGTTAAAAACATGCTTGAAAAACTTCACCCTCCAAGAGAGCTCCAGAAGTTTAGCAAAAGGCACTTTCAGTAGCCACTTTAAAAGTCCATGTAGAAAACCCTAAATCTCTTTGCTGGTGGGATTATGCGCTGTTTCCCGGAAAATAGGACCTAGCCAGACAATCAGCTCTAATGTATCTTTTGGAGCAAAAATTAATATAAGACCCAGTATTATATTATATTATAATATACTATATTATATTAGACCCGGTCTTATTTTACTATAAGACCGGGTCTTACATAAATTTATAGTAAAATAAGACCGGGTCTTACATAAATTTATAGTAAAATAAGACTGGGTCTTACATAAATTTTTGCTCCAAAAGATGTGTTAGAGCTGATTGTCCGGCTAGGTCTTATTTTTGGGAAAACACGGTAGAGAAATCCTGAGTCTATAAGATCCACCGATGGTTCCAAACCCCTGCTTCAGCCACCACACATGATAAACTCCAGATGAAGCCTTCCCTGGAGCCACCTGTGAGAACTAGGCTTGACCAGCTCCCCAGACGTGGAGTGTGACATGTCCATTCTGGGACTTTGAGTTGCGAACAAACCATGCTCCCTCCTGGGTGGTTCCTGAAGGCTGTGGAAATGGGCCGGACAAAATGCATTCTTGAAATGAGGGATTCCAGGAGGCTACGGGGTCTTGATGCTGAAGGTGTTCCATTTTGTAGAAAGCCTGGCATGCTCTGGGGAGCCTACATGTGAATGAATGAAATGTAGAGCAGGAGGGAGAACAGAGAACATTTACAATTAGCTTTAGTTTATTTTCTTTTAGCTTATAAGAGTAATTCAGCTTGTTAAAAAAAAAAAGTCAAGCGGTGCAGACATAGAACCATGTAGAAAGTACAAGTCCTTTGTAGTCTTGTCCTTAAAAATAACCTCTGTTAACAGTTATTCCTGAGGTTTTTTTCCTACGTATATGTCACCAGGTATAATTATTATTATTATTTTTTAATTTAGCCTTTTTTTTAAAAAGATTTTATTGGGGAAGGGGAACAGGACTTTACTGGGGAGCAGTGTGTACTTCCAGGATTTTTTTTTTCCAAGTCAAGTTGTTGTTCTTTCAGTCTTAGTTGTGGAGGGTGCCGTTCAGCTTCAAGTTGTCCTTTCAGTCTTAGTTGTGGGGGGCGCAGCTCAGCTCCAGGTCCAGTTGCCGTTGCTAGTTGCAGGGGGCACAGCCCACCATCCTTGCGGGAGTCAAACCGGCAACCTTGTGGTTGAGAGCCCACGCTCCAACCAACTGAGCCATCCGGGAGCTCAGTGGCAGCTCAGCTCAAGGTGCCATGTTCAATCTTCAGTTGCAGGGGGTGCTGCCCACCATCCCTTGCGGGAGTCGAGGAATCGAACTGGCAGCTTTGCGGTTGAGAGCCTGCGCTCCAACTAACTGAGCCATCCAGGAGGCAGCTCAGCTCATGGTGCCGTGTTCAATCTTAGTTGCAGGGGGCAGAGCCCACAATCCCTTGTGGGACTCGGAGAGTTGAACTGGCAACCTTGTGGTTGAGAGCCCACTGGCCCATGTGGGAATCGAACCAGCAGCCTCCGGAGTTAGGAGCATGGAGCTCCAACTGCCTGAGCCACCGGGCCGGCCCACCATGTATAATTATTTATCATTATTGATATTTCTCAAGCAGGATCATCCACAATAGGATTATTGTCACTTAAGATAATAATAGGCATCATTTTATGTCAGTATATGGCTTTCCATTATTAATCCCAAGAGCTAGAATTTTGGCCAGAAGGCATACAATCATGTAGACGTACCTGAATTTTCTTAACCACTTCCCTGTTGGCAGACATTGGGGTCATTCCCAGTTAGCTGCTACTACAAATAAAGCTTCAGAGGATGCCCTTGTTCATTGTCATGCCCCTTTGCTCACGGCTTTCTACAGGCTGAATTTCTTGAACTGAAGCTGCTGGGTCAAAGGACATGAATATTTTAAATTTTAATAGGTTTTGCCAAATTGTCCTCCAAAATGGTAGGAAGAATTTGCCTTCCAGTGAGGACTGGTGACATGCTGTCCGTGCCCACAAGACATGAACTGGAGGAGGAAAAGTAGCAGAACTGGACGGATGGCTAGTTGCCAAGGAGGTCACTAACAGGGCCGCTGGGCTGGGCCTCAAACAGAGCTTGGTCCAGGCTCGTCTCTACTGAATGAATCAGATGGGAGGTGGGACCTGTGCTGATAAAATTTTCCAGAACTTGAGATGCTGCATGTGAATCAAATTTCAGTGAGTCCATTAGGAAGAAATAAATACTTGTGCACTGTTTGGGGGGTTTTGGACCCTGAGATGCTGGACCTCCTAGAGCGTTAGTCACCCTTTTGATGCTTTCTGGTTGGAACATGTACTTTCTGGTTGGAACATGTACTTTCTGGGCTGGCAGTACCTTCAAGATCATCAAATCCAACACCATTTGTTTTACAGAGAAGCAAAAAGAGAGGCCCTGAGAGGGGAAGTGACTTGCCCAAATTCACACAACTAATTTAGTGGCATTGGTGGGGTCTAGCCCTGGGAGCTCCTGTCTCCTGACCAGTGATTTCTTCGCTATATCCTGTTAGAGACAAAAAGCTCTTCCTCTTCTCTGACCCTGAGCTGGGAGGGGGGATGGGCATTTCTAGTGCACGAAGTGATTCGTATGAAGGGAAGGAGGAAAGAAACCAACCCCTATAGAGCATCTACTCTAGATGGTTCTTTCACATATGTTATTTAATCCTAACAACTCATGAGGTAAGTGTTCAGACCCTATTTGGGAACATGGGGGAAAGGAAGCCGCTGCCTGGGGTCTGCAGTGCTTAGCTGATGTGGCTGGATGAGACCTGTTAAATACTAGGGAACAATGAGAAGTTCTTGAATAGGGACGTGACAGAGAATCAAAGAGTCACTGGACCTTAGATCACTAGTAAATTGAAGGGATGTACCTGAGGTCACACAGCCAGTGGGTGGCTTTAGACCTGTCCTGCCTGTGGGTCCGCATACTTTCACCCACTGTTACGTAATAATAGTGTTCATTGTTTTACTACCTCTGCCCTTACAGTGTTTCCCAGGGGCTGGGTGTTAATTTTAGATCACAACCACACAGAAGACAGGACTCTATCTGAGGGTGGGCTTATTTAGTGTTCGGTGCATGGGCTACCTAATTAATCCAGTTGAAGAGGATAACCAGACATGATCTGGATTCACTTACAAGGGTAGGGTCTAGTGGCTGAAGGGTCAGTGAAACGGTATAAGCAGTGGTCAAAACATTTGAACTTTGTCCAAGAGGATTTACTTGCTGAGGGCAAAATCCTTCCTATCGTTCAGTCATGCCCCACATGCCGTCCACCAGCAAGTTCTTGGAATATATCTGGGGTCTGACCACACTGGCGACTCCACTACCATCCAAATCCAAACCCCTGCCATCTGTTGCCTGGATTATTGTAATAGCTTTCAATTGGTGTCTTTTTGGTCTTGCTCCTCTACTGTCTGCCCTCTTCTCGGTGGCCAGGATGCTCTTTTTCTGCTCTCAAATTCCTCCAGTGGCTTCCCACCACGTGGAGAATGAAAGCTGCACTCCCTGTCATGGCTACAGCTGCTTAGTGTTCCGGTGTCTGACTGCTTCTCAGCGACCTCTGTCTCTCTTCTCCTCCTTCCCTCTTCCTGCTATTTCTTTAAGAGGCTGAGCTCCATCTAGCTCTTGTCATGTGTTTTTTTTTTCTTCTTCTTTTTTTTCTTTCTGGAATGCTCATCCCTTAGATCTTCCCATAACCCCCTTCTACATATCATTTTGAGATGTCAACTCAGAGAGGCCTTTCCTGACCACCTTTTCTAAAGGCAACTCCCTCCCCTCATTGACACTATTTCTTTATCCTGCTTTATTTTCTAAAGCATTTGCCATTGCTTGAAATTGTACTTTTTAGTTGTGTATACTTCTGTTTTCATCGTCCTCACTAAAATTCTCCGCAAGAGTAGGGGGTTTGTTTAGTGCGTCAGTGGGTCATCAGTGCCTAGGAGAGTGCTGGGCACAGTTAGGTGCTTGATGAAAATTTGTTGAATGAATGAACGAATGCTGACATCATTGATATATATTGGTAGCAAATTGTAAAACTAAAGTAAGGACTCTTCTGTTGTCCATAGGTGGATTAACCATGGCAAAGTTTTCATTCCAGGCTGGCTGTTCTCAATCATGCAGCGTATTTCAGAGCAGTGTTTCTCAAAATCATGTCATATATGCTACGGAAATGCAAATCCGTTATGTATTAGGTACTTAAGGCTGCCATGTCGGGGTGGCTTAAAACAACAGAAATTTATTCTTTCTGGAGGCTAGAAATCTAAAATCAAGGTGTCTGCAGGGCCATGCTCCCTTAGAGACTCTGGAGAGAATACTTCCTCGCATCTTTCTGTCTTCTGGAGGTGGCTGGCAGTCCTTAGCGTTCTTTACCTTCCAGTTACATCACTACAATTTCTGCTCCTGTCATCACATGGTCTTCTCCCTGTGTGTCTCTGTTTCCACTGTAGTGTTTTCTTCTTACAAGGACATCAGTCACATTGGATTAGTGCCCACCCTAATGAGCTCATTTTGATTGCATCTGCAAGGACCCTATTTCCAAATAAGGTCACAATCACAGGTACTGGGGGTTAGAACTTTAACATATCTTTTTGGGGGACACAATTCAACCCATAACACATTTTACTATTGGTGGCAGCAAATTATACACAAAAGCCTTCCGATGTTAAATCCCATATTTAATTGGCTCTGATGCACTTTAAAAAACAAACACTAAAATCGCTAAAATCAGGATGCATCCGACATGGTAGTTTGGATTTCCTGCTGCTTTGGGTGATGCTTTCTGGAGCTTCTGCTCAGAGCACAGAGGTATGTGTTACCTTGAAGTCCACCTTCCTGTCTCCTGCCCTTTCCTTGTGTTACCAGGCTGCTGCTACATTTAATGAAGGAAACAAAATAAAATAGTCTTTCTTAACGACTTGTCCTAGAGAAACTACTTATGCATCCATAGGACAGTGAGCATGAGATGTTTTGATTTTGGATGACTCACCTAGCCAGGTGACTGTGATGGAAGATCAGGCACTGCCTGAGTCACCCGTGTCCCCATGAACCTAATTAGTGACCAGTCAAAGGTCAGTGGCAGGGCTGGGAAGCCAGGCCAGAACTCTCCGGCAGACAATAAGAGAGACGTCCGTGGTGTTTGCGGCGTGGATCGCCCTCCCTTCCCACCAGACACCTCTCCCTGTGAGTTAGGCCTCTCCTGAATTCCCCTGGCCTCGCTAGGGTGGCTCGTTTCTGCATTTTGACATCCTGTCTCCTTGGACACCCTGTCCTCAAACTACCTCCTATTGACGCATTGTGACTTCCACTGGTTGCAACTTCCTTCCTTGTTTTCCTTTTTTCTCCATTTTTCCCACCCTTTTTTTTTTCCTGGTTCTGTGAATCGGGCCGAGGTGCCAAACCACAGCCTTCTACTTCTACTTTCCAGGCAAACTCCTTGGCTGATCTCGTCTATCTTTCCTCACTGGCCTTCTCTTCTTGGCCATCCCTCCTAGATTGAATTTTTGAACAACTAATATTCCTAATTCCATTTAGAAGCCAGATCTAACAATGGATCATTTTCCCCTATGCTTTCTGATGCTTTCTGGTTCCATGCCCCCACCACCCCCATGTCCAGGACATACTCAGCTGTGTGTACAGTGCCCTGTGGAACGGTGTCTTCAGGGAAAAAAGAAAAAAGAAAGGAAAACTGTTTACCTGCCGTAGACAGCCCGGGACTCAGGATAAAACAGCAACAACAAAAGCGGTAGTAACTATAGCAGCAGCAGCATGCATTGAGTGCTCGGTGTGCTCAGAGTTTGACAGGGATTGGTTTGTGGAATCCTAGTTACCCATGAGGACCAGGGCCAGTCCTCCATGTTTTCCTGCTCTGGCTAAACTGTCAGAGGGAAGGGATGGTAGGAGTTCATGTTTTTCAATGACAAAGTTCCGATGAAGACCCCTCACTTCTCCAGTAGGGCTGAACCTGGGCCCCTGAAGCCAAACAGGAACATTGGCCTTACGAGCGACTGGAAACACAGGCCCAGACACCTTCTCCATGTTCAGGAGGGAGCAGTGGCCTTGGAGCAGCTGCTCATTGAGTCAGCATGGCCCAGGCGCACAGACTTCCTATGAGTCAGTCACTTTCAGCCACTGCTTTCCAGGGAACCTGCCTTTGGTGGCAGGTCTTGATGGGGAGTGTCATGGGCGGGGTCATTGGTTCTCATGAAGTCAACCTGTGCTCCATTACAAAGAGGTGGGGGGGGAACTGTGTAACCATCACTCCTCAGAGGTGACTTCCTAAAGAACAAATCCCAGGACTTCCTTATCCTCTGGGGTCAGGGGCCCCCTGTTCCCAGGGAGGGGCCTCCTGTTACTTACCTCACCTCTGGCAAGGCTTTCCCTTGTGGCTGCAGGTCAAGGACCCATAGGGAAATGCTAATTTGAGAATGAGTGGATGGATAAATGTATAGACTGGGAGAAGTTTTCAAAAATAATTTGACATTGCACACACCCTCCACGGTCCTCTTCTCTCTTCTAACTCTTCCCGTGGTCTCCTTTCCCCAGTGAAAATCGAAGGTATTTGTGTCCAAAATTACCCCTCTGGATGCTGATTCCCATGGAAACTTCAAAAGGGAGGCAGATGCCTAAAATAGTTCAGGCTGTGCTCCTTTCAGAACTCTTCCAATAAGGCAATATTGGCGGAGCTGTGATCACATCTGGCTGGAAAAAGAGCAATTGTGAGCTAAGAGATGGTGAGGCAGCCCCTTCACGGAGAGGCCTCCTGGTTGCATTGTTGATTCTAAACATTCAGGCGTTCTGAATCAGGCAGCTCTGGGACGACCGACTTCCTTTTTTCCATTACTGGCAGTGCATGGCTGAGGGCTGCCCCAACTTAGAGGTGGCCTTGGTGCTTTAGAGCCAGGCCTGGAACCACTACCATAATTTCCACCTTACCGTCCTTGTACTCACATGCTAGGGTTGTGGTCAGGTCAGAGGCTGGAGCCCCAGAGGTTACACGTGGGATTATGGTGACATCCCGTAGCAGAATTTTAGAGTTAGGAAAGGCCTTTGAAGTTAGACAGATTCAAGGCTTTGAGGAAACCCAGGGCTTCCAGGAGGGGCTTCAAGGATTTCACATGTAATCTAGTATTTTTAGGAGAACATTGAAAATTTAAATTGCCTGAGAAGCAGTTTCAACCTATATCTATGTTTTAGATTGAAATTCTATGCATAATTTGGAGAAATGAGCTCAGTTGCTTAACAAAACAAAACTGATCTAGTCCAGTACCTCTCAATTTGCTCTAATATATATTTATTGAGCATCTCTGTTGAGCAAGGACTGGGGCTGAACTGCGCTGGGCTGGGCTGGGCTGGGCAGGGCAGGCTTCAAGAGGCTTGAAATCTATCGGGTGGCAGTGTTGTTATGGCAGATAGCTAAATCATATAATATGTTAGGAATACTGGAGTTGAAGAAACTGAGGCTGAGAGAAGATAAATGGCTCTCCTAAGACTAGATTATTAGTGGGTAACTCAGTGAGGACCACAGTCAAAATTGGTTTATGTTCTACAAGGCAATAAGCCCTAACCTTTGGGGGTTACCTTTTCTACCAGACAGGAATCATTTGTGTTGCTGTTGGGTAAGAGTCATACACATGTTCTCATCAAGAATCATTTCCATTGCTATTGGTTTTCTACAAGCTAACCTCTACTCTTACAGACTTGTAAACTATTTTAATTGATAGAAGCCAAATAAAGGTGCACACCACTAGAAAAGAAGATAATTCCTAAGCATGGTGGGTCTACTAGTCAATACCCTGAATTATATTGAAAGGGCACCCAGTATTCCCTTTGCCTATTTCCAAGTTTGGGATAATTTTTTCTAACCTGTGTGTGTGTGTGTGTGTGTGTGTGTGTGTGTGAGTGTGTGTGTGTGTGTGTGTGTGTATGTGTGTGTGCAAGTACATTCTCTGGGTATGTTTTTGTCCAGAAGTGGCAAGGGAGGGAGTTCAGTCACACTATAATAAAATGGACTAAGACATTCAGCTCAATGAGAAGTTTCAGGGACACTGAGAAAACACCCCTACCATCAGGGTGATTTCTCCCCAAATGGATTTGCTGGTCTTACTAGCTGGGGGCAAAGGGGCCACTTTAGAAAATTGGATAAAGGAACTTGTAGGATAACTGGGTCACGGGGAGTAATGGGTCTTTGTCATTCTGCCTTTTATATTGAAAAAGGCCTTCCTGGGGGCACGGCGGGGTTTGCCTGGTGAAGGCCAGGAAGGCTGAGCTAGAACAAGCATGGAGGATGGGGGCTTCTGTCCAAGCAAATGCCTAAGGTTTGCTTCTAGGCTGAGCTTCTCAGAGCTATTTTGGTCCCTCTGGTTGTCACTCTCGCCTGCTTTTTCTCTATCCTTTGACATAAGAAGACTGTTCACATTTGAGTGGCATTTTGTAGGATGCCACGTGCTTCTCCCTTACCTCACTGAATTCTTGCACAAATCCTATGAGATAGATATTATCATTTCATAGAGGTGAACTGAGTCATGACACGGCTAGTAAGAGTAGCATTCAGAATTCAAATATAGGCCTTCCAACTCCCAAATTCCAGCTTATATCGGTCAATCTTTTGTTCTTCCAGCATCTATCAGTCAGCTTTTTCTAGCATTTCTGTAGTTCTCCCTGGAGCAGTCTATGCTTGGATCCAAAGATATATGTATTGGGAAGCTTGAGAAGATTCCAGAAGATTTGCTTTTCCCTGGTAGGCCAGTGGGACACTGCCATGGCAGTTCACTCCCCCTCCCCCCACCCAATATTTAGGCTGCATGTTCATGTATGTGCATCAGGGCCTTGGATCCTCTGTATTGTGGCTGTGAAGATGTCACCAGAATAATTGGACAGAGGACCCATTGCCACGCTCTGGACCTCAATTTTTCATTTGCACAATATAGGTGTCAAACCAATTGTTAATTAAAGCCTTTACATCAGTTATGATCTGACACGTTGGGTCCATGGCTCAGTCTTGCTCCCTCACTGGCCATCACTGTGGCCTCATCAATGGAAGCCGGTGATGAGTTTCCCGACCTTCGTTATTTTCCTTCTTCCTTCTCAAACAGACTGCATTGGGTAAATGTCTGTGGTCTGGTTAGGTTAGGGTGTGTTTGTGTGCATCTGAGAGCTGTAAACCTGGGCACTTGGGATGGGTGGGAAGAATGGGGCAGGCCAGTTACTTCGTCACGTCAAATCAGGACCAATGCCTTTGTCTCTCTGTTGCAGGGCCCAACATCTGTACCACACGAGGCGTGAGCTCCTGCCAGCAATGTCTGGCTGTGAGTCCCATGTGTGCTTGGTGCTCAGATGAGGTAAGGAGAAGACACCTAACCTCACTTCTTCGCCAGACTCAGCTGCTTTTGTGCAGGACCAGACCCAGGGCATAGCTCCTCCCTCCAAAATACACAAGCCCCTTGTCCCTTCTGAGCAAACCGAGGGTGAAGCCTTCCCATTGATGGATGCTGAAGTGAGCCAATTTGGGGGTGTTACTGGGAATGCCATCCAGGGTCCACCGCATGCCCGGGGCTCTGGGCAATTTGGTTGGTCCTTCTGGCCTCACCCATAAGCATTGCCACCCTTTACCACCCTTTGCTTATTTCTTGTTGGGGTGGAACATCCCAGGGAAGCAGGGCCTCAGGTCTCGAAAGAAGAGGCAGGAGAGGGTTATAGGTACGCAGAGGATGCTGGATTACAGACACCCCAGAATTTTTAAAAGGCAAATAAAAGAGGAATCTTACCCTTGTGTGGGAGGATGTTTAGTCAGATCTTTTCCCTTTTCCTCTCGATGATAGGTTGGGCCCCGCAGCTTTACCTTTTTCTTTATCTTCTTTTCCTCCGTCCTTCCATCTCCTCGGTGTCAATGAGGGAAGAAGCTGAGTTAATTTGGTGAGGATGCGAGGGTGACAGGAAAGGGTTAGCTGTGTCTAGTCAAAGGGTTTGTTGTGTCTGGGGCCCTAGGGAATGAGTGTGTCTGAGGGAATGGCTATGTTTGTAGCTGGGACGGGAATTTGGAGCTGGCAAGACCTGGTTGGGATGGGGTGGTGGTGAGTGTGGCTGGAGAGATTCCAGTGATTACAGAGTCTGAGGCTGAGTCATTGGCCTGGCCCCCAGCAGGTGGTTACCTGAACTCCTGGCTTCCTCTCAGCCAGCCACCTGAGATGCCCTCTTTGTCACGACAGCAGGTTCCTGCACTGTGCAGTTTTATGAGGCTCTAACCCAGGCCCTCATTCTCTCTGTCTGTTTCTCTTTCCAATCTGCTGAGTTTCCTAAAAAGGCAACCTCCCTGGCAGGCTGGTGGGGGCGGAAGATGGGGGTGGGGGTGGGGGTGGGAGTGGGAGGCGGTGTTTATACCTCCACAAGAGGACTGCCAGAAGCACAGGCCAGCCCAACACACTGCTTTGGCCTGAGTGCAGTTCAGCACGGGAACTGTTTCCAGAAGCAGCTGCCCAACATCTGGGCCACATTGACTTCATTTAGCAAATGAAACATTCCCTGGGGCTGGGGGGTAGGGGGGCAAGGGAGGGGTGAGTCCTTCCTCTCCATCCCCTCAGGTTCTCCACCCCTCTGGGCTAAGCTGGAGGCTCAAGTGTGATGTGGCCTCCACCCTTCTCATTCGCCATATCCTCCTTCCCTTGGTCACCATGATTATTTTTAAGCTTCTTTTACAAGGAAGTTGGAACTGTGCAGCTGAACCCTGGAAGGAGGGAGATCTGGATGGGGAGGGTGCCTTATTGGATTGAATGGCCTGAAGCTGGCTGGAGCAGAGGGGTAACCAGGGGAGAAGCCCTAGTGTCACTCACAGGATGCCCCCCCTCTTCCTCCCTCCTTTTCAACCCAAAGCAAGAGAAAATGGAGACAATGGTGGCCCAGAGGAGTCTGGGGGAAAAGAAAACATATTCTTAGCATGTCTGTCATTTTCTTGATCTGCACAGGGACCAGCCACGTAACTGATCATGTGACCAGATTTCAGAGAAGCATCACGTGGATTATTTATGGATGACCCTGGGGCAGACCAGGGGAAGGTACAGGTCAGGATCAGAGCATAGGCTAGGACCAGCCTAGGAATGGAGGGTGGAGTCAGAGAGGAAATGGGTAAGTCTAGGACCAAAGAGAACTAATAAGAGCAGAAAGAAGGTCCAATAAGATATTCTCCGAGCGAATGAAATATAAACAGGAAAGTGGGGGAGGCCAAGGATTTAGTGAATGACTACAACTATCTCTGAGTAAGAAGGAGCAGGGGAGGAGAGGAAGAGCAGGGGAAGAGGGCAGGAGGGGAGAAGGGGAGGAAGATAGTGGAGGAGTCCTTGTGGGGTAAAATGTGTCAGCCAGGGAGGAAAGGGAGGTGGGAATCCTAGGCTGTAACCTGAACATGGCTGCTCTTTTTTTTCTTGAGGGCTTCCCCTGCACAAACTGAGTTTAACTGCGGAAAGTGTCTTGGCTGTTGACTTAACTAAAAGTGAACCGTGTGGGCCATTTGATATGTGATTTGTTGATTAATCGACCCTGGAGAGCCCACTGCTTCTGCCTCCCCTACCTTGGCTGGTGGAGGCAGGATTGGCAGTGTCTGGAAAAACAACTGGTTGGGCTCAGCTTTCCCTTGGTCCTAGAGGACGGCCGCTTTGGGTGTGTATAGCAAGCGCTTGGCTGGGTGGTAGGAAACCGTAGCCAATGTGGATGAGTGCAGAGTTTGGGGCCCATCTGCATAGGGTGTGTTCTTGGGGGGGGTTGGATACTGACACGGGTTGGGGGCGGTTGCTGTCTTTGAGCTATGAATCTACCAAAGAGGCTGGCCGCACACAGAGGTTCAACTTGTGCTTCTGGCCTCCGCGGCACCATGTTGGAATCTAGACCCTTCCAAACTTGTCTGGTGGTGAGAATTACCTGGGGTGTTTGTTAAATATAAAGCTGCCCAGGACGTACCCTGTACCTATTGCATCAGAATGGGTTGTTATGACAGCAAGTTTGGCAAAAACTGCTAATTGAAAGGGCTGATCCTTGGGGTCATGGTGGTGGAGGTGGAGTTAAAGTTGCCGGATAAAGTACAGGACACCCAGTTAAATTTGAATTACACAATAAATAATATTTAGCATAAGTATGTTCCAAATATTTGCTAAATTTGGCAACCCTAAGGTAGAGGGAAATACCTCCAGCTAAGATGGAGGAATTTTAATGTAGTCCTGAGTGCACATCAGAAGGTGGACCAGCTCACAGTTGGCCTGACATCCAAGGATGAAAGAAGAAGAATGGGTTTGGGTCTAGCCAAAGTAGAAGACTCCAATAGGACTTACTTCTTAGTTTATTTGCATCTGCGGGGGAAAGGTTTAGGCCACTATTTTAATTTTTTAGTCACTAACATAATTTACTCTCACGTCTCTGTTGCTTTTTCTTTCTACCTTTTTTTTTTAAATCTGGAGGATAAATGTTCATCTTGAGAGTTTTGCTCCAACTTGCTATTGTAACAAGAAGTGTAATATTAAAAGTGCTCTTCCCCCTGTAAATAATGGGGTGTGAAGACTAATAACCGTAATAAAATGCTTTTCATTTCTTCTCCTTTCTGTCCCCTGCATGCTTCTCTCTTTGTATGTTTAAGTGATTTCTTCATCTCACTGGATGTCAATCAAGAGGACAGTGTTAATTTATTGGGATTGAGGGTATCTGCTAGCTCTCTGGGGAAAAAATTAAGTACCAGGAAATACTACTGTGCTTTGTCCTCCAAAAACACAGTATGCAATAATGGTAGTAGTTATAATGGTAATAGTAGAAAAGAGTCACATTCTAATTGCATTTATTTGGTTATACCATAGCAAAAGGATTTGAATATATTTGACCTATATTGAGATTTTTATATTTTGAAAGCATTTCACATTCAGTCTTATTTTATCTCCTGACCAACCCCGTGAGATAGGTAGAGTAACAACAGTTATTCATGCTGTACTTCCCCGATTTCCAAAATGGGATTCATGGAGAATGGGAGTAATAGCATGTGTCACCCTCCCAGGAGAGGGAGGGAATTTACCTCACACAGCATGTGGGCGGGAGCCTCCCAACTCTCTGTTTCAATCTTCCCCTGGGTCTTGGTTATTTTTGCCCTTTTTGTGTAACATCCGGTTTCACTAGGAACTAGAACTTTAAGAGTCCTCCCCCCTCCTTCCAGTTTCTCTCGGAGTAACCTGGAGACATTCCTTTTACCTTCTCAGCCTGGGTTATTAAGAAAGGGAATGTTGTCCAAGTGTGTTGAGGTCACTGCCTGGTATTCTTCTGGGACAGGAGGCTCTCGGGAGAGCGTGGCTGAAGGGCAGACCTGTTTGTTATGTTCCTGACCTCTGATGTCAGTGACCACAAAGGGAGGGAGGGAGGGAGACGGTTTTTGTTTCTTAGTGTTTCTAAGAAAATTCACAACAAAGCAGAAGGACTGTCAGCAAGACTTAGCACTTCTCGTAAGCACTGTCACGTTAGAAAATAGGGGTCAGGAAACCCCCTTCCCAACTCCAAACATTCTCTCCCTTCGCGGATGCAGCTTGAAGACACACGATGGCCTTGCGTTTTCATTCAGTTCCTGGTCTCACCCTTCCCTCTCTCCTTCAGCGTCTTAGTCCTGGGAAGGCTCTTCTCCTCAGTGTATCTTGTTCTTTCCAATCATTGCCTTTTTTGGAAGGATTTCTTTCTGGGGCTTTGTGGGCAGCTGGAATCAGAGATAAGGTAGGGAGTTTTCTGAGCAAGAAAGAGACGGCTTCCTGAGGGAGAAGGTTCGGGAGAGACGGGCAGGGGCAGCAAGAGGAGTTTGGGCACAAAAAAGCAAAGTGCTCATGAGTTCTCCCCTCTGCCATCTGTCTTCTGCCAGAGTTCAGTGTGGGGAGGGGACTTTCATTTCCCTCGGAGACTTGGAGGACCTATGCGGTTCCTGTTGGAATCTTTTGAGCCGGAAAATTTAAGTCTTCTGCACTGTTTCCCACTGTCCATTTCATTTCTCTACCTCACACCCATGAAGCTGAGATAGAAAGAAGGAAGCTGCTGGCTTCCAGAAGCTCTTCCCACTTTTTGCCTGGGCCATAGGTGGTCCTCATGACTTTTGTCTGAATCCGTTCAGGCTGCTATAACAAAGATACTGAGTGACTTAACAACAAATATTTATTTCTCGCAGTTCTGGAAGCTTGGAAGTCCAAGATCAAGGTAGCAGCAAATTTGAATCATAGATGGCTATCTTCTGTCTGTGCCCTCCCATGGCAGAAGGGGTCAGGGAGCTCTCTGGGGCCTCTTTTTAAGGGCGTTAATCCCATTCAGGAAGGCTTTACCTCAGGACCTTAATCACCTTCCAAGGCCCCACCTCCTAATACCGTCCCTTCGTCTTCTTGGAGATTCAAGTGTTAGGGTTTTCACAAATGAATTCCGGGTGACACAGACATTCAGTCTGTAGCACTGTTGGTGTTGTGCTCGTTCCATGCGTGTGAGGAAGCTGGTCAGCCTATCAGAGGAGCACTGGGCAGGAGAGGGAGAGAGACTGAGCTTCAGGAGGGGTTTTAGGCTACTGAGTCCTGATTTTTAAAATGTGGATGGCTCCTTGTGGCCCAATCCCTCTGCTGGAAATAAGGCTGCCAGTCACCTGAGGGGCTGTCTGTCCTTACCACACCTCCCATATCCCCATCTTGCATCCTATTCCCTACCTGGGACATTCTCAGGTTTCCACACTCCCGCTTCTCTGCCTCGATTCTCATTCTGTATAAAATGCAATACAACTTATCGTTTTGTGAGGATAATTACAGTCAGGCAGTCTAGTTAGCGTCTCACTTCTGCCACTTCCTAGTTCTGTTAACTTTGAGTAAATTACTTAACTTCTCCAAGCCTTAGATGTCTTACCTGTTAAGATTGGGTTCCTCATTTGTGAAGCCTCTAAGCCTCAGATTCCTCACTTGTAAAATAATAATAGTTTCAGCGTTACCAAACTCTAATCAGCAGGATTGCAGAAATGCGTGTAGAGTGCTTAGCACTTTACACAGTGCCTGCCATGCAGTAAGTGCTCAATAAATGTTAACACTAGTCCTTCTGGGATATTAGTTTGACTTATTCAGCTTCTTCTGGAAATGGCTGTGAGAGAGGGTGGGTCGGGATGGAAAGGTGGTTCGAAGGGCTAAAGGCCTAGATATTGTGAAATAGGTCCGAGAGGGATTTTCCAGTTTTCCCGCCAGTCTCCCCAACCTGGCAAGGAACCCTGTGGACTTGCGCCCACACAGTGCTGGCTAAATTTGCTGAATGTCAGAGCAGGAAGGGACTGAAAATACCACGTCATGAATCCCTTTATCGAACAGGTGAAGAAACTGATGCTAGAAGGAGTGAAATGACTTACCTGAGGTCACATGACTAGTTAGTGTCAGACCTAGGATTGAACCTGTCTCCTGATTTCCAGTGTTCTTTCCATTACAGCGTGTCCTTCATT
Source organism: Rhinolophus ferrumequinum (assembly GCF_004115265.2). NCBI lineage: Eukaryota > Metazoa > Chordata > Mammalia > Chiroptera > Rhinolophidae > Rhinolophus > Rhinolophus ferrumequinum. The sequence goes on from NC_046304.1 coordinate 41,296,647, forward strand.
CAGTACTCAGGTATACACACACACAGAGCTCCAGAGGGCCAGGGGATACATCCCAGGGTTTTTGGAAGGATGCTCACTTGGCTCTTTGTCCAGGGTGAGGAAGGACGCTTACAGGGATAGGATAGGCTCTGGCCAGTAGCCTGGCATCATGGGTTTTGCCCAAGCTTGTGAAGTTTATTCAAAATTAATTTGTACAGGAACTATTTATAGAGCATCTCATAATAATAGCTAACAATTATTTGGCACTCACTCTGTGGCAGGTACCATGCTACATGTTTTAAATGTATTGTCTTATCTAGTTTTGTATAACATCCTTGTGAGGCTGAGACTATTTATTATTTTCGTGTTATGGCTGAGGAAATGTGACATGGAGAGTTAGGTGACTCAGGCTAGCAACTGGCTAGTGAAGAGGCAATGCTGAGATGTAATCCCAGCCAAGCTACTCCTGTGCTCTTAGCTCCTACTTTCTGCTGCTGCCCTATACTTCTTCCCCCTATTAACTTTGTGGGTAAGTCCTGGGTTGGATGCTGGGAATAGGGAAGGAACAGTCCCTGCCCTCATGGATCTCATACCTTAGCCAGTGCTTTAACACAGTGGCTTCCAAACTGTTTTGACTCTGACCTCCAGAAAGAAATACATTGCATATCATTATTTATTATACATATTGTACCCTACTCCCCAATATATAAACTTTTCACAAAACAATATTTACTTTTACTATTTATATACTTTGATACTTTCTATTCTATTGCATTTTGTTTAATAAATTGATGGTTGAAACCCACTACGTTGATTTTTGGGACCCACATGTAGGTTGCATTTCACAGTTTGAAAAATGTAAGTTTAACAGGAAGCTTACTGTTTTGGCTCTCTTCCTAGCTACCAATCTATGAACCTATCTGTTGGCTCAATTTCCTCCTTCTGTACAATGGGCCCCGGGACTACCTTAGGAAGGACCGCATGAGTTCATTTATGCTGGTTTAGCTCCAAAAGGCTGGGTAAGCTCTAGGCCACTGGGAGGTGGCAGAGCCTGCAGGGAGCAGAAGCCACCATTACTCCGATCACAGCTGCCCCTTGGGCTCCTGTCTTATAGGCCCTGCCTGTGGGCTCACCACGCTGTAACCTGAAGGAGAATCTGCTGAAGGATAACTGTGCCCTGGAGTCCATCGAGTTCCCCATCAGTGAGACCAGCATCCTGGAGGCCAGGCCCCTCAGTGACAAGGGCTCTGGAGACAGCTCCCAGATTACTCAAGTCAGTCCCCAGAGGATTGCGCTCCGGCTCCGGCCAGGTAAGGATGGGGCTTATCATGGGGCGATGCCAGACAGGTAGGCACAGGGCACCAAGTGGAGGTTTGTTCAGGAAGCCTTGGGGAAGTAGATCACAATGGAAATGGGGAAGGAAGAGAAGGACGTGGAGGGAGGTGTGGGCAGGAGAATGGAAGAAAGTGGACGATGTTGGGACTTGGAGTCAGAAGATCTAAGTTTGAATTTTGACTCGCCCATATTCTAGCTATCTAACCTTGGACAAGTTACTTTAACCTTTCTGACATGGCAGGTACTCAAAAAATGTTTGTTTCTTCTTTCCTCCAATGCCTGTTTTACCTAGCTCATAGCTTTGTGTGTAGGCTCAAATGAAATATAAGATGAAACAGCAATTTGGAAGCCCCTTTTCCATGTGAGATTGTGGCAAGGCCATGGGGGGCAGAGAAAAAGGGGCAGGAGACTTTCAGAGGCTTAAGAAACAGGATTTTTGAAGCATTGATTTTTGACTTTCCAATTAAGTCAAAGAGAATTTAAGAAAGCACCTTGTACGTGTAAGGCATGTGTTGGGTACTATGGGATTCAGGGTGGGACATAGTTCAGCTTTTTACAGAGTCTAAAGTGTAGTAACTGCTACAACCTCTGTGACATAGGGTGGTAGGCCCTTGGGATCCAGAGGATTAGGCAGGTGGGCACTTAGAGAGGGTGGAGAATTTTAGAATGGAAAAGAAAAGGTTAAAACTAGGAAGGTCAAGAGATTAGAAGAGGAGTAGAATTACAAGGGGAGAGGAGAAAGGACCAGGGCTTTCAAGTTTGGTTTGATCAAGGAGTTCCTTGATCTTTACTGTGTCCACATTGACGTAAGTCTTAGAGAGAGAAGAGGAGAAACACTAACATCCTTCTGCCTTCCAGATGATTCGAAGAGTTTCTCAGTCCAAGTCCGGCAGGTGGAGGATTATCCTGTGGACATCTACTACTTGATGGACCTGTCCTACTCCATGAAAGATGACCTGTCGAGCATCCAGAACCTGGGCACCAAGCTGGCTACCCAGATGCGCAAGCTCACCAGTAACCTGCGGATCGGCTTCGGGGCCTTTGTGGACAAGCCTGTGTCACCGTACATGTACATCTCCCCACCAGAGGCCCTCAAAAATCCCTGCTATGAGTAAGTCTCTCCTCTAGAAGTCAAGGCAGCACCCCTCCTCTTTTCCCCACGCAAGTCCGAGGCCTGGTTTCCATTTCCCGCTCCAAGGTCGCTTTGTTGGCTGCCTTCTGGCCAAATCATGTCTCCTCTCTACCTTGGTCTTCTAGATAGGAAGTGGGCCAGCCTGTTGATTTGAAGTATTGTGTCAATAGAGTCCAAAGCTGTTTGGAGACCTAGAAAGAAAATCCGTCAGCTTCTTGGGGTTTTGGTCACAAATATATAGGAGATGAGAGAATTGGATGGACATGAGATCAAACGTTGAGGGAAATTTATGGATAAGTAAATAGAGGAATTATAATTTCAGAAGGATTGATTTCATTGTTCTTGTCACCACTGCCCTCACCATCAAGCGTGTGCGTCGTATGGGGTTAAAATGCAAGGAATTAAGTCCTAGAGGAACATAAAAGAGTGGAAATGACATTTATTGAACCCTCTAGTCGTCTGTAAATCGATAAGGATGCCTTTGTTGATACTTTGGTTTACAACTGAATGGCTTATTTATGTAATTGGTGGAGACTATGCAAATCCATGGATTATAATAATATGAAATCAGGGTAAATAAACTGACAAAGCATGAATTTGCTTTTTAGTTTTCAAAGTTATATGATGTGCCTTTTTAAGCTTCTGTCTGGGTTATAAGGCTCCCCAGTAAAGATGTCAGCCATCAATTAACCAAAGTGCTGGTCTGGTGATAGAAATGCTCCTGTCTGGCACAGATTTATCAATTTATTGATGGTTCAGAGGCATGGTTACTGATGAACTTTTGCTTTATTGTTGTGTTAATGTTACTGTAGAGAAGTATTAAGTATAAGGTGGTAACAACAACTAGAGCCTCGCTCTGATCTAAGTGCTTTATATGTGTTAACTCACGTAAGCCTTACAACAGCTCTTATGAGACATGGGCTATCATGTCCCCATTCTTATAGGTTAAGTGTAGTGACACTTGCTTAGGGACCCATGACTTATAAGTAAAGGAGCTGGGATTTGAACCCCAGGCAGTCAGTTTCTCCAGCTCCTTCTCTTATCCTGTAGGTTAGCTGGAGGTAAGGTCAATGTGATGCCTCAGGTAATTGGAGGGGTAGTTTGGAGTCTGAACTGCCTGGGTAATTGTGGTTGTATAGAATTGGCCTGGGCATACCACTATCCATATTTGTCCCCCTCTGTTTCCCTCCCACTCCCAACACAGTCTTTTCCATCATGGTGTCTGCTTAAATTATCTCCCTCGTTTCCCAGTATGAAGACCACTTGTTTGCCCATGTTTGGCTATAAACATGTGCTGACGCTCACTGACCAGGTGACCCGCTTCAATGAGGAGGTGAAGAAGCAGAGTGTGTCACGGAACCGAGATGGCCCAGAGGGTGGCTTTGATGCCATTATGCAGGCTACAGTCTGTGATGTGAGTTTGGAGGGTATGGAGTGCCAGGTGTGGTTGGCGCAGATAAAATGGGGAACGAAGTGGCTCAACTGTGGGGATTTTTGTGTGAAATAAGAAATAGGAACTAAGCAGAGCTTCATATAGTATAAGCAATAAGTTGTTCCTGGTACGCAGCCTCTGCTTGTATCTGCTCCCTGGCCAGAGCTGACATTTGTTTGAATCTCATAGTCCCAGATGTTTTCTGGGGAGAGCATCTTCTTATCTTCTCTGGAAGCATATCAGAGTCAAGCTGGGTTAATGTAACCTCAGCAAAGTGGGCAGATGTTCAGATGGGATTCTTCTAGCCCAGCCCAGCTCTGCAGATGCAAATGGGTTTTTAGATGGGTCATGCGGTTCTCACCAGAAAAGTTATACTTGGAGTTGAATCAGGTGTCTTTCAGCTGCTTGAACTAATCAGCCAAGAAAACAGAAACCCCCAAGTTGAAAAGCGCCAGTTTATGTTCCAAGAATTGGGACTGAGGCTCTTCTCTGAGATACCCCGTTTAGCCCTTCAGGCAGGGAGGTCCCTGGGTCTTTGTTTTTTTGCAAAGGACATGGCTAAAGTTGCTTTCTCTCCTTTGTATTTTTTTTTTTAAACAGGAGAAGATTGGTTGGAGGAATGATGCATCCCACTTGCTGGTGTTTACCACTGATGCCAAGACCCATATAGCGCTGGATGGAAGGTTGGCAGGGATTGTCCAGCCAAATGATGGGCAGTGTCATGTTGGCAATGACAACCATTACTCTGCCTCCACTACTATGGTGAGATTCTTGGTACCACCTATGGTCCCTATTCACTATGGCCAGGACTGGCCTAACCCAGGCACAGTCTTTGTGTAAATATGAAAATGGTAGCCCTTCCTCTGGGCAGGGAGCAAGGCTTGTTTCAGCCTATCCGCCCCACCCCCACCCCCAACCAACTGGAAACCTTCATCCAGGGCACCACCTGCACAACCATTAGGAAAGGTCCTGACTATGGTCAGTGGTACCTCTACCTCCAGCAGCAGCAGCACGGCATCCAGAATGGATTCAGAGGACTTTTGCAGGTCTAGCTGGGAAGGAGGTCTTCCTGTCTACTGTGCATGGATTAGCATGGATTAGTCCCTTCTTGGAATACCATGCTCACTTGTGGTTATTGGAAGGAAATAGAGGAAAATGAGATAAAGATCATCAAAAACATGGAAAGCCAATCCTATGAGGAAAGGTTAAAGGTTTCACAGTCATTTAGTTTGAAAGAAAGAAGGCTAAAGGCTGATTTAGCTGATACATGGGAAGACTTCTTATAAGTTGTTTTCTATAGCTGTAGAGGTTAAATAAGAGGAAACGAGTTTAAATTGAAACAGGAGAAATTGCTGGAAGCCATAAAGAAACTGTACATCCCTCAGAATGCCGATACTCTGGGTTTCTGGGGGTAGGTGTGAACTCTTCATCTCTTAACGACAGTATAGCAATTACTTTGTCTAGGTGGCTTACAGGTACACCTGTGTAAAGTCAGGAGCCTGAGCTGGATGATCTCATGAGCTCCCTGTGAGGTCTGGGATCCCAGGGACATGTTCACAATTCATCAGCATCCCCATTGTGGCTTGAGTTCCCTGGTGTCAGCTGTATCCAAGTTGAGCACCACCTGGCAATGGGTGAATCAGTAACTACTGACACCTAATCTATGCAAGGCTGGGGGAGATAAAGAGACTATATGGAGGTCCTACCCTTAGGGAGTTTGGGGTTTAGTGGAGGAGATGTGTTATCAGTAACACAAGATGCATGATTAGTGCTAAACGGGCAGCATAGTCACTAAGGGCTTTAAGTATTCAAAGAAGGAAAGCTCAACATGAGCTGGATGGCCACGGAGATGGCCTGGAGATGGTATGATCTAAGCTAAGTCCTAAGGAAGGAGGAAGACTACCAGAAAGAAGGCCATTCCAGGTGGCAGTAAGAGAGTGGGGCAGGTCAGTGGTATGTGGAAGAGGGAGAGAGCTGAATGATGATTGGAAAGCAAGATTGGAAGGACCACATGGTGGGGGATTGTGAGCGCCAAGCCAAGGCATCTATCAGTAGCAAAACAGGAGGAAACTTCAAAACAACGAGGTCTAACGGTGCTGGGCCCCTGGAAGCAGCAACTTGGTATGAATGCATCGAATTCGAGTAGGAAGAAAGAGGTGCTTAGTTTTGACTCTTCACAACTGGGCTTGTGCTGCTGTCCACCCTCCTGCCTCATGTTGATCATGGGCTGAAAAGATCTAAGCACCAGCGCTGTCTAGGCCACGTCCCAAATCAGTCAAGTTCTAAGGCTTAGAATCCAGGGATGTATGTGAATAGACTTCGTAACTAACCTCCACATCCTCCCTTTTTACAGGATTATCCTTCTCTGGGGCTGATGACCGAGAAGCTATCCCAGAAAAACATCAATTTGATCTTTGCAGTGACTGAAGACGTCGTCAATCTCTACCGGGTGACTATGCCATCAGGGCTTCCTGGAGTGGGGGTGGGGCCCGTGACGGGTGGACCTGACTCAGGGAACCAGCCCATGCTAGTATTGGCAATGGTTCCAAACCAGGAAAGACCCTCCTCCGACCTGTTCCCAGGAGCTAATGATTCCAACCTTAAACTTAGCAGGCTGGGTATGTTGATGTTTGCAATGGTGGAGGGGAGCAATTCCGTGGGGTGAAGGGTGTGAGCTGTTTTCTTTCATTTTACTCAGGGCTGAAAAACAGCTAGATTTATTACTGGCAGTGACAAGTAAAAATATCCTATCCTTCCCTCAATTTCAAGACCCTCAGTCTGATATGGGGAGGGCTTTTGGAGACCACCACCTTTATTCAGTCAGCCCTGGACGTGTGTCTTCCTTTCTAGAACTACAGTGAGCTCATCCCAGGGACCACAGTGGGGGTTCTGTCTGCCGATTCCAGCAATGTCCTCCAGCTCATTGTTGATGCTTATGGGGTAAGTGTCTCGCACTGGGAAAAGGCCTGCTAAGAGTCCGCCTCACTGGGCATGACCCAGCGGGGCTCAGATTTGGGAGTCCTGCTAATCCACCATGCAGCCTTCACTGCCTTCCTCACGGTCTTCCAGAGGCCTGGTGACGGCCATCATTGGGAGGAATGCAGCCTTCTGAGGAAGAAACGGCTCAGAAAGGAATGCCAGGAGTGTTAGAAATAATGGGCGAAGAACTTAGAGAAGGTGGAAGGGACAGAAAGGATGGGGAGGGGGATGAGGAAGGTGCAGAGCCCTGAAATTGGGGGCGGAGGGTGGGAGGGTGAGGGAGAGCTGGACTCCAGCAATAGAGAAAGGAGGGAGCCGAGCCACAGGGAAGGTGAGGTGGATTAAAAATTAGGTAGAAAGTGATACTACCCAAAGGTACCAGTCGTAGCACTTCCTGTTTGCATATCCATGAGGCCAGCAGGAGGGTGTAGCTGGTTTAGATTTTACCCAGACTCACCTAGACACAATAGGGACAGAGAGGGGGAGCAGGTCCTGGCAGGAAATGCAGCAGGGAACAGGCTCCAAGGGGTGCCCTGGCAGCCTCCAGGTGAACCTCAGCTTCTGCTACTGCCAGGGTGAGTCCAGGGCCGCCTGATAGATTTTGCTGGGGATGGAATGTGCTCTTACCGATTCCCTCTCACCCCATTTCCTTACCTTCTTTTACCCTTTACTGCTCAGAAAATCCGTTCTAAAGTAGAGCTGGAGGTGCGTGACCTTCCTGAGGAGTTGTCTCTATCCTTCAATGCCACGTGTCTCAACAACGAGGTCATCCCAGGCCTCAAGTCTTGTGTGGGACTCAAGATTGGAGACACGGTGAGGTGGGCTGGGCAGGGGCTGAAGCTGAAGCTCTGAGTGTCTGGGGGTACCCCAACCCTTCCTTCCCTGTACCTTCTTCTTGAAGGTCATTACAACTTAGATATGATGGAGCTGCCAAGAAAGTTTAGGCTGAGAAAGTTTAGGCTTCTGTTGCCTAAACTTTCTCTGTTAAGTGAAGTTCACTATCAGGATTTTTAAAAACTTGCATTTAGGTTACATTTGTTTGTTTATGCACAGTTGACTGCAAATGAAAATATTTCTTACCTTCTGTCCCTAACCTGCCTCTGATCTCCCCCAAGGTAATGTCTTTCTTTCCTCCACGATGTAAAATGGCAGCCTTCCATAAACATTTATTGAGCACTGACTTTGTGCCAGGCATTCTTCAAGTTACTAAAGATTCAGTAGCAAATTGAACAGGCAAAAATACTTGCCCTGATGGAATTTCAGAATGCAAATGTTCATTTTCCCCTTCCAGTCCCTCTATGGCTTTCTTTCTTTAGTGATTTGTTCTCCTTTGATTAGGGGAGAAGGGTTGGTGAAGGGGGAGGGAGGAAAAGAGGAAGATGTCTATATCTATATCTCTATCTCTATCATCTCTATCTCGATCTCTATTATCTATATCTACCTCCATCCATCTGTCCATCTGTTTGTCTATATTGTAGGCACATGTACACATACCCCGTGTAAGAAATATTGGCCTGAAACGGGTTTGGTTGCACAGGTGATGAAATGTTATGTGGAAATTGAACAGTAAATCCGGAGCCTGTGGTTGGCCACTGTGTGGCCATTGTGTGGTGCAAAAGAGTGCTTTCTTTGTGTGTCTTGCTGATATTATGTAATCAGTCCAGCTAGCTTACTTGGCCAGAGCATAGCATTCACAAGATCACAGGTTCTGTTCTGCTTGCGCTGGTTTATTTTACATGTGGGATAAAAAAAAACTCAACCTTCTGTATCATAACTATAAACACATGGTCTCTGCACCCAGCCAGATGTGTCACAACTGCACAACTATTCCAGGGCTCTCAGTTTTGCTTTGCAAGTGGGAAGGCTGAGGGACTGCAAATTTCTGGAGGATGAGACACCCATTTTGAGTATTCCTTGGCAGGACAGAGAGTAGCTTCTTTCCCTCCAGGGCTGGAGTGTTAACAGGGTCCACCTGTGTGAGTGTGCGTGTGTGTGGGTACCAGGACGGAAGGGGCGTGCAGTCCTACTCACGATCTTCCTTTCCATCCAGGTGAGCTTCAGCATCGAGGCCAAGGTGCGTGGCTGCCCCCAGGAGAAGGAGAAGTCCTTCACCATCAAGCCTGTGGGCTTCAAGGACAGCCTCACCGTCCAGGTCACCTTCAACTGTGACTGTGCCTGCCAGGCCCATGCGGAACCTTCCAGCCGCCGCTGCAACAATGGCAATGGGACCTTTGAGTGTGGGGTGTGCCGCTGTGGGCCTGGCTGGCTGGGGCCCCAGTGTGAGTGCTCAGAAGAGGACTACCGCTCCTCCGAGAAGGATGAGTGCAGCCCCCAGGAAGGCCAGCCCGTCTGCAGCCAGCGGGGCGAGTGCCTCTGTGGCCAGTGTGTCTGCCACAGCAGTGACTTCGGCAAGATCACGGGCAAGTACTGCGAGTGTGATGACTTCTCCTGTGTCCGCTACAAGGGGGAGATGTGCTCAGGTGAGAACTGCACGCCCCTCCCGTCCTGGTACTCACACACAGTCGCACATCTGCAGCATCTGGAAACCTAGGCTAGGGCTCAAGGTGTGCTCAAGAAGGCCCATGGGGCAGAGCTGAGTGGATGGTGTTCCACTCCAGTGGCAGAAAACAGAAATGAGGTTCTTTTTAATTCCCTTCAGCTCCCTACGTCCTTGTTCGTGGAGTACAGGAAAGCGGGGCTTCTCTCCTAGAATAGCATGGGAAGGAGTTGGGGACACTTGAAGGTGAAGAGAGTTTTTTTTCTTTTCTTTCATCTGCTCTTCCCCTAATATTTTAAGTCACTGGTTCCTAATCTTTTTGAGGATATGGACCAACCCCTTTTTCAGGAAAAAATCATTGACTGATAGTAATTAAAATTTATTTATACATTTGGAAAATTGGTTGGGACTGGTTTATGGGTGTATTGTGTGGCCAGTCAAACAGAGATTAAAAATGGCTTCTATGGTGACCAAATCCATGACTCAGGTTGGAGCTCTAACCAGCTGAGCTAATCCGCCCAGAAGTTCACTTTAACATCAGCCTTTTAAAAAGGCTTGATTAGAAAGGTAAACCTGTGTCATTCTAAAGCATGCCCAAGTCCTATAAAAGTGGTTCCATTTTATTATCTACAACATTGTTTCCTTTACTTATGCCAACAAAATTAGGGAGATTGGAGAAAAACGGTATCAGAGATTAGGGGAGAGAGATCAGCTTCACGTAGACACACACACACACAAACGTCAGTTTGAATTAGGCGATGAGGCAGGAATTTCAGTTCATTTTAATATTTAATAGTATTTACATCATATTCAAAGTACCAATGGGAATGGGTACGTTTGGCAGGGGAGACTCGTGGGGGAAAATGTTGGGACTGAGGGGGAGAGGGTTGCTGTAGGAAAGGCCTACAGAGAGCCTCCCGTGGGTAACAGGGCTGGAGAGACGTCCACTAGGCCTCCATGGCCTGCTTGTTCCTGGTCTGCTGTGAGGTAGTGTGGGAGGGATCCCAGCCAGAGTGTTTCCTTTGGCTGCCAGCCCCACTGAAGCCACAGAACAAAGCTGCCTGGGTCAGCAGCCCTGGTTCCTGCCTCCCACTGGTGCAAGAACCGTTCATTGTCAATATGCTGAAGCCAAATTCATTAGGGAACTCCAGGCACTGCAGCCTCTCAGAGGATTCCCTCCTCTACTTCCTGCCAGGGTGCTAGATTCCCATCGGACTCAGGTTGGACCCTGTGGTGCCATCATCACATTCCCCAGTGAGAGATACTCAGGGACAAATACTCACTGAGCACATGCCCTGTGCCAGTCACTCAGTGTGTATGGGTGAACAGGGCTCATGCGTGATTCCTGACCTCTCAGAGCTTGTAGCCCAGCTCGTCATTGTCTCTCCCCAGAGCTGTTGGCCTTTGGTCTGTTCTTTGCTGCGAGCAGCGTTCATGAGGCAGGAGCTCTATGGCTAGGCCATTTCTCTAGCCCCTGGCCTGCCCCTCTTCGCGTCCCCACTGGAGGCCCTGTCCTCAGGGTTGCACGTTATCAGCACTCCTCCCTCAAACTTAGGGAGTCCATCCTTGGAACTCTTCCACCTGCCACATCCATGAACACAGATGGATCGGACACCCCCGTGAGCCAGGTTCTGTGCTGTGTGCGGTGGTGTTGTGGGACAGAAAGGCATGAATAAGACAGTTGTGCCCTTCATTAACTTAATTAAGGATAACGCACAACATGAAGCAGACAGTGGCAGAGCCCAGCAGTGAGGTGTCCTCAGGAGTGTTACAGCAGTGAGGGGAGTGTCATAGGAGTCCACTGGAGAGAGACTCTCTGTGGACAGGGGAGGCCTGGGTGGCTTCCTGGAGGAGGTGGGATGTCAAAGGAAGAGCTTGTTTATAAAGGAGTGGAGCTCGGGAGGTCAAGCTATAGAGAGAGTGATTGCATCCCTTCTGACTTCAAATACCAACTCCTCCCTTTCCTTTTCCCCTACATCTCATCCCCTCCTTTTTCCCTATTTCCCTCCACTTTTTAACACTTTCTCCTCATTTCTCACCACCCTCCCCGCCTCACTTTCCTGTGAATCCAGGCTCAGCCACCCTGTAGCTGGAGGGGTGCCAGTCCTGTGACATTACCACACTGTGGCTTCCTTTTAAGGGCTGACCCCAGGGCTTTGGCCTGCCACTTCCACTCCCAGCCTCCTTCCCTGGCTGGCCTGGCAGACCCGTCTCCTCAAAGATCACTTTGTTTAGCTTCACAAAGGAAACACTATGCGACAAATGTTTCTGAGGAGGCTGAGGCTTCTGAGTGCTGCCAGGCCTCTGTGGCGTCGGCCTTTCCTTGTCCGGGAGCCATGGCCAAAAGCTGGATGTAGTGGACACTGTAAGACCCCACTCTGCTGCCTGGCACACCCTTCCCCCAGCCGCTGTTAGGGCTGCTAATAATAGCTCCCAGCTGCCCCTTTTGTGGAGAATTATCTTCAGCTGACAGGAGCCCTCAGACCTTAGCCAATGACTGATGGATAAGGGGTCACACAAGACCAGTCCTTTTGCTTCAGAGGTGAGACTCGCTCTGTGGTGCCTTCATGCTTCGGAGCCCACCGTGGGATCAGGCTGAAGGGAGTCTCTAGCGGAAACCGCGTTCCTACCAGCTTTTGACTCCTGCCCTGCCCTACTTCCCTACCTCTCGTCCCCTTGCCCAGTAAGTCACTTAAACGAGAATCCTCACCACAAGCTGTACTTCTAGGGAACCCAACCTCAAAAGGCAGTCTTTTTTCTTTCTTCGCCCTTCTACCAGCCCTGTGTCTCCACTCTGCAGATATGCTAGGCAGCTGGGGCAGGTGAAGTTGTGTTTCCCATCCTTCCTGGGAAACAGACCTTTCTTTCCAAGTCAGTTAAGAAGTGTCTGAGTCTTGAATGCCAGTGTGGTTACGAGAGGATGGTGCTGGGGTCACTGGCAGAGAGACATTAGTCAGACCCCCTGGGGTCACTGGGGAGCAAGAGGTGCCAGCTCGTGGTGGTTTGAGCCTGGCCACGTGCCACCCTCCCCCCAGCCGCATGGGCTCATCTGCTCACACAGTGACATGGTTTGCAGACCCATTCAGGTTACTTCCCCCTTGCTGCCTGCCTTTCCTCTGATTAACAATCAGATTTTTATTATTCATCTACTTCTTCCTGATTCAGAGTCCTGGGGAATGAATCACCTTTTCTGCAGGGTTTAGGAGTGTCATGCAGGGCGGCCTGCGGGTTCTCTGCTCCTGCTCCCCACATAAGAACGCAGAACATGGTGAGGCCAAAAAGGAACACCCACGGAGCCGTAGGTAGGGGAGTCATACCACTATAGTCTCACTGGCGGCTGGGTTGGAGACACAGGAATCAGGAGCCACACGATCTGCAACCCTCACTGTGCCGCTTGCAGACTCAGCCACCATCTTCTTGCTAGGCCCCCATTTGCTGGTAGCGTAGCCACGGCAGTTATATTCGTGGCTAATGGCTCACTGGTTACAGCTGACAGCCAACTAGCCACAGCTGATGGCCATTTGATCACAGTCGATGGCCATTTACTACCTGAGCCAGCACCCTTCTATGTGAGGCCGAGAGCCTGGAAACTGCTTTTTGGGGCTCTGTCCCCACAGTGTGGTATGAGCTCGATAAAAATTTGTTGAGTGAGTGGATAAATAAACATTAATTGCATGCCTTTTCTGTGTCAGGTGATGTGCTAACATTATTGATGCAAAATGGAATACAATATGTGCTCTCCCATCAAGGAGATCGCAATCTAGAAAGAGAAACAGGCAAGCAAATGGGTTGAACATAAAGGCTGAAATACGTAGAGGTACATATGCGTGTACATGCTGGGAGAGCACATGAGCACAGTTGATTTGGCCTGGGGAGGTCAGAAAAAGTCACAGAGAGGAAGGAACATCTGAGCTGAGCCTTAAAGGGTGAGTGGGAATTTGGTTGCTAGTGGTCAGCGGAGGACAAGGCATCCAGGCAGAGGGAACAGCGTGATAGAAGGATAGAAGATGGCGAACCGTTCAGTGTGGTGGCTGATGTGTGGCAATGTGCGGAGGGTGATGAGACGTGAAAGTGGAAAGCGGCTTGAGCTGCTGTCATGGGATGGGGCCCTCACCAGCTCGTCTGCCCCCATGGGCTGTATTTTCAGGCCATGGCCAGTGCAGCTGTGGAGACTGCCTGTGTGACTCCGACTGGACAGGCTACTACTGCAACTGTACCACACGCACCGACACCTGCATGTCTGGTAACGGGCTGCTGTGCAGCGGCCGGGGCAAGTGTGAATGCGGCAGCTGTGTTTGCATCCAGCCGGGCTCCTACGGGAACACCTGTGAGAAGTGTCCCACCTGCCCTGATGCCTGCACCTTTAAGAAGTGAGTAGGCAGAGAAGTGAGTTGGAGAAAGTTGGGGGTCTGGGTGGGGGATGGAGAGGGTCCCCCAGACTAGAACCCCCAACTTTTCAGGTTCAGTCTCTTACTCAGCAAAGCTTTAGGGAGAAGAGCCTGCTCCAGCCACATGGCTGGCTTTCCTCTTTCACTGAAAACTTTGGGGAAAGATGGAGGTAGAGCCAAATGCGAAGGGGCCAGAGTAGTTCCAGCTGGACTCCAGCTGGAGAAACCCCTCCCCTAGGATTAGGATCCTAGGGGCGTTAGGAGGAAGGCTACACCAGGTAACTTCTGGGGAATATCCCAGTGCTGATGTTCTAATTCTGTGGGAGTTGTGGGGCTGGAGTTGTGAAAGAGAGATATTCACTGGTACAAACGTAACTCATTTGGGGGTCCGAGGAAGCCCCTGTCAGCCCAAGTCTGTGGCACTGCCATTTCTCTGTCCACGTAAAGCAGCGCTGGATTCACAGACGTGACACCCGTGCGTCTGTACAGGACCCCGTGCTTAGAAGAGCCCCTCACTTGGTTTAATGCTCTGCTGTCCCTGTCTTGGAATTCTTAGTAATTTTTGAACAAGGGAGCTGACATTTTTCATTTTGCGCTGGGCCCCCAAACTATGTGAGCTGTTCTGATTTAAGGCTCCCAGAAATGGTATAGGGTTCACCTTCCTGTCACAGTCTCAGATGGGACATGAAGAAATTGAATGACGTTACCTGGAGGCCTCTGCCTGCCAGGCCCTGCCTGCGGGTGAGGAGAGCACTCCCACCCCTGAACTCCAGACTTGACTCTCTGGGCCCCCAGGATTGTCTTACAGACGTTTCTGGTCGTGTTTGTTTCCTGAGATGGAGTAGCTCTCTGGGTGTATGGAGGTCAGAGCCAGACTGAAACACTCTCAGGGTTGCTCTTCCCTCGCCTTAATCCCCGTGTTCTCTTTCCTTAGGGAGTGTGTAGAGTGTAAGAAGTTTGACCGCGGAACCCTATTCAAGGAAAACACCTGCAACCGTTACTGTCGTGATGAGATTGAGCCTGTGAAGGAGCTTAGTAAGTTCAGCGTGCCTTAGAGTTGCACACACCCAGGTTCTGAGTTTTTCCAATTTAATCTCAGAAACTGTCCACGTCTCATCTGTAAAATGGAAGTTATTCTGACCTCAGAGGAATGTTGTACAGGCCCGATGCACAGTAAGCACTTAATAAAAGACACTGGCTTCCCCGAGAGTCCCCCTGCACCTCTAATTTGTTCAGCAGACCCTCCTCCTTCTGTTTCCCAGAGCCCACAGACTCAGCAAGATCGTGCAAATAACTTTGAAAGTATCTATAAACCAGGCAACCCTAGCTTGACCTCCTCCAGGAAAGGAAGAGAATGCACCCCATTTTACAGATGAAGAAACTGAGGTGCAGAGTGGGAAAGTATTTGCCCATGACAGTCTTAGCTTAGTAAGCTAGTAAGCATTTACTAAGTTTACTTCACTAAGAATGCCCAGGGAAACCTTCATCCTTATGGCATTGTAGCCAATATTATTATCCCGAAGCCTTTTGGGCTCTCTGGAGCCCCTTGTGGAGGAAGACAGAAATGCAGTGGGGAGCAAACCACCTACAGTTCTGGTTTGTACTTCACCTGGACTTCAAAGGAGATGATCTTTGCTGCTATCAGCACGTCTGATGTGGTTATCTGGGCCAGGTAGGCATTGAGTGGTGCCTGGGACATGGCATTCTCTCAGGAGATATTAACCTCCCACGAAGGCAGGAAACATATTTTCAGTGAGAATTACAGTGAGACACAGCCAGTCAGTCAGCTTCTGGGTTGGGGTGTTATGGAAAAGAGGCAGATCTCTGGACCCTTTGGCAAATATCAGAAGTGGGACTGGGGTGAGGGTAGCAGTGGGGGGACTGAGTTTGAAGAGACAATTTTTCCTCTGGAGGAGACTGTGCCTTCTATGATTAGTTCAGGGAGAAAAGGCTGATGAGATGTGAAATTTTTATTACCTAGACCAGATGGGTATTATAAGTTAGTTGATAAGTATTCCTACAACAATCCCCCACGCCCACCATAATCATAAAAATAAATGCTTATTTATGTGGAATTTTATAATTTATAAAAGTTATAAAAGTGTCTTTTCATGCACATTATCTTACTGTTCTCCCAATAATCTAATAAAGTAGAACTATAATACTATTGTTATCTTCATTTTAAGGATGAAGAAATTGAATCTCAGGAAAGTTAAGAAACTTGCCCAAGCAAATTAGTGGTGAGTTAGGATTAAAACCAAATTCTGAAATTCTTTCTCTTTCCATGGTACTACTGTGTTTTTCTGAAAATAAGACTTAGCCGGACAATCAGCTCTAATGCGTCTTTTGGAGCAAAAATTAATATAAGACCTGGTCTTATAAAACCGGGTCCTATATTAATTTTTGTTCCAAAAGACGCATTAGAGCTGATTGTCTGGCTAGGTCTTATTTTGGGGGAAACAGTAGAATACTGGTTTACTGAAGGCTTATTGAGTTGAAGTCTGTAGGCTGTGCTTCGAGACTCATGAGCTAGTCCTGCTCCATCATGATTTGCTGTATGACCCTGGCACGTTTGCTTAATCTCAACGTGTGTCAGTTTTACCTATCAATTTCATCAGTGTAGGGCATAGTGCAGCTAGTGGAGGGCAACCGATAGTTTCACTGTCAGAAGCACAGGTCCTGAAAGAGAAGGGATGAAGCCTACAAAACATGATGGGAGTCAGAGAAGAGAGGATGGCTCTGGAAAGGACCACTGGATCAGAAGCAGAAATGGAGGAACTATAGGGCTGAGTAAACAAACTGTTGAGAATCATTGAGCAAGCAGAGAAAGGAAAGAGAGGGAAGGGAACACCCACTGTTTACGCCATCTAATTCTCAACCAACCCTGTGAGGTGAGGGCATCATTTTCCTTTTATGGATGAAGAAAGAAGGACTTGATGAGGTCAAGTAACTTACCAGAGACCACGCAGCTGGTAGGTGGTAGAGCCAGGCTTTGAATCAGATTGTTAATCCTGTTATGTCATGTCCCTTCCAGAGGAAGGAATAAGAATCAAAAAGGGCCTGTGAGGGACAAAATATATCCGTCAGGGTCATTTGGAGGCAGCTGCCAGACACAACAGCCATCTCATATTCCGGCATCTTGCCTAATGTCAAACATACGGTTTCCTGTTGCATACTTTCCCAGTAATCTCGTGACTGGGGTTTGAGGGTGGCCCGATCTTCCAGGAATTGACCCATTCTTCATTCTCCCATCTTTCTCCCTCTCGCAGAGGACACTGGCAAGGATGCAGTGAACTGTACATACAAGAATGAAGATGACTGTGTCATCAGATTCCAGTACTATGAAGATTCCAGCGGAAAATCCATCCTGTATGTGGTAGAAGAGCCAGGTCAGTGAACCCCAAGGTCCCTGGCCCTGCCCCCAGGGAGAGGGAGAACCACGTTAGGCAGTAATTTCCACCCAGCATGTCTCTTAAACAGAACAGGCAGGTTAAGCCTGACTTTACAAGTGATAAGGTAGGGCCTGTCATCTGGGGAAGGGGGTTCTAGAAATACAATATTAGCAAGGCGGCGATTTGCTAGTTGAGGAGATAGAAAAATAAGACGGTGGGCAAGGAGAGGAAGAAGGTTGATGTGAATCCCATGAAGGAACAAAATATATATCATGGCATTTTTTGAGGTGATAATATTAAGAAGTAAGGAATTTAAATTCTAGGACTTTTTAGCCAAGGCATTCTACTCTACTAAAAGTTACATGGTTGCCAAGAGCAAGCAGCTTGCTGCTTCAGAGGAAGGCCTGATGGTTGGAGAGGCTGACCTTAGCAGGTTCACCACGAGATGTGGTGGAGGGTCTGAGGCACCCCCCCAGGCTGCCTTGAACACTGAAAATACAGTGCTTGCTCTCCCGGCCCCCGGGATGCAGGAGGAGCTCATGCCATCACAGGCAGACCAGCCACAGTACATCTGCTTGCTTTTCCTTACCACCTTCATCGCTTTCCTTTCCCTTAAACAACAGATCGAGCTATGAAGCATTAGAAACTATTTTTGAATACTTATTATATACCAGGCACTGCGCAAGGACTGTAACAGTACATAAGGCAGACGTGGCACTCGCAGACCACGGAGGAGACAGGCGCGTGTATCCATAAGGACACTGCAGAGATAAAGGCCATGCAATGGTGCGAGGTGGACAGGAACTTATGGGAGGGAAGGAACAATCTCCGAAGGCAGAGGCCAAATCAGTTGGTCGCTTGACATTCTTTACAGCTGTAGGGATTTCTTCAAATCATTCTTTAGACCAGGGGCCAGCAAACTTTCTGCAAAGGGCCAGATGTTAAATATTTTTAGTTTTGTGGGCCCTATGGTCTCTGCTGTGACTGACTCCTCAAATCTTCCATAATAGCAGGAAAGCAGCCGTAGACCATATGTATTAGGTTGGTGCAAAGTAATTGCGGTTTTTGCAATTATTTTCAACCTTTTAAACTGCAATTACTTTTGCACCAACCTAATCGAAGAAGGGGTCTGGCTCTATTTGCAAAAACAGGTGGCAAGCTTTAGGGCAGTGCTTCTCAAACTTGAGTATGTTTCCTTTTTTTAAAAAATCCAGAGTCCTGAGCCCTGTCCTATACCCACAAAACTTTGCCTCTGTGTTCTTTATGAGTGCTCTTGGTAATTGTGATGTACCCCAATATTTGAGTGCCTCCCTCTGCTTTAGACACATCACTTCCCCCGTGAGCCTTTTCAGACCTCTTCCAGCCGCCATTCCTCTGACTCGTTGGGCGCTCCTGTTTGATTCTGTGCTTCCCTTAGAAGGGCCTTGATCACACCTTTAAAATCCTGTGATCACCTGTCTCCCTCAGTAGATTATAAGGTCCATGAACACATGAACTGTCTGTCTTATCAATTGTTATATCCCCATCCTGGGCTCAGTCATCTGCAGGAAGATACTTCATTAGTGGCATTTGAATGAATTAACAGGACTGACTATTCCTCGGAGACAGGCAGGTTTATAGTTATCTGGTGTCTGTTGGGAGAGTTTTGGCTGCTTGGAGAAGGACGGGAATGAAGGTGGGAAAAGGGCCGTTGTTACGTCTGCGTCACCCAGGGTGTCAGGGAGAGCAGTGTGCCTCCATCTGTGATATTGTTCATCAGCCTTTCCCAAAACTCTCAACCTTCAAAAGGGAAAAGGAAGGAAAAGAAAGGGCATCACCTTAGTTTTAGCTAGTGACTCCAGGGAAAGCTGACACGGGGAAGGGCAGAGGGAAGAGTCCAGGTATGTATCTGGGAACAGATGTGGATTATTGGGCCATGACTTCCTCACACTTTCCCATCTACCTGTGTTAACACATTTCATGGGTTTTTCACACCCATCCTCTCTGTCCCTTTTCCCTTCTCATTTTAGAAGAGCGGTATGTTCTTGCTTTTGGCCTTAACATTACTTTATCCCTCTACTACAATTATCCTTGCTGGTGCTCCTGCTGTATCCAAATCTTTTGGCTGGGTATTCTGAGACTGGAATCTACTACCTGGAGTCACGGGAAACGAAGATGATGATAACCTGGGATGGTACAAATAACGCCCAGGGGTGGGGAAACTTCTGGCTTTCTGACAGTAGGTCTTTTCCTCCATATTAGGAGATGAGACCCCAGACCCATATTTCCTGTATCGTTGCCCTGGAATTCCAAGATCTGCCTCTCTTCTCACTCTCCAGCCCCCAGTCATTTTCAGGGGCTCTGGCTTTGAGTAGAATGTAATATGTGAGGTGCTGGAATATAGGAGGAGATTATTTTCATTCTCTTCCCTAACTCATGCCCTAACTCATAGGCTCTCTTTGGAGGGCTAAGCCCCTACAGGGGAGCAAAGAGGGCACTGCCAAATGGGTTGGCATTGGCTGAGTGGTGTTTGCTCTGCACTGGGCCCTCATCACTCCCAGATAGGGTTGCCTGATAAAATACAGTATGTTCCATGCAATATTTGGTACATACTTACGCTGAAAAGTTATTCATTGTTTATCTGAAATTCATACTTAACTGGACTTCCCATGCTTTTGTTTGTCAAGTCTGCTAACCCTTCCCAGTCTTTCCTGACCCTGCCATGGGTCCTCATCACTATGCCTGGGACGGCTTCCTGGAGACCACGTGATCTTGTCTCCAGGAAGCGTGCTGTCTACCCCTTTCAGGACAGATGGTTAACAGATTCCCCCCAGCCCAACTCCCCAAGACCTCCTGGCATTCTACCTGTCCTGCCCATGCTGCCATGCAGAACTGAAGAGATTTGGCTTTGAGACAGGGTCAGCCCTGTCTCAGTCTTTCAGAGAATTCATGATTGCTTTTCCCAGAAGAACTGGGGCCCTTCACTCCTGGGAACTCAGACACTGGAACATCATAGCCTCTCTCCAGACGCTCTTTTAATTATAGACAGGTTGTAATTTGGTGGCTTGGGGAAATGCCAGCTTGGGTTTGTGGTGGTGGTTGTTTTTGGTAGTGTGTAGTGAGGATAGGGTGTATGTTTAGACAAGAAGGTGGGAGACAGTGTGGAAGTGGGTGTGACCTCCTCTCTGGACCATTAATACTCATATATACACAAACACCTAATTACATAATACCTGAGAAGTTACTGGAGTGAGCTCACCCATCAGACACTTGTGGTTTATGGGGAGCAGAGGTCTGCTGAGCATACTTATGTTGGCCCTCAGAGGGGTGACGCACCTCTGTCTGTGTTGGTTATTGACTGGAGTTGAACAGGAAGTCGGCTCTCAATTGGGTTAGGATTTTAGATGACTAAATATTTTGGGAAGGAACCCAAAATATTGTCTTGGTTGGCAGGCTGCCTGGTCTCTAAGTATACTAAGAGGGTCATTAGGTTCCCAGCCCTCAGGAATGTAAATATCTGAACCAGGGTAGCAAGCTCAAATACCTATTAGGAGCTAGGTAAATAAATTAGTGAAAACAGGTATAACAAAAGCGCCAGTAATAATGGTAGCTGATATTTTTTGAGCATTGACTCTATGCCAGGCACAGTTCTTGAGTTCTTTAAATTCCTTAATTATTCCTCATAATAAGTTTCCAAAGTCAGTGCTTCAGTGCTCTTGCTTTCTCCATTTTAAAGATGGAGAAACAGGAAACAGACACCGAGAAAGGTTAAATAATTTATCGAAAGTCACATAGCAAAGTAAGTGGGAAGCCAGGATTCAGGACCAGGCAGTTTGGCTCTAGAGCACAGAATCTACCTAGTAGCACAGACTCAGTGACAAGTCACACTTCGCCTCCATTCAGTGGAGTAAAGAAAGTGGCCAGGATTCTGGCCAACTAGACAATGTGTCCCATCTAAAAGGAGCAGCTATTCCTCAGCTCTAGCCAGTTGCTGACCTGGAAGAATACATAATAGAGTCGGTGTTCCTAGATCTTTTGATTTTCTTTTTAAGAAGAAGAACCTGAAATTTTAGGGGGGAGAATCTCTTGATTATTCAGTCTTGCCAATAAAATCAAATTTTTAATAAACACTCATGCGAACCCACACTGAGTAGGCTAGATTCTGCCTGTGGGTGACCAGCTCACAACCTCTGATTTAAACTACTCAGGACAGATTAATGCTATCCTAGAGATTGCTCCCCTCTTTTAGAAATTAGTTGATTTATTTTGTAAGACCTGTTTCCTTCAGAGAATTCTCTAGTACTTTATTATTAGGTTGGTGCAAAAGTAATGGTGGTTTTCTCAATTTTTAACCTTTTCAATCGCAATTACTTTTGCACCAACCTGATACTTTGTCAAGACGATCTTATTTGTAGCCAGTTCAAGTGATTCTTGCTCCATTCACAACCACCCTGTTCTGTGCTCTCTCCTGACAGAATGTCCCAAGGGCCCTGACATCCTGGTGGTCCTGCTTTCAGTGATGGGGGCTATTCTGCTGATCGGCCTTGCTACTCTGCTCATCTGGAAGCTCCTCATCACCATCCATGACAGAAAGGAGTTTGCGAAATTTGAGGAAGAGCGAGCCAGAGCAAAATGGGACACAGTAAGGGGTTGGGCTGGGTTGGGCTGGGCATTTTCTTAAGCCATTGGTTCAGGAGCCTGAAGTGGACACAGCAGCTGGTTACGGGGAACAGGTTCAATCAGCGCTCTAGTTTTCCAGTTAGCCTCTGTTCTGGAAATGGGGAGAGGGTCCAACCTTCCCACTGACCTCACGCTTCCTGGAAATCACGTGATTCTCTCTCTACCATCCAGTGACCACGGGCCACACTGACTGAGCAATAGGGTCCAACTTTGCTCTGAACACTGGGAAGAGATGAAAAGGAAACATTCTTCAATTGAGGGAGACAGAACAAGCTTTAGAATCCTACATTGAGAACATATAATACATTATATGCTAATAAAGTTTAAAGCATTAAACACAAACAGAAAAAATATGATAATAGCTAGTATCTACTGAGGATTCACCATGTACCACAAACTGTTCTAAATGCTTTTTATGAATTAAATTATTTCATCCCCATAACAACCCTATGTGGTAGGCAACATTATTATATCCATTTTAGAGATAAAGAAACTGAGCACAGGGAAGTGGGAGGGCATTCCTTTTTGGGTCATCCTCTTAGAAATAGTGGCAGGAATGTCATTCCATCTCATTCTCTTCTTTTTCCTCAAATGATGATGATAGCTTTTAAATCAAACACCATGTTTGTGCTCCCTGCAGTTTATCCAGACAAGCATTTTTTGAGAATCTTCTATGTACTCAATTTTACTCTATTCTCATTTGGTTCATCTTCTACATTTAAACTTTTTTCTGAAACTTCCAAATAGCCATTTGACTCCCTGATTGTCCAAGTTTAGGCTGTAAGTTTGTTCCCATTTGATGGTGACCTCAAGCCTTTATACCCAATGGTCCCAAGAAACTGAGATGTTTCTGTTCAGATAACATAGAAATCTTGAACCTCAGAGGTGCATGAGAATACATTGTGTTTGTTGAAGCTACCACTAAGGACTACCAGACCTTATGGATTTGTCACTTTTTATTAGAAAATAAGTTGGGAAATCTAATAAGGGTCTTACTTTTTCTCATAACACGACAGTTTGTGGATAGTGCTTGAAGGGATGAGATGAGAATGTATCTCATTCAGAATTCTTTGAGCAAAAGCTGTCTCATATGTTCCAACTACTGCTGCGTACATTTCTCTTCCCTGCCCACATCCCCCAGCATGGTCACAATAAAGGGAAAAGGGGAGAAGGGCAAAAGAGAGTGTGAGAGAGAGGGAGGAAATAGAAGATGAGGGCTAAAAGCTATCCTGAAATGTTTTGGGATCACCAAAAAGTGATGGGCTGAATTTAACCCCTTAGAAACAGTGGCAGGATGGCATTCCACCTTCTCTGTCCTCTTCTTCCCCATCCATTCCCATCTGAAGAGTGAATGTGTGAGTGCAGTGAGCGTTAAGCTGTGTATCAATGGTACATCCCAGAGAAGGGTGTCTTGGGCAGACTTCTCAGATGAAATGTAAGCCGTGAGGGTAGGAAAGAATTGAGGATTCACTGTCTGACACTTTTCTGTTCTCTCTGCAGGCCAACAATCCACTGTTTAAAGAGGCCACATCCACTTTCACCAACATCACCTACCGGGGCACTTAATGACAAGCAGTCATCCTCAGATCACTCTCAGACTGTCCCAGGATTGTGGGCATCTCTGCTGTCGTGTTTACAGGGGACAATATCTGTGGGGTGGGATTTGGGGCTTGGAATGGGGTGGGGTGGGAGACTGTCAGTATGTACAAGTGTGGGTCAGTGTGTGGATGTGTGTGCGTGTGAGTGTGGTACATGGGGGGAAATGTGTAATTTAAAACTCGTGACGTGTCCCAGATAAGCAGAGCTCCTCAGCTTTTGTTCTCAGAATGCCTCAGATTCTTCCTGCTTCATGTGAGTGACCTACATAGCTGAGCGGGTGTTCTTTATTACCTCAGTGAGAAGCCAGCTTTCCTTCTCGGACCATTCTCCCTGACGAGAAGGGCAGGGCTGAGGCCTGTCATTCCAGAGAAAGGGACCATGACTCTATTCTGAGTTTATGGTGGTTGGGCCCGACTCTCTGCCGCTCTAGTAGGAACTGCTCGGCTCTGCAGCCTTGTTGTGTCACCTGTACTATCTGACAGTGTCATGTCACCTGTACGTCTATGTCCTTTCCCTTCCCTTAAGCTGAAGGGGAGAGCTGAACCACCAGAGCCTGTGCCTTTTGCCATCACCTCAATCCAGCATGGTTCTCTCATAAAGGGAGTCCTTACTGCTTAATTCTTTGATCTGTTGGAGGAGAGGATGGCAGGGCCACTCAGGGGTCATGCATGGCCTGGGGGCATGTGCCAGGGCCCCCCAGTTCATAATCATAACCCTTCAGATTTGCCCCATTGGCAGCTCCACGCTAGAGGTTCACGGAGGTGTGTTTTACCCTTAGACCAGCACCACCTCTTACCTCCTACTTCCACACTCTCACTGCTGTAGATGTTTCCTACGTCCTGGGGCTTTCTCTCATGACCAAAAGATTTTCCTCCCCAGGAGGGTGCTATGGTTAGAGCCTGAGGTCTGGCCCACCCTTCAGGCCTTCTGCCCCTTGTCCAAGACACCTCCACACCCCCTACCCTGTGCTTCTATGTGCTATATCCATCCACGGGGCTGATTGCATTAATCTACCTCTAGGGTGTCTTGTGATGGAGTCATTCCCACGGGTCTCCGAGTCTGCTGGGAATAAGTGCCAGGGTGGATGATGGGCCAGTTGCATCAGCGTGTGTGGCCTATTCTGTGGGCTGGACAACCTCATTTTCACTCACTCGTTACTCTGAGAGGCCACAAGTGCAATCTTATTTTATTTTTCTCACTGGGGCACCTGAAACCATGATGAGGCTTGCTTAAACTAAAGAAACATGTATATAAAAATACTTGTATTATATTTGTAATTTTATTTGATGACAAGGAAGGAGAGTAGAAAAAGCCACACAGACTTGGGCTGGATACAGACAGCGCCTCTCGGCATCAGTCGTAACAAGTCACAGCCCAGTTGCTGGATCTGTAAGGGCTCCCTCATCCTGCAGGCCTGTGGGGTTGGACACATAGACGCGCTGGACTTTTCCTGAGGAGGAGGGAAATTGGCTCTTCTTTTTTTCTAGCAATAGCAGATGCTCCACTGGTGTTTACATTTGTTCAACATTTAGCAACCACTCTCACCCCCCAAGAAAAGGGGAATGGCCTATAAACAGTGGTCTGATGATCAGAAAGTCTATAAACTAGGTCCTGGCCTCAGTGTTACAGCTAACGAATCTTTAAGTTTAATTGAGGCAAGTCACTTTTTTCTCCCTGAGGCTCAGTTTTCTAGTTTGAAAAATGATAGGTTTGGACCAGCCAGTCTAGAAGGT
Organism: Rhinolophus ferrumequinum; assembly: GCF_004115265.2. Classification (NCBI taxonomy): domain Eukaryota; kingdom Metazoa; phylum Chordata; class Mammalia; order Chiroptera; family Rhinolophidae; genus Rhinolophus; species Rhinolophus ferrumequinum. The sequence goes on from NC_046304.1 coordinate 41,321,772, forward strand.
CTCTTTCAGTGTCACCATTCTAAGATGCTGGGACTTACTGTGACATCAAACATGTGGTGAAGATTCTGTGGGAGGTCGATACTGTTTGCTTTTTAGTTGGCAGATTGGAGAGACCTGGCTTCGGCAAGAGCAGATGTCATTCCATAGCACTTTTCTCGATGAAAAAGCCTCGGTTTGTCCTCTCTTAGAGTCCCTTCTCCAACTTTTGTTAGCAGTGACAGCTCCTGATGTAGCACTTAAGCTCCACTTCATTCTTATTTCTTAGTTCACTTTGCACACATTTGCACCCGCATATTAGTGAAGAGGAATCCAAAAGAAGTAGCTGAAATGTGTATTCTGTATCCAGGTATTCACCTTGAGAATTAGGAATGAGGCAAATGATCGAGCCCTGTCTCTCCATGGATTACCCTTTACTATGGAGGATGGTAATGTCATGGAGGGATAAATGGGGGAGAGGGAGGGCTGATAAGGAATCCAAGAAGTTCAGAACCTAACTATAACCTTTGGCTACTGAGACAAGAGTCCATTAGAGTCGTAGCTGGACTTCAGATAAGATGGCTTATGTGAAGAGACTCTGATCAAAGGAAGAAGAACATGTATCCAAAGGATGAAAACATCAGTAGGAATCTTGTCTGAGCTTCTGGAATGAGGTTCATGGGCCTTGAAGCCCAGTACTGCTTGTCTGTCTGTGGGGAGAACCTGCACCTGTGCTCAGGACAGAGCACATAGCAGTCAATTTTGACATCAGATAGGGTGAACATCTAAATAGTATTTTGGCAGGGCAGCCGGTTGGCTCAGTTGGTTAGAGCGCAGTGCTCATAACACCCAGATCGCCGGTTCGATTCCCACATGGGCCAGTGAGCTGTGCCCTCCACGACAAGATTGAAAACAACAACTTGACTTGGAGCTGATGGGTCCTGGAAAAACACACTCTTCCCCAATATTCCCCAATAAAAATTTAGAAATAAATAAATAGTATTTTGGCATCAGAAAACACGGCCCAAAGAGGTTATTTGTACCCAGCTCTTTGGGAGATGTTTTATGTTCAATCTCAGGGTTTGTGGACAGTAATGAGAAACTTTGAACCTTCCTGACAAGTTGTGACACAGAAAGAGTTGTTCTTTACCTTTCAGATAGTCCTAGACCATCCAAGATTTCAAGGTACTTCTCTTTGTTAAATATTCCTGGTTGAAATGACTTAAGTGCCTTTCTGACTTTCTAACCACCTCCTATGTTTGAGTTGTGCAACAATGAATTAAATGTGTTTTCTAAAAAGAATTGACCTAAGGCTGCCCAGTGCTTCCTGCGTTGTTTTTTCTGTCTCCTTTGGGTGAAAAGAATAAGTGTTATTGCTTCACAAATGATTATTTTAGAATAAGCATGTTTCCAAATCTAACAGAATGATGACAACTATGGGAACTAAAGTTAGCTTCAGAACCTAGAGCTTTTCTTTAGACGTTAATAACCTTTTCAAAATGAGTACATTATTACTGTACTAAGAGTTAGAGTTTTGTTTGTTTTGTTTTAATTGATTTTTAGGACTTGTGTAGCCTCAACAGAACAGACTGTCAATTTATTGTAGGTTTTGTTTACAGGAAGAATACATTGGTAAAATAAAAGCTCAATGACAGAGTATTTAAATACCCATCTTTTATTTAAAGCAGCAGGTCTCAAATTGTGGTCCCAGGACTAGCAGCATATGTATCACCTGGGAACTTGTTAGGAATGAAAATTCATAGGCCTCACCCTAGAATTAGTGCTTCAGAAAATCTGGGAGTGGGCCCAGCATTCTGTGTTTCAATAAGCCCTCCTGATGATTCTGTTGCATGCTCAAGTTTGAGAATCACCGATTTAAGGATTCACATACCTCTCCTGGCCTACAAAGATGTTTACAGTAAGTTAGCTCAGTTACTAAAAGGTTAAGAACATACTTTGGCTGATAGATTAAGAAACCAAATATCTACCCACAAAACGAAAGTTGACTTTTGATGCACTTTCCGAGTTAAGTGATCACAGGCTCTTGGGTTCACTCACAGTCACAAATTCCCATGAAAAACGAACGAAGTAATAGGTCAGAATCATAAGGAAAAACCAGCTAACAGGATACTTGGCAGGCATCTAAGAAAACTTTTTATGTGTACCAAGCTGAAGCAAGAAAATACTCTTACAGCATTTATTCAGGGAAGATGAGATTGAAATCTGAATCATTAACATTATCAGCCTATAGCATGCCAGAAAAAGACTTTAGAATTTGTAACTTCACTTTTTGTGATTTAAAATTTATTGAGCGCCAACAGTGTGGGGTTGAAGTACTTTACAGAACGCTCATAACATAATCGTTGCCTTTGAGTCTTACATTCTTTACTAATAGAGATTTTTTGAGCACAATACCGTGTATGACATCATAAAAAGATTATGTGAACATAAACTGAGTCCTTTTATGGTAAAATTTTGTAAGATCCACTGTTCTATTTACATCATAGTAACTGATGACTAAATGTCTAGATGAAAATGGAGAACCTTATGTGAAAAATGAAATGAAAAGCTGTATGTCAAATTATATTTATAATCCTTTAACTTTTGGGCTCTGTAGTCTGAACTCCAGAGTAACAGCCATCTAATAGCCACTGGGACCAATTACAAGCAGATTGTCTTGGAACCGCAGTGCACTCATTTTTCATACTGATGTAAGGAAATAATACATATACTTTGCAAGTAAGCCATTTGATATGTTTTGAAAAATGGTTTCCAATTGGTTTTGTAATATATTTCTGGAAATACATATTCCTAATTTGTTTAAGTTTGACTAAAGCACACAAAAAGGCAGTTTTAAATGCCTGTGATCAAGGTTAACCATATTGTTAAATAAAAATTTAAAAGTCCACTTAGGCTACCGAAGAGTGGTTTCTATGTGAAAGGGAAATTAAAGGTCAGGAACATGATAGAGTTTCTTGCAGCTGCTGTCATAGTGATGTCTCTTCAACCTCTTGCATAGAGGAAACGTGCTCATCAGCTGTGTATTTTCTGACAATACACTAAAGAATGCACATAGAATGTAAGTATCTCAAAAGCAACTTTTAGGATATAGAAGAGGCTTTAAGCAAAATCTCCATTGTAAATTATTCTTGATTAGTGTCCCTGAAAAGAATTTTGTAAGGAAAAAGTTTCACAATTCATTGTGTTTTACCTAATATATTAATTGGGTTTTCCTATGACTCATCCACAATTGGCATGATTCTTTGGAGAGGTCAGAGGGATGGATGTGTAAATATCATTTGGTGGTCAATGGAAATACTTTAAGAAAGGAAAAATGTTGACAGATGTATGCTGGACTTTGCTTTTCCTGACTCTTATAATCACCGATTGTGATAGAGATTACTAATTGTGCCCCCATATCTGTTTTCCCCTTTTCATATAGTTTTAGAACTCCTAATTTTTTAAAAAATTTTTTTATTTGTAAGGAGTGCACAGCTCACAGTGGCCCCATGTGGGGATCAAACATGCAACCTTGGTGTTATTAGCACCACGCTCGAACCGACTGAGCTACCCGGTCACCCCTAGAACTCCTAATTTTTAGTTGGGCACATGCCTGCCCAGAATAAATACAATGTTTCCTAGCCTCTCTTGCAGCTATGTGTGCCATGGCCATCTCATAGACAGTGAGCTATAAATGAAAGGTGCATACAACTTCCAGTAAGTGCCATTTTAGGGAGGGAGCGTGCCTGTTTCCCCCTTCCTTCTTCCTGCAGGCTGGATAGAATTTAAGCAGGTATCATAGATCAAGATGTGACCTAGGGAGCTGTATTAGCTATTTATTGCTGCATAACAAATTAACCTACAATTTAGCAGCTTAAAACAACAAACATTATCTTTCAGTTTCTGTGGTTAGGAATTTAGGAATGGCTCAGCTGGGTGGTTCTGACTCAGAGTCTCTGAGGTTATAGTCAAGCTGTTGGTGAGGGCTACAGTCAACTGAAGACTCAGAGGGGCTGTAGGATCCTCTTCCAACACAGTTTACTTATGTGGCTGTTGGCAGGAGGCATCAGCCCCATTCTGGCTACTGGCAATAGGCTTAGTCCCTCATCACTTGGATATTACCATAGCACTGCTTGGGTGTCCACATGGCATGTCAGCTGACTTCTTCCCAAGCAAGTAACCCAAGAGAGAGCAAGGAAGAAGCGTCAATGTCTTTTATGACTTTGTTTTGTGTCACATCATCACTTCTGCCATACTTTCTTCATTATAAGTATCTCACTAAATCCAACCCATATTCAACGGGAGGGGACTAGAGGCCACTTCTTGAAGGGTAGAGCATTGTGGTAGACAGAACCATTGCCTGCACCTCCACTACCCCCCCCCCCAAAAAAAAAAGATATCCATGTCCCCAGTACCAGTGAATGTGTTGCCTTACATGGGATAAAGGACTGTGCTGACGTAATTAGGATCATGAGATAGTGAGATTATCATGGATTAGCTGGGTAGGCTTACTGTAATCATAAGAGTCCCTATAAGAGGAAGGCAAGAGGGTCAGACTGAGAGTAGTAAATGTACTGATGGAAGCAGGTCAGAGTGATGTGGCCGTGAGTCAAGGAATGCATACAGCCTCTGGAAGCTGGAAAAAGTAAGGAATGGATTTTCCCCTAGTGCCCCCAGAAAGAACGCAGCCTTTGATTTTAGCCCTGTAAGACCCATTTTGGACTACTGACCTCCAGAAGTGTAAGATAATAAATTGTTGTTTAAGCCACTAAGTTTGTGGTAGTTTGTTACACTAGCAATAGGAAACTGATAAAAGCATCAAAGTATTTGTGGGCATATTTAAAAACCACCACAGTCCATCCTCTGGCCACATATTGTTTACAGTCCTTCCACATGCAAAATACACTCACCCCTCCCAAGGCCCCAAAGTCTTATTCCATTATAGCATCAGCTTAAAGTTTGGAGTCTTAACCTCTAAATAGGTCCAGGGGCAGAAGAAGCTTCTTGGATATAGCTCCTTATTATATACAGCTACTCAGATATGGTACCTCTCAATCTGAAGTCCTATGAACTAAAGAAAGAAGCCATATGCACCCTTCCTACAACAATCAGTGTAAAATGTGGGACAGGCAAGATAACTGCTACAGACATTTTTGTTCCAACAGGCAGAACAGGACATACACAGAAGTCCCTGGACCACAGCAATTCTTAAATTTACTTGGGTACAAGTTTGCAATTTTACATTCAAGGCCTAGTTACCATTCTCCATGGCTTTTGGTTCTACCCTTTAGGCTCTTGGTTTCACATTCTAAGTCATCCTTTTTTTTGTTTGTTTGTTTTTGTTTATGAAAGGTAGCATATGTTTGTGCTTAAATAGTTTCCTCAGCCTGCTTCCTGCTTATAGAACTTGAGGGTCCAAAGGCCTCTTTCCTTTTTGTACTCTCAGTCCAAGCTGGCAGTGCTTCAGACAATATAATTCTCTTTAAAATATTGTGACTCTCTTGTGAATCCTATTGGGTTTCATTGCGTGAGATAAAAGCCATAGCCATAAATATCTTTGAGGTACATCTTTCTCTACCTTAGGCTCCTGCTAAAGGAGAAGGACTTAAGTTTTTAAGAATTGTTTGAATGAGAGGATCCAAGAAGCATAACCTTAAAAACTTTAGTCTTTCATCTGATCGAAAGATGCTCTGAGGTACATCCCTTAAACCACTGTTGAAATGAAAGCCAGTGGAGCAATAAAATAGAAGCCTGTGTCCCTGCAACTATGGTACAGAGTATCAGCCCTGGAGTATCTCTGAATCTCTTGATTGTGAGAGAGAAATAAAATTCTACCTTGCTTAAGTTACTATTATTTAGGGATTTTCTGTTACTGGTGGAAGAATCTAATCCTAACTATTATAATAATATACTCTTGGTGCTACTGGTAGTCTGTAAAACTAACTCCTCAATAGATTCAGTATTAAAAAAAGATACTAGTGTTCAAGAGTTGTTAATCATCCACCATCTGCATTTAACCCATTATAATCTTTACACATTAGAAATTGATGCTTTATGAATACCTGAGTTGAGTCCATTAACAGCGGTGACTAAACAGGGTGTAGGTAGGGAAGCAGGGGGGATGGAGGGGCAGGATGTTTACAAGAATAAAAGAAATGGTTTCAGTTCTCAGATTACTTATAGACTATTTAGGGAGATACATGCATTTCTTAAAGTACTAAGGAATGCCTACGTAGCAAGGTTTAAGATACAAAGTAATATCACTTAAGGAATTAATTTCAACATTATTGAGCACTACATAGACAATTTTTAATTATCACAATCCTGTAAGAATTAGAAAATTGAGGCTTAGAGAACATGAGTAATTTCCCCCCACTATATACTGTAAATAAAGTTATGATTTGGGCAGATCTGGCTCTAAAGCCCATGCTGTTCACCACAATATAAATAAAGGGGAGCTCAGGTTGGATCAATCAATGTAAACAAATTTACCTACATGTTTGCAAAGAAATCATACTTTAAATCGTGGGCTTTCAGGGGAAATATTTCCAAAATGGCCTTTGCTTGACAGTATCTACAACTTTAGTTTAGCAAACCTTACAAATGATTAATTTCACCGAATTGGATTTATACAACCTTTTAGCGACACAATAACTGGGGAAAGCCAGGAAAAATCGCTTTGTCTTTTCTTTTACTAGTATTATTAATCTGCAGGATGCATGAAAAAAGTTGATTTTCAAAAAAATCTCAAAGTATCTTTTCCAAAAGTAAGCGTTAGTCCTCTGAAGGGCATCCTGGAACAAATTTCAGCAAAGCTGTGGGACAAATGGCTTCGAGCTGCTGTCCGTTATTGAGCATAAGAAACCAAGAGGAAAAGGAGGGCGGGAGGCATTTCAAGGATGGATAGAAAGTAATATTGAAATGGGGTCGGACTAGGGCGGACAGCGCACCAGAGAATGACAAGAGCTGCAGGACGAACAGGAAGCGTGTAGGAGAGAGGGCGAAGTCGAGGCCCGGGGAGCTGGGAGGAAAGGGCGCGGAGGAGCCCAGCCACTCGTGCCCGGTGAGGTGAGGTCACAGGCCCTTATGAGGTGGGGCAGACGGGCGCGGCCGCAACGCGGTCTAGTCGGTGCAGAGGCCGCGGCGAGCTCAGCGGCTGCCGATGGCCCGGAGCCCCTGCGCCGCGGCAACCGCGGCGGCCCGCGGTTCGGTCGCGAGCAGCAGCTGCAGCCTGGCCCCGGCATTCGCCTTGCGCGGGCTGCTCAATGGGCGGGGCGTCGGGCTCGGTCAGGTGACCTGGGGGCGGGGCCTCGCTGAGATTAAAAGCGGGAAGGCGGTGGACCGAGGGGTTGCGTTGCGCGACTCGTTGAAGGGTGGGCGGCGGGAATTTACAGACCGCGGCGGAGCGGGGTTTCAGGCGGTGAGGGCGGAGGGACAGTTCGGGGCGCCCCAAGCGGCCGACGGTGGGACCCTCGGAGGACAAGGGTGGGGAGGCGATGGGAAGGAAGAGTCCCCGAGGCTGAGGGAAGAGAGTGCACCTTGATGCGAGGGGCAAAGTAGAACAGTTACGGAGATGGGCGAAGGTTCTAGAAAGGGCCTCGAGGTGACAGCCGGAGACCGAGGCGGACTGTCACGGGGCGGAGTGAGGGATGACGGAGCTGAAACCGGTGGTCCCTCAGCAGTGGTGGTGGTTCTAGAACGCTGGAGGGCACCATGCTTGGGAAGCGTCCCTGCTCCGTGGGCACACACTTAGACCTCTGATAGGCACTTGTTTTCATCTGGAGGCTAGTTTCCTTGTTTACACGGCTACTTACTTTCTTCCCAAAGGAGTCATAAGCTTCGTAAGGGCAGGGCCTGTGGGAATCCTCCACGGCACAGGTTCATGCAATGTTCCTTAAATGGAGACGATAACTGGGAGTGATAAATTTAGTGTTCGCACTTTAATGGCTGCATCTACTGTGTATGCAACAGTGTGTATGCAATTGCTGTTGATGGACGTTTGCAGTCAACCTAGCAAGGGAAGTGTGTGAGTGAGTTGGGCGGCTTGTGAGGGAAGTGGCAGGAAAGGAAAGAGTAGGAAATACTTTGTGAAGCGATGTCACCCCTCAGTAGTTAGTAGATGCTGCAAATTATTCTGTGGAGGTGGTGGTAGTTCACCAAGTGAGAAAGTACAATGGTGAAAGCACAGTGTAAACGTTAAAGCACTAAACAAAGGCAAGTATTATGATGGGACTTCTGGAATCAGATTCTCTTTGCCTCTTGGTTTACGAAAAAGCAGTGGAATTTAGTGGAACTATTCCTGGGTTTGACTGTCAGAGACCTGAATTTGGCTACGGTTTTGTTGTGTTGTTGTGTGGGCCAATCACAATCTGTGCATCTGTTTCCTCATGTATAATTAAGGTTTAGACTAGAAAGATTTCTAAGATCATTCTAGTTCCGTTATGAGATCTGTGAGTTTATAACAATAAGCAAGGAACCTCCCCCACCCCCACTTTAACATATATCTATTAAATTAGAAAACTGAAAATTCTATACTCTGTGAAGGATGGGAAAGCCCTTTAGTAATAATACAGTAGCTTGATCTATGTAGGGAATGAATCAACCATGAGATATCAGAGGGTTTTGATGTATCAGAGGGTTTTTAATTTCCTCACTTCTTTTTGGTAGTTTTGGTGCATCAGATGGTAACAACCAAGATGTAACGGAAAATGAGAAAGGAAGTGTGTGTGTGAGAGTGTGGTGGGCGGAATTGAGGGTATGGCTAGTGGTGGTATTTTCTCTTACTCTCCTAATACCATTGGGATCAGAGTGGTAATAGATTCCCTTCTTGATTCTCTCTCATAGCTGCTTCCACACCTTTCTTCTCCCATTCTTAAAACACTCAATTTTGCACCTCACATCATCAGATTATACCACCCACCCCCACTCCTTGTCGCTGTCAAATTTCAGCTCCTGGCTTTCTGTTACTCCAACGGTATTCCTGTCACAATTCTTGTGATTTTAGCATTTATGTAAATGATCTTTAAAATACGCTGTCTCCTGCAATAATTGCATTTTTCCTCAGTCACTTCCTCCTTTCTTCATAGCTTCAATCTTGTACCGTGTTTCGCCAAAAATAAGCCCTAGCCAGACAATCAGCTCTAATGTGTCTTTTGGAGCAAAAAATTAACATAAGACCTGGTCTTATTTTACTATAATGTAAGACCGGGTCTAATATAATATAATATCATATAATATAATAATATAATACTGAGTCTTATATTAATTTTTGCTCCAAAAGACACATTAGAGCTGATTGGCTGGCTGGGTCTTATTTTCAGGGAAACACGGAATTACCAATGACTTCAACGCCATTATCTCAAATGTCCCACTCTCCAATCACCATATTCCTGTCTTTCAGACTCTCTCCAACTCCAGCAATCCTTGGACCCCACCAAGATCTTCAATATGCTTTTTTTTTTAACGTCACTCTCTCTTGTCCCTACTTTTCACCCACCTACTCAGTTTGTTTCACAATCATTAAAACCACTCCCTTGTATTTCCCTCCAGTTCCATTATTTCCTTTTCAGTTCACTTTACTTTCTTGTCTAAATCATAATCCTAGAGTAAATCTAGATCTCTGCTTTCTGAGTGCCAGAATTTCTGCATTGAACATGGCTGGAGAAAAACACACCACCATACTTACTGGTTTCACTCTAAATTCATGATCACTAAACTCTAGGGACCCTTGAAGCCTGGCAACCTTATCTGATTCCCCTGGGGTATTAATTCTTCCACTGTCCTACATGACTTTTATAACAAGACCTCTGTCCTCAAACCCAGAGCACCTCCTCTCACATCCACATTCTCAGTTAATTGCCTTGCTTCCTGTTTCACTAAGAAAACTAAAGCAATTAGTGATTTCCGCAAGTTCTCACACCACATCTATTTACCTACTCTACGCGTAATTATGCCCAATTATTCTACCATATCTCCTATTTTTATGAATATTGTTCTGAGCTAAGGCCAAACCCTCCCCTTGTGCCCTAAATCCAATCTCCTTTCTCCTACTTGAGAATATTGTTTCAGCAACTCTCCCTTTCTTTATGATTAGTTTTTGCGCTGACTAGATTATTCCTATCAGCATATGAACATACCTTTATTTTTCCCCATCTCAAACCCTCATAACCACATTTACCTGTCAGCTTCTACTTTATTTCTCTTTTATAGCGTAAGTCCTTGAAAGAGTCATCTCATCTGGCTCTCTCTGGTTTCTCTCATTCTCTCTTGAACTCACTCCAAGGACATTATTTCCTTACCATGCCACCCAAATGGTTCCTCTTAGAGTCTGCCATGTTTCAAAATCTAATAAGTACTTTAGTACTCATCTTACTTGATCTAACAGTAGCACTTGTCACAGCTGATCACTCATTCTTCTTCTGAAGTACTTTTTTTCACTTGGCTCTCAGGAACCCAGAGCCACCTGATTTTCCTCCTCATAGCAACCAGAGTGATCCTTTCAGAAAGGGCTTTGCTGATGTCATCTCTCTGGCTTCTCATTTCCTCAGCGTATATGTCAAAGTTATTACTATGATCTAGGGGCCACACATGATCTGCCTCCCTCCTTGATCTCTCTGACCTCTCCTTTCCTCTTTGCTTTGTCTATTTCAGCCTCATGGGCTGTCCCGCCGTTCCTTGAACATTCAAGCTTCTTGCTTCAGAGCCTTTGTTCTTGCTTTTCTCTCTGGATGAAATGCTGTTCCCTTAAATATTCATTGGCTCCCTACTTTAATTCCTTTAAGTCTGTATTCACAAGTCTCCTTCTCAGTAAGGTCTTCCTGGCCACCCTGTTTCCGGCATCTCTCCCCAATACCATACTTCATCTCCCCTCCCTGCTTTATGTTTTTACCCTTAATACTTATCACAGATAACATACTGCAAGTATTTTATTTGTTTCTCTATTGTCTCTTTCTCCAACTAGAATATGAGCTCCACGAGGGCAGGATTTTTGTTGTTATTCACTGCTATATCCCCAGGGCCTGGTAGAAAGCCTAGTGTACAGTAAACACGCAGTACACGTGTGTTGAATTCATGAAGGGAGAGATAAATGGATAGATGATTGGAGAAGAGGGATCCAACTCTTCCTTTGGTTTGTCCTTGCAAGTTCACATATATGTCATAGGATTGAAAGAGTTGAGAAACAATTCCGTTGTCAGATATGCAGAAGAAATTTCCTATGCTGCTTTTATTTTTTAGTGTGGTGATGGTTATGTGGTATGTGATTGTGCTCCTGCCAACTTTTTGATAATCAGATGAATAAATTAATAAATAGTTTTTCCTTTCAGAGTTTATTTAAGTCATACTTACTCCACTTAAGTACTTTGAAGATTTAAGAACTCTTGGTAAGTAAGCTCAATAGGGAGGGAATTCCTTCCTTCTCTCTCCTTCTCCTCCTTTCTGTGAAAAGTAATTCAAAGAATGATAAGATACCAGTCCATTCCTTAGAAATTAAGTTTACATAAAATCTATATAGGTGATAAATAATACAAAGCAAGGGCGGCCGGATGGCTCAGTGAGTTAGAGTGCAGTGCTCTTAACAACAAGGTTGCCACTTTGATCCCCACATGGGCCAGTGTGACCTGCACCCTCCACAACTAGATTGAAACAGCTACTTAACTTGAAGCTGATGGGTCCTGGAAAAACACACTTAAAATAAATAAAAGTTTAAAAAATATACAAGGCAAATGGTTAATGCCAGTTGTATAGCGAAGACAATAAGAACAGTGAAAACAGTAAGTGCTATGCCAAGTAGTTTAGAGGTAAAGACTGAGCTGGTTAGAGGAGATTAGAATAGGTTACACAGAGTGGTTTGCTAGGAAACCTGTATAACCTTCTGATATCTTCTGAAATGGCTATTTTTATCTTTTTTTTTTAAGATTTTTTTTTTTTATTGTGGAAGGGGAACAGGACTTTATTGGGCAACAGTGTGTGTTTCCAGGCCTTTTTTCCAAGTCAAGTTGTTGTCCTTTCAATCTTAGTTGTGGAGGGCGCAGCTCAGCTCCAGGTCCAGTTGCTGTTGCTAGGGGGCGCTGCCCACCATCCCCTGTGGGAGTCGAGGAGTTGAACCGGCAACCTTGTGGTTGAGAGCCCGCTGGCCCATGTGGGAATCCAACCGGCAGCCTTCGGAGTTAGGAGCATGGAGCTCCAACCACCTGAGCCACCAGGCTGGTCCCTGAAGTGGGTATTTTTAATGTGATTTTATTTTTAACATGTTTTGAATTCCAGGAATGTTGGAGACATATATTCAACACTAATTACTACAACATATTTCAGAAATAAAAGATTTTCAAGTACTATCTCTGTATTAGACACAATATTCTTGCAACTAACAATGTAATATAACTAGCAATGTAATAAACAGCTCATCAGATATGGCTCAGACATGAGTAAAAAATCACTGAAAATTTTGGGAATTTCTAAAATTGGTTGGTATGTAAAGTTGGTTATCACCTTTACGCAATGTGGAAGTCTTTGGTTTAAAACAAGCTAAAATATCTTTTGTTTGCAATCGTATTGTTGTGTGATGCTGAAGATCAAGAGTTAGGCTGCCTGAATTCAAATTCAAATTGTTGGCTGTGTAATCTTGGGCAACTTGATCTAAGTCTTTATTTTCCTCACGTGTAAAATAGGGACAATGACAGTTCCTTAAAGGGTAGTTGTGAGGAATAAATGAAATAGTTCACATCAAAGTGTTATCATAATGTCTAATACACAGTAACCATTTAATAGCAGTAGTGATTGCTGCTGTGTTAGTAATTCTGCTTCTCTGGGTTTATTTGAGTAAGTAAGTACAGTTGGATCTCTCTGCTTTTCATGTCATTTGAATTTGAACTTCTCTCCTTCTCCTTATATCACAAAAGATAAAGTTAAGGGAATGGATGATCTCCTGTGATTTATGATCCTATTAACTGCTTTTTCTAGCCTCTGTACACATATCTGAGTTGGGGAATATTTATTAGGTATTATGCCAGAAATTTACATTGAAGGGATTACTTCAGGTAGGTAAATATAATTAATTCAGGTAGGTAAATATAATTACTTAACTTTCCTAAACAGGCCTATGATTTCTTCTTCTTCTTTTTTTTGGGCAGGAAATCCTTTTGTGCCATTGCTCCTTCGCCCTTGTTCATCAAGGCCTTTGAGTCCTCAGGGGCCGAATTTACCTCTAAACAGAAAGATGGAAACTAAAGTACATTTGTTCTGCCAGGTATTTTTTTCAAAACAATTTCTAAAGCTTCCTTCCCTTTAAAAAAAAAATGTAGTTTACATTACCTTACATCCGTAATCAGTAAACAGATTCATAAGGTAGGGTAGTCATAGGGTCTTGCTTAATAACTGAGGTGACTTTTTGAGCTCTTTTAGTGGACGTATATTGAGCTCTCATCCCAGCAACGCCTGTATGTATCAAGAAATCTGAGGTGTATGATGAGAGTATTTTCTGGGATAGGGACTGGGATAATTTTTCAGGAGACCAAAGGATGTAAACCTGCGCGAGGTAACATAATGAATGATGTTGGAGTCTAACAAAAAGCAATAGAAATGATACCAAGTTTCTCTAGCCGCCTTATCTGTGATTCAGGTGATGTTCTTATCCATTGGCCAGCATTGTCTCAAATAAAAAACAAATTTGGACTTAGTAAGGAGAAACTTTATTCAAAAGGATTATCATAAGGGAGGAAAGAGACCACTGAAATAGGAGAAGAGGGCACTATTGCAATAGAGAGAACGCGGTGACCATAAGATCTGCAAGCATCTCAAGGACTAGGGCAAAGAGGATTTTTTAAACAGACAGGAGAACAAAGCTAGGAAGCCCTGGATATGGGGATGTGAAAGAGTAGCATGACTGGGTAAATAGATCAGATAATATTTTACCATGAGGCCAGCCTAGTCTCTGGAGGGCTTGTGTGCTGGTTTAGGGTGAGGTGGGCCAAAGTTCAGGGGTCTGTAGGAACCAAAGTTTGGTTAATAAACATTTTGTTCTGATCAACCAGTGGGGGACAAGACAGTTCAGTTAATCATTTATGAGGCAAAGAAAGGGAATTTTGAGGATCTGTGTTTGGCCTTGTCACATGTAAACAGGGCGGCATTCTTAAGACATGTCTAAATTGTATGGAGAAGGGTGTGGTGCTTTGCTGCAAGCCATTTTCCAGGACACAAAAGGGTGAAGGGATTCCTTTAATGTTCACTGTTTTCTAGGAGCACAGGGCTCAGGTATAATTCAACATTGTCAACTGAGAGTCCTAATTTTTAAAATTTATTCTTTTAATGGCTCTAGTGCCACCATGTAAGACATGCACCTATACTATAACCTAAAAAATAATTTCAGGGCTTCTTGTTAAGTACTGAGATTTATATCATCTCATATATCATTTATATCATATATGTAAATCTGCTCCATCTTTCTGTATCTACTACCTTGTTGCTTGTGCCCTTATAAACTGATTTTGGAGATGAGTTCTTAAAAATTAACAATATTAAAATATCATACCAGCCTATTTTCCTTAGGCTCTATAGTTTATACTTCACAGATGGTCCACCTTTTAACCACAGAGTTTCAGAGATTCTTCTTTTTCTTTTTTGTGTCCTCAAGGTTTCTACCCACTATTTGACTGTTTCCATTCATCTGACCTTTGGTAACAGGTTTTTGTGTTTCTTCCCCCACCAACATCTTTTTAGATCCCCCTCCTTTTTTTTTTTCCATAGTTTCTATTTTAGGTCATTTTTCTCAACTTCTCTAGGAATCCTTTCATCATTGGTAACAAACACTTCATCAAAGCAGCAAATCAGATTGCCTTTTTGAAACAAATTGTTAAAGTTGTGCTTTTGTTGTTAAGACAAATGTGTGCAGATTCTAAAAGTCACTGAAATATTATAGTTCCCTTAATTTCCATTTAATGTGAAAATAGAGGTTATCTTTAAACTCCCTTGGTAAATCTGTTCAGGGGTTAAAAACTAATACACCTTTGATCAACTAAATGCAGTCCAGTTGTTTTAAGCAAACAGACAAATTTCAAGAGAGAACGTTTCCAACTTCATGCCTCTTTTGCTAAACACAAGTATTGCTCCTAGGCTCTAGTTACTTTTTTGTTTTGTTTTGTTTTGTTTTGTTTGGAGGAGGGATGTCTATTTAGAAGCAATATAGCTTCCTTTTTTTTTTTTCTTAATAGACTTTATTTTTTAAAGCAGTTTTAGATTCACAGAAAAATTGAGTGGAAAGTAGAGAGAGTTCCCATTATACTCCCTGCCGCTATAAACGCCCAGCCTCTCCCACTGTCAATATCCTGCACCACAGTGGTATATCTGTTACAGTCAATGAACCTGCATTGACACCTCATTATCACCCAAGGCCCATAGTTTATAGTAGGATTCATTCTTGGTGTTGCACATTCTATGGGTTTGGACAAATATATAATGACATGTAGCCACTGTTATAATATCATATGGAATAGTTTCACGGCCCTAAAAATCCTCTGCCTGTTCATTCCCCCCCACCCCTGACAACCACTGATCTTTTTATTGTCTCCATAGTTTTGCCTTTTCCAGAATGTCATATAGTTGGAATCATGTTATATGTATGTATGTATGTATGTATGTAGCCTTCATATATTGGCTTGTTTCACTTTTTAGAGTCCCCTCCTTTAAATATGCATTTAAATTTCCTCCATGTCTTTTCATGGCTTGATAGATAGCTCATTTCTTTTATTAGTGCTGAAATAGTATTCTATTGTCTGGATGTGCCATGGTTTATTTATCAGTTTATCGACTGAAGGAAATCTTGTTTTTTCCCCAAGTTTTGGCAATTATGAATAAAGCTGCTATAGACACGTGTGCGCAGTTTTTTGTGTGGACATATGTTTTCAACTCCATTGGGTAAATACCAAGAAGTGCAATTGCTGGATTGTATGGTAAGAGTATGTTTAGTTCTGAAAGAGACTGCCAAATTGTCTTCCAAAGTGGCTGTACCATTTCACATTTCCACAAGCAAAGAATGAGAATTCCTCTTGCTTCACATCCTTGACAGCCTTTGGTGTTGTCAGTGTTTTGGATTTTGGCCATTCTAATAGGTGAGTAGTGGTATCCTGATGTTGTTTTAATTTGCAAGTCCCTAAACGACATTATGTTAAGCAAGTTTTCACGTACTTGTTTGTCATCTGTACATCTTCTTTGGTGGTGACAGTGAAGATCTTCTGCCCATTTTTGGGGTTGCTCTTATCATTGAGGTTTAAGAGTTCTTTATAACTTTGAATATACAAAATAAAAATACTTCAAATATAGTTCTTTATTGGATATGTCTTTTTTGCAAGTATTTTTCACCCCGTCTGTGGCTTATTCTCACATCCTCTTGGCAGTGTCTTTCGCAGAGCAGAACTTTTTAATTTTAATGAAATTAAGTTTAATGATGCCTTAAGAACTAGATTCAATAACTAGGTACATTTATGAACGCTGTGCATTTTAGAGCTGCATAATGCACTAAGGAAAGTTGGAGGCATTTAGAATATATACCTAATCTGGACCAATGCACTAACGAATAAACCCTTTTCAACAAAATTCCCTTTGGTGGCACCATTTTTGAGAGAATTCTGATCTAAAATGACTTATTTGACCCAAAATGACATTTAATTTGTATGTGCAAAGAGAACATGGCTGACTGTGGTTCTTGATTGCTCCCCAGGCAGAAGAAAATACTGATTCATCAGATGACGCCTGTAATTGTTTTGCAACCAACTTGCCATCGAGACATATTGACAGCAACAAATACATCAAGCTTTCTGAAACGACAGAGAAGAGAATTTCACCTGAAATTAGGGGTTTGGTCCCAGAACACACAAAAGAGTATGTTACACTCTGAATTATTTGAATTATACTTTTGCAAGTTTAAGAGAACCAAAAGTGTAGCTCATGTGTTCTCATAATGTACTAAGTGTAGAAGATCATGCATATTTGTGGACATTCTTTCATGAAGTGTGGTTTTCATTCTTCGGTGGCCATTCTTACACTTTTCTCACTTCTCTCTCAGCCACGTGGAAGCCTATGTATGCTATCGTAGCTTCCAATGATAGGAGAGCAATTATCAATATGTCTGTGTTTGTCTCTTTTTTTTTTGAGAAATGAAATTGTAATATATTTAATGTATGTATATTGTAATATATTTAATGTGATGAATCAGTGTGAGATGATTACCACTGTTGAGTTAATTATCATATTCATCACCTCACATACTTACCATTTTTTTCCTTTGGTGAGAATGCTTAAGTTCTACTCTCTTAGCAAATTGCAGGTGTGCAATACAGCATTATCAACTATAGCCACCTTGTTATACATTAGATCCTCAGACCTTATTCTTCTTATAACTGAAAGTTTGTGCCCTTTTACCAGCTTCTCCCTATCCCTATTTCCCCCACCCCCAGCCCCTGGCAACCATCGTTCTACTCTCTGTTTCTATGAGTTTGGCTTTTTCGGATTCCCCATATTAGTGATATATCCTACAGTATTTCATTGTATGACTGACTTTATTTCTCTTAACATAATGCCCTCAAGGTCCATCCATGTTGTACAAATGGCAGGATTTCCTTCTTTTCTCATGGCTGGGTAGTATTCCGTTGTGTATATATACTACATCTTCTTTAACCATTCATCTGTTTACAAACACTTAGATTGTTTTCATACATTGGCTACTGTGAATACTGTGGAAACTAACATGGGAGTGCAGGTATCTCCAAGAGATCCTGTTTTTATTTTCTTTGGATGTACACCTCGAAGTGGCATTGCTGGATTATATGGTAGTTCTATTTTTAATTTTTTGAGGAACCTCCGTACTGTTTTCCATAGTTGCTATACTAACTTAAATTCTTAGCAGCAGCGCTGGTTCTCTTTTCCTCACATTCTTTCCAATACTTGTTATTACTTGTCTTGTTGGTAATAGCCATTCTAATAGGTGTGAGATGATACTTCACTGGAGTTTTGATTTGCATTTCCCTGATGATGAGTGAACACCTTGTCATGTACCTATTGTCCATTTATATGTCTTCTTTGGAAAAATGTCTATTCAGGTCCTTTACCTATTTTTAAATTGGATTATTTGTTTATTTGCTAATGAGTTATATGAGTTCCTTGTATGTTTTGAATATTAAGTCATTATATATATGGTTTGTAAATATTTTCTCCCATTCCATAGGTTGCCTTTTCATTTTGCTGATGGTTTCCTTTGCTGTACAGAGGCTTTTTAGTTTGAAGTAGTCCCACTAGTTTATTTTTGCTTTTGATGTCAAATCCAAAAAGTTATTGCCAAGATTGAAAAGTTATTGCCTCTGTTTTCTTCTAGGAGTTTTATGCTTTCTTTTTTACTATTACTATGGCTCTTTTAGTTCTTTTGTGGTTACATACAAATTTTAGGATTATTTGTTCTGTTTCTGTGAAAAATGCCATTGTAATTTGGATAGGGATTGCATTAATCCATAGATCACTTTGAGTATAAGGACATTTTAACAATATTAATTCTTCCAATCCATGAACACAGAATACCTTGCCATTTATTTGTGTCTTCTTTAATTTGTTTCATCAGTGTTTTATAGTTTTTAGTGTACAGATCTTTTACCTTCTTGGTTAAATTTCTTCGTCAATATTTTATTCCTTTTGATGCTATTGCAAAGGGAACTGTTTTCTTAATTTCTTTGACAGTCTGTTGTTAGTGTATAGAAATGCAGCCGATTTTTGTATATTGATTTTGTATCCTGCAACTTTACTGAATTTGTTTATTAGTTCTAATACATTTTTGGTGGAGTCTTTAGGGATTTATATATATAAGATCATGCTGTCTGGAAAAAGAGACAATTTAACTTCTTTCTTAAGGATTTGGATGCCTTTTATTGTTGTCACGCAGCAGTCTAGCCGACTGTCCCCTCGTACCTTTCCCTAAGGAAAGAAGAGTCTGTGAGACTGTGCCTTCTTGGGACTTTGCCTCATCTTTATGTTTACACCTCATGTCTCTCTGTCCGGTCCCCAAAAGATGGTTTGCCAGCCAAGGACGGGTAAGATTTCTCACGTGAGGAACAACCTAAGACAGGCGGAACCGTGTGTGGGGACCCTCAATGAACTACTATGGAAAATATGGGAAGGAACAGTGCCTCCCCTCCCCCTGCTTAAAGGAAGCCACTGCTGACACTGGCTTTCCCTCTCACCTGATTGTGAGAGAAGTTAGGAGAGCAATAATATCAGCTCTCCCTGTTTAGCTCAACAACAAAGTTTTATCATGAAAGACTTATCCCCAGGAGGGTACACACCTTAAATAAGTCATCATAGGACTTTCTGCTCCGGCTGTTTGCAGGCAGGGATAATTGGATTAAATCACCTCTGTGATATGATGGATCAGTTTCACAGACCGTAGATAAGATAATTTTTACTCCCTTGTATAATCAATAAAAGCCACCAGTCGGCCTGATTTTGCACTCCAGTCTTTTATGACTGTGAGACCCTTGGTCCTCTGAGATTCAACTGCATTAAGTTTCTCTTTCTTTCTTTCTTAAAACAACCTAAAGCCGCGCCTTCTTGTTCCTTCACTGCCCCTGTTGCGCTGGAAGCGACATTTTATTTCTTTTTTTCCCCTCTGGCTAGGACTTCTAGTACTATGTCGAATAAAATTTGCAAGAGTGGGCACCATTGTCTTGTTACTGATCTTAGAGGAAAAACTTTCAGCTTTTAACCATTTAGAATGAGGTTAGCTCTACGTTTGTCATATACAATCTTAATTATGTTAAGGCATGTGCCTTCTGTACCCACATTGTTGAGAGTTTTTATCGTGAAAGGATGTTGAATTTTGTCAAATGCTTTTTCTGCATCTGTTGAGATGATGATATGATTTTTGTCCTTAATTTTATTAGTGTGATTGTGTTAGGACAAACCTCAGTTCTCCTCCTATGTTTCTCTTTTATTCTCACACTACTACCACACTTACAACACTTCTGACACCAGATGTGTGGGTTTTCCCCACATCAAACAATTCTGTGACACTGGCGGGGTGTCCTACAATTTAACTCAATTCTGACACTAACTACCTGGAAATACCATCAGATCGCAGGTTAAGGTCTCAGTCCCACAAGAGTGCCCTCACCCTATTTCAGATGCCAATCACACATCCACATTGTCATCTATGCTTCTGACTAATGGGCTACATAAATCAGAGTTTCCCATAAGCTCCTCCTTGGGTTCAATTTCTTTGCTAAAGCAGCTCACAAATCTCAGAAAAACAATTCTTTATATTTTCCAGTTTATTAAAGGACATAGTAAAGAATATGGATGAACAGCCAGAAGAAGAGATACGTAGAGAGAAGTCTGGGAGGGTACTGAGCACAGAAGCTTCTGTCCCCATGGATTTGGGGTGCCTCAACCTCCCAGTATGTGGATGTATCCACCAACCTAGAAGCCCTCCAGAGAGGGGAGAGGGGCTGGCAATGGAGTTAATAATTGATCCTGCCTACGTGAGGAAGCCTCCATAAAAATCCCAATAGTATGGCGTTCAGAGATCTTCCAGATTTCAGAATTTTGCTTAGGGCTAAGTTTATCTAAAGCTGTTACAGATTGAACATAGTCATGTCTGTGTATCACCCAAGCAGCCCTTGCTGAGCAACTTACTCTAAAAGGATAGCAACATTTCTGCCAAAGAATAAGTTTTACGTACATGGAAGAACAAGTATTTCAAGCCTATGGGGGTTTGCCATAATAGTTCCCAAATTTGTCTGCATTTTAGAATGACTTGGGTATCTTTTAAAAATTCCAAATATCAGCCCACTCTCCAAAATAATTAAATCACAATTTTTAGGGATGGGACATAGGTATCAGTATTTTTCGAAACTTTCAGGTGATTCCAATGTGCAGACAACTTTAGGATCTAGTCTATCTCCCAGGTGCACAAAAACAATTGTAGGGTTCTTGAAATTTAGGTCTACCCTGGATTACTTGAAGCAAAGTATGCAATTGCTAAGAGATCTCTTTCAAATTTATTTATTTATTTATTTATTTATTTATTTATTTATTTATTTATTTATTTATTTATTTAAAAAACCATTTACTTATTTAAGTGTGTTTTTCCAGGACCCATCAGCTCCAAGTCAAGTAGTTGTTTCAATCTAGTTGTGGAGGGCGCAACTCACAGTGGCCCATGTGGGGATCGAACTGGCAACCTTGTTGTTAGGAGCACTGCACTCTAACCAACTGAGCTAACCGGCCATCTCTCTTTCAAATTTAATTCAGCCTTGTTTTACTCATCTCATTGTATAGTTTATGTGATGTTTGTGTTATAAAAGTTCTTGACAGTCCAATAAGAAAAGGAGAGAAAGAAGCAGAAAGAAGAGAAAACTGAATCATAAGAAAGCAGGAAAATTATTGAAAAGCATTTCACTGTCTCGTACCCAGACTTTAGTCTTGAAGTACCATTTCTTATTAAAAATAACCATTTCTTTGAAGAGATGGCTGATTGCAGGGAAAGGAAGTAAACAGATGAGCTTGGTGTTTTAAATATTTTTAAAGAGAAAAACACCTGTAGAAATGCATATGAAAATCTTTACACATGAGATATACTGGACTTTGCTTTGAAATAATAAGGGATGGGAGCAGGGGCAGAGATATAGATGAAAAAGGATTGTCCATGAGTAAAGCGGTGGATGATGGGTACATGGGGAGATCATGGCATTAATCTGTCTACTTTTGTATATGTTTGAAAATTTCCATAAATAAAATATGAAAGAAGAAGAAAAATCAAGAAAAAAAGCAATTCCTAAATTATTCCAATTTTGTGTGTAATTTAGGTGTGAAATGTCAGTACTCCTATTTAAAGAAGAAAAATCTGATTTTTCAGGAGAAAAACAAATCAGGAGAAAGAAAAATTTACAAGTACAATTGCACACTAAAAGAACTGAGGTAAATAAAGATCTGGAAATATTTATTTTACTTTTGAGTGTTGTCCCTAGCCCTCAGACAGTGCATTACAAATTAGTCCAAGGATTAAAATGTCACAATCTTAAATATTTCTTTTTCTTCCTCCTCTTCCCCCTTCCCTTCCTCCTCCTTCTTTTTTTTAAAAAAAGCAGAACTAGAAACCCCAGAAGAATATGAATTTCCCCCCTTTTTCCTCCATTAAATCAGTATTTTTATTACCATTCTCTCTGTTAAATATTTCTGCTATTGTAACAATGACACTAAACGTTCCTTGGCTTGTGACAGCATCACTTCAAACTTGGCCTCCATCTTGTTCTTCCTATGGCCTTCTCCCCTGTGTCTATATCTCAAGTCTCCCTGTACTTTTCTCTTATAAGCATATAATTATATATCTCCTCTTGAGATCCTTAACTTGATTACATCGGCAAAGACATTTTCTCCAAATTCACAGGTTCCAGAAATTAGTATATCTTTCTGTGGGGCCACCATTCAACCTACTACATGCACTATGTGTATACTTAGGTATATATTTCTTTTTATTTCTGTCTTAATATTTGTTGTGCTTCCCGAATTTGAGAATACATGTCTTTCTTCCATTCCGGAAAGTATTAATCCATTATCTTTTAGAATGTTTCCTCTTTCTCAACCTCCTTATTCTGTCCTTCTGAATCTTCTAGTAGATGTGTAGTAGACCTTATCATTCTATCCTCTGTGTTCTTTAACATTGCTTCATATTTTTTATCTATTTCTATTTTGTTCTGGGTAATTTCTTCCATCTATTTTCTAGTTTTCCTTTCTCCAGCTGAATCTAATCTGCAGTTTAATCTGTCCACTGGGAATTTAATTTTAGTGCTTGTATTTTTGATTCCAGAAAATTTATTTGGTTCTTAAAATCTGCCTGATGTCATGTTCTTTGCTTACATTCTATAGTTGTTTCAAGATTTGATATCTGATAAATCTAATGTATGAAGTCCAAAATCTTCTGTTTGTTGTTTTGTTTGAATTTCACTCATATTAACTTATGTCCTTGAGTGCTTTATTCTTTTTCTTTATTCTTTTGTATATAGTTAATCTAAATTTGTAGGAATCTCAGGATGAGTCTGGATTTAGAGTGGCCTCCTCCAAGAAAATTTGAATTTACTTCTGCCATGCACTTCAGAGGTGTTACAAATATGGAACCATTTTAAATGAATTTCTTGGTTTCTATTTTCCTGGCCCATATATTTAGTATAGATTTGAATTCTAAACTCAGGTGTGGGTAGAGCTATGGCTATAACTAATCAAGAGGTGTATTCTTTCTTCTCTCTCTCTCTCTGTCTCTCTTTCTCTCTCTCTCTCTCTCTCTCCCCAACCTGGAGCTGAGAGAAAGACAGATTTTACTCTGCATACTTCTCCTGGGGGATAAGTTGTTTGTTTGTTTGTTTTTTTAATAGCCTACTCTTGCTGAAAACATTGCCTTTTGAAGATGTTTGCTCTATGTGTGATACCAGTACCACTTCCTATCAATTTTGTATGGCTCTACATCCTGTATGGTTTTTAAAAGTCTAGGCTCTAGGTTCTATGTAAAATTGAAGACATCTATACTTGCAGTCTTCATTTTCTAAAGTGATACTTTTCTCTCTTGCGGTTTGCCACTTTTGAATCATGTTTACACATGCAATGTTAATTTTTATCAATGTTAATGGTAATTTTCTCAATCATAAGGGTAATTTAAGGCAAAATTACTTTTATTATGTGAATAACTATGTTGGTTATTCCACATTATTTTGGTCCACATTATTTTGCTCAGATAGTCAAAGCCTGGATATGTAGCCTAGAGTCTGGTGGTCTTATCTTCACTATACTGTAGATTTGCCCTGCTTCGTAAAATCCATTTCTGTAAATTGACACAGTATTAATAGGAGACTGTTAGTTGCACACTTAAGAGAAATGTGGCTTTGCAAAAGAATATTGCATAGTTGATTTAAAATTTTAGTATATATAAATTAATTTATTACAAAAAGCAATTTTACATCAAAAAGCAATTTTACATCCTAGCTAAGCGAGGAGCCTAAGTATGCTTAATTATCTTTTAAGTGGTTGATTGTCCAAAAATACTGGTTTACCAATGTGATCTCTGGCACCAACACTCTTACCTTGGCTCTAGATTGCCTCTTCCTCTGTGAAGCCATCAAAGGAGAAGATGACTATGAACGAAAACTCTTTATGTAAATTGCCGAATCAGTACAGCGTTCACAAGACTTTATCACCTCTTTATACATCTTCCTCACTTATTCGGTATTTAAATCATTGTATTCTATTCCTTAAATGTTGGATTCAGATTTGAGTTTTTCTTTGCAGAATCATCTATCCCTTCCCCATAAATTATGCTAAATAGTTTGTGCAAACAAAGAGACTGTGTTCTTAGAAAGGATGGTGTAGCGCCAAGAGCATTGTATGTGGAATTAAGACTTGAAGCCGACTCACATGCTAGCTTGGGCTTTTGTACAATTCTCTGGGTCTCAGTTTCCACATCTGTGTAAGAATCTTGTACTAGAGGGACTCTTAAGATTCCTTCCAACACTAACATTCTATGATTTTAGTTATTTACATGTTATGGGATTAGATGAATTATCTTTTCAAGATGTTTTACGGACAGGTTTATGGGATCTGGGATTCTTTTGCTGTTAAAGATATTCTTATTTACCTTATTATAATAACTTACTGTAAAATTTGCTGTGACTTGAGTTAAGAGTAGGAAAAATTGGACCACAGCCAAAGGATAGTGGGTCATGAGTACAACTTACTGAACAGGGTAAATTCTGCTCCATAGCGAAATATCAAAAAGAAATGAGGTGGGAATTGTGGGGTGAAGAATGTGTAATTCACTATCGCTTACACAGTTCTTAGGCTATTAATAGGTTTGCTAATATTTTAATGGCAAAATGGCATAAATATTTTGTGTATTTTTTTGCTGCTTTCTAATGTGGCTATTTCTTTGACAGGAGAGCGGAAATGCTGTCTAACCTCTACCAGACAATATATGATGAAGTACCTCAAGAATATATATACTCACAAGAATTAAATGGTAATAATAGGTTCTAGAATTTCTTGAATAAATTTCCTGATTGTGTGTTTTTTAGAAATTGTTTCACTAGTTAGCATCTCTGTCTTTACCTCTAATGGCTTTTACTATATGATGTGGCAAATGCTAATATTATATGATGTGGCAAATGCTGCATTTTGTGAGCAAGCATAAGTAAACAGTTTAATTCATAAATATCTTGTTGAATTGGTAAAAAAGCAAAATATAACATAAGCTTATTCTAGTTCAAAACTTTTTGGGAAAAAGTCTGGATGTTACATACGATGAATAAATTAGAAAGCACTGGAGTCACTGATTTTACTGGAACTTGGTTCTTGGTACCTTAATATTAAAGTTCACAGAATCCTTCACTTCTTGACACTGAGTTCTCCCATATCTTAGGCCTCTTTGAGTAATTTGGCATTTTTTCTCTCTACCTTAACTTTGGTCAGCATATTAGGCAGTTTTATAGAGGTATAATTGACATGTAACACCTTATAAGTTTAAAGTTTTTCTCTCTACCTTAACTTTGGTCAGCATATTAGGCAGTTTTATAGAGGTATAATTGACATGTAACGCCTTATAAGTTTAAAGTGTACAGCATAATGATTTGCTTTTCATGTATTGTGAAATGATTACCACAATAAGTTTTGTTAACATCCATCATCTCATATAGATAGAAAAAAAAAAAAAATTCTTCCTTGTGATGAGAACTCGTAGAATCTACTCTTAATAACTTTCAAATATATCATACAGCAGTGTTAACTGTAGTCATCATATTTTACATTATGTCCCAGGACTTATGTATCTTATAACTAGAAGTTTGTACCTTTGGACGACATCCATCCAATTCACCCATGCCCCACATCCCACCTCTGGTAGCCACCAATCTGATCTCGTTATCTGTGAGTTTTTTTTAGTTTCCACAGATAAGTGAGATCATATAGTATTTGTCTTTCTCTGTCTGACTTATTTCACTTATAATGCTCTCAAGGTCCATCATGTTGTTGCAAATGGAAGGATTTCTTTTGTTTCTATGGCTGGATAATATATATATATGCATTTTCTTTATCCCTTCATCTGTAGACGGACACTTAGGTTGTGGCTGCACCAATTTGCATTCCCACCAACAGTGCATGGTGTTCCCTTTTCTCTACATCCTTGCCAACACTTATTTCTTATTTTTTGGATAATAGCCATTCTAATAGGTGTGAGGTGATGCCTCACTGTAGTTTTGGTTTGCATTTCACTGATGATGAATGATGTTAAGCACCTTTTCATGTACGGGTTGGTCATTCATGTATCTTCATGTATCTGGAAAAATGTCTATTCAAGTCCTTTGCCTATTTTTTAATTGGATTATTTGGGGTTTTTTGCTATTGAATTGTATGAGTTCTTTATATATTTTGGATATTAACCCCTTATCAGGTATATGATTTACAAATATATTTCCCATTCCATATGTTATCTTTTCATTTTGTTGATCATTTCTTTTGCTGTGCAGAATCTTTTTAGTTTGATGTAGTCCCACTTGTTTATTTTTTATTTTGTTGCTTGGGCTTTACGTGTCATATCCAAAAAATCATTACGAAGATCTACATCAAGGAACTTTTTTCAAACTATGTTTTCTTCTAGAAGTTTTATGATTTAAAATCTTACATTTAATTCTTTAATCCATTTTGAGTTCATTTTTGTGAGTGGTGTAAGATAACGGTCTAGTTTCTTTCTTTTACATGTGAATATCCAACTTTCCCAGCACCATTTATTGAAAAGACTGTCTTTTTTCCATGAATATTCTTGACTTCCATGACAAATATTAGCTGACCATATATACAGGGGTTTATTGTTGGGCTCCCTATTCTGTTCCATTGATCTATGTGTCTGTTTTAATGGTAGTACCATACTGTTTTATGACTATACTTTATAATATGATACATTGAAATTAGGAAGTGTGATCCCTGCTACTTTGTTGTCCTTTCTCAGGATTGCTTTAGCTATATGGGGACTTTGTGGTTCTATATAAATTTTAGGATTGTTTTTTCTACCTATATAAAAAAATGCCATTGGAAATTTGGTAAGGATTTCATTGAATTTATAGATGGCTTTGGGTAGTATGGACATTTAAAAAATACTAATTTTTTTAATCCATGAACACAAGATACCTTTCCATTTGTTTGTGTGTTCTTTTTTTTTCCCCCCACCAATGTTTTCTAGTTTTCAGCATAGAGATCTTTCAATTCCTTGGTTAAATTTATTCCTGAGTATTTTACTATTTTGATGCTGTTGTAAATGGAATCTATTTTTTGTTTCTTATTCAGGTAATTTGTCATATTGTGTAGAAATACTACAGATTTTTGTATGTTAGTTTTATATCCTTATACTTTATTGGATTTGTTGATTAGATCTAACAGTTTTTTAGTGGGGTCTTTAGGATTTTCTGAATGTAAAATCATGTTATGTGCAAATAGATATAATTCTTCCTTTCCAATTCTGATGCCTTTCTAAAGGAGAGCTTTGCTGGGTATAGATTTTGTGCTTGGCAGTTTTTTCTTTCAGTATTTTGAATATATCTTCCTATTCTCTTGTGGTCTGAAGTTTCTGTTGAGCAATCTGTGTTCTTTGGGGATTCCCTTGTTTGTAACTCGTCATTTTCTCCTGCTGTTTTCAAAATTTTTTCTTTGACTTCTGACAATTTAGTTATAAAGTGTCTCAATATAGCTCCATTCAGGTTCAACCTATTTGGTGTGCTTTGGGCCTTGTGGATCTGGATGTCCATTTTTTCTCATTAAGTTTGGGAAATTTTCAGCCATTATTGTTTTAAATATACTTTTTCCCTTTTTCCCTTTCTCTTCTCTCTCTGGAATAATAATATAGTATTGCTTCTCATGATTGTGTCCTATAAGTCTGCTTTCTTCACTCTTTTTCATTCTTTTTTCTTTTTGCACCTCTGACTGAACTATTTCAAATGTCCTTTCTCCTAGGTTATTGATTCTTTATTCTGCATGGTTGAGTCTGATTGTAAAGCTCTCTACTGAATTTTTCAGTTCAGTCATATTTTTTCAGTTCTAGGATTTCTGGTTTTTTTGTTGTTTTCTATTTCTTCGTTGATCCTCTCATTTTGTTCATGCACTGTTTTCCTAATTTTGTTTAGTTGTCCATCTGTTCTTGTAGTTCACTAAACTTCTTTAAGAGGGTTACTCTGAATTATTGATCTGACAGTTCATAGATCTCCATTTCTTTAGGGCCAGTTGTTGGAGCTGTATTAGTTTCATTTGGTGGTGTCACATTTATCTGATTTTTCATGATCCTTGATTCCTTACATTGGTGTCTGTGCATTTGAGTAAATGGTCTCTTCCCTCAGACTTTACAGGTTTTGCTTTAGCAGAGAAAGTCTTTTGCTGGTCAGCTTAATTTCTGTTTCTGGATATCTCAACTGGTGATGTCCTTGGGAAGCTGGGGTTTGCATCAGGGTCTATTTTTCGGTGAGGCCACTGCCTGTCTGCTGAGATTTGTGGTACAGGATGCCATTGGATGAAAACAATTGGATAGGACTGCTGGCTTGGTTCCATGTCTAAGTGAGGCTGTAAGATGGGTTCTGAGGTTGCCTGAGTTCTCTAGTCCGGCTTCTCAGACAGTCAAGACTGGGTACTGGTACCATATTCAACAATAAGTGGGACTATAAATTAGCTTCCCTGCCTTGGCAGGGCAGTAGAATGATTCACAGTTCTACCTCTGCACATAGTAGGGCCACTGGTCAGATTCTCCACTCAAGGGCAACTGTAATCAGAGTTGCAAGATGGGCTACACAGATTCCTGGGAGTTCTGTTTAGGTTTCCTGGTCAGGTTGGGCTGGATGCTGCATTTGGGTGGGGTTATACATTACCATTCCTGTCCAGTTCAGGCTGCAGAACAGGCTCCAGGGCTGGCAAGGTTCTTTATTTGGGAGTCAAATCAGACATAACTGCACACTAAGCTCCTTGGACAGACAGGGCCACTGTCTTGGCTCTGCAGATGCAGAGCTGCTGGTTGGGTTTTGGGTTCTCTGCTTTGGGGCTGCAGTGTGGGCTGCCGAGATTCTCATGAGCTCTGTTCCAGTTGCCTAGATAGCAGGGTTGGAGGCTGTATTTAGCAGTAGGCAGGGCTATGGATGAGCTTCTCTGCCTGGGATAGAGAGGTGGTGAAGTATAAGCCCCAAGGCTGACGAGACTTTTGTTTGGGAAACTAATCAGGCAGACCTGTGCACCAAACACTCTGGCCAGATGGGGTTGCTGGCTTGTCTCAGCTAGAGTGCTGCTGGACCAAGCCATTTCCCAGGTACTCAGGCCAGTCAGGGCTGGAAGCTACCCTCAGCAGTGAGCCGAGCTATAAATTAGCTCTCTTGCCAGGTGGAGCAGAACTGCTTTCAGGTAGTTTCCCAGGTGTTCCCCAGGCTTTCTGGTTGGGTGGAGTTGGGAACTACACTCAACAGTGGGCAGTTCTATGAATTAGCCCCCTGCCTGGGCAGAGGAGAAGAACTGGCTCCAAAGCTGGAAAGGCTCTTGTTTGTGGTTTTGACTCAAGCCAATCTGTGTCCCAAGTTCCCCGGCCAAATGGGGCCACTCACTGACTGCTCTGTGGATGATCAGCTCTGCCTCCTAGACTCTCCACTCAGGCATTGCTGGACTACGCAGCTTCCCAGTTGTTCCAGCCAGGCTTTCTGGTCAGGCGGAGACGGGAGCTACACTTAGCAGTGGACAGGGCTCTCACAGCATGAGAGCCAGCCACAAGCAGCCTCCCAGGTGTTCTCGTCAGGCTTTCTGGATAGGCAGGGCTACGTATCAGCATCTTTAGTGTCCAAGTGGGTGACTCATATACTATTTCAGCCTCACACTTTCAAAACCAATTATCTACCTGTATTTCTCTCAGCAGCGCTGATGGCCACAACTAGAACACTGTCATGTTGAAATTTCAGAATGTAATGTCTGGTTCTCTGTTCACACTCTTATATTTCCAGATCCTTTTTTAATTTACAATTTTATTTCTGTGACCTCCCCATTTGGTGCCACTATGAGTATATGAGTATGTGTCTAACCTCAGCTGCCTTTAGCACTAATTGGCATTCCCTTTATGTTTTGGAATCCCTCTCCTGTTTCCTTTGGTCACTCTTCCAAACCTTCATTACTTTACTCAAATCTTCAATCCGATCACCATTCTTTCATCTCTTAAGAGATGACTTTGCGTTTTTATAGAGAGTTAGTGAAGTTCTGTTGGGCAGGATCTCCCTGAACGCCTGTGTTTCTGCCTGTGAACTTACCTATAAACAACATGCACATCCTTCTCTCTTATCTCATTGGAAACGATTCCATTTTATGAGACTAAGCCCTTCACTTTTCATTTTCTGCAATTCTGTTTCCTTCTGCTTTCTCAGAGACTGTGCTTTGTCAATGCTTTATACTCTGTTTTTCAGAGAAGCTTCTTGAAAGAGTTGTTTTCATTTATTACTCTAATTTAGTTTCCATTTCACTGAAATCTGGTTTCTACCTCTAAGTACTCAACTAAAACTAATTACTGTAGTCATTATTATCCACTTTCTAGTCCTTCTCTGGTATTTAACAGTCATTTATATCCTCTTTTTCTGAAAACAAAGTATAGCATCCACTGAACTGAATCCAATTCAGTTCAGTAGACTTCTTTGAGAATCTATTCTGAATTAGATGCTAGAATTAGAAGAATGAAAAATTGTGCATCTTTTGGAGCTGACAGTTTAGTGAGAGAAATTGACATGCAAGCACTATCAATACCAAGAGCTTTGACTGACATACATACCAAGTGATATGGGAGCACAAAAGAAGTATCTAACATTCCCAGGGGAAGTTGTGGAAGCCTTTGCCTGTGTAAGCCTTGCATGACTTTTCTGACAGTTTCTTTCTGAGAGTTCTTTAAGAGACTTATAGAATTAGAAGTCACTGACTCCAGACATACCTAATTAAGTCCCAAGATTGATTTTAAAACTAGGAATTGGAACACAAAGATTTGTGGCTCTTCTTTTAGTGATTATTGTTTTGTTTTTTTCTTGAGAAGGGGTGGGGGGAATAAGGATAATTATTCCTTTGAATTAACTCTTTTGTTATGTGTGTTCAGCACTTCAAAAAGCCTGCATAATTTTTAGTAAAATTCGAAGTGGTAAGATTTATGTGAATGATCTGCCAATGATCCATCGCATGTTGAAGATTTCTATAAGTGATTCAGAAATGCGAAAGGCACTAAAGACCATTGATATTGATGGTAAGTTTTATGTTTTCGTTATTAGTTTAAGGGTCTACAAACATGGATATGTTATATGTTGGTCAGATTAATTACAAATGATAGGAAAGCTAAAGTTTTAAAATGTTATAAAAACATCTTTTTATTTTTTGCAAATTTACAATAATGATATTACAATTGGGCCTTAAGTACATAATATTGGACTGATTGGTTACTGGACTGGATTATGAATACACTCACCAACATTTGTTATTTTTATATTTTAAATTTTTGCTAATTGCGTTAATATAAAATGGTTTGGTATAGGCAAAATTTCTTAAACAAGGTGAAACATTTTTAATAGAAAAGAAGAGATTAATATATTTGATATATTTAACTATATTAAGAACTTTTATTTATCAAAAGACACCTTAAGGGCCGGCCCGGTGGCTCAGGCGGTTAGAGCTCCATGCTCCTAACTCCGAAGGCTGCCGGTTCGATTCCCACATGGGCCAGTGGGCTCTCAACCACAAGGTTGCCAGTTCAATGCCTCAAGTCCCGCAAGGGATGGTGGGCTCCGCTCCCTGCAACTAAGATTGAACACGGCAAGTTGAGCTGAGCTGCCTCCCAGATGGCTCAGTTGGTTGGAGCACGGGCTCTCAACCACAAGGTTGCCAGTTTGATTCCTCGACTCCCTCAAGGGATGGTGGGCTGCGCCCCCTGCAACTAGAAACGGCAACTGGACCTGGAGCTGAGCTGCGCCCGACACAAGTAAGACTGAAAGGAGAACAACTTGAAGCTGAACGGCACCCTCCACAATTAAGATAGAAAGGACAACAACTTGACTTGGAAAACAGGCCTGGAAGTACACACTGTTCCCCAATAAAGTCCTGTAAAAAAAAAAAAAAAAGACACCTTAAAAAGACAAGTTACAAACTTGTAGATATTTGCAATTCACACAACTAACAAAGGATTAATTTTTGGAATGTGTAAAGAACTCACACAAATCAGTAACAAACCATGAAATAGAAAAATGAGCAAGACACACAGGCAAGTATTTCTCATAAAAGATAACACAAATAGCTGATGCTCATATAAAAATATGTCCAACATCACCAGTGCTCAAGGTAATGCAAATCAAAATTCTATTAATTACATTTTTAAACACATAGAAAAATATTCTCTTGTAGTCATTGTTTGATACTTGAATCAAAGAAGTAGATAATAGAGAATTCATTACATCTATAAACTATTCCACACTTGTTGAGGAGGGAAGACAAATTTAAAATAAAAATGATATAAATAAGTTGAAGGAGTTGTCAGAAATTAAATAAAATAAATTTAGTATACCTAAATGCAACGTGGTACTCTAAGGCTGAAAGCATCAAGCTTCTCAAAGATAAGATGTGGATTTATTATTATAAAAAATTTATAGATGGAAAATCCTAGAAGTCAAAATGGACCACCAATAGAATTTTACTAAACAGTCTAGCAGTAATTTACAAGTTGCAATAGTCATTCCAACAGTTTTTGAGCATCTACTATATGACAGCTTTCTGAGGGTATTAAAAATAAATTAATAAATATAAACCTAACTTTTAGAAAGCTTAAGCTTAAGAAGCAGCTCTGTTTTTTCTGACCTCTTTAGTTATCTATATGTTAATTTTCTTGACATTATTTTTTGGAGGTTTATATTAAAACAGTACTCCAAAGTAGAAATAACTTTATCCTCTGAAAGCACAGAAGAATATAAAGGAGAAAGTAAAAATCATTTGTAATCCCATAACTCAGAGGCAAACTTTGGTTTTGTTTTGTTTGTTTATTTGTTTGTATGTTTTAAGGAGGGCACAGCTCACAGTGGCCCATGTGGGGATTGAACCGGCAACCTTGGTATTATTAGCACCACGCTCTAATCAGCTGAGCTAACCGGCCACCCCCAAACTTTGGTATTTTTATGTGTATTTTTCTAAGATTTTTCCAAGCATATACATATGTGTATATATGTGTGTGTATAACTGTGGTGTATACACATGCATGAACATACGATTTTAAAAAACATTCATGGACTCACCTGCATACACTTTTGTTACCTTTTTCTATTAACATTACATGGTAGTCAACTTTCTGTGTAAATAAATATAGATCCACGCTGCCTTTTTTAATGGCTGTGAGTTATTCTATGGAACAGATTTAAAAACAAATTGTTTAAAAAATAAGCTATGTTATAAATAACCTATATAAACGTAGGTTACTTCTAATTTTTGCTGTTATAAACAGTGCTCTCTCTCTTTCTAACTCTCATCAGACAAAGATAGGGAGCTAAAACTAAAATTTCTAGGTATTATAAAAGAATGTGAACTTTTTAAGGCTTTTAAATAGTATCAATATTAGAAATTCAAAGCAATTAAACTTTAGAACTTCATATATTCAGGACTTTAGAGTTTGTCTTCC
This sequence comes from Rhinolophus ferrumequinum, assembly GCF_004115265.2. NCBI lineage: Eukaryota > Metazoa > Chordata > Mammalia > Chiroptera > Rhinolophidae > Rhinolophus > Rhinolophus ferrumequinum. The sequence continues at coordinate 41,355,454 of NC_046304.1, forward strand.
AATCACCTGGATTTACTGTTGGGAAAGTAGGGGATAGAAAGGTGAAGTGTCTATTCCAAAGCCATACAACCAATTTTAGATGACATATGTTAAACTTTTGTTCATTAACTTTACATTTAATGAACTTTTGTTCATTAACTTTTTGTTCATTAACTTTACATTGACTGCTCTTGTATATAGACTGTGGTATTTTAATATCAATTAATTCTATTCACATTTTTAGTTTGCATTTTTAGCTCATGTCCTTAGTGAGTTCAATGATAAGTTTGCTAACGGAGTTTCTTTCCTTCTGTTTCTGAACCATTCTTATAGTTAATGGAATACTGGATTTTTCAGATTTCCTGAAGGCTGTGAATGATGTTTGTTATTCGGTCTCTCAGGATCCAGGTAAAAAGATAACTCTTCTCAATTATAGAAGAGAATGACTTTGATAGTAACTGATATTAGGGTGGGGTGGTGATATGAATTTGTGGTTTTTTGTTTTTTTTCCCAGAATCTCTTAACTCCTTTTCCCCCCGGTAGTTTAGGTTGAGTAGAATTAGACATGAGTTATTTCATAAGAAGCATTAAAGAACCTGGATCCCTGCCATGGCATCATAATTAATTGTCTATGTCCAATCTCCACTTTCTCCTGTGCGCAGCTGCCAGACTAATTTTCTTAAAACACAATTTTTGTCATGTCATTACCCCTGCTCAAAAATTTAGATGCTCTTCCTATTATCACATGAATCTTGTCCCAACTCTTATGCTTGACATCCTCACCTCTTCGTAATTTTTCTTGCCATTCCCCCTTTCTCCTCCATAGAGTCTTTCCCAGGCAAAACCCCCATGCTCCCATTTATCATAAATCTCCACACATGCCAATTTCATTCTTATTTCCATGTCTTTGTTCATGTGGTTTTTTTTTCCTCTCTGTTGAAGTCTCACATCTGTTTCCTTCTCTACTCTTAGCAGTACTTCTTCACTGTGTCTAGAATCTGCTAGTATTTCTCCCTAGAAATTGCAGATGCTGATGGGTCTCCTAATAACTTTTAGTTTACACGACATATAAATTGTAAAGAAAGTGATTGGAAGGACTATTCATGTTCATGATAGAAATAGTGTTTCCAAACGCCTGAGCTCTCTAGTGTTCATGACCTAATTTTAATAGGGGTTAAACTGTTGTCAAACTCATTGTAGTATGATAAAAAATCTGAAGAGAAACTGTACCTATATCATCCGTCTCTCTTTTATACTGTCTTTTCTAAATTACATTTTTAAGCAATTAATGACTCCCCCAAATTTTGGATGAAGCTGCCTTGCTATTGTAAATTATACCATTGGTAAGAAATTGTTTTTGTTAAAAGTTTTAACTAAGAGGTGAGTATATTATAATGAGTAAGAGCAAGCATTCTGGAGTAAGACTACTAGATTAGAATTCTGGATCTTCCATTTACTAGCTGCATAATCAGAAAGGATTTTCTATGCCTTAGTTTCCTTATCTGTAATGCAGGAATAATAATAATTTTGATTTTATAAGCCTATTGTGATACTTGAATGAGATAACCCATAGCTTTGGGCATAGTGCCTGGCACATAAACAGTGTTCAATAAATACCAGATATTATTTATATTATATTGGGAGTAATAATAGCAAAAATTACATTTTATGCTAGGAATGTGGCCAGAACTGGGCAGATGCCTGCTTGCAGGTAAACTTTTAGAAAACGCTATGCCTATGTGAAGTCATTTTCCCCTGGGAGGGTATTCACACAAAAGCAGCTACTCCGCGAAGAGCTTTTGATTCTCATGGTACAGTAATCTCTTTGTTTATTTATTTATTTGCAGCATTCCAGGGTGCCTTGAAGATTTTCTGTAGGATAAAAGGTGGTCAAGTTGCAGTTGATGAAGTAGCTGCTGTTTTAGATAGCATGGATATTCCCGTAACCGCTGAAGATTTTCAGGAAGTGATAAAATATGCTAGTATTGATAGTAAGTTATTTGAATTGATATATATGTATATATCTTTCTTGGATATCAATTTTCTGATTCATCCTTTATTTCTTTTCCTTCGTTTTTTAAAAATTTTATTTTATTATTAGTTTCAGTTGTACAAAACAAGATAATGATTTGACATGTACACCCCTCAGAAAATGATAACCCCACCAAGTCTACTACCTCTCTGACTTCTTTTTCTTTTTCATGCTTGCTTTTTGTCATCAACATTGCTTACTGGTGTCTATGGTAAGAGATAGTCTAGAAAAATTAAATGAGAAACTTCTAAAATGGTTGTATTTTGGTATGTTTGGTAAAAGTCTAAGAGAAAAAGGACTTTTTTTCTTTTCAACCTATCTCTGTTTTCCAATAGTCATGTTTATATTTGTGGAAGAGGTAGTTTCTATAGTGAAAAGCGCATTCGCTTTACAAGTGAGGAGACCTAAATTTCTTGAATTTTCAACTTTATTATGTAGCTTTGATTACAAAAATCTTCCTATGCTATTCAGTTACTCTCTGTAAAATGTAGATTTCTTTAAACATTATAAATATATTTAGCAGATGTTTTGTATTATGTGTTTACATGTGACATGGGGATGTCCTATAAAAATGGGTTCATTAATGATTGATTAACTGATTTATCCATTCATTTAATGAGTTACATAGTCATTTAATATCTCCTGTGCCTGGAACTATGCTAAGTGATACACAGATGAATAAAACACATTTCTTATTCTGAAGGAGCTCACATTCTAGTGTGGAGTCAAGTAAACTGAAAATTATAATGTTGTATAGCAAGTACTGTTATAGAATATAAAAGGCTGCTAACGCATATTAGAAGCACCAAGGAAAGGTTATTATAGGAGACAATGTCTGAGTTAAGTCTTCAAGGGTTAGTTAGCAGGGGTTAGTTGGTTGAAGGTGATGGGTGAGAAAGATATTTTAGACTGAGGGAACAGTTTGTGTAAATATGGCAGGAAAATAGTCAGGTATGACATCCTTTCTAGTGGGCTTCCACTGATTTTTGTCATTTGTTAGTGGTGGCTTTGTAGTATGGTTGTTAAAATGTGGTCTAGAGATAGAAGCAGGCTGCACAGAGTTCTACCAGGTAGTCATTTATAGTGGGCTCTGGGGTGGTAGACCGAAGTGGAGGGGTATAATGGGGCATGAAGATGTCTCTAAAATAGGGATTTTAAAGCTAATCTCAAGCCATATTATTAAGTAGCCTTTAGGGCATGCTGTGCCAGGAGCAACAGAAATCATATATGAAATCACAGCAGCACCCTACTTTTTGGTTTAAGGAATTCTGGTCTGGGCTTCCAGGGCTCCTATTTTATTTGGGGAAGTAGGTTGGACAAACATACTCATTTTATAAGATTATTGTAGGAATTAAATAGAAATATTTCTCATTGTGTTTGGCACCTAGAACAGGCTCAAGAAATGTGAAGCAGAAACTTAAGAATCATCCTTGACAACTCTGTTTTCTCTGTTTTCCTCATGCGATCATTATGAAGTACTATTATTTTAAACTCTTAGATATCTCAAATCTTTCTATTTTCCAACATTATTACTACCTTAGTCCAGCTTACCAGAATCTTTCCTTAGGACTATTGCAGCTCATCTTAAGAAGCCTACTCTTATCCATCCAGTCTTATCCTCCTTTACTCTGTAGCCAGAATGATTTTTTCAAAATGCACATCTGATCATGTTAGCCTTGAATAAAATCTAATAACATCTCTTAGGATAAAGAACCCTTTAATATTGCGTACAAGGCCTTGCAATGTCTGGCCTTTACCCATATCTGCAGCTTTATCTCAGACCACATTCTCCCTTGCTGTCTGGGTCTTCTTAGAGATTCAACTATATACCATGCCCCCTCCTGCCATAGCCATTGCACATGTTCTTTTCCTGGAACCTTCCTCTCCTCCTAGTTAATTCCTACTTATATTTTAGTTAATTCCTACTTATATTTTAGATCTAAACTCAGCTCTATTTTTTAGGGATGTTTCCCTGACCTCTGCGACTATATAAAATTCTGGTATTATATACTCTCACAGCACTAATAATAGTTGCAATTTGTATTTTTAATTGTTTGATTAGGATCTGCATCTCACATAAGACTAAGCACCAGGAGAGAAGATACCATGTTTACTTTGCCAAGCTTTATGTCCTCAGCACCCAGTGCTGTGCTTATGGCACACGTTAATTGCTCAACAAATATATGTTAAATGAATTACTGATTCTCACCCCTTACTCTACCTCTCCCAATCAGGGAGAACAAGGTTTCTTCATTTTGTCATATTAATAAGCTGGCTGCAACTTGAGGCAAATCTTCATAGGAAAGGTCCTTGACTTTTGACTAGGAAAATCATTTTAATAGCTACATTTGATTGTGGAAGTTAATGCCTACTGGGAAACACCTAGTTTGAGCAAAGAGTAAGGCAATGTACTCTATATAAGAAAATAACCGGAATTGAGAATACAACAGTGGCTCATCCGAAGTTGGAGGAAGAAGATCGAGGGAACCTAAAAGTAGATGAGGGTCTAGCAGTCAATACAGAGGGGCCAAGAAAACTTTAGGACAATAGTATGTAGTTGCTCACTGTGCTGTTGAAAACTTCCTTACTCTTACTTATTGTAAACTATCAGTAACAGTTTGTTATATACAATAGCCTTGTGTTAGTGTTGTTGGGTGGATTTAGAGGAGAAAGATCTATAGGATTTTTGTTTTGTTTTGTTTTTTTAATTAAAGTTTATTGGGGTAACAATTGTTAGAAAAGTTACATGGGTTTCAGGTGTGCAATTCTGTAATATATCATCTATATAGCACATTGTATGTTCCACCCAGAGTCAGTTCTCCTTCCATCCCTTTTACCCTCATCTAGATCTATAGGTTTTATGTTATGTAGGCTTGGAGTGGAGAGTGGAAGTAGCACCTGTAGAATGTGATAGATAATGTGAGATCAAGAGTCCAAGGGAATAGAAAACAAAACATAAACTAACCACAAGAATATAAACAACTCAGGAATCCTCAAATTTAGGAGAGACTATTGATTTATGTTCATATGGTGTGGGGTCTGAGCTATTTTACTTAAATATTAAAGGAAAAGACAACCCAGAATGCTGAAAAATTTGGGTCACCCAAGTAGGAGGCATATGGATTTTCTGTACTAGAATTTTGAAGCAAAGAGTAATGTAACTCCGTTATCCTGCTGGTAGAAGGCATAGCACTATAGGTACTATTCTAGCATCTTGTTTTTGTTATTTGGTTTGGTTTTTTGGAGTAATAACGATAGGTGGAGGATATGTTTGTCTTTATGAGTGTTCATAATGAGGAGGAAAGAATTATGCCACTGGAATTTGCAGTGAAGTTCAACAAGCATTCAGATATGACAAGAGGAGTATGGAAAATCACCTGATGGTGGTTCTGGGAATTTCAGGTATTTCTGTTTCTGAAGTAGGGTGTTGGTGCAGTAGTTTTTTCTCATGGAGGTTAGTGATCTGGAAATTGAAATGGGTGAAAAGTAGTGACTAACACAATCTTTGCCAGAGGAAGTTTTGATATTGTGGGGCACTCTGAAGATTACAGAAAGGTAGTATTAATGATCACTTAACACCTCCAAAATAATGGTGCCTTGAATATGACCTTGATGATTAAGATCATTTTTTTCTCATATTAGGTAGTTGTGTTTCCTCCAGAAGTACAAATATTGAATTTCCTCCAGAAGTACAACTATTATAGTCGGAGGCTATTTTGAACTTCCCTTATGAAATAAACAGAATCTATAACCATATTGATTGCCTCAGTCTCGACCAGGAATCATTTGTTAAGGTTTTGATAAGCCAGATAGGGGCTAAAATAGTAATTTCGGATTCTGGAATGCTTTTCTGGCCACCAGGGACTATTTAAATAGGTAATATTTGTTTAGTAGGTTCATGATAGGTGTCCTTTATTGTGTTAGAAGCCAGGAATAAATTTTGAGCAAGAGCTAGTAAGTCTGTATAAAGGGTTGCTACCGCATTCTCATTGGTTGATATTGGACCTCTGTCCAGAGTAGGGAGTTTTCTAAGTGGACAACAGATAAAAACAATGTGGTGTTCTCTGCTGGATTAATGTATATATGGTCCAACAGAATACTTTTCAGTGATCAAATTCAAGAGCTTCAGGGCTGAAGCTATGGTCTAAGAACTTTGGACAGAATTCAGTCCACAATAAGTGCCAGGAATTCACTGGGGAGATTATCGGAAGTGTTAGAATCGTAATGAAGAACAGAATGAGGATAGATAATCAAGGAAATAAGAAACCATAATTAGTAAGCAGTTCCTAATTAGAAGACAACAGGATCCATTTGGTCTAGTACTTCTTTGATTGGACCAAGTACATACTTGCTTTGCCCTGCACTTGACATAGCTTACCAATTTTCAAAGAATCAGAGTGAATCAGACTTACCCAACACTAAAACTAGACTGTATATAATTCTTCTTTGACTCAAAAGTCACTTTAAAAACTTGCATCTTTTTCTCAGGGTCTTCACTTATAGATATAATTGAACAGTTGATTTCTTATGAATAGACTGAAGAACAAACCCAGTATTTTTATAGATAAATAAGCCAACTCCCATCTTTTTCACCTTGGATGGCAAGCAAAGTCAAACATCCAGAGGCAAGAACTATTGGGAAAATCATTTTCGACCTCTGTGCACAATTGGAATGACATTATTCAAGGTCACTGCATCTGAACCCAGACTCTGTCATGGATTGTCCAAGAAGAAAAATGGTCTTAGACAGAAGCAGGGGCAGGAAGTTATAACTATGAGCGTGCTGGGCACATAGGCGGTGCTAAGCAAATGTTTTCCTGATATCCACAATGTAGATATCGAATTATTCTTTACAATCTTCAGTATATTTTGTTCATTCAGAAATCATTTTTAAGTGATAGGAAGTAGACACTTTGCTAGGCATTGGGGAACCAAATGGAAGGTGCATCCTCTGCTCTTAAGGAGTTCATTATCTAGTGAAGAATACAAAAGAGTAAATACTTGAAATACTGTCGATAGTACACTCCCCCAAATTTTTTGTTAAATGAATAAAATATTATCCTGATTACCTACTGTATTTCCCCCAAAATAAGACCTAACCGGAAAATAAGCCCTAGCGTGATTTTTCAGGATGCTCGTAATATAAGCCCTACCCCAAAAATAAGCCCCAGTTAAGATCGTCAGCCAGACAGACACATTTAGTACATCCATTGCAACACACAATGGACATATTGAAATATAAAATAATATTAATATATAATTAAATATAAATAAATAATATTTTTGACATTAATACTTAAATGATAATATAAATTATAATTAAGTATTTGTAAATACCAAAGCGGGCACCTTTGGACGAGAGGTAAACTCCTATGTAAACAGATTAACTGGAGACTTATTGCCGAATGACCAATCAGAGTACAGACACAACGCATGAATAATGTGCGCACTTGATAAGGAATGGACGTGGTTGGGTCGAATATGAATCTTCATAATTCAGTACGTCATGTGTTGTAATGGACGTACTTAATGCACTCGTGTGAGATAAAGAAACGTTTTCTGAATTTTGCTGCCTGCAATTTTTCATCGCTTTTGTGGGGACTATCATTCTTAACTGTCATCATTTTTGTTGCCACTCCTGTCTCGTAAGTCTTCAGTTAACACTTGATTTAATGGTAGATTTGAAGGGAATAATATTTTGACCCCCAGACAAGGTGAGTGCAGAAAGAAAGATCTATTCCATCGAGTACAAGAAAGGAATCGTGGAGGACTCCCGGGGAAATAATCTTACGGCTTTCTGCAAAGAGAAGAAGTTGCATCTCCGAATGGTTTGAAAATGGTGAGCAGAGTACGATAACCTCAGTCAACAGGTGGACAAAGGGAAATGCTCAAAAGCACACGTGTGGATCAGGTCGGCAACCATTATTTCCTGAGCTGGAAGACATCATCTGTGAATGGACTGCTGACAGGAGAGCAAAGGCTTTGGTTGTGCGCAAGGCTGATATTCAAACATTTGCCCTTGCAATGGCACCACAGTTAGAAATATCCCCAGAAGAATTCAAAGCATCACAACACTGGCTGGATGGCTTCATTCAGCGATATGAACTGTCTCTAAGATTGACAACACTGTTCAAGCTGGAAGATACTGAAGTTATTAATCGTGCACTTGCTTTCAAGTCCTTTGTTGATGGCATTGACTTTTCTAAATACCAACTCTCCAACATGATTGCTATGGATGAAACTGCAGTGTTTATGGGCCAAGGATCTCAAATGACAATTGATCAGAGCGGTGCCTCGTCAATCAACATTCCTTCCACTGGTTACAAAAGTGCAAGTGTCACATGTATTTTGATAATTCATCTGGATGAAAGGAAAGCCCCACCTCTAATCATCACCAAGGGCAAGAAAGGTAAGGTTGAATGTATTTCAGGCATTTATGTTCTTGAAACCGAAAAAACCTGGTGCACACAAGCAATTATAAGGAAGTGGGTCGATTTAATGCTGCCACTTGTTTTGCGAGGTGGCCAAAGAGGTCTGCTAGTCTGGGATTCAGCCAGCACTCACCGTGCTAAAGACATGAAGAACTTCCTTGCAGAGAGACGAATAGATCAAATAATGATTCCTGCAGGAATGACTGCCCATCTCCAGACTCTTGATATTGCAATAAACAAGCCATTCAAGGACCATTTGCACATGGAAATCAATGACTACATTGAAAATAGAATGGAGAAAAATCAGCTTGGAAACTTCGTGAAGCCTAGCCTGCAAGAGGTCGTTACTTGGGTGAAGGATTCATGGGATAAAATCACTGACAGTTGTGTTGCCAATGCCCTACGCGCAGGCTACATGGACAAGAGGTGCTCATTTAAGGAGAGCTCTATTGCTGGACATGAGAGATTGGGGCCGATGGTTCTACAGGAAATGGAGTCGCAAGAAATTCAAGCCGGAATTCGGGGTCTGGAGAGTTATGACGATGTTCCAGAAGAAGATGACATGACTGTATTTGAATAAATGTAGATTGTTGTACATGAAAAAATAAAACATCCCCTGAAAATAAGCCCTAATGTGTCTTTTGGAGCAAAAATTAATATAAGACCCAGTCTTATTTTTGGGGAACTACAGTAGCTTTGGGGCTTAAAATGAGACTAATTTCTTTTGATGGGAAACTCTTTTATTAAGGAGAAAAAATAATGGTCTTAGTTGTATGTTTCAGTGTGTACTGAGTTACTCACAATTACTCAGATATTATTCAAAACCCGTAATAGCTGGCCCTCTGTTCCTACTTCCACACATATCTGTGTTGCTTTCATATTAGAATAGGATGGCAGCTTTATTTGTGTTCAAAAGGAAATTCAATATTTGAGCTTATTCTTTCTATCACAGGTAACCATCTGGTGGATATTGGCGATATTATATTTTCTTTGGATGAACTGCAGCAACAGTATGAGGATATTTGTGAGTGAGCTCTTGTTGCTATAGAAAGTTTTATCTGTAAATAAATTGTCTTTAAATTAAATCTTAATTTATAGGTTTTATCATACAGGGTTTGAAAGCCTTCTCTGAACCCTTTGCTCTAACTCATAAATCAGGGAGATAAAAAATTTAGTATAATACTATAAATATATCTAATTAATATTGATTATATAATATGACTGTCTCATAACTTTCATCTTTCCCTTCATATTATGCAACATAAAGTCACCTTTAAAACAAAATACTAACACTTAAAATAAATATTTACTTTGCAATGTGGGTAATTCTGACATTGACAGTTTAAAAAATTTTAATCTGTTCTTTGCTATCATTCATTATTTAATTTAGTTTAGATTTTCTTCATTAAGTACATTATTTTTGATCCCTTCTTATTGCACATCATGTCACTTCTCAATCTTTCTCTCATTTGTATAAATTCATTTGGTCAAGATTATCTATGTAAATAATTTTTAAAATTATAGTATATAGCTCTGTATAAAGCCTGCTATAAAAAAAAAAAAGAAAAAAGCAACCTCTTGTGTGATCCTTTTCTGAGCTTCTCCAGAGGTAAACATTTTAAATGTTTTAGCTGATTACTTGGTATTTATCTGCATGACTGTAAATAACATGTTTATATTGCTGCTCATTGATTTTTAAAATTTTGGGTAGACACAGTAAACTCCCTACTATGAAAAATAAGGATTTAGCCCTGTTTCATTTTTCCTGTCCCCACCACATCCACTTACTCTTCACAAACCTATTCATCTCCCCAATATAGTTATATGGTAATTTGGTTAATTTTTAATTTAGTATTTATATTGATATGTTAATGTAAACACTATTCACGGCTGAGCTATGTAATAAGTATCCTGCAATTACTTTCTTTTTCTATGCAAATTTTTGTCTTTAAATTAATACATTGCCACCTGTCTAAATATCCTCTCCATAAGTTTGGATATACCAGGTATTCTACAAGTTTTGTCTTCTTGAAGAAATCTTCCTTAGAGTGGTATTCTGATATTCTTCAATATGGATTTGTTGCCCTCTACATCTTGCCCAGCTGTCATCCTGGGTTCTCCCTTCATTAACATTCTGAAGACTTTCACTTCTCTCCTTCTTTATCAGATTCTGTCCTCATATTTGATAGTTTGGAAATAGATTGGAAATAATTTTCCCTCAGAATTTTGTATTTTCTAGTTTTTAGTGTTGCTGTTGAAGTCCAAAATTCTTCTGATTCCTGACCCTTTTTATATAACTGATTTTTGACTTTGCAAACTTATAGGATCTCTTCTTTGCATCTAATGTTCTGAAATTTCATGATGATGTACCTTGAAATAGGTTTCTTTGCAACAATTGTGCAGGTACAGCATCCTTTGATTCTGGGAAATCAAAACAGATTTCCTTTCCTCTATTTCCTCTGGAACTCTTTATTATTTGGATATTTGACATCGTGGACTGATTCTCCTTTGGGTTCCCCTTTACAACTTCCTCATGGTTCTGCACTTTCATAACTAAGGGATCTGTATCTGTATTGGCTTATTAGTCTATTACCTTTCTTTTTATTTCTTTTTATTTCTTTTATTACCTTTCTATTAAATTGGGAAAGAGTAGGGAATGAGAACCATGCACTTTAGAGGACTATCTCTTTATATTCAGTGTGACTTTGAGTATTATAACTTTGGATGGAAGTATTTAAATATATTAAACCAGCATATTATATTTATCCTAGTTAATAGTTCAGTCTTTTGATCTTCAACTGTGTTAGTTTTTTTCAACTTGCTAACTTTGTTTTATCTATTTAAGCAACTGATAATTTCTCAAATAGCTTTAATGAAGACTTAGCTATTTTTTAAAAAATATTGCAAATTGTACAGGTAAATAAAATAATTGGATATGTTATGTTTCTCTTGCTTAACAATTATGGAATGGTCAGCCTTGGATGAAGATACTTCAAACACAAACTTATCAGGTGTATCAGAAGGTTGTCTACCATATAGAAAGAAAAGCACTTTATCTTCCAGTCTGTCTGAACTGTCCTTATCCCAAGAGTTAAGTAGCAAAAACCTCCAACATCATAAAATTATGGAGGATAATGATGACCTGGAATTTGAAAGTTCAAAAAATAATTTGCATGTAAGAAAATTACTGGATGGCATTGATAGTAGCAGTGATGTCGGATTCCAGGAATCACATTCAAAGGACGGCATAAACTTTAAGAGAAGTTCAGAGAAAGTTGAAATTCATGACTCAAAGTCTAAACCACAAAACCTGAAGAATATTACAAGCTTTGAAAAGTCTCTGGATATAAGTGATATTTTTAGTGTCCCAAAATTTAAGATGCCAGCTGTGAGAAGGCCTTCTAGCCTCCCAAATCATATTTCATCTAAGGAAAAAACTGCAATTAAGACTCTGGGTCAGTATCATATATGTAAGTCAAAATCTAAGTTCCTAAATTCCTGAGTCATCACAAAAATAACCTGAGTTAATCAGTTATTAGATAGTTGTAGGCATTTCAATTGTCAGTATTCTGGATAATCGCCATTTCTGGTACCTAAGCCAACAAATTCAATGTTGTGGTTTTAATGGTAGTTCCTTTTCAGATGCTCCCTTTTTGGGAAGCCTAACTTACGCTGAAAAACTTATTCACTGATCAATTGGAGTCACTCAAGTTCTCTAGAAAGTAGAGGGCCCGTTCCCTTAGAAATGCTTATTTTATAATTCATTTAACCAAATATGTAAGAAGTCTGTGAAATTTTTGCTCAGAATTCCATAATTTAAATATATGATATCCATAGCACTTCAGGTATTATGTCTTATGGATGTGGGAATATCAAGAGAAAATATTTAATACTACGTATCTCAGGTCCCCAAGGCTTTGTGGTCGTCTTCAAATATGAGCAATGGTTTCCTAACCAATATGTTTTTCCCCTTCTGTACCACTTATATCACAGAAGTGCTGTATACTCCTTCCTGTAGGCCTTGGCAGATGTTACTTAAGCTGTGTTTATATTCTTTAAAGAAAGTTTCTGACCTTTTAATTGTATTTAGTATCAAATATAATTGTTAAAGTGAATGCTTAGTGAAAAATTAGTGATTCTCATGCACTAATGCATACTTTAAATAACTCGGTTGAAAATGGAGTGTGATCAATTAAGGAGCCACATAGATGTTCATTCTGATTCCTTTACTAACAAAGCAAAACTGCTGTTACTCTGCCTCACTTCTATTTCTGAGTTCTTTGTACTTCAATAAGTACTAAAGCCCTGTTTAAAGGAATAATGGAGTAGTAGGCATTTAGCCAGTGGGTAGAAGAGGCCTGTGGAAGAAACTGGTTATCTACCTTCCTAGTGTCACAAAATCAAATGATGTCACTTACTACTGCCATACTTAATATTCTCTATGTAGAGAAGTATGAAATAGTATAACTTCTCCTAATACATTGATGGTAACTGGGCAGCTGCGAAATGTGACTGCCACTTGATTTACATTTTGAAAACATTTTTAACTTTTCATTTTGAAATAATTTTAAATTCTTAAGAATTACACAAAAGTAAAAACATTCCTATATACTCTTCATCTAGTTTTCCAAGTGTTAGAATTGTACGTAAGTAACCACAGTATAATGATCTAATCCAGGAAATTAACACTGATACAACATTATTTACTAATTTAAAGACCTTATTCAAATTTTGTCACTTGTTCCACGAGCACCCTTTTTCTGGTCCAGGATCTCATCCAAGATCACACATTACATTTAGTTGCCCTATGTCCTTAGTCTCTTCCAATCTGGGATGGTTTCTCAATTTTTCATGACCTTGACACTTTTGAAGAATATTGACTAGTTATTTTGCATAGCATCCTTCATTTTGGGTTTTCCTTATATTTTTTCATGATATTTTTTCATGAATAATTTCAGGTTATGCATTTTGGGCCCAAATACCTCAGAAGTGATATTGTGCCCATCTCAGTGCATCATATTAGGAGGCACATGATGGCCACGTGAATCTGATTCTAGAATTTTATGATCTTGAAGGTTGTGAACTGAAAGCATGATAAAGTGATGTTAAAGGGAAGGACTTTCATTTTCTGCTTGGAATCCTTGAATTTAAATAAAACACATTGGTGTTTTGATCTCCTGGATTTTTTCATTGGATTTTAATCAAAACCAAGCAGCATTGTCTGGGCTACTGGAATAGTCAGTTCCTCCAAACAAGTAGTTTATAAATGTTTATAGAATTTCAAGACAGTTTGTGTTTCAGCTATAAGAGAAAGATTAAGTATAATGTAAGATACAACAAATATGGAGAGAAAAGCAGTCTTTCTATAAGATAATATTAAGTATATATATATATGTATATATATATAAAACTTGCTTTCTGGTTACTAGGTAAAGATTTTAGGTTACAATTATTGCTGAAGACACATAAATTCTGTTGCTGAAGAGTTCTCCACATTTTATATATTTAGAAAATGTCTGTGAAGCTATCAGTAAACTCCAAGAAAATTACATTGCTGCAGAAGAACTTCAGTCCATTTTGCCTTCATTAGGAATTACTTTATCAGACAAGGAGTTCAAGAAGATTGTGACAGACACTAGTAGAAATGGTGAGAGACTGATAATATAAAACTTTATGAGAAAATTAGATACTTTTATGGAATAGTATTAAATGTTGGAGTAAGTTCTCTCAACTAGAAATAGAACAGAATGGGCCATTCTAAAGAAGATTCAGAAAGAACAGATGTAAAAATGGAAATTAGTGGAAAACAAAAAAATTCCTGTAAAGTCTGACCTAATGGATTAGTTTGGAGGGGCTAGGCCTTTCACATCTGAGAATTGTTTTAATAAGGCTTCATTACTATCCCTACTGTGTTTCCCCAAAAATAAGACCTAGCCGGACCATCAGCTCTAATACATCTTTTGGAGCAAAAATTAATATAAAACCTGGTATCATATCATATCATATCATATCATATCATATCATATCATATATCATACCCGGTCTTATAATAAAATAAGACTGGATCTTATATTCATTTTTGCTCCAAAAGACGCATTAGAGCTGATGGTCCGGCTAGGTCTTATTTCCAGGGAAATACGGTAGATATTGAAAAACCATGAACTTTATCTTACTTATTGTTGTATCCTTGGTGCCTAGCCTAGTTCTTGGCACTAATATGTCCTCAATAATTGTGGAAATGAAATGAACTGATGTAACTTAGGAAGACTCATCTAGGAAGTCAGAGTATGAAGAGGAAATAGGATGATGATGAAGTGAAGGACATGTCATTTTTTCATAGTTGTATTAAAATGTGAGTTTTCCTTTTATGCAAAATATAATGGAATGTATAATCTAAACTGTTTATTTTACAGAAAATGGAATGGTGAAATTAGATGACTTTATAAGTGCTCTCTCCAAGGAGCAAAGTCTTCCTGAATATGATGGTAGGTAGAAAATTTATTTTAAAATGATTTGGAGGAAAGAGCAGTTAGGTTGAAAAGAATTAGATTCAGCTGAATTGAGTTTGTATTTTTGGATACTTAATAGTCACAAAACACATAGGCAAATCATTTGCCAGTTTTTAAAAAACTTGCTGGATCAGGGTAATATCTAACTTGCTTACCTCACAGAGTTGTTATGTGGATTTTACAAACTGAAAAGTGCTACATAAATTTACAGTAATAGTAAAGAAAATGAGGCGGTGAAATAGGTTAATTAACCCCATTTTTAGCAATTGATAGATGATTTGATTTTTAATTTTTAAATAAGGAACTTGTTTGAATGAAATACCAATTTGGTTTACCTTTGTTTTAGAACATTTTTAAAAATAGTTATATTGAGCTATAATTTACATACATAAAATTCACCCATACACTGCTTTTTATTAAATTTATAGAGTCATACAACCATCACCACAATCCAGTTTGTTGCTTGTAATGGTTTTATTTTTTATACAAAAATTAAATATCTTTAAGGAAGATTAAAACAAGAATTGAAAGAGATTAAGACTTGTTGATTTTATTTCCTCATGTCTAGTCATATACTAAAAAAGAAAGATCTTAAGCTTTTTGTTTCTTCTGAAAAAATTTCTCAGATGAGGAAGAATTAATCCAAAAGAAGAGATTTCCTTTTATACCTAAGTGAAAAGTCTCCTGTTAAAAGCTACTTTTTTTTTTCATTTCCACTGAACTAGAGTCCTTAAGTGTCTGGATTTCTTGAAGACACTATCAGCAAATAGATTTCTTGAATGCTTCACTATATAATCATTCATTCACTAACTCAACATTGTTTCATTGCTGTTTTGTGACGCAGTAAGTGTCTCGGTCACAACTGACTCTTCGGCTTTATTTTCCCATTATACTATTTTTAAAATTTATTTTTAATTGTGGGAACTAACACATAATATAAAATTTACCATCTTATCCATTTCTAAGTGTACAGTTCAGTCATGTTAGTGTTAAATATATTCACGTTGTGCAACTGATCTCCAGAACTTTCTCATCTTGCAAAACTGGAGCTCTGTACTCATTAAAAACAGCTACCCATCCTTGCTTCTCCAGCTTTTAGCAACCATCATTCTACTTTCTGTTTCTGTGAATTTGTTCACTCTGGATACCTGAGTAGAATCATATAGCATTTGTCTCATTGTGACTAGCTTATTGTATTTATCATAATGCCCTCAGGATTCATCCATGTTGTAGCCTGTGTCAGAATTTCTTTCCATTTTCATGTTAAATAATATTCCATTGTATGCATATACCAAATTTTGGTTATCCACAGACACTTGTGTTGTTTCCACCTCTTAGCTATTGTGAATAGCGCTACTAGGAATATGTGAAAATATCTCTTTGAGCTCCCGCTTTCAATTGTTTTGGATATACACCCAGAGGTAGATACAATCCAGTTTTGTAACTTTTCTATCACTCCTAAAAATTCTCTTATGTTCATTTGCAGTTAATCTCTATTCCCATCACCAGACAACCACTGATCTTTCTGTCTCTATAAATTTGTCTTTTTTTTTAACATTTAATATAAATGAAATCATGTAACATGTAGTCTTTTGTGCCTGACTTCTTTCACTTTGCATAATGTTTTTGTGGTTGATTCATGTTCTAGTATGTATCAGTAATTCATTCCTTTTTATTGCTAAATAAGTCCATATTATATTTTATGAATATACTCCATTTTGTTATGAATAATGCTGACATTAACATTTGCATACATGTCTTTCTGTGGGCATATGCATTTATTCTCTTGGGTAGATTCCTAGAATTGCTAGTCTGTATGGAAAAATTATGTTTAGCTTTTAAAGAAATTGCCAAACTGTTTTCCAAAGTGGCTACACCATTTTCATTCTCACCCACAATTTATGAGGATTCTAGTTTCTTCACATACTTGTCAACACTTGGTTTTACCTTTTTGATTATGATCATTATATTAAGTGTGTAGTGGTATCTCAGTATGGTTTTAATTTGTCAATTCCCAATGACTAATAATGTTGAGTATATTTGCACATTCTTACTGGCTATTCATATATCTTTGATGAAGTTATGTATTCAAATCCTTTGCCCATTTTTAGAATTCCATTTTGATTATAGTGTTTTAGAATGAATCTCTTTGTATAGTTTTTTTTTCTTTCTGTGGTTGCTCCAGGTGTTACATTATATATACATAACTTATTACAGTCCACTGGTGTCATCATTTTACCAGTTTAAATGAAGTATAGCAGCCTTATCTCTTTTTATTTCCCGTTACTCTCCTCTGTTTATGATATAATTGTCTAAATATTTCCTCTACATATATTTAAAACCACATCAGACAATAGTATAATTTTTACTTCAACCATCCAACATAATTTAAAAACTAAAGAGGAGATTTACCCATATTTTGGCTTATCATTTTCTTTCTTCCTTCTTGATGTTCTATAGTTCTTTGTTGTATTCTTTCCTTTTTGTTTAAAGAGCTTCCTATAGCCATTCATAGGTGTTCTGGCAACAAATACTCTTAGTTTTCTTTCATCTGAGAACATCTTGATTTCCCCTTTATTCCTGAAGAGTATTTTTTTCTGAGTATGGGATTTTGTGTTGACAGTTTTTTGTGTTTTTTTTAAGCACTTGTAACATATTGTAACACTTTCTTCTGGTGTTTATGGTTTTGTATGGAAATCCTCTCATTCAATTTGATTTTTTTCCAGATAAGTAAGATGTCGTTTTTCTTTGGCTGCTTTCAAGATTTTTTTCATTGTCTTTAGTTTTCAGAAATTTAATTATAATGTGTCTTCAAATGAATTTCTTTGGGTTTATCCTGTTTGAGTTTCACTTATTTTCTTGGATCTGTAGGGTAACATCGCTTGCTAAAAATCTGAGAAATGTTCAGCCATTATTTCTTTGAGTGGGATTGATAGATGAGATAGTTCTGTTTTTAATTTCTTGAGGAATATCCATACTGTTTTCCATAGTGGCTGTACCATTCTCAATTTCCACCAACAGTGTGCAAGGGTTTTAACTTCTCCACATTCTCACCAATGCTTGTCTTTTTTTTCTTTTTTCAAATAATAGCCATACTAACAGATATGGGGTGATAGCTCATTGTGGTTTTGATTTGCATTTCCCTGATTATTAGTGATGAACATTTTTAAATACATCTGTTGACCATCTGTACATGTTTTTTGAAGGAATATCTGTTCAAGTCCTTAGTCATTTAAAAAATAGGGTTGGTAGGTTTTTTCTTTTCTTTTTTCACTATTGAGTTATATGAGTTCTTTATATATTTTGGACATTAACCCCTATATAGATATATGGTTTGCAAATATTTGCTCCCATTCCACAGGTTGCCTTTTCATTTTGCTGATGGTTTCCTTTCTTGTGCAGAAGCTTTTTAGTTTGATGTAGTCCCACTTACGCACTTTAGTTTTTGTTGCTAATGCTTTTGGTGTCATATCCATGAAATTATTGCCAAGACTAATGTCATGAAGCTTTTCTCTTTTGTTCTCTCCTAGGAGTTTTGCAGTTTCAGGTATCACAAATGTCTTTAGTCCATTTTGAGTTGATATTTGTGTGTCATGTAAGATAAGGATCCAGTTTCATTCTTTTGCATATGAATATATCCACTTCTCCCAACATCATTGCTGCTACTGAGAAACAGACTAACTAGGGAATTATAATTATTAGAGAATTAAGTGGGGAAATTGTATAATATTTCTGTTCCTATGTATTTTTAGTTGGGCTATTGTCCGGGCAATTAAGTTGGTACTTCCTTAGATACACAGACTGCAGCAAAGTAGAATATATTTTTTTTGACTCCGATTTTATAACTTACTGATTTTCAGTATTATTAAAGATTCTGGTAATGCTTTCGTATATAACATTTCTGAAGTTTTAAATATTTAATTTAGTGTTAGAATTAAAATTTATCTTATTATGAGTATTTTCCTTTTGACTTTAATACTTACTAGCATACTGCTTTATTTTCAGTGTTGTTCAATGTCATTAAAGCCATTGATAAAATTAAAGATGAAAACATTGATTATGAGGATCTGAATACTTGTCTTCAAAATTTTGGAGTTTACCTTTCTAAGGCAGAATTTGAAAAGATCACAGAGTTGACTGAAGCTGGTGGTAAGTGATATATTTTCGGGAAAACTGGATTGACACTTCTGAAAAGAGGGTCAGTTGGCTATTTTTTTCCTTAGAATAATGACTTTATTATTTTCATTAGAAAAAAGTCCATTAAAATTAAGCCAGTATAGAAATGTATGAAAATACTCAAAAGTACAACAAAATACTAAAAATCCCATTATCCAGAAAAGACTATTAATATATAATAGTCTTACTAGATGTTTTTTCCTAGGCAAAAGTGCAAACAAAAAGAAAGTAGGGTTTGTGATTTTGCTCTCTGACAAGATAGAAGTCAGGACAAGAGACATTAAACAGGGCAAAGAAGGACTCGTTATTGTGCCACAGCCCACAATTCATAATAAAGGTACTAGTTTTGAGTATCTGTGCTCCTGTAGCTTAGCAGCAACTTTCTTAAAGGGAAAGGGGTGTGAGGTAGACAAGACGAAATCAGAATGTCAATGAGTTGATAATATTTGCAGCTAGGGAAGAATACATGAGCATTTATTACAATATGCTTTATATTTTGTATATACTTAAAGTTTTCCAAATAAAAACTAAAAAAAAGAAATAGAAACAAGTCTAATATAAGTTGTATAAAATATGTGTGGAGAAAATGATAAGACTTTGTTAAAGGACGTTAAAGAATACCTAAATAAATGGGACTACATCTCACGTTCGTGGACTCAGAGACCCAAAACAGTCGATCTTCCTAATTTCTTTACCCAAAGCAATTCTGATAAAACCCTAATTTTTTTTTTTGATGAGCTAATGCTAATATTTATATACATGAGCAAAAGCCAACAATAGCTATTAATAAAACACTCTTGAAGAAGAAAAACCTGTGTAGGTGTGTGGGTGCAGGGTGTGTGTGTGTGTGTTGGGGGGAACTTGGTCTCCTGGATATCAGGACTTCCTATAAAGCTATAGTAATTAAAACAGTGTGAAAATGGCAGAGAAAATAGAGAATTTGATTAGTAAGACAAGAAAAGGAACTTCTACACATAGCCACACACATGTGGAAACATATATAATGAGGTGGCAGATCACAGGGAGCAAAGAAGCACCATTTAATAAATGGTGATGGAATAATTCAAATGGAAAAAAGTGGAATTACAACTTGCTTATCTATATACTATATTCAGTAATAATTTCCAGATGTGAAGAGTAAACATTTTAGGGAAAAAAAAGGAGAAAAAGTTTTCTGACTTAGAGTTAGGAGGGATTTATTTTTTAAGATACAAAAATCACTAAACACAAAAGACTGATGAAGTTGACTATATTAACAATTAAGAACTTCTCTTTATTAAGAGGTAATACTAAGAGAATGAAAATACAAGCCACAAACTCACTGAAGATTATTTGCAACACTTACATACATGATGAACAAAGGATTATTCTGGAAACCCCTATAAGTTAACATCCCAATAGAAAAATGGCTAAATTACAAGAGTGTCCATTTCCAGATGAAGAAATGCAAGTTGTTAATAATCATATGAAAACATTCTCAAAATCATGAGTAATTAGGGAAATGCAAAATTTAAGTCACAATAAGATACCTTTTTACACTCACTAAATTGGCAAAAATTAAGAACTCTGTTAACCCAAGTATTGGTAAATATGGTGAAAGTGGTAAAACAACTTTGAAAAACATAATGTAGTATTTCGTATACCCCATGACTTAGAAAGTCCACTCTTAGCTATAAATCCCAGAAAATTTCTTGCACTAAGGTTCAAGGAGACATATTCAAGAATGCTCATGGCAGCTGTGATCTTAATAGCAAAAACAAACAAAACAAAGCAAAAAACTCAAACACCACTCCTGGTGACAGAATGTATAAATTATGGCCTATACCATTGGTAAATAATGGACTACTAACACTGTATACATTAGTCAAAACGAACTACAGCAGTGTACTATATGGATGATTCTTAGAAATATAATATTGAAGGAAAAAAGCAAGTCTCAGATTGCTATAGCATAACGTTTTTATAGAGTTTGAAAACAAAATTAAGGAATAATTTATTTATCCTGTTTAAAATTATACGTAAAAAAGCAAAAGATTGGTAAATTCAGTAGTGGGCTTTCTGTGGGGGAAGTATAAGAATGGAATGGGAAAAGCTCAGAAGCAGATGCAATGGGGTTAATATTTTTCAATTGGGTGGTAGGTTCACAGTGGTTTGATTTATTATCGTACTTCATAACTAATATATGTGCAAATATTCTTTCTGTGTATCAAAAATAAGGGAATTTATTGCTTTAAAAACTCACGTGTTTCTGTTAGGGAACGTAAATCACTAAATCACTAACTCTAACATTGCCATAGAATTTTTCAAGGTCTCATTTTTTTTTAACTCTCCAAAAGTTTGGCTAAGAATACATAGTGATTTGGTGCTCCTGGACTTCTAAACTGCTCAAAGTGTCTTGGGAAAATGGAATAGGGTTGTTCCTTATTTTCTACATTCTATTTGAATTTTTTTTTCCTTAGTGGGGTAAGCAAAGGACTAGGATTATCAAAAGCTCATCATATCTATATAAAACCTTTATATGTGTCCTTAGAAAATTAGAAATTTTTTATCCATTCTAACATTGGCATATTATGAGGAATTGTATATAATCAAGACATTTTCTAGGTATAAAATGACTATTAAAATATTCAATGGTTTTAGTATAATAATATACTAGAGTAAAGATAGCAGTGTAAATGGTAGCCTGATGGGGAAGAAGCTAGGAATCAAGAGCTTGTTTCTAATCCCTGATCTTGTATTTCCTTTTGTGACCTTGGGGGGAAAAAATCAGCATATCATGTATAAGTATTTTTTTCTCAAATATGTAAAGTAACACACTGATTCTTCACCTACATATCTTACTGAGTTGTTGCAAGGCTGAGAGAGTGTAACATACTATTAATAAAAGATCTAGTCATTCCACAGGTCATCGGGCAAATAAATGCTTGGCTTACTGCTGATACGTTTGGTGTTAATCGTCTCCATTACTGATCCCTAAGTCTAGAACAACTTTCACATGCAAATATATTCAAAGTTATCGTAATCTTACTTTTCATCCTTACACTTATTAGAGACAGCGAGAACCATGTATATGAAATTCATTTGGGCGAAGATTTAAAATGTCTTCCCACTTTGGGAAAGTGATGCCATCTAGTGACTATAGCTGAGTTTGGATATGCAGAATTTCTGGTTTCAGCTGTTCGTATGTTTTCCCATCTTCCAATTTATTCAATAACATTTATTGAGCCATCACTATGTACCAGGCTTTACGTTAAGCTGTGAATTTACTAAAATGAAAAAGACAGTCTTTGCCATAAGAAGCTCACCATAAAGAAATGTAAGGTCATATATGTATATTTTAAATGGAGTGAAGTTAGTACTTTAAAAAATTGGGGCTAAAGTAGCATTGTGGTATTTGGTGTTTACATATTGGTTAATAATGCATTTTAAGTAACAGCTATGTCACCTTATAATATAAATCAATTTAATTTGTCTCCTATACAAGGGAACATAATAAATTGGATGAAGAGATTATTTGCATTATCAGTTCATTTTTCCTAGAAATTTCAATTTTATGGAGACAAAAAACTTTATTAACGCAGAGTTGTATATGTAGTATATCATCTTACTCATCTCTATAGTTACATTTCCTTTCTCATTCTTACTAGTGCATATTTATGTTTACTTTTTTTCGTTTTTTCTTCATTTGACTGCTCATTTCTTCATCAGACTGCCTGTTGGTTTTATATACCGCTTTGGGACGTTCCACCCATTTACCCCTCTACTTTCTCCTTATCTACCAGTATCCTCCTGTTTTCACTTTTGCTCCTTATCTAGTTTAAATTCTCTGATCTATATATCTCTGCTACCGTAAACTCCTTTGCCCCTCTGTACTTCTGTTGCACCTATCTGGCAGAACTCCCAACCCTGAATGAACCCAATTATCTTTTTTTTTTCTGTGGCTGACAGTGTTTCTAGAGAAAATTATACAGCTGAACAGACTGAACGGAGTACCGCTAAGAAATTTTGATCATCAAGTCTGCTGGCCCTCAAACTACCTAGGAATTTGTAATGTTTATTTCCCCAGTTAGCCTATGCTCTCACTCTGAAACAAATATTTAAAATCGGTTCCATTCCTACCCCAACCTCTACCTTTTCACATTTAGCAAATAACTTTATGGAGAAAATAGAAGCCTGTCTCTATTTTGAGGGCATTAAGATATGTCCCAATGTTTTTTTTCTAAAAGTTTTAAAGTTTTTTCTTTTCATATTTAAGTCTTTAATTCACCTGGAATTGATTTTTATGTATACAGTGAAGTTGGGATCTAATTTATTCCCCACCCCCATCAACCCCCTCCACCCTCCACCCCCAGAATAATTAGCTGTGACAGTTTTATGTTAATTCTTTGTTTGGGATTTATGTATTATGTAAATTATTTGATTTGGAACCTGGCACTCACACAGGATGGCCTTGGGATTTAGACTATCATTAGAGATAATTTTTTTCTCCATCCAGACCTCAGGCAGGGAACAAGCTTTCTTCTTGAATTCCTAAAATGTTTACCAAAGTGTTTTTTTGTGTTTTTTTTTGTTTTTTGTTTTTTAATTTTTTTAATTTATTGGGGTGACGATTGTTAGTAAAATTACATAGATTTCAGGTGTACAATTCTGTATCACATCATCTACAAATTACATTGTGTGTTCACCACCCAGAGTCAGTTCTTCCATCACCATATATTTATACCAAAGTGTTTTTAGTCATAATTTTTAGATGGGAAGACTTCCCAGGGTCCTGGCTTTAAGTCGGCCTCTTAATTACAACCTTAGACTTGTATGTACCGCATCATAATAATTACTATTATTACTATTACCCACATTTATTGAGTTCTTACTATGTGCCAGTACTATTCTAAATAATTTTTGTGTATTAACTCATTTAATTCTCATATTAACTTAATATAACATAAGATGCTTATTTACAAATATCATTTTGATCATTTGACATATAGTTTTTAAATGTAATGAATAAATAAACTGAAATTCCATGATTAAAAATTTTTTTTATCCAAGAGTTTCAAATTCTTTTTGCCAAATATTAATTTTTAATGCTTAGTTCCTAAATAACACCATAAACTTATTGGAGCAGGGTTTACTATAGACCTGAGTCAGGGAAATATCTTATATTGCATATCCACAGAAATTTAGTTACTACAGCATCAAATGACTGGATGATCTGCTGTACTGAGTTATAACATTGGTCTCAATGTATTTATATATGTTGTTGCATGGCATTGAAATAATGTTTCTTCCTTGAATAAGTTCATTTCAAAGTTAACCCCTTTTATGAGTTTTAGAGAGGTCTTAATAGTTTTTCAGCTTTTTTTGTTTAAGTGAAAAGCTCTTTGATAAGCACAAGTTATTGTTAAATAATTCAATTAAATCATTTGTGTCTATAACACACTATATAAGTGTTGAGCTATTGTTTTCTCTATTTATAAAGAATTTACCTGGTCCATCTATACTCTTATCTGGGATGAACCCAGATGGATTTTACCCATATTTAGAAAGCCACTCCTGCCTTTAAATTTAGCTTCAGATAAAAAGTAAAACCAGATTTGCCTCCCAGGGACTAATTAGTAATGTCTGAAGACAGTTTCTGTTGTCAAAACGAAGGGAGGGAAGAGGACTGCTGGCATCTAGTGAGTAGAGGCAAGGGATGTTGCTAAACGTCCTACAAAGTACAGGGCAGTACTTCTGCCCCAAATAATTATCTGGCCCAAAGTGTTAATTGTGCTGCAGTTGAGAAATTCTGTTTTAGAGTTATCTTATAAAACTGCCCAAACTTGCTATTCTGATAGTACTTCTAAATAGGTTAGTTGTTTCATTCATCCTGCTTAAAACAAATTTTGAAAATTAAGGTAAGTATAACAACTTTATTCTAACTTCTCTTTATTTCAAGGTAATACCTGGACTAGTTATGAGTTATTCTAAACTGTTCTTTACCTGCAATATGGTCCATCTATACAAATGAACAGATTTTATTTCTATCATTTGTCCCTCAAATAGATCTCTGTACCAGTTTGCATTTCTGTTGGAAGTATGTGGGATGAATGGGTATAACTACAACCTGTCCTTAGGGAAGCCTCCAGGATTAGATGGACAATACATAGGTAGGTAAGCAGAGATAGAGAAAGACAATTCAGGCTAATGTTTAATCCTTTTATTGACTATATGAGCCTGGGGATTAACCTGTCCTCTAAGGGAGAAAGGAAGCATCTGTGACATTAGAAACTCTGCCACATTTAAGGAGCATGGACAAATCCATGAAGCAGTCTAAGAAGTGAGAGGGATATGGAGAATAATATTCTGGAAGCCAGGGAAAGATTTTTGAGAAGAAGGGAATATCATCAATGATAAATGTTACTGAGAGATGAAGTATTTAATATATCCATTGGTTTCCTTTCAAACTGGGTGAGATCAGGATGCCATTCCTTATCATGTAATCTCTTTCTCTAAATTTGCAGATTTTAGGAAAGAGCCTTTGTCTTCAAATCTGAAATTATCAACAGCATATGGCAAGAACTTTATATCTGTAAGAGAAAACACTCCCTATAAAGGAGTTGTTTTTTAGGATCCTTGCCAAATGCCAACGATTGCCGGTCCACTCTGTCCACTCCAGCCAGAGTGATATTTTTTTCTAAAATAGTAACCTGATCATGTTGCCTCCCCCTATTTATAACTCTTTAAACAGTCCCATTGTTGTTAGTATAAAGATCAAAATCCTATATGCCCCACATCTCCAACGTAATTTTGCACCATTATTCTTGCTTTCTGTACTTCAACTACATTGGCTTTCTTTCAATTCCTTAAATACTCTCTTTTCCTCCCACAAAAAGGCTTTTGCACATCATATTCCCTGGAATAGTCTTCCCTGACCCTCTTTGCCTAGTTAACATTTATTCATCTTTCAGATGAGTGTCAGGTTCCTCAGGGAAGCCTGTTATCATCTGTTGGTCTGGGTCAGTTTTCTTTGATAAACAGGCTCTTCTTAAACCATATCTCTGTCGTAGCACTTATTTCATATTAGAAATATCTGTTTATGTTTTTGATTAGTCGGTTAATGTCTCTTTCTCCCACTTGCCTGGAAGCATCCCTGGGCCAAGGACCATGTCCCCACTTTGCTCATCATTGTTTTTCCAGATCCTAGCAAAATCCTGGCTCTCAGCAGGCTCTTAGTAATAACTAATATTGATAGTTAATACTTATATTTACTGTGCTAGGCATTGTTCCAAATCTTTTATGTTTTTAACTCAGATAATTTTAAATATTTATGAAATGAACGAATCACTGAATAAATGTCCTCTTATTTCTTTTAGCTTCATCTCTCATCAATTCTGCATTTGTACTTATTCTGTAGCCATACTACTTATAATTTAAGTTGGCTCCATTTGCTTTGGGTTCCAAGTCTTAGCATGTGTTGTTTCCTTTGTACACATTTCCTGTCAGACAAACTCACATTTTCCCCCCCTCAAACTCAGCTCAAATGTCACCTCCCACCCTATAAGATTTCCCAGAGTTTATCACTCATGAAATCTAGACTAGGTGAAGCTTTCCAGTGCTTCCATGATATCTTGTGCATATTTTTCTCATAGTACCAACTACATAATGTATTATAATTTTGTTTACAGACATGACAGATGTAGTCCCTGACTTAGAGGAATTTACAGGAAGCTCTTTGATGAGAGGGCTGATGTTTTCATTGTTGGTCTTACTAGATATAAAATATATGTAAGTAGAACATAGGTCTAAGATGGTATTGTGGTATTCTTTCCAAGTGACCTCCGTGAAGGTTTAGATCTGCTGGTGTAGTGCAACAATTTTCAGACTGTGGAAACATATATGACAACTCTATTTGGGGTTGAGGGAGAAATGGAGTAGAAAATAGTATTGATGAAATAGTAAAACACCCAGTAATGATTGTTTTGTATTTTAAATTGGTCTAGTATCAACAGGACTTCTCATTTGGTTGAATGGGTTGTGCCTTACATAAAGCTTCCTGGTTGAGAGAGAACAAGTGGAGACTGAAATGCAGTCTATATTCCACTGTGCTCGTCAAGCTTTCAACCACAGTGCTAGATATCAGCTGCCCAGAAGAAGGTATGCCTCTTTGTAATTGATATGTAAAGAGGGGGTGCCTTTTTCCAATTCACACAAAAGTACAATATGGTTGTCACCCCAATAAATTAAAAAAAGAAAAAAAGTACAATATGGACTAGCAGTGGCCTGGGGATCAAAACTTCAATCTCAAAGTTTAGCCTCTTTTTGTTTGCTTTATCAGTTGATAGAAATCTTTAGACCTACATGTAGAGAACATAGCTGTTTTATGAAAGGCTTACAGCTCATTCAATGTATAACCCACTATATTTTCTTTGCCATGAAATTGTTTGGTTTCAAATGCTGCTTGAAGTAAATGGGTTATCAGTTATAAATAGAAAATATTTTGCGTTTTTGGTTCAGAGATTTTGGTTAGAATAAATATTTTTTGTGAGGGTTTGCCTGTGGACTTCGGACAAATTATTTTGCATTTTTCAAACAGTAATGTCTTATATAGATTGACTTTGTAGGGATTAAAAAAGCTGCTCAGATCTTGTCACCCATTAATAATGACCAAATTCGTATACCTAACTTGGAGCATGCCCTTAAAAGTTTGAATGTTAATTTAACTGAGGACTTCAGTGAGGCCCTTGAATGTTGTGACGTCAATACTGAGCATTTTTTTGGCTTGAAATTCTTTTCATTTTTCCCTACTTATGGGATACAGTCTTAAAGAGTGTATATATGACAGTAAGATGCTAAAGGGAATCATACTGGAGACTTAGGTTGATACAAATTAGAGCCAAAATAGCTATATTGACTATATTTAACTGTTTATACCGATCTGGATACTATATATGCTTATTTAGATAATTACCATTCATTACTTATAAGCCTGGGTGGGAAATACCATACCTTATGTAATAAAACAAAGGCATGACATCAGTAGCTTCATTTTGATACATAATCTTTCTTCCGAAGAGATCCACTTTCATCAGTCCTTTTATTGTACTTGTCCCATTTTGTATTTCAACCAACAGAAATACCTGAAGACGCACTACATTTTAAAAGAACAATTATTTAGTTTTGGTTATGATTTCTGAGTGGGCCCGTATTTAACTTTGTTTTCCATCTTCGATGTCATTAAATATGTCCTTGATCTCCTTTACTGTAGACATTCACTATTATGAAGTCAAAGCACGTGGGAATACTTCTCCAAGTTGCTGAGTTTCATAGGTTTTAGGTGACCTTTTATTTTGGGCTTATCTTAACCACTTTGTTTTTTGTATGGAATCCACTGAGTCCTAGGTTAGAGAGTACCTCCCCAGAAGAGTTTGGTTATTGCTTTTGCCAGATAACCTAGATTATTATTGCCTTGGATCCATTTTTATGTTTTGACCTGGGGTTTCTCATATCATGGGAGTAGTATAAATTTAGACTCCAAACACACACAAGATGGAGGCTAGGCTTTCAATATTTCACAGGAGATTTTTTCCCCCGACTGCCTCTAAGAATTAGGAAGATTTAGAATCCTATTGTTTACCAGGGCCAGTGAATGTATTATAATATTTTATTTTTGAAAATTTTAATTTTTTTTTAGTTTTAGGTGTACGAAACAAGATAATGATTAGACATTTACACGCCTCACATATAACCCCAACAAGTATACTACCCATCTGACATTGTACATAGCTGTTACAGTGCTATAGACTATATTCCCTATGCTGTACTTTACATTTCATGACTATATAATATTTTAATCTCCCTTTCACTGGATTGAAATCCTTTAAGCATCCCAGTTTTATTTGGTATCTAAATTCAAACTCTCCATTTAGAATGGAACCAAGTCCTCTTTTAAGACTCTGCATGAACATTTAAATCAAGCACCTCGCCGTTTCTGGGTCTGATATGTATCCCTAAGATAACTATAGGCTTAGTACTCACTGGTTTCCACTCTGGATCTCAGCACCCACTTAACTTTATTATTTCCTTTTTATGTGACTTGGTCACGCATTCATAGAATGTTGTATTTCATACAGCATCTCTAGGAATTTGTAGTAGGACAGTTTCTGTGTTAGCTAGTCTGCCATTTTGTTATAACTTACAGTCTCCTTAATGTAGTGATAGCCCTAGATTTTCTGATGTGGTTAAATTATTGTATCTTACTTCAAATGTGTGTGTGTGTGTGTGTGTGTGTGTGTGTGTGTGTGTGTGTGTAATACAGCCTCTAGCACTCTTGGCTTTGTGATTTGGACAAATTATTTAATTTTTCTCGGCTTTCGTCTTTTAAATATCGGCATATTAAGGATACCCATGTCATAGAATTATTGTGAAGATTGCATGAGTTAATAAAGGTAAAGCACCATAAAATGATGCCTAAGATGTATAAGGAACTCAAAAGTTATATAAGTTCTTACTTTTTAGTAAGAACTGAAAAAATGGTTTCTATTAATATCATTAACTGTTCAATGGATGGTTCCTAAAAAGTATGAAGTAGTTTCAATTGTTTGAGATACCGTGTTTCCCCGAAAATAACACCTAGCCTGACCATCAACTGTAATGCATCTTTTGGAGTAAAAAGTAATATAAGACTCGGTATTATATTATATTATATTATATTATATTATATTATATTATACCTGGTCTTATGTTAAAATAAGACTGGGTCTTATATTCATCTTTGCTCCAAGAGACGCATTAGAGCTGATGGTCTGGCTAGGTCTTATTTTCAGGGAAACATGGTAGAAAATGAACTAGAATGGAAGTTTAGGTAAATCAGAACGTTTATTTCATGTGCCAATTCAATATCAGGTTTTTAACGTCGGCATGCTTGATTTGACCTTTCAGATGATAAGAAGGTGAATTTAAAAGATTTTTTAAGGGGAATTAAAGAAAATCCACATTTCAAAGAGTCCACAGGTAAGTGAATACTTCTAGTTCAAAGAAAAGTGACTGAAAAATAAAAGTAATTAAAATATCACTATATGGATTTCAGGTTTTCAATTTGTAGTCTCTATAGTTTCAAAAAGAATTTCAAGCAGCTTATGAAACATAAATAATGCAAGAATATAAAAAATAAATGAGGAAAATGGGGCAGGTTTTAACATGGGAAAAGAAATAAGATAGGGTTGAAGAAGGTTTACAGTAAATACCTCTGCTGTTATTACAGAGTCCTTCCTCAAGAGGAGTTAAGTTTTCCTTCATTCAAGGGGTTCTGGATATGAATTAAATCAAGTCAGGAAATTGGTCAGGTGAGGGACCACCCCTCTTCGTTGTGCCATCTCAAGTCATGCCTCTGGAGTTTTCATGTGTTCCCAACTGGACTGCCCATCTAATTCATTTATATGATAGAAATCTTAACTTTAACTAATCAGCCCCATATATCCCTGTAGTATTAATCCCTGTATCATTCTTATTACCATACCATCTCTGTTGTCTAACCACATCATTTTTCCTCTGCTACTGAAAGACTATTGCTTGGCACCTATGTCCGAGGTCCCTCACATCCTCGAAATTAGGGAGACCATTTCAACCCCAAATCTGCAGAGAACACCTACCAAAGAACTCTTCATAGATGCAGACACCCCATGAACAATGTATTTCTAAATACTTTGGTGAAACAAATTTCTTTTTTTTTTTTTTGCATTTTAGTATCTCTAAAATTGGAACACCTTTATAATCAACAGCATTTGTAATCAGATGTACATTTTTTATTGAGATATAATTCACATACCATAAAATTCATCGTTCCTTTGCAGTTTTAACATCTAATGCTTGAAGCTCCTAAGGCTTCTTGAATTTGTGGCTTGATGTCTTCAGTTTTAGAAAATTCTTAACTATTATTTCTTTAAATTTTTTCTGCCCGTCTCTCTTCTCTCATTCTGGGACTCCAGTTACATGAATGTTATATTTTCTCACTGTATCTTCTATGTTTCTTACTTCCTCTTCTGTATTTTTCATCCTTTTGCTTCTTCATGTTCATTTTGCGTTTTCTTCTGACCAATTGCCCAGTCCACCAGTTCTCTTGCTGTGATTATTCTGCTGATAAGTCCATTCACTGAATACTTAATTATGGTTAATATATTTTTCAGATTTAGGCTATTTGATATTTTTAAATGGTTTTTAGTTCCCTGCTGAAATTCTCAATCTTATCTTTTATCTCTTTGAACATAGCAAGCATAATTATTTTGAAATCTGATTCTAATACTTTTTCCCCAATATCTGGAAACCCTGTGTGTCTGTTTCTAGCTTTTTCCTGGCTTTTGGGGCACTAATAATCTATCACATTTCAGGGATTAGTATAATTCAAAGGTGAGTTGCAGTTCCTGCAATGTCTATTTAATTTGGGTTAACCTTACTGCAACCCCAAGTGACAGAGATTTACCACAGCTCTCTCCTCTTGATGGATTCTGGATTCTAATCCTTGTTGCTCTAGCCATGCAAGGCTTTCAGAAGTGCTGCACATCCTGTTAGGCTCCCAGCAGCATCTTATGCAACTGGTAAGTGCGCCCGGCTGAAACGTGGCCTCATTTGTTCTGGCTCTGACTTACTCTAGGTCCTATCCATGTCGGCTCTTTGATGCTGTGAATCTTACTGGGCTTTTTTTTGCCCAGCTTGATATAAATTGTGTTCAGTGAGAAGGTTGATTTAAATTACCTGGATTCCCTGGTGAGTTCTTGTCTAGTGGTTCTAGTAATTGCAGAGAGAGATTTATTAAAGTCTTCTATGTATTCTGTTTTTTGTCCTTGTAGTTCTACCAATTTTTTCTTTATTTTTTTCAATAGATTTTTAAAATTGAAATATAACTTACATACACTGAGATTCAATTCCACCATGTACAACTTAATACATACACAAGAATGTTCATAACAGGGTTCATAATAGTTACTTATAATAATCCAAACCTGGTACAACTCAAATTCCATGAACAGTAGAATGGATAAATTGTGATAGTCATATAATTGTATATTATGTGATAAAGAGTGAACTACTGCAATCAAAAGATTACAAATGAAACTCAGATATAAAGTTGAGTGAAAGCAGCCAGGCACAAAAAGAACATTACAGTATGATTTTATTCATATGATGGTAAATAACTGGCAGAATTAATCTATGATGACTGAGATCAGAATAGAAAATGAAATAGATAAGTTACAACTCTGAGAAAATATTCACAATTCTCACAACTCACAAAGGATTAGTATCAAGAATAAAGAATTCCAACCAATCCATAAGAACACAAACAGACCAAAAGAAAAATGAGCGAGAGAGTCAAACAGGTATTTCATAGAAGAGGAGACACGTGTGGCTAATTATTAGATAAGGAGGCATTTGACATTTTTCTCAGTGATTTTAGGAATGTATATATAGGTACAATAAAATCACATTTGAAAAGGCAGCAAAGGAATGGTGAACACTGGATTCATGATAAAGGGATGGAGAAGGCAGAGGGATGGTTTGTAAGGGGAGCCCTCTGGTTAGATGCTGATTATTTTGAAGTCCTAGCTTTTGTTTTCAGCATAAGATTGCTTGTATTTATTATATTATAAAATTTTTGAATTAACCAAATAAATAAAAGTGGCCTATGTATGGACCAGTAATGTTTCAGACACCAAGGATAACCTTTTTTCTAATCCTGTGCATGTAATTTCTAATAAAAAGTTAAATCTGTTCCATTGTTTTAATTTTCTTTTTTTCAGGGACTTCATTTATATACAGATCAGAGCTTCTCTGTCTCTTACTCTATCACTTTTGTTCTGAACTTTTTTTTTTTTTTTTTGCATAGGCTTTTCTCTTCCTCCTTTTCCCCTTCCTCTTTTTTCTTTTGGTTTTCATTTCTCTTCTATATGTTACTTACTACAGTTCAGTCATATTCATCCTACCTTGAGTACTTTTACTTGAGTCTTTATTTTGGAGTCGACTTTGTGTTTCTCTGCAATTTGTTTCCAGAATTCAGTCAGCTCTCATTTCAAATCTTCCTTTGTCCATTTCTACTCTGATTTATTGGAAGAGATCAAGGTGTTGGGTGGCTTACAGGTGTCAGAGTGCCCTCTTCAGTTTCTACAGTGAAGTACATTTACTTTAATAAACGGAATCTTTTTGGATGAGTCTTCTGACATTTTAATACCATTTAGTAGGGACTTCATCTTTAACTGCTTCCCACTGCACCACCAAACCCCATGCAATGCTGTTCCCCATCCAGATACCAAGGCTATAATAATCAAAACAGCATGGTACTGGCATAAAAACATAAAAACAGACACAGAGATCAATGGAACAGAATGGAGAGCCCAGAAATAAACCCTTGCTTATGTGG
Organism: Rhinolophus ferrumequinum; assembly: GCF_004115265.2. NCBI lineage: Eukaryota > Metazoa > Chordata > Mammalia > Chiroptera > Rhinolophidae > Rhinolophus > Rhinolophus ferrumequinum. The sequence continues at coordinate 41,388,970 of NC_046304.1, forward strand.
TCAATTAATCTATGACAAAGAAGGCAAGAATATACAATGGGGTAAACGGTGTTGGGAAAACTGCATGGATACATGGAAAAAGATGAAACGACCACTTTCTTACACCATATACAAGAATAAACTTAAAATGTATTAAAGACAAATAGTAAGACCTGAAACCATTAAACTCCTAGAAGAAAACATAGGCAGTATGTGACAACTTTCTGACATTGCTCTTAGTAATATTTTTTCTGATACCTCTCCTTGGACAAAGGAAACAAAAGAAACACTAAACAAATGGAACTACATCAAATTAAGTTTTTGCACTGCTAAGGAAACCCCAACATAACGGAAAGACAGCCTACTAAATGGGAAAAGATATTTGCCAATGATATACCCATAAGGGGTTAATATCCAAAATTTATAAAGAATTCATGCAACTTAACACCAAAACCAACAACAACAACAACAAAAACCCTCATGCATTGTTGGTGAAATTGAAAATTTGTTCAGCCACTATAGAACACAGTATGGAGATTCCTCAAAAAATTAAAAATAGAACTATCTTATGACCCAGCAATTCCACTTCCTGGTATTTATCCAAAGAAATCCAAAACACTAATTTGAAAAGATACATGCATCCCTATGTTCATTGTAGCATTATTTACAATAACTAAGATATGAAAGCAACCTAAGTGTTCATCAATAGACGATTGGATAAAGAAGATGTGCTACATATATACAATGGAATATTACTCGGCCATAAAAAAGAATGAAATCTTACCATTTGCAACAACATGGATGGACCTAGAGGGTATTATAGTAAGTGAAATAAGTCAGACAAAGACAAATACCATATGATTTCACTTACATATGGAATCTAAAGAACAAAATAAGTGAACAAACAAAACAGAAACAGAACTCATAGATACAGAGAACAAACTCATGGTTGCCAGATGGGAGGGGGGTTGGGGAGCTGGGTGAAAAAGGTGAAGAGAATAAGAAGTACAAATTGGTAGTTACAAAATAGTCATGGGGATGGAAAGTACAACAGGGAATATAGTCAAAAATATTGTAATAACTATGTATGGTGCCAGGTAGGTACTAGACTTATCGGAAGGGGATTACTTTGTAAATTATATAAGTGTCTAACCACCATGCTGTACACCTGAAACTAATATAAAATAATATTGAATATCAACTGTAATTTTAAAAAAAATTAGAAAATAAGGATAAAGAATTTTGTTTACATATTTGTTTGATTATTTCTAGAAGATGCTAGGTAAATTTTGGAGCAAATTATTTTATGGTCTATATTTCTGAACTTGGATATTTGGTATTGCTTTAGCATATCTAGCTCTTTTCTCTATGACCTAAATTATGTATTTTCTTATAGCTACAACTAATGAAAACACATGTAAGAATACGTTGTTGAATTATGCTCCAAAAGATGAGTGAGATGATAACTGATAAGGCAGATTGAGACTTTTGTGGTTTGCTTTTGATTTTTCTTGCCACTAACTATTGCTTCCTGCCGTTCTCACATGTAGTTGCATAATTTATTTTAATACATACATATGTTCATATGGATTGAAGAATCTATGTTTTGTTCTTAAAAGATATTGTAGCTATTTAGGCTTACCTCAATTTCATCTGTGGAAACAATAAAACATAGGCCTAGATGTAAAAATTTAAGCTAGTACATCTTGAAAAACAGGACCAAACTGAGCCCTACTTACTTGTATAAATATTTTTATTAAAAACTGGTTTATTTGCTGTTTTGCTGCTAAAATTAATCTGAGTGGTTTTTCAACCCTCTTTCAACATATTGTTATGTAAACTTATCTTTAATATTGTATATGTTAAATGAATAGATTAATAGCTTCCTTTAAACACTTAAGTGTCTTTGGCCTCTTTTTTATGAAGATATGGATAACCATGATACATAGGAGTTAATATTTATTATATTTTGACTTTTATTTCAATTTCCTCACGTCTTTTTCTTTTGTAGGGTTTCAAGTTGATGTTCATGACCTTGACACTATTCTTGGAAACATGGCGATCAAACTCACAGCTGAGGGACTTAATGATGTAACCCCAAATCTACCAACTGATGGTGAGTGACTTAGACATCAGTATGCCCTCTGAGGAATTTGGATTTGAGGCTGGTATTTTTTGACCGTACTTATTTGACTTAAATGAAAATGATTTTTTTCTCTTAATATATTAATCTAAAGTTGATACTTTTTAACCATTCATTTATTTATTTAGCAAATAATTACTCACCACTATATATCAGGTGTTATGCAAGGTGCTAGAGATACAATGGTGAGTAAATATAGACATAGTCCTTGACCTAAAGAGCTTAATGTCTTGTATATCACAATTCTTAGTGTTCTAGTGGAAGCTGAGAATGTTGCCAGGATCTCGGTCAGGTCAGTAGTTTACACAGGAACAAGGGCTACCAGGGTTTCAGGAGAAAGTATAATAGTAAAAGACATGTGATGAGAATTATGGTCTTTACTTCTTTTGCCATTGGTACCTGCATGAGTTTGTGTCCTTGCCAGAAGTGTTTTCACAGGAAACATGGGCAGCATGAATTGTCCTATAGCATTTAGGAAGTAATGTGGCACCACAAAATGTTTTTCCTATACTCTCCAAGTCCATTTTGCTAATACCATAGAATGAATCCCAGCCTGAAATTATACATTGAAAATGTATTCAAATAAAATAGTGGAAATAATGGATTCTGCCTGGAGTTGTTTTACAATGTACATACTTCACATTTTTATTCTAAAGCTATATGTTTTTCTGGATCCTAACTAAGTCGTTATAGCTACTGGGAAGGTTGATGTAAGTATCTTAATGGATGGAATAAAAGCTGTTACAGGTAACATCTTAGAGTAACACCTAAGAGTAAGATGCTACTGGAAATCTGAGAACCAAGTTCTTTCCACTAAATTATGATTTAATGCTCTTTACATAAATATGATTGCGTGGACTTTTAAAATCTATACCCACACTCCTTTTAAAAAGTTTATGTGTAAATACCTAGAGTTAGATATTGGATTATCAGAACTTTTAGCAATAAAACTTCAGCGCTCTTTGTTATTTCCATAGTCCTTATCTGGAATCTTTGCCAATAATAAGCATATCTTCTCTGATGGTTGGAAAACTAAATGAATTTTAGTTCAACACGGTAAATGGTGAAGGAAAGTTTGGTAAAGTTAGAGGTGATCTCAAAATAAAGCAAGTACCTCATAAAACTATTTAGGTCAGCAATCTATATCATCCTAATTTACTACAAAGTTTTTATTCATAATTGCATGTTCTGTTGCCTTGACCATTATTCAGAGATTATACGAGAATTAACAAAAACATCTTTATCAGAAGACCCAAGGCATGTTTGTTAGGTCAGGTCTCTGTTCATCCAGCAGTTGGATGTAATGCTGCAAAGACAATTTTTAAAAATGAGATAGAATCATAACATCATTCACAATAATGCCATAAGTCTCCATTTCTTTTGCTTTGAAGGAGGAGAGGTTGATGTCAACGACATGAAAAAAGTTCCAGGAAACATGGGAATAGAACTTAAAGATAAGAAACATTGGAATTTGCCAACTGATGGTGAGAATTTCTATAACAATTCTATTTCCTATCTAAGCAAAAAAGAAAGGTGGTCACAAAGTGATTGTAGAGTAGGTGCTATTGACATTAAATTCCCTGAATGTCAAGGATACTGGTTAGCGGATATTTAGTCCTGTCCAAAACCCCCACAGAGACATTTGGCCTATGCCACAAGGTCCTTGAAATTTGATCCACCAAAAATGTCCATGAGTTGGGGAGTGGCTGCCGTGGCATAAGCCCCATGACCTTCTCCAAGCCCTGAGTGTGGGATCCAGAGCGAGGGGGTAAAGGAGAGGGAATCTCTGCCGATTGGAAGCCTGAAAAACAAAAAAGAATTAAAAAAAAAAAAAAAGTCCATGAGCATATCTGGTCCATGTCAAGTGTTCCTTGATATTTGGTTCAAATAGCCCATAATGTTTATTTATACGTTTGGTTTACAGGATTAATACATTAAAAATACTATCATGTTTCATTGCTCCAATAAATGTGTTATGGCTGTATTGTCAATAATAACCCTTCTTGCCTCAGCAGTCTAGTTGGTAATGGCACATGCCAAGAAGCAAATGGCAAATTTAAGAAAGAAGTGTGGTAGCGTACTAGAAATAAGAATGGGAAAAGTGAAAGGAGGTATTTCAGCACAGTAGAATAATAATATTGTTTTACATGCCAAAGAGAAAGTAAAGTGGTCACATTTTAAAAGTTCTTCTTTCATAATAGTTTTATAAGTTGATATATATGAAAAAATTTTCTAGAGCCTCAAATCTGAAATGATTTTTAAACCATCTTAGTGACTCTGATTTCTCTTTGACCTGAATTGTGTGTTCTCTTATAGCTGATGGACAAATCTATCAGAATAGATTGCTGGAAGGTATAAAAACACTTAGAGGTAGGAAAGAATCATAATGAAAAGTAGATAAATTTAAAGTTCTCATGATTTATATTTATTATCTAGATATTTAAATATGCCTTCTTGTCATATTAATATATTGACTCTATCCTTAAGATTCTCTGTAGACTGCTCTGTAATTTACCATTTTTTTATTGTGGTAAATATACATAACAAAATTTACCATTTTAAGTGTACAATTTAGTAACATTAAGTACGCAATATTGTGCAACCATTACTTCTACCCATTTGCAGAACCTTTTCTTCATCCCAAACATAAACTTTATACCCATTAAGGAATAATTCCCCATTTCCCTACTCCCAGCCCCTGCTAACCACTATCCTACTTTCTATCTCTATGAATTTGCTTAATTTTGTTACTTCACATAAGTGGATACCATTTAATTTTTTTTTTTTTTTTTTTAGATTTTATTGGGGAAGGGGAACAGGACTTTATTGGGGAACAGTGTGTACTTCCAGGACTTTTTTTCCAAGTCAAGTTGTTGTCCTTTCAGTCTTAGTTGTGGAGGGTGCAGCTCAGCTCCAGGTCGCATTGCTAGTTGCAGGGGGCACAACCCGCCATCCCTTGCGGGAGTCGAACCGGCAACCTTGTGATTAAGAGGACGCGCTCCAACCAACTGAGACATCCAGGAGCTCAGCGGCAGCTCAGCTCAAGGCGCCATGTTCCATTTTAGTTGCAGGGGGTGCTGCCCACCATCCCTTGTGGGATGCGAGGAATTGAACTGGCAACCTTGTGGTTGAGAGCCCACTGGCCCATGTGGGAATCGAACCGGCAGCCTTCGTAGTTAGGATCATGGATCTCTAACTGCGTGAGCTACCGGGCCGGCCGGATACCATTTAATTTTGTAGGTTGTATTTTTAGAGGAAATTCCCATACTTCTGTGGAATTTCCCACATTTTGGCAGGGCTTGAAATAATATAAATCTGTACCATAAAAAACAAAACAAAACAAAACAAAAACACAACAATAACAACAAAGAAAAGGGAAAAAGAAAGGACTTGCTTTTATTCAGAAAATTTAATCAACAGCAAAGTCAACCAGTCTGAAAGTTTAATTAACAACATCAACCATCCTATTAATTGGTCACAAGAAATGGATTGACTATTTTTGTTACATTGTGAAGTTAATATATTTTGCTCATATCCCTGTCTCTTTTTTAAGGAGGAAAAATCGATGTCAGTCAACTGGGCACAGAACTGGGAAACATGGGGATGAGCCTCGCAGAGAAGGAACTTAAAGCTCTGACACAGAGTCTGCCAGTTACTGGTGAGTGCAGATGGTGACCACGGAGAGTCAGGACAGCACAGTGGCTAAAGGCACAGACTCTGAAGCCAAACTGACTGGCTGTGGATTCTGACCCTTCTGCTTAAAAGTTGTGTCATCTAATGTTTCTGTGCTTCAGTTTCTTCATCTTTGAAAAGCGTATATTAATAGCATCTACTTAGTGTAATGATTAAATTAGACCAGTGCCTGGGATATAATAAGTGTTCCATAAATTTGCTTGTTATTATCATTACTAACATGATAATCATAACTATTATTTTAAGCTCCTCTGAAAGCTTATGGGATTATGTTTACAAACTTCTTCAAAATGCTCACTTGACATCAAGTCATTTAGAAAAACTTTTGAGAAGAGTCCAATACTAAAGTAAGAACAAACTCTTTCTCTTGACATTTACATCAACTTATGTTGGTGGTTTCTTGCACTGTGAAGTCTGCACATTGCTGAGAATGTCACCAGGATTACCGAAAGGCCAGGTTGGAGGCAAGGAAAAAGGAAAAAAAAAAAAAAATGGGGAGAGGGTGCAGAGGGCAGGACCTGTGACAGTGGAATGTAAGAGAATTTAAAAGAGTAAAATTGAAATAAATAAGGGAGAAATAGAGAAAGCCTAAGGACATAATGATTAAAATTTCACCGAGAATTGCAGAGATCATGTTCCCCCAGCCATTTAAAATAAGGAGAAAGAAGTAGTGTGTTACCATTTTTGTTCCCTCATAGACCCGGGTCACAGAGCAAATTATCTGTCATTTGGGTCAGCATGTTTGACATGTTCTCCCTCCTTAGAAAGCTGAAAGGATTCCTAAATGGGATAGCCAGATTCGATTATCCAAGAGCTGATACTAGACTTCAATTCTCTCTTGATAAGCTAGAAACAACTGATTTTTATAAAACATTAAATAAGCTTGAAGTGTGACTATTCACAAATCAATTCCCTCCTAGAAGCATAAGAACTAGATTATGTTAACCTTAGAAGATTCCAGTCTTCTGAATCAGGTAAGGCCAAGAAATGTCTTACCTGAAACATTTCCTACCAGTCTACTCCTACTGAGCAAATCAATTTCTTCTCATCTTATTCAGATGCCATTAAGTGGTATCTTTGCCATTTCTTTCTTTCCATTTGTCAGAGGTAAGCGTTTTATAGAACACGTTTTATTAAGTTACTCTTTCATTTTCCAATATTTTTGAACTACTAATGCAATATGTGTGTTTTGTTTCCTTATTTTCTTTGTTGCTTGAATTTACACTAACATAGGGAAACATTATTCTAGATGTGGGACAACCAACTTCTGCCTTTAAGACCTTCTTTTAGCTCAAAATGCCCATCTGAGATTGTAATGGATTTTTGTATTGTGCTTATTCATTATATTCTCTCAATAATGTAGTTTACATTTCAAGTTGTGTCTTCTGCTATTAAACAACAGGTAAATATTCAGGAAAAAAAAGCACAGATATGTTTTCACAGCTTTGTTCTTTCTAGAAACAATACAATTGAGATTCTGATTTAGTGAGCTAATTCTGTCTCTATATAATGAAATTATATAGAATGGAGATACTGGCACTCTACCATGCTGAAATGTATCTTTTCCTTTTCTTTTGTGATATTTTCATTTCCCCTATTAGGTTCCTCCCTTCTCTTTCTTTTTCTCATTTATTCTGGCTTAAATTTTAGATCTCTTGGTAGAATCAAAAGTAATAAAAGATATACTTGAACCCTGATGATAGGAGTCATGACATAATTGTTGATTGTCAAACTAAAAACTGAATGGCACAGATTATATTTTAAGATATAATAGGATTGTTTAAAATTATGTTACATGGATTATAACATTATTTTTGACAAACAGTAAGATAGAGATAATTTTAGAAGTTTTCACAATTTAACAATAAGCTTCCCTGGGTGACTATATTTTTATTTGAAATACTATCCTATCTACCTCCTAACATTTATATTACATACTTTTGTTTCTTTTATAGATCAACCAGTTCTTTAGCAGATTATTTCTTATGGTGTAACTTGGAAAGAATTCCCATGCTCTCTTGGGATTTTCCAAACTTTGACAAGGGAAGAAATTATCAGAGCCCCAGGTTGCATAGCAAAAGTGAAGTGAAAATTAACACATCTTCAGTTAATGTATTCAGCAGCAGAGACTACTAATCTGACAGTCACATTGGGAAAAAAAAAAAAAGCTAGAAATCCTCCAAGGAAGTGAAGAGACGTAGATTATAGAGATGGAAAGGAAGCAGGCCAACAGAGGGGTCATGTTTAAGCAAGGTTCCCACTCTTCTATCGTTACATACTGCCTTCCAGATCTACACACCATTTGTATTATTATTAATATTTTTATTTAAATGGATTTACTTTTTGACTTAAATTAAAAAAAAAATAATGGTAATGGAAAACCAGCATCTCTTAACATAACTAGAAGTTTGCTGTAAAAGTAAATACAATGAAAATAAGACATTAGTTAGAAACATTGGAATTATTGTCACCTTGCTAGAATTCTCGAGAAGTTATTCAGTCTCCTTTACGTTTTTATACTAGGTATGCTTATTGTGAAGATTAAGATTAAAACAACAAGCTCTAATTCTAAGTCCATTTACTCTTTCTACTGTTGTACAAATCTCATTAGGCTTTGGTCTTTTGGATGAAAATGATAACCATATCAGCAGGAATTGAGAGTTTACCTTACCTTTTAGGGACACTACCTTTTGCTTATACGTCTCTTTCCATAAGGAGGGAGATTGATTCCAGTAAAATGGATACAGATTTAAAAAACATGGGCATGAATCTCACTGAAAAGGAGCTTAAAGATCTAACACAAAACTTGCCGGTTGATGGTGAGCATTTTAGATATCACTGAACCCTACAGAAAAAGCAACGGAAAAAACCCATCTGACAATCTTTCCCTTTTAAAGAGAAATTTCAGTTTGTTGAGATTTGGTGTAATACTGGATATATTTAATTTTATTTCTTCATCTTATTTTATGTTTATTATTTATTTTCTACTACTGGTTTTTTTTCTTATGCTCACTTTTACTGGTTTGTTCAAGTTGTCATTTATTGTATTCGTTTTCTTCCTAAATTAATTTGGAAGTCCCAGAGTCGTCACTTTCCGTTAATTCTTACGTTCCTTTTCCTCTTATTCCATGTCATACTAACATATGACTTAACTATTACTGGCTGAAACTTTTAGAATCCTCTTATTCCTTCCAGCACTTCCCCTACTCCCCACCAGTTGATAAGGTTTCTTTCAATAATAATCAGAATTCAGCATTAAAAAGAAAAAAGACTAGATACCTTAAATTACTGGCCAATTATGTAATCTAATTTTCATCCATGGTATCTTCCCACCACACTTAGGAGACCAGACTTTCTCTCTTTATGAAAAATCAAGGAATAAATTCTCTCACTGTCCTGAAACACTTGAAATATATGAGAATAGGAAAGTGAGGATGGCTTTATATTAGCCAGCTTTTCCATTATTTCAGATCATTAGAATGTCCTAGAATTGCCACGTTTCAACAACCCTGTTTTCGTTCAAAGAAGACAAAGTTCATACCAGTAAACTTGAAAGTGTTTTGGGAAACTTGGTGATTGAGCTCACACCCAATAAACACTCGAACTTGCTGCCAGCTAGTGGTAAACCTTGTGGGTGCTATCTGGGATTTTCAGGAAGTCTGGGTTCTGGAACTATGTGAAACATTACAAAATACACCAAAAATGCTTGAAAACTATTGAAAAGCTAATGCTAATACAAACAAAACTTTCATCACTCAGATTTGGATTTAAAAGTCATCAATCTAACCACCTTTCAGCTATCAGAAAGGTGTGGGCTATCAAAGGCAAAGTTCATTACTCAGCCCTCAGGTAGCACATCAGATGGATTTGTAAAAATACATTTTTTAAAAAAAGAAGAAGAAGGAGAGAAGCAGGAGCAAAGAGAAGATAAAAAACAAACTAAATGTAGCTGTGTTTCTGCAGTATAGAATGTATAGTGTACCAACAAGTGGCTAATTTTATACATTGAAAAAAGGCTACAATTCTTAACTTCCTTATAGATAAAACAAAATAATTTAGGAAAATAAAAAATGCTTTCATTTCCATAACACAAAGATAACCACTATTAATAGTTTGGTGCATTTCCTTCTAGTGTTTTTAAGATTGACACATACATACATACATACATAATATTTATGTGTGTATTAATTGACTTATAACTCATCTCTTCATAATGTTAATGTGTGTATTCATCATAGAAACTTAATAATATAGATAATCAAAAGCAAAACCAGCTCTAGTCCCACCTCAAAGAGAAAACTACTGTCAAAAATTTGAGGTATATTTTTCCAGTTCTCCATCTATGAATATATGCCCCTTTTTATTTGGAAACCTTGTAAATAAATCTTTGCAAACATCCTAAAATTTCTTGAGATTAAATTCCTTTAAGAATCCTTTAAGCAGAGTTGCAAAATGGAAGATATTTTGTTTTGTCACATTTCCTTCCAGAATATTGTAATTTGAACTACCACAAACAGCATTTGAGAATGTTATTTTATCATCCATTTTTGGTACAGAAAAAAAAGAGCATCTCATTATTATGGTTTGTATTTCACTCCTTTACCACTGAGAGTGAACATTTTGTATATCTGTTATCTATCTGCATTTGAAATGTGCCTTAGGCAAAGATTTCTAAATTTTTCTGAAATTAAAAGATGTGTACTATCTTTCTAACTATATTTCCAAAATACCCCACATTTTTTTTATAGCTAATGGACACATGTATAAGAAAAAGTTGATGAAGGGCATAAAGAGGCACAGTGAAAAGACTTAGTCTGAAACCCTTATTTGCATTGTTAAAATATGAATCCTCCTTTCCCGTGTAAGGGAGTATTTATGCTTCCTTCAGTAGATCTGCATTTTACTAGGTATATACCAAGTCATTCCTTGTACTAAGTTTTGGCAAAGAGTATTAAACGTCATTGGATTTTTCTAACTCAGTCCCAAAGAAACAAAATTAAAAATACAAAACAAAAGGTAAAGGATGAAGGCTGTCAGATAACAATTTTTGTCAAAAGCGGAGACATAATTTGAAAGTATAGTCAACAAAAATAACTTTTGTTTTGCCGAATATTAAGTCAGTCATCTCTAGCTCTAGCTTCTCAATATTCCCAACATACAATTGGAGGAAATGAGTTCTAATTTTTATTCTCGTATTAACTGGACATGACTGGTATTTTGGTGTTTCTTGAAAATCTTTACAAGAATACTAAGAAATGAAGGAAATATTTTTTATTGTGCTAAAACACATGCTCAGTAAATAAGAACAATAATATAGCAAAGTGAATGTGTAGTCTAGTTTTAGAATCATTCAATTTTACTGTATTCCTTTCCTGTCCCTTACTTAGGAGGTAATGTTTCTGTCAATAAACTAGACACTATTTTAGAAAATATGGGAATCAACATCACAGAAAAAGAATTCATGGATCTAATAGAAAGACTGCCAGATGATGGTAAACACTGTAATCACACCTATATTTTTGAGGGGTACTTATTCTTTTTTCCCATCTTTATTGAGATATAATTGACATATAACATTGTGTAAGTTTAAGATGTACAACCTGTTGATGTGATACACTTTTTTATTGCAAATGATTATCACCATAGCATTAATTAATACGTCCACCATGTCATCTAATTATTCTTTTTATAGTGAAAATATTTAAGATCTACTCTCTTAGCAACTTTCAAGTATATAATACAGTATTATTAACTATAATCACCATTCTGTACATTAGGTCCTCAGAATTTATTCACCTTATGACTGGAAGTTTGTACCCTTTGATCAACGTCTCCCCTGGTAACCACCGTTCCACTCTCTGTTCCTATGAGTTCAGCTTTTTTAGATTCCATTATTTATATACATACATATAAAAATTGATGCCCAGTATTTGTCTATCTGACTTATTGCACTTAGCATAATGCCCTCAGAGTCCATCCATGTTGTCACAAATGGCAAGATTGCCTTCTTTCTCATGGATCACTAATTTTCCATTGTATATAATATACCACATCTTATCCATTCATCTGATGACAGACACTTAGGTTGTTTCCATACATTGGCTATTGTGAATAATGCTGCAATGAACATGAGAGTACAGATATCTCTTTGAGATCCTGTTTTCATTTCCTTTCTATATGTATATCTAGAAGTGGAATTGCTGGATCATATAGTAGTTCTATTTTTAATTTCTTGAGAAACTTCCATACTGTTTTCTTTAGTGTCTGTACCAACAGACTGTACCCAACAGTGAACAAGGGTTCCCTTTTCTTCACATCCTCACCAGTATTTGTTACCTCATGACTTTTTTATTATGGCCATTCTTATGGGTGTGAGGTGATACCTCATTTTGGTTTTGATTTGCATTTCCCTGATGATTAGTGATGTTGAGCACCTTTTCATGTACCTGTTGGCCATCTGTGTGTCTTCTTTGGAAAGATGGCTATTCACTTCCTCTGCCCATTTTTTAATTGGATTGTTCAGTATATGCATTTCTTATTTTTTTGGATATTAACTCCTTATCAGATATATGGTTTGCAAATATTTTCTCCCATTCCATAGGTTGCCTTTTCATTTTGTTGATTGTGTCTTTTGCTCTGCAGAAGCTTTTTAGTTTGATATAGTCTCACTGGTTTTTTTGTTTTGTTTTGCTTTGCTTTGCTTTTGTTTTTTGTGCTTTTGATGTCCTATCCAAAAAAATCATTGCCAAGACTCATGTCAAGGAGCTTTTCCCTATGTTTTCTTCTAGGAGTTTTATGGTTTCAGGTCTACACATAAGTCTTTAAACCATTTCAAGTTAATTTTTGTGAGTGGTATAAGATAGTAATCCAATTTCATTGTTTTGCATGTGATTATCCACTTTTCCCCGTCTATTTATTGTAGAGACTATCCTTTCCCTATTGAGTATTCTTGGCTGCCTTGTTGACAGTCTACTCTATATGCAAGGGTTTATTTCTGAGTTCTTGATTCTATTCAGTTGGTCTTGTGACTAATTTTATGCCAGTACCATACTATTTTGATTAGCTTTGCAGTATTATTTAAAATCAGGAAGTGTGATGCCTCTAGCTCCATTCTTCTTTCTCAAGATTACTTTGGGTATTCAGGATCTTAAATCCTAAAAAGAAAATTTTAGGATTTTCTTTTTAAGACTGTGAAAAATGCCATTAGGATTTTGATAGGGATTGCATTGAATCTATAGATGGCTTTGGGTAGTACAGACATTTTAACCATACCGTGTTTCCCTGAAAATAAGACCTAGCCAGACAATCAGTTCTAATGCGTCTTTTGGAGCAAAAATTAATATAAGACCCAGTCTTATTTTACTATAAGACCAGGTATAATATAATATAATATAGTGTAATATAATACAGTATAATATAATATACTGGGTCTTATATTAATTTTTGCTCCAAAAGATGCATTAGAACTGATTGTCCGGCTAGGTCCTAATTTCTGGGAAACACGGTATTAATTTTTCCAACCCATGAACATGGGATGTCTTTCCATTTGCTTGTGTCTTCTTCAGTTTCTTTCATTAAAATCTTGTAGTTTTCATTGTATAGATCTTTTACCTCCCTAGCTAAAATTTACTCCTAAGTATTTTATTTTTTGCGTGTGTGCTATTGTGAATGAGAATTTTAAATTTCTTTTTCAGATATTTTGGTTGTTAGTGTTTAGAAACACAACTGATTTCTGTATGTTGATTTTGTGCCCTGCATCTTGACTGAATTCAGAGAACTGATTAGTTCTAACAGTTTTGTGGTGGAGTCTTTAGAATTGTCTGTATATAAGATCATATCATCTGTGAATGACAATTTTACTTTTTCCTTTCCTATTTGGATGGCTTTTTTATTTCTTTTTCTTACCTGATTGTTCTGGCCTGGACTTCAGTACTATGTTGAATAGGAGTGGTGAGAGTGGGCACCCTGGTCTTATTTCTGAGGCTCATTTTTTTAACAGGCTTCTCTTTCTCCCTTCAAAACTGGATTAAGTGAGTATTTTTCAACGAAATAGGAATAGTAAAGCTAGATATTGATCCTGAGCCCTTCTGATCAGGTGTGTGTGTGTGTGTGTGTGTGTGCGTGTGTGTGTGTGTGTACAAAGTACTTCTTGGCATCTTACCCTCAGGAACTTATGATTTTAGGAGTATTAGAAATAATACAAGAGTGTGGACATGCTGGAGCAGCGATGGATTGGCACCCCTGACCAAATCATAAGTGGAGAATGAATATGCCCAGAGGCAGCTTTAAGGTTCCAAACTGAATCTTGCCTCATGGAGTAATAGCATCTTTTAACAGCTTTCTTGACCTCCCAATTCAGTGTTTCTCAAACTTGCAATTTTATATACTGCTTAAAATGTATCTGTTGACCTCCAGTAGCTTCAGACTTTAATTTGAGAAATGCTGACTAAAGAAACTGTTTTGTCATCACACTTGGGGGTTTAACTAAATACATACACATGATGATTTTCATGTTGGCGACCTGAGAGCACGTGACAGGCATACCAACACTGTCCTTGAAGAGGATTGCTTGCGGCCACAGTGATCATAAGCCCAGAGGGACAGTGAGCACTGACAAAATAGACACATCATTTCTAAACGACATTTGAAATTCTCAAAAAATGTCAGACCCCTGCCTGAGAAAGACCACCCTAATAAATAACATTGTTCTGAAAGGAAGGAGAGTGCTCTAAACCTTGCTCATGCCCTGTGCTGGGTGAATTTTGGTAGAGTGAAATGCAGAGGCTATGTTAATTCAATTGATGAGTCTCTGACATGACAAAAATAAACTTCTAGGGAATTGCTTTCAGGTGGTTGAGTTTGGGGTTTCTGTTTCACAATTTAGGGATTTTATATCATTTTTCTAAAAATATTTTGGTGCTTTTTATCTTCAAGATAATGGGAAGTTTCATTTAAATGTGTTGATGCATGAAGTTGAAAATGTTACAGGTGAGTGAGATGTTACAATGAGGATATATTATGTGGTCTTAAAGTTTTACATGGAACTCTATTCTTAACACAGTAGTGTTTCCTCCCTTCATTCATTCATTTAACAACTAATTTATTCAGCACTTACTACATTCCAGGCATGGTTATAGGCACTTTGATACATCAGTAAACAGAACAAAGACCACTGACCCCATGGGGCTTACATTCTAGCAGGGGAACATGCAGTAAACAATAAACATAATAAATAAGTATATTTTATAGTATGTTAGAAATGCTATAGAAAAAAATGAAAAGGAGACTATAGTAAAAGACAGAGAGAGCAAGGTATGTGGGTGGAAGGGGCAATTGTGGTTTTAAATAGATAATCAGGCCTCCTTGAAAAGATATTTGAACAACTACTTGAAGGAGGTGAAGGTTTGGGCCATGTGGAGACTTCTAGAAAAAGAGTTTTCCTGGCAGAGAGGACAAAGACTAAGGTCTAAAGGCAGGAGTATTCAAGGAATAGCAAAAAGGACAATGTAGCTGAAGCTGAGTAAGAAAAAAAGTAATAGGAAATGAGAAGAGAGAGGTGATGGATGCAAGATTAGTCAGGGCCATCAAAACCCTCCTAGGACTTAAGCTTTTTTTCTGAGAGAAATGGAAAGCCATTGCAGGATTTGGAGAAGGGGCATGATGTGATCTGACCTGTTTTCATCAGATCTTTCTGGATTCTATGTGGAAAATAGATAGGGGATAGGGTCAGGGGAGTGGAGGGAAGAAACCAAGGGTAGAAACAAGGAAATCATTTCGGGGGCTTTTAGAGCAATCCATGTTAGAAATGATAGTGATTCATACCAGGGTAGAAAGCAATGAAGATGATGAAAAGTAGTTGGATTCTGGATATATTTTAAAAGGAGTCATTGTGGTGATGGATGTTAACTAGACTTATGGTGATCATTTCATAATTTATACAAATATTGAATCATTATGTTGTATACCTGAAACTAATGTAATGTTATATGTCAACTATATCTCAATAAAAAAATAAAGGGAGTCAACAGGATTCCCTGATGGATTAGATATAAAGTACTAGATAAAGGGATAAGTCAAGAATAATTCTAAGGTTTTTGTCCCACACAACTAAAGGATGGACTTGCCATTAACTGAGGTAGAGAAAGTTGCCAGAAATACACATTTGGGTGGAAGAAAATTAGGAATTCAGTTTGGGACATTTTGAGATAACTAATAGATGCCCAAATAAAGATGTCAATTACTAGATGCCCAAATACTAGACAGTCACAAATTCAAGAAAGGTATCTTGGCTAAAAATATAAAATTGAAGGCCATAGGCATAGAGATGGTATTTAAAGCCACCAGAATGAATAAATTCACCCAAGGAGTGAGAATAGATGGAGAAGGGCAGAGGACTAAGGAGTGAATCCTGGAGCATTTCAACATTAAGGAGTGTAAAGGAGACCAAGAAGCAGTGGCCAGTGAGGGAGGTAGAAAGCCAAGAGAATATGGTGTCCTAAAAGCCAAATAAAGAATATTAGCTTGGGTACCCCAGACACAAACCCCGAGACAAGGATTACACATGCAGGTAGTTTATTAAGAGGCAGTGCCAGAAATACAGAGGAATGGAGAAGTGAAACATGAATGAAGGCAGCAAATAAAGTTTGTATTTATCAAGCAAGTTACCAGTGAAGGTAACTGGAACCGAATCCCATTGGGTGATGTCTGGGAAATGGTGTAGAACAGAGCCTCAGGGAGGAGTGAGGGAGCTAGGTTATTTTTACACGCACTGTTATCAGTCATTGGTTGAGAACTGCCGAAGGGAGAGGGAGGCAATGTTACAGCACTGGTGTTTCCTGCCAGCTAAGCATAGGCAGAGAAAACTGTCAGCCAAAGAAATCCCTCAGACAAAGAGAGATATCAGCAATGGGAAGTTGGGCTAGCATGCAATGAAATAGTGTTAAAGGGCCTCTACAACATATGCTGTAAGTATCAGCCAGGAGAGCAAATCAAGAGTCAAATGCTACTGGTAGATATAGTAAGATAAAAACTGAGAGTTAGTTAACTGTTGCATATAGCAACACAGAGGTCACTGTGGTAGCAAAAGATTAGTTTCAGGTAGTGAGGGTGAAAAGAAGCTCGATTGGAGCGAGTTTAAGAGAAAATGGGAGGATATGATTTAGAAACAGTATGGATAGCAGAGGAATTTTGCTGGAAAAAGGAGCAAAAAAATGGAATAAAAGGTAAGTAAATTGGTGAAAGTTGTGTCAAGAGAAGGCTTTTTAAAGATATAAAGGAAGTTATTATATGATCAAGTGGAAGTGGAGGAAGTAGTGGTTTGAAAAGAGAACATGTGAGGTAGTCAGAAAGAAGAGTGGGAAAGTTAATGGACTTGCAAACTATATGTGGGGACAGAGCCAGGAGTGCAGTTTCCATGCTCTCAGCCTCACGTGGAAAGGTGCTGGTTCAGATAGTAAATGGCCGTCAACTATGATTGGATGGCCATCAGCTGTGGCTAGTTGGCCATCAGCTGTAACCAGTGAGCCATTGGCCACTAATATAACTGCCGTGGCTACGCTAGCAGGAAATGGGGGCTAGCAAGAAGATGGTGGCTGGCAAGTGCAGATTGCAATTAGCACGGCGGATTGCAGCTAGCAAGTGAGGTTGGTTGGCAGAGAGAAGTGGACGGCAGGTTGCAGATAATGTGGCTCCTGCTTCCTGTGTCTCCAACCCCGCTGCCAGCAAGAATATAGTGGTATGACTCCCCTATCTATGGCTGCCTGGGTGTTCCTTTTTGGCCTCAGCATATCCTGCATCCTTATGTGGGGAGCGGGACCAGAGACCCCGCCTGACACCCTGCATGACAGTATAGTATATGCGTAATTGCCCAGCAGAATTAAGGGCCCACTTGAGGTTCACAGTCATCAATTTAAAGTGAGAACAGTCAGCATAGTTCACTTCCTCTCTTGTTCAGCTGCATGGCTATAGGCACAGAGTAAACAGAAACTTGTATTTAACCAGGAATGGGATTTTGCCAAGTGAGTGTATTGAAAGCAAGAGTAGAGCAATTTAAATCCAATCTCCCACAAATGTAAACACAGTTACCACTTTCTTTGCTCGCCATTGCTTCTTTCTTCTACTCTTTTTTGAGTTCAGTTTCATTCTTCCTGAAATACATCCTTCTTAGTAATTTCAACAAGGGTCAGTCCTTGAATCACGGTTTGACCATAGCTAGACTTGTAGATTGTCATTTTACTCTAGAACTCTGAAGTCTGCTGCTAGTATCTCTGAAGAGTGTAATGAAATTGGTTCCCCAAGATTGAAAAACTGAAAACTGGATTCAGCTGCTGCTCTAAGAAGGCACTTCATCTGCCAGCGTTTCAGACTCTCTCTCTCAGTTTCTCTAGAGCTCCCTATTGGCATAATTTAATACGGAGCTGGGTAGCAAACAGAAATGTGGCTTATTTTACCCAGTCCCAGCCTAGCATCACAGCAGAGTACAGAAGGATAGGACGGAAGCTGAAAGACAATAATTAAATATATGGAACAGCCTGCTCTTTGGGCTACTCAGATGCAGACCTTTCTACATATATTTGAACTTAACTTCCATATAACAACAAAACAACTATGTGGTTCCAGCTAATAAGACACAGTCCCAGCATTTTTTAAAACATTGTTCTTATCATTTAGATTTTGGTTTAGGAAACTGGGACCTCTTCAGTCATAAGTCCCAAAGGATAAACAAGTTCTTCTGTCCCTTTGGGAGAAATCTATGGTTTAAGCTGGAAGAAGATGAAAGCACAGAAGGGTAGGAAAACTGAAGAAAGAAGAGAGGAAGCTGAATTAGAGAAGAGAAAATGGGGGAAAAAGCTGAGTGTATTTCAGCACAGCACCCTGTATTTTACCCAGTGGATAGGTTCACTACACGGAGTTTTCTAAATACTTTTCATTTCATTGAGAATGAATTGTGATAAATGTTTAAATTTTTCTCTCCTGAAAGTAAACACTTTGATTATTATGAATTATGAAAAACTCAACAGTGTTTTATCTTACAGCTGATAAAAAGGTATTTGAGAAAGAATTACTGGAGGGTGTGAAATCCTTGAAAGGTGAGGGAGAAAAAGGATAAGCATATATAAAATCTGAGATTGTTGTAATTGGTTTTTCTGATTATATAATCAGAAAATGATGCATTTATTCAACAAATATCCAACTGTCCACTATGTGCTGGATATTTTTAAATAATCTGGAATATATAGAGTTGCATACAAAAAAAAATGTAATTACCCATAATTCCAAGTAATATTTATCTTTTTTATTGTAGTTCTCTCTGTTCTTTATCCTATGTATATGTGTGCATTGTTAAACTCTTACTGTATGTTTTATGTATCCTGCACTTAATCCTAAATTTTTACTGTAAGAATTTGACCACGCCATTTAAAATTATTTGTAAACATAATTTTTAATGATTATATCATCGGGTTATATTGTAATTTACTTAATGATTCTTTTCTTGTTGAACATTTAGGTAGTCTCCAATGTTTTGCTCTTAAATATCTGTGTTCTTTGTACATAAATCTTAATTCAACTTTATAGTCATTTTCTTTGGATAGATTCTTCCAACTGGAATTATTATATCAAAGGATCTTAACATGTTTAAGGCTTTGTTTTATAGAAGCAAATAAGAGTACCCGTTACCATTATGCCCTGGCCACAATAAATTGTTTTCACATTTTTTGATCCTTGCCAATTTGATAGATGAAAAATGGAATCAAATTATTGTTTTGATTTTTTTGTTACCAATGAACTTGAAAATGTTTTTATATCATTATGTCTTTCAATCTTTTAATTACTTGTCTGATCTTTTGCCCATTATCCTCTTAGAGTCTGAGCATTTTCCTATTAATTTAAGTTGATTGTTTGCATTTTTATATTATGTTGTATTTTTTATAACAGCTTTATTGAAATATGATTCACATACCATACAATTCATCCACTTAAAGTGTTCAATTCAATCATTTTTAGTAAATTGACAGTTGTGCAACCATCACCACAATTGATTAGAACATTTTCATCACCCCAAAAAGAAACACTGTACCCATTATCAGTCACTCCCCAACAACCTAAGCATCTAGAAATCTACTTTCTGTCCATTATGTTGTATTTTGATATACAGATATTTTTCATTTTTTTGTCTTTAATCATATCAGTCATTCCTTCTGTGATTTCTTCTTGTCTTTTTGTATTTAGAAAATCTCTTACTATCTAAAAGCATAAAAAATTATGTACACTTTATCCTTGTTTTCCTAAGATTACACTTTCTACATTTAATTAAATGCATCTGAAATGTATACATTGACTGTAAATCCTCATATTTTTATAATGATTTGCTCAAAACTACAGCAATAGTTTTCAATTATTCTGCCTCATTAACTAGTTTTTCTTTATGTATAATTTTCTTTATGTATAATTACATTAAGAAGGTAATTTATTGTTAGTGTCACAAGTTTCAAATCTTACTTTTTGACCAGAATAACATGAGTTACCTATTGTCTTTTCCTAATTTACTAGAGTAACCAAACTCTCTACTTTTTTTCCGCCAGTATAAACTTCTTCCAGAAGTTTAGATACGGAATCATGTTCTTTTCCTGACTCCCACACTATTTGCTATAAATAGCTTCTTTGTTATTTCATTGCTAGATAGGGTTTGATGGCCTGCATTTTTCATTTTGTGACTTCCTTATCTATTTCTTCTTGTTTTTATTAAGGAGGAAAGTTTAGTGTCAGTGACCTAAGAAATACTCCACAAAACACTGGGTTTAGACTGGAAGCAAATGAAATCCAGGACAAGCAGACCCACCTATCAGTTGCTGGTGAGCATTTAAGACACCTTTATCCTGTAGACAATGAGTAGTCTACTCTGAAAGCTGTGAGGAAACACACATTGGGGAGAGAAAAACTGGAGGCAGGGATACAATTTAGAGGTTTTTGCTGAAGTCCAAATGATAGAGCCTTATAAGGTCCAGATGATAAGGGTCTTATTTAAGGAACCACACTGGGGATATAGTGGGGAGACTGACTTAATGTGGTAGTGGGAAGGGAGGGAGACACTTAAAGTGTGAACCAGAGGTTTATGGCTTATGATTGCCACAAAACCAAAAACGGAGTGGGGGGGCACAGAAGAAGGAGCAGAATAAAGAGAAAAATAATATTTAGGACGTAATTAAATTGAGGCAATCACAGGACATTTAGATACTGGGTTTCAGATATTTGAAAATGCATTCCTTGATTATTAATGTTGTTATTCTTTAAGTATTAGGTTGGTGCAAAAGTAATTGCGGTTTTGGCAATTATTTTTAACTTTTTAAACTGCAGTTACTTTTGCACCAACCTAATACATTGTCTTCGAACCATGAGAACCACCAGCAAAGTTGAAACAATGCCTCAGAGTATCCCTGTGAGCACAGGAATACCAAAAGAATAGAAAGATGTAATAAAGGAATATTTGAGAGATAAGGAATGGAGTTAAAGAGTAGGATAAGGAAAAAAGATGAGAGGAAAAGGTGAGGGAAGAGTAAGAGAAAAGAAAAAGGATAGGAAAAGATGATATAAAGATATATACTTGAGGAGAAAGACTGACTATTTTTTTAAAAACAGCATAACTGAGATGGTATCAGGACAGAGTTGAAAGGACCGAGACTGAAGAAAAGGAGGGAAATGGTTTCTTTCTTCACCCGCAGCTGAGCTTGGCAGCTAACATTAGGATGCAAATCACTAAGAATCTTGACTGGCATGAGGGCTGGTTTTAGGTTTCATTACAATAGCATGGAGCCCCAAGGACCAGAAAGAATATCTTTTACTAGGGCAGGACTTCATTATTTAAGGATCGAGGTTCGGAGTTTTAAATACTTTTCTTTTATTGATTCTTCCAACAAATATTTATTGAGTGCCAATAACATACCAGAATTATATCGGTATTGCTTTATTTACTGGGTAAATGTTTATACTATCTCTGCAATGTATTTACTAAAACTGAAACTGTTTAGGGTACAGGAGGAACAAAGATATGATGTTTGCCCCGAGAAGCAAATACAGTCTAGAGGGAAATGAAAAAATACAAGAGAGCTAGTAAAGTTTGAGGATGAGGAACTCCTAGGCGAAGTGATAAATATATACTGAAGTTGGATTAGGCAACAAAAAGCAAACTGAATCTTGTCTATTGTGTGTACCCTCTAACCTAGTGGTTTGCAAACTTTTTGGCCTCAGAACTTCTTCACACTCTTAAAATTTTTTGAGGATGTTAAACAGCTTTTCTGTTTTTGTGGATTAAATCTATTAATATTGTATTAGAAATTAAAACACATATTAATATTTATTAATTTATTTTAAAATAATAAATATTAATACATGTTAAATAAAAAAACTTTGTTTTGCAAAATAATTGTATTTTCCAAAATAAAACAAAAAATTTAGTGAGAAGAGGAACATTGTTTTACATATTTATAAATCACTTTAATGTCTGTCTGGTTTCTCATATTTGCTTCAGCATTAAATCTATTGGGATATGTTGTTTTGGTTGAAGTACATGAAGACAATTTGGCCTCACACAAATGTATGTAGTTGGCAAAGAAAGGAGTATTTTAATAGCCTTTTCAAATAATTGGGTATTCTTCTTTGATATTACCCCAAAACCCATCAAGTGGTAGATTTTTAAAGTTCAGTTGTAATATAGGATCAGAAACCATATCAATGAACTTTTTCTACTTAGTTACATTAAAATCTGTTCATGCTTTGGTCATTTGGAAAATATCGGCTCACTGAATTATTCAGATTTCCCAAGTATTGGCACATTTCATTATTCAATATTTATTTTAAAAAATCATATTTGTTAATATCATCACCAATCTCATCAAAAAAGTAGTTAAGCATTGGGAAGCTATCAAGTCACAGTACAAACGTCAGGTTTCCAAATTTTAGTTGAAAACTTGAACTATACTATTAAAACATTTACTCTTAGTTGTTTCCTTAAAATGACAGACTGACTTTGTTCATTTCAAAATGTTTCCCAAATTCCAAACTCTGAATAACTATATTTTTTCCATCAGGCATTTTCTCAAGCGAAAATGGTGTTTCATGAAAAAGTAGCTAGTTTATTGGCAACTCTATCACACAAGTTCTTTTCCCCAAGAAATCATTGTATTTTAGTGTGTAGTTGAGGTGCTTTATGCACACTTCTTACTTTACTATACAGGATATTTAAAGGATATGTTCTCAAGGATTAAGATTTAATATTTTTAATAACTTTTGCTGCTTTACCAAGGACATTCTTAAGTGGAACACGATTTTACTACAAGCATGTGCAGTGACGAACACAGTGACTGCTGGTAGTGTGTTGCCACGGCCTTAATTCATGAGAAGATGCCAGCGCTTTTACCTACCACCACTTTTTCACCATCAGTACAAATGTCAGCACATGAAAAGGCAAAGGGTATTGTATTGGGTGACTCCTGGGGTCCATTGACCACACATTGAGAACTGCTGCTCTAACCCATCTCAGCCTTCCACTCAGTGCAAGAGAATTATGTCTGACAGGAGGAGAACTGGACTATGCAATGGAGCTGACTTCAAACAAACAAACAAAAAACTCATTCACCATAATACTCTAAAGATTTTTAACAGCAAACAGCTTATGAAATAAGCTCCTGCTCATACATACCTCAACCCACTAACCAAAAAATGTTTTTTAAAAGATATGTTGGGGATGCCACTTGCAGGACTTAGCCAGGCCTGGGAATGCCACACACTTAAGGAGCTGAATGAAAAATGAAAAAAAAAAATTATTTCATTCATAAGGGAACATTTAAGAGAAAATTTAAGAAAGTCAAATGATGAGGATAGAATGGTTGCAAGACAGAGAGCTAATAACCCTAAGGTAGAAAAAGCCCTCATACATTGATTAAAAAAAAAACATATTGAGCGTAGAAAAATAGGCAAATATACAAATAGGTAATTCATAAAAGAGGAAATGTAAATGCCCAATAAAATATTGGAAGATGTTTAACCTCTCTAATAATGATGGAAGTTCAAAAGAAAACAAGATACAGAACTATTTTTACTCATCAGACAAACAAACGTTAACAAGACTGAGAACATTTAGTTCTGGTGAGAGTATGGGAAAGGGGCTTAATGATACGTTTTAGGTAAGAGTTGCCATCACTATAGACCCACTTGGAAAAGTCATTTAGCAGTACCTATTGGGGGAAAAAAATCTTCCCTTTTCTCTGGTAAATCCAGCCGCCATTCCTCATCTGTAGTATACAGTATTTCTTTGTGCAGAGAAAGAAATGTTCTGCCATTAACTTGTTGACAAATAATTTAACCTGACTGAATTTTAGTGTCTCCGTATGGAAAATTAGGCATTGAACTAAAAGGTTCTCTAGGGTCGCATCTTGCTCTGAAATTAACATAGATAAGCCAGGTGATATACTTAATGCAATAAATGGTAGTCATGACAACGGTAGTGGTGGTGGTCAAGATGATGGGAAAGATGGAGAAGATGTTGAAGAAGAACAAAAGGAAGAAGAAAAGGAAATTCTATAATCTGTTAATCATTTTTGCCTGTTATGAAAATATAAATCCTAATAGAAGAAATATTTGTTTATTAATTATGACCTTTATAGTAAATAAATAAGGTAAGATGCAACTCAGAGCATTTTATAAGAAATAGCACTGGTCTCACTGTCTTCCTCCTCCATTACCGTCCTTATTCTTGGTGTCTTCCATATAGACCAGGGGCTTTTGACTTTACTGTTTCTTCATGATGCTTGGGTTGTGGGGTTCTATGTGAAAATTTCTAAAACCACACTTACTAGAGATATAGAGAAACTCTAATATACAAGTTCTGACAATTAAGTTCACAAACTTGTTGCAACAATGTTGCTAACCTTTTTTGATATCAGAAGGATTATTCATTATGAATTTGTACCAACTGGACAAACAGTTAACCAAGTTTACTATTTGGAAGTGCTGAAAAGGCTGCGTGAAAAAGTCAAATGACTTGAACTTTCGCCAACAATTCATGGCATCATGACAATGCACCAACCAGCTCACACGGCATTGTCTGTGAGGGAGTTTATAACCAGTAGACAAAAAACTGTATTGGAACACCCTCCCTACTCACCTGATCTGGTCCCCAGTGACTTCTTTCTTTACCCGAAAATAAAGAAAATATTGAAAGGAAGACATTTTGATGACATTCAGGACATCAAGGGTAACACGACGATAGCTCTGATGGCCATTCCAGAAAGAGTTCCAAAATTGCTTTGAGGGGTGGACTAGGTGCTGTCTTTGATGCATAGCTTCCCAAGGGGAGTACTTCGAAGGTGACCATAGTGATATTCAGCAATGAGGTATGTAGCACTTTTTTTAGGATGAGTTCACAAACTTAATTGTCAGACCTCGCATCATAGCAGCATTATTCATAATAGCCAAAAGGTGGAAGCAACCCAATTGTCCATCAACAAATAAATTATTATTCAGCCTTAAAAAGGAAGGAAATTCTGACACAAGTTACAACATGAATGAGCCTTGAGGACATCATTGTTAAGTGAAATAAGCCAGTCACAAAAAGACAAATACAGGGGAGGGGGAAAAAAAAAGGACAAATACAGTATGATTGCATTTACATGAGGTTTCTAGAGCTGTCAAATTCATGGAAACAGAAAGTAGAATGGTAGTTGCCAGGAAGGGGAAGGGTAATTGGGGATTTATTGTTTTATGACTATAGAGTTTCATTTTTGTAAGATGAAAAAGTTCTGGAGATTGTGCACAATAATGTGAATATACTTAACAATACTGAACTGTACACTTAAAAATGGTTAAGATAGTAAAATTTATGATATATGTATTTTACCACAATTTAAAAAAGAAATTAATAATAATAATTTTCAAATTCTATTTCTCAACCACCCCATCCAATTATCCCCACTTTAAACCTTGGTAGGCCCTAACATAGCAGGCCCTTATTAAATATTTGTTTAATTAATTTGTAAATTAAACTTCCCTTTCTTTCCCTCTGTATCCCTGACCAGAATGGGAGACAATGTACCAAGTTTGGAAAGACTAGGGAAAAGTCAAATTATGCTCATAATAATAGGAAACCGCTAGAATTGGAGCCACTAAGTGAAGCCTGAAACAATAGTGAGGGCTCCCGCTAAGTCTATGGTGTCAGAGGTAGCTGTGCTTACCTCACTCCTGTGCTGGAGGATTTACAATACCCTGAGACACGTTAGATCTTGAATATTAAAGTTGCTGATTAAAACAGTCATAATCCTTTCTTCAGTTGCTCTTTTTAAATCAATAATACTGTAGACTGACTACAAACCTGGAAGAGTGTGATTTTTTTGGTGCCTCTTCCTAGGCTTAAACAATTTATGAAATTGTTCTTAATCACCAATCAAGGCAGTTGGGTAAAATTTTGTACTTGAACAACTTTCAATCCACTACTGTTGAATATGGAATATATTACTATAGTATTTAAAAAACAAAACTTCCCCTTCCCTAAAATCCCAACAGTGTCAAATGTTCTGATTCTGTAAATCACACCCACGGGTGCTGAAGGAACTACATTGAAAACACTGTGGCTCTAAAGCTAGAAGGAGATGGGGGTCATTCTTCCCCTGGGCCTGAGCCTGAGAACTGAATGAGGTCACAGTTGTGTGATGGAACAAACCCTTTATGGGATTCTTATCTGATTGAAGCCCAGAGAAGTAGAAAGTAGCACAACATAAAAGTAGATAAATATCCGGATTTTGTGGGAATCTACCGAGTCTTTTTTTTTTTTTTAAATCTATCATCTCTGTGAGAGATTGAAGGTAGTTTTTTAAAAGTAATGACAGTTTTGATCCAGGAGGATGACTTCACAGTGCCTTCTAAGCGCCTAAATTACTGAGCTTCTCCGGAGTTCCCAGCTGCAGTAGGTTTCCAGACTTTGAGCACATGTAATTGTTTAGAAGCAAACGCTTTCTAGGCTCTGAGATGAAGGCCTGGGAAAATTGATCAAACTCTGACTGAACACTCAGAGACTTTTTCTTTATGGTTTAATAGTATATGATTGTTTTCTATTCCTAAGTCAGCAGCCCAGTTTTCTTGTTAGTGAACCACCTTATACACTTTACGTTAGGAAAAGACAATTGGGGAGAGAAAAGCAGCAATAAAAGGGGGAAGCCCCACCAACCTAGCTTCTGGTCCATAGCCCCTACTTCTCAAACTAGACAGAAGTGGAAAGGGAAGGACTAGGGAGGCCATAGCAATAAAGTCCATTCAGGAGCGGTTAGGGCAGCAAAACAGCACTGGAAGTTTGCTTAGAGATCTTGGAATAGAAAAAGCGGTCCTTCCTGATGGCCTTCCAACTTTGCACAAACCTCTAACTTGAATTTACACATATTACTATTCCTTGCGGCCCTGGACTTCAAACTCCCGGTCTTGAGCTGGGAAGGTTGCAAAAGAATATAGAGAAATTAATCTGTGATTTGATCCTTAATTGTACCTTCTGAATTTCAGACAGAGTTACTGACAACATGGCAGTTTCTGACAGTAAGTCAAAACTTAAGCTGAATCCTCTAACAAAAGTACCCAACTCCCATGGCAAGAGGTAAGCAATGAATTAAGGTATTAAGGTGATAGATATATTAAGATAAAGAATTATTAAGGTGATGAATATATTAAATACTCATAAAGGCTATGGTGAAACAAATTAGAATGCTCTTAAAATATCTATTCTGTGATAGATTTAGTTATAAAACAAACATCTGAATTGAAGGTAAACACGTTTATGAAGAGAAAATATATATGTCCTTTTTCATTGGAGAGACAAAGAGTTCTTCCTGTTCTCCCAAATGAGAGGCTATTTTTGTGTGAGGGGACAGAATACCTTAGAGGGCTTAAGAAGTGGTCAGTTATAAATTAAGATATTTTGAGTGCCAGAATAAATGGAAGGATCATAAAGAAGACCTAAACCCCTAAGCAAGTCAGAGTTTAGAGAAAAGGTCTGTAGCTCAAATATGGTCAGTAAATGAAATCTGGTAAATGAGCCGTGACTAACCTTGGGCTAAAATTGGGAAGGGAGGTTTGCCTGTGACAATAGCTTTGTCAAAAGCTAACAATAGCTTTTTCTTAGTCTAGTAACAACAAATTCCAATAAACAGTAGCCACTAACGACTGAAAGTGAAAGCCTGATCATAAGAAGAAAAGCCTCTCTCCTCTCTCACAATTATCCATTTTCTTTGCCATTTTGAGAGTACTTCTCCTAGTGTCCCTGATGACGCCATTGCTACAGGAATATATTCAACCTTATAACAGCCAAATCCCTTGAGCTCATCATCCTGAATTACAAGCTGTCTTTTGAAGTAGTGACTTCCTTGTCACTGAAAGTAGTCAAGCAAAGACTAGATAAGACCACACGTAGAGTGAATTCTACATGAGATGAGAGGCTGGACTGGGTTCGGTCCAAGTCTAAGGTTCGTCGAGCCTTTGAAACATTATAAAATAAAAACACCATTTCCCATATTTTTAAAACTTTTAGTTCTACTAGTATCAAAGCTAAATGTATATTAATATAATTAATTTACAAAATGATAATTATTATAACTTTACTTTTAAATTACTTGATTATAAAGCAAACTCAGTTTTGCATAATACATTTTTATGTTCCGCAACTCACAACTTACTGTAAATCTATACAAAACTTCCCCAAAGTATAATTGTTTTTCCTCTTCTTCCAGATTTTATTTTCCTGAGGAAATGAAAGGTCACCCAGGGTTCCAAACTTTCCAGAAGTGATAGATAGACAGATAGATCATATAGATAGATAACATAGATATCTAGATAGACAATATAGATAGATAATACAGATATCTATATATATAGACAGAGATTGATCTACCTCTGTCTTTCTCATATTGCTGATAAAATACCACTTGGCAATTCAAGTCATAAAATAATCATGGGTACAAAAGTTTTGCTGTAAGGATATTCATGGTAAGAATATTTAAACTAGTTAAAAATTTTGAAACAACTTATATTTCTAACAATAGGAATAGTGTAAGGCCTACATTCTTGAACTTTGGAGTCAGATAAACCTGGATTTGAATCCCAGGACTTCCTCTTATTATGTGTGTGACTTAGGGCAAGTTATTTAATCCCTTTGAGCCTCAGTTTCCTCTTTTGTAAAATAGGGGAAATCAGATTTTTTAAGGGGTAAGGGTTATGGGCAAGGATAGGGCAGAGGTAGACCTCAGTGGCCAACATTTTCTCACTGTCCATCCCACTGGCGAGTGGCAGTAACAGGTCCCTTAGGTGGTATGACTCTTGATATATTGTGATGGTTACAGTCCTCCAGTCAGCAAAAACTGATGAATGGAACTAATATTTGCTGGTTTCAAATATACATTAATTCTTTTCATGTCTTTTCTCAGGGATAAAGATTTACTAGGATTTCTCCCATGCCAGTTACGGCACAAACAAAGGAAGTTGAGTGCTTCACAAATGCAAGGTAATGAGAATCCCCCAAAAAGGAAAACATAAACAAAAGCCCCTTAATATATCTGATCTTTTTTTATTTTCCTCTAAGAGAGTTTGGGGATTTTAAGGGTTGTTATTAGCACTGTGTTATTTGAAAGCAAAAAATAAAATGTTTAATTCAATGTCTAATTTGTAGGAAGGAAGGGGATTTACTTTTAAATAGACATCTTTCCAGAATTTAGACAGTCCTGGCCAAATATTTTTATTCAAAGAAGAACTTGTGGTAGACAAAGAAAAAAGAAAAGGAAAAAAATAAAACAAAAAAAACAAAAGAAAAACAATCAAGGAAGAACCTGTGGGTGTGGAAAAGAACAAATGCAAGGTCAAATAGAAATCAAGTAATGGCACAGCATAATCACAACTAAAGTCCCACAATTTCTCATAGAAAAATAAATTACAATGATAAAATGAGCTACACTGGCTACAGCTCATTAATCCAAACAATACATATTTATTTAAAGCCAACGGGCATGGAATAGACAAGACAGACATGGTCCCTGCCCTGACAGGAGGTCTTATAAGATAGAATTAAACCATGAATTTGTTGATTGTAACATTTAAATTACAATGTGATACAAGTTATGATAGAGGAAATACAGAGTGTTACAGGAGCATAAAAGAAAGTCTCCTCACTTAGTCTTGTCAGGTTAGGAGGGGAATCCCAGAAAAGATTGAATAATGAGGGGTAAATCAGTCAGAGACCTCAGAGGGGAGTATTCTGGGCAGAACGATTGGAATATGCAAAGGCCTAGAGAACAGGGAAAGCATGACACACTAGAAAAACTAAAAGGAAGTCAGACGCGGCTGTGTTTGGGTTCTAGAAGACTAATGCTTCACCCCTCCAACTTTAAAACCAAATGAGAAATTGACCCAGGAGACAGAAAGGAATCAAAGAATCACCTTTATTGCTGAGAAAGCTGGTTTGGAAAACACAAAAGACTGTCAAGATCAGAATTGCATTTTTAATTGTAAAACTGAGCTAACTGCCTTAATAATTAATAACTGTTTATGGCTTTATAAAACTGAGGTATTTAACCTGCATTAATATACACTGGTGCTTGTTGTAAGGGAACCCAGGATTTAATCAGGTATTGTAAAACATACAGACACAGAAATGACTGTTATGGAGGGAAACTTGTTTTATACTCACAGATCCCTAGAAATAAGGGCACAGCAAACCATGCAGAGCCACACAGGGAAGCACCAGAGTTGGTCAGGAGGCAAAGGGGTTGGGAGGGAGGGCGGGGCAAGAGCCTTTACTGTGGTTTCTGCAGGAAGGAATAAGCGAGACAGGATACGCAGGTTTAGAAATGGCTAGTTCAAATAATTTCAGTAGCTCTGGAGTGTAGGGCTGTCCCTAGTTGTCTGGCACCTGGCCCTACGGTGATTAGACAGAGAAATAGTGGCCCAGAATGTGGGAACCTGACAAGGTAGGTGGTTGGGAATATGGACTCTGGATTGGTTGGTTTGCCCATGCAAAGCATGCTCAGAGACAAGTCTCGAACTGTCTCTAGGAAATGGCTAGCTCTGGGAGGGGCAGTCCTTCCAGGATCAGCAAGGCCTCAGATGTCAAAGTGTCAGATGCGGAAACCAGAAAATGTGCTTCTTACAGTGCTTAATCCGCACAACTTTCCTGTGAGAGGTTAATTTGTACATTCTACAAGTATTTATTAAACACCTCCAGATCCCCAACAGCTGCTCCCATCCTCAATCTCAATTGATATCCTTGCTTCCTAGTTCTCTATAATCAGACAATTCTGATTCTGCAATCAGAATAGAACTACCACAGGTTCCCACCTCCATATCTACCTCCTACCAGCATCTGTACCCACAAACTGCCTACCTCCCTGTTCCACAAATGGACGTTGTACTCTTAAGCCAATCCTTCCAGTGTGGGTTAGAACCCATCCCCTCTCTCATACTCAAAGAAATAACCCAAGAAAGTGTCATGTCTCCAACACCAATCTTTTCCCCTCTTTATCATATCATTTCTATGATCACACAAAATTACTGTTATTTCCCTTTAGAAAATGTTTTGTGACCGCATTTCCCCCTCCAGCTACCACACAATTTTTTTGCTCCTCTTTACAGGAAAATGCTTCAAAAGAGATGTCACTCCTTCTCAGTCTCTTTGGCTAGGTCCTCCCCTTCTCCTAATTCCTCTTAATGCTAGCATAGCCAGAGCTCAATACTTGATCCTCTTCTCTTCGTGATCCCACTCACACCTGTAGTGATCTCATCCAGTCACAGGCTTTATCTTTTGTTTACAGTTTTATTCTTGTTTTTCAAAGGTATCAGTCTCGACATGGCCTCTTGTTTATATCCTTAGTTCTAGTCTTAGGCTTTAAATGCCATCTATGTGCCAGCAATTCCCAAATGTGTACGTCCAGCCCAGACTCATACCTAACTGCCTACTCAACATCTCCAATTGTATGTCTAGTGGAAACCTCAAACTCCACATGTCAAAAACTGAACTCCTGAGGTATTCCTCTTACTCTTTTTTTTTTATTGTGGTAAAATATACATAAAATAAAAATTACAATTGTAACCATGTTTAAGTATACATACAGGTCAGTGACATTAAATAAATTCACATTGTTCTGTAACCATCACCACCACCATCCACCTCCAGAACTTTTTCCCACACTGAGCCATTGAACTCCCTATGCTTCCCTCACCTCAGCCTCTTACTCCTAAAACTTGCTCTACCCACAACCTTCCCCTCTCAGATGATGATATTTCATCCTTCTGCTTGCTCTAGAAAAAACGTTGGCATCACCACTGACTCTTGTCTCTTACCCTACCTCTGAATCCATCAGGAAATCTCACTGGCTCTACCTTTAAAATATATCTAGAAGTGAGTCACTTGTTACCACCTCCACTGCTACACCCCTGGTCTGAGGCACTGTTATTGCTCATCCGCGATAGCCCGACCTGATACTAATCTCCCTACGTCTACCCAGCTCCTAACAATAGTCTGCTTTTCCAGCAACAGCCACAATTATGTTAAAACACAAGCCGGGTGGGGGAAGAGGGAGGAGCTGACCTAAGTAACTGAAGGTGTTTTGACTGGAATCTGTAAGACTGAACACAAAAGGACTCGTACATAAATAGCATGCTCGAGTTTGTGAAGTTGTTTCTCATAAGGGTGTAGAGGAACAATTCTGAAGCGGTTGCACATGCATAATAGGGTTAAGTAAAGAAGTGAATGGATGGTGGGAGCCAGGTTTCTCATTGTTGGGGTGGGAAGTGGCAGACAAACCAGGGGAGAAGGCTAACTAAACCAGTGGTACTGGATTAAGGTCTGAGACATCAGTGGGAACTCATGTTTAGCTGAATATGGATACAGATGGCTAGATCAAGAAGTCATTAGAGATGTATGTGTCTACGTGGGTTAGTATGCGTGCGTGTATTTCCTAGCTCTGAAGGAGGCATTAACACCCCCATAGCAACGAACATACCCAGCACCCAGATCCTGACTTCTAATGTCAGCTTCCTATACAAGAACAGAATTCCGTGGATAAATGGCTGATTCTAGGGCTTGGGCAGGAAATATACAAGATGAACCTGGGACATCTTGGAGTGCCAAAAAGTAAGGAAGTGCTCGAAAAACAAAAGGACAGGAGCCTATCAAAGGGATAAAGAAGCCAACCTGAAAGAGCTTACCACTGCCAAAGCCGGAACAATTGGAGCAAGAAAAACAAATAAAACAGTATTCAATGGTAACTCAAGGTATAAAATAAATATCTCTAAGTCCATACTGATAGAAATAAATGAATAACTGAATATAAAAAATGAAGAAGAGATCAATTTCTCTTACAAAAAAAAGAATTCCAAATGTGTTACCTCCTCCAGGAGGTGAAGCTTAATTCCCCCTTCCCCTTGTCCCTAAGCCCTCTGTCCCTTGAGTCTGGACTACCTGTTAGTGACTTGCTTCCAAGTAGAATACGGAGGAAGAATATGGAAGAGGAGAGAAGTAACTACAGTGGACAAACACGGCTTCGGCCATGTAACCACGGTTAACGTCATCCGTGGTAAGTAATGTTGATAGTGTGTAACCTTGATATAATGACGAGAACAGCACTTCACTTCTGTGGCCTTCCTCCCCCAAATCCATAACCTCAGGCTAACCATGAGGAAAATATCAGAAAAACCCAAATGGAGGGACTTCTACAAAATACTTGAACAATACTCCTCAAAACTGCCCACGTCATCAAAAACAACAAACGTCTGATAAACTATCATAGAGAAACTAAAAAGACATGACAATTAAATGTCATATGTAAATTAAATGTAATATGACAATTAAATGTAAAATGGTATCCTGGATGGGATCCTGGAACTGAAAAGGGGGCCTTAGGGGAAAACCAGTGAAATCTGAATAATGTCTGCAGTTTAGTTAATAGTACCACACTGATGTTGGCTTCTTAGATGTAACAGATGGACCGCAGGAATGTAAGATGTTAACATTAGGGAAAACTGGGTGAGAGACCTACAGGAACTCTCTGTACCTTCGCAACTATATCTAAAACCAATCTGATATAAAATTTAAAATAAATTTTAAAACATAGCCACACCTACACTCCCATTACCTCTCTGACCGCTCCTACTTCTCTTACTCTGCTCCAGCCACGCTCACAGCCTTGCTGTTCCTGGAACATGCCAGACCCATGCCCCTTAGGGCCTTTGCTCTAGTTCTTCCTTCTCTTCTCCCAGATATCCACTCCCTCACCACCTTGAAGTCTTTGCTTAAATCTCACCTATTTAATACAAGCAACTTATCCGTCAGTCCCTGAAACTCTCAATCCCCGGACCCTGCATTACCCTTTCATTTTTCCATAGCACTTACCACCTTCTAACATGTTATCTAGTTTACCTGTTTATTACATTCATATAAGGGCAGAAATCTGTGTGTTTCAGTGCACTAATATATTCTACACACCTAGAACAGCACTGACACATAGAAGACATGCAATAAATATTTGTTGATTAATCTGCATTAATGCATAGATGCCTACTAACATGCTAGAAATACTGGGAAAAATAGAAATAAGTCGAAGATGTTTCCAGCCCTAGAAAGTCACTGTTGTACATAGAGATGCCAACACTTGAATGTGATATGAAATAAGTTTTATTCTGGTGAAGTGGGGATATACTTTGTTCTGGGTTTATTTCTTCATTTGCTGATTTTACAAAATATGTGTCTAATTTTGACTCCAGTTAATTCCTTGAGAATTTCTTTGAAAAAACTCTGAGTCTGTACAAAACACAGACCTCAGAGTACTGTCAGTCTAAAGTAAGACCTGCTTCCTCTTCTGCAGCCTAGCCTCTCATCTGGAGGCTCTGCAGGAGGATCTGCGTCCAAGCTCGTCAGGTTTAGGGTGGAATTCAGTTCCTTTTGGTTGTAGGGCTGAGGTCCCCATTTCCTTGCTGGTTGTCAGCCAGGAGGTTCTCTCAGCCCCGTAAGGCTGTCTGCATTCCATTTCGCGTTGCCCTCTCCATCTTCAAACCAGCAACAGCGGGTCAAGTTCTTCTCATGCTTTCAATCTGCCTTCTCCTTCTGCCTTATCTCTCTAGATGTATAACGGAAACTGTGATTAGATTGGGGCCACTCAGATAATCCAAGATAATCTATTTTAATTACATCTGCAAACTCCTTTTTGTCATGTAAAGTAATATGTTCATAGGTTCCAGTAATTGGTGTGGACATCTTTCAAAGGTCATTTTGCCTACATGTTTGGTTTTCCACCAGTTAGTTTATTCCAGTTCAAATCTCATGGAAGGACCCCATCCTTCTTAAGAAATGTCTATTTAGTACTCACATTGCTGTCAATACTTTTTCAGAACAGTTGATCTCCAATCAACTATATTGTCTGTCCTAGTTCCATGAGACTATGTATTTATTCTTGAATAACCGTCCTAACTTGATTCCATTTCCCCAGCCTTCCAACATGCCTACAACTTCTTTAACAAGGATAAAACTGGCTCTATTGATTTACATGGAATGATGTGCACGTTAGCTAAATTGGGAATG
Organism: Rhinolophus ferrumequinum; assembly: GCF_004115265.2. Classification (NCBI taxonomy): domain Eukaryota; kingdom Metazoa; phylum Chordata; class Mammalia; order Chiroptera; family Rhinolophidae; genus Rhinolophus; species Rhinolophus ferrumequinum. The sequence continues at coordinate 41,424,378 of NC_046304.1, forward strand.
AATCTTACCAAGCATGATGTCTATAATGAATTAAAATGTGCTGATATTGATCGTGAGTACTTTGACTTATCATTTTTATCATAAATTTTTTTATGAATATATATTTTTCTCTCAGGGACTATATAAACATGAGAAATAAACCTCACTTATTTGCCAATAGTTTCAGTGAGGTATGTGTACAAGTTATGAAATCAATTTAATGCTACAAAATAGACTCTGAAAAGTCCTGTGTGGAAACTAGAAGTGACTGTCACATTTCAATATCAAATTCAGATTATCCGTCATAATGTACATTTTGGAAGATACCTTGAAATAACAGATACAAAGGCACTGACAATTTCAAAATAACACGTTACCAAGGAAATCCAAATCGTTTGTTTCTGTGTGAATCACAATCTGAGTACAAATCTTCCTTCCATCATTTGAGTCTACCTGTATTGAATTTTAAATGCCACAACAATTTTGTTGATATTTTTAAAGCATATAGATAATGTTATCTTTGAATATACTGACATAGCAATTATTAGCCCAAGCTGATATGTTGTGTGAAATATTTATATTCAGCATATTATCTTCTGTCACCTCTCCTCACTCAACTGCCATCAGCATCAGGACCACATGTGAGTCACTATCACCAGTTAATTAAAGAGTGTCACTTGTCTCCACTAACTCTGCCCAATTTTTCTATTCTTTCATTGAAACACGGTCACATGACTAATAGCACTTACGATCCTTTAATTTTAGAGGAAATGGGGTACAACGTGGCTGTGTTATGATAATAGAATTATTAGAGGTATGGAGTGGGAAGGGGAGGGTGGATGCCAGGCAAAAATGGCAAGTCTGCATGACTGCAGTGGCTGGGAGCCTCTAGTTTGATGTTTACACCCCACTATTGCTTCTGTGGGCTGTGGGTGACTGGTGTCATGGTGCTAAGACCACTTCAAGAAGCCCAGGCCTTACCTGAGCATATCTCCAGCCCTAAAATGCTCTGATTTTAAGGACTGAATGGACTGAATGGTGTTTTAATTTTTATGTTAAATATATACTCTGTTACTTAAAATACATCTTATACCCTTGTTCTGAGTCTTAGATTTCTGTTACAGGAGATGGAAAGGTGAATTTCTCCGACTTCATAACGGTGCTGACAGATAAGAACTGCTTCCTTAAGGCTGTGGGTGAGTAGACACATTACCGAATAGAGGGCAGTTGGGTAGGTGCAATTCACTGCAAAATAAATATTATTCATTTAGGCCTCCAATCAGGAGGCAAATCAGGAATGTGTGCTCGGGAATGTGATTTACTTCTATACTGCTTCTCCAAAATAATATTTGCTAAGCAAATTGATATAGTTTTAGAAGTTTAACTTATAAGCATCAAGTTCTTCTGTGGGAGACACTACCTTTTGGCCTCTATTGAGAACACTCAGGCAGTGGTGGAGAAAAATTGGGGTTTTAATTTTAATTCCTCACCAAGTGCATGTGCTACTTTGGGAGGCACTCCTTTTACACAAGAAAAAAATTGTTTTTAGAAAAGGAACAATGCTCTCTCTCATGCAAATTTGAGTGTAGATAATTCACTGTTGCCAGAAAGTATCTTCCTCACCCTGATGAAGCCTCTGCCCTCAGTGCGAGGGCCGAGGGCCGGGGAGTCTGCTGGAGGTTAGAGAGCATGTTCTCACCTAAGGGTATAAATGGTGGAGAGTAAGCTTATTAGTCCTCTAATATTTTTATTAGTCCTCTAAAGGTTTGTTTATGACTTTCTTTAACAGGCTGCTTTGAAAAACCTAATCCTATTGGTATCATGTTTTCTAGGATAAATACATTCCAAATAACAGATACTGTACGTAGTGTTGAAAATACACCCATTCATAGGCTATGAACTATTCTTAGGATAAACAGAAGTTATGGCTTCCAGTGTCACTGTAGTAACAAGGGTTTGCCTGCAAACCAGAGATATGTTTATCAACAATTCCTTTACCTAGAACAGGACAATAGTCCTTAACATATAATTCATGTATATGTTAAATGTATCACTATATTTACTTAGAAGTCATTTAACTAAAAGTATTTTTTTAATTTCATGATTTTGTCTGTTCAGTAATAAAAATGACCTTTATACCTTTTTACGACAGAATAGATTTTTAATGTTTTTCTGTAATTCTCTAGTCCTCGACTTGGTATTAAAACTATAAACACAATAAGAAAGACTGTCAGTTTAGTACTTTTCTTTTTGATAGATGGTTTCAAGAGGCATTTTGAATCTTCCCTTTATAGTTCCAGAAAAGAAGACCTGTTTAGATTTAGCTGGCAACCCAGGGATCCTATTGTTTGAAATCCTATCAAAGCTTGTAGAGACTGCAGCCTTACCCAAAAAGGCTATAATGGAAATAGTAAGGTAAGTGACAAAGAAAGGGGCAAAAAACAAGCTTCTCAGAAGCACTGATGAGGATATTAACCAGGCAGTAACCTCTCACTAACATCCTAGTTCATGGGGTCTGCTCCAAAACAAAGGAGATTGTCTGTGGACCAGTGCTCAGTGCCCAGCGTGAGACTTGATTCCTTCCTCTCCACAGTGCTGCCTGGCTCTGGAATGACAAGGCTGACCTCAGGCCAGCTCAGGGCCCCACTGAGTGCCTAAAACAGCTAAGACAGTCCAGCCTCTCCTACCCTAGGCTAGAGAATCCCAGAGGAATAAGATTTTTCCAAGGATGATTTTGTGTGGCTATCTAGTTTGAATACAAGATCCTCCCATTCATGCTGGAACTACCAGTGGCTTTCAAGAGGTCCTCTGACTCTGGGATGAGGTACAGCAAAGTCAGGCCTCCCAAAGTAGCCTTTGGACTGGAGCAGAGCCAGAAGTAGAATGAGAATAAAGGATGAGGAAACATTCTCACACTCAAACGTGTTTATTCCAGCAAATATCACTAAAGAAAAATTTATTCAGTCCATGTTTATCATTGTAATACAGAAATTAAATGTTGCCATTCTCAATCTTTTCAACGCATACTTTCAAAGCATTCTGCTATCCCACTTAGAGAGACTTAAAAATACAGAATTCCATCAATAATGTAAAAATATCCTCTGCTCCTCAGTGGGAAATCTCTTTACACTCTCCTACACCTCTGTCAGATGTGGAACAGGGGGTACACAACATTCTATTCTTCATTCCAATTCAAAGGTGTTTATTAAGTGCCTGCTATTGGTATACAAATTTGGCACATTGTTTGACCTCTCAGCCTCAGTTTCCTCATCTATAAAATGGTGACAATAATAATACCTTATAGGGCAATTGTGGGGATTCCATGTGATAATGCAGGTGAAATTCTTAGGACATCATAAGAGCTCAATAAATGTGAGCTATTGTTATTATGTAGGAGTAATTGCAATAAGCATTAAATACATATATTATCTATTTTAATCCTCACTTCCTTAATGAGTATGTACTATTATCCCCACTTTACAGATGAAAAAAACTGAAGTCCACAGGTCAGTTAAGTAACTCACCCACGCAGAAGTGGTACCTAGATTTAGCACAGTCTGATTCCAGAACCCATGCTCTTATCCACCTCCCTCTCCTGCCCCTCACATCCTTAAGTGCTCAGCAAATGTTCGCTGATGTTGGTGGTTTTATTGTTATTATGCTTGTGGTTGTTACTTATATGCCTGATTCCTAAGGAGATCAAAAGAATCTCCTTTAATATATAGCATTTAAGGAGCTTAAAATAAATGGAGAGAAAAGCCATAAATATGTAGATAACTAAATTAAAATGCAGAGTAAAATAATGCAAAATATACACATATTACACAATTAACTGTCAAATGAGTGTCCAAGATCATTCATTAGTTTCCTGAGAAAGTGGGTCCTGGGTTGGATAATGGTAGAATTTGGTAGATATTCCTATAGTTGATTACACTATTCATTGAGCATTTCCCAAGTGCAAAGTTCTGAACAAGCACTTCACATATATTAGCTTTTCCCTAGATCACTGTCTCCTAGCTGGTCTCCCTGCTTGCACTTTTGGATCCTAACCTTTGCCCATCCCATAGTCCATTCTCAACACTCCCTCTGCCTACCCGACACCTTGACTCCCACAGCACTAATGATCCTTTTAAAACATTGTTAGGTCATGTCACTCCTCTCCTCAAAACCTTCAAAACCCTCCCATTTTCCTCAGAGTACAAGCCAAGTCTTTACGTGACTTATTGGCCTTCTGCGTGATCTGCACTCACCTGTGACCTCTTTGACTTCATCTTCCGTTACTCTGCTGGAGCCATGCTGGCCTCCTAGCTGTTCCTTCAATGTACTAGACATGTTCCCACCTCAAGGCCTTTGCACTTGCTGTTCCCTCTATCTGGAACACTATTTTCCCTGATATCCACGTGACTCACTATCTCACCACCTTCAGGTCTTTGTTCAGATGTCATCTTCTCAGTATGGTCTTCTCTGACTACCCTAATTTAACCCTGCAACCCGCCTATCATTGTCTGTCTCCCCTTGTCTGCTTTCTTTTTCTTCCCACTATTTATCAGGTTCGTACTTCTAATATATTGTATAATTTACTTATTAATTTTGTTTGTTATGTTTTCTCATGCTAGACTATAAGCTCCATGAGAGCAGGGATTTTTTTTGTGTGTCTGTTTTATTCATTGTTATATTCTCAGTGTCTAGAAAAATGCCTGGGATATCCTAGGCACTCAGCGACTATTTGTTGAATTATCTCATTTAATCCCTACTTCAACACTGTGTTCCAATATCCCATTTACCGGCAAGGTGAACGAGGCACAGAGAAGGTCAGGCTGTATATCCGGCCCAGATCCTCCGCTAGTGGAGTCTCCATCTGCCTACTGGGTAGTCCCATAGGTACCTCACACCCAAAATGCCAAAGCCTAATTCATCTCCTTCTCCCACTTCAACAAGTTCTTTCCCTTGGGTCCCTAATCTCAGTGAGTGGCTCCAGCATCTCCCCGTTTTTATCTAATTGCCTGAGCCAAAGGCCTAGGGTCATCCTCAGCTACTGCTGCTCTCTCACTCCCCACATCCATCCAATCATGACATCCTGTCTATTTCACCTCAAATACACGTACTTCCCTCTGTCCCCACAGAAACTGCCCTACTGCAGGTCATGATTCCTCACACTTGGATTACTGCAGTGTCTCCCTACTTTGTCTCTTTGCCTCCATTCTTGCCATCTCCACCTATTTTCCACATTGCCTCTAGAATAATTCAGTTATAAAATATTTATTGAGTGCCTGCCATACCAAGTACAAATCTGGTCATATCATTTACCTGCTAAAATCCCTATAAAGGCCTCGCGTGACCCTCTGAAAAAGTTCCAACGTAACATGGTATTTTCAAGGTCCTTGATGACATATCTTTGCTTAACTCAAGTCTCACCTCTTGTAACTTCCCCTATCACATCCTATCCCAAATTTGGTTCCGGTCCTCAAATACTCCATGCTCCCTAACCTCCAAGAATTTGTCTAAAATATTCTCTCCCCTGTTGTATCAGTTTCCTAGGGCTGCCAGAAAAAATGACAAGGTTAGTGGCTTAAAACAACAGAAAATATTCTCTCACAGTCTGGAGGCCAGAAGTCTTAAATCGGGGTGTCAGCAGAGCCGTGCTCCCTCCTACAACTCTAGAGGAGATGCTTCCTTGCATCTTTCAGCTCTGGTGGCTCCTGGCATTGCTTGGTTTGTGGCAGCGTCACTCCTATCTCTGCCTCCATTTTCACATGGCCTTCTTCCCGGTGTGTCTCAGACCTCCCTCTCCTTTCTTTATAATGACACCAATCACTGGTTTTAGAGCCCGCCCTAAATCCAGTATGATCTCATCTCAGATGTATTTAATTACATCTGCAAAGACCCTATTTCCAAATAAGGCCATGTTTAGGAGTACGGGGGTGGGGGGGAGGGGGTTAGGACTTGAACCTATCGTTTTGGGAAACACAATTCAACCCAATATTCCTATCTATGTTTAGTCAACTTCTTTTTATCCTTTAGCAACCAATTAGGAATCACTCCCTCTCAGAGGCCTTCTCTGACCCCCAAGTCTGGGTCAGGTCCCTTTCTAAATGTTTCTCTTTCCTTATCATACAGCACATTACATTGTTGAAATTACATGTTTAACTGGCAGTCTTTCTGCATTCAATTGCTCTGGAAGGACAGGGACCGTGTCAGGCTTATTCATCATTATTTTCCCAGCGCCCCACAGAAAGCGTGGAACATACTAATAGTTATTAAATTTATTTTCCAAGGTCATACAGCTTTTCAGTATCTAATTCAGTAGTCCAACAAGAGAATGCTTGAGGAAAAGATTTAGAAACAGACTGCATTTGATATTACAGAACAATGAGCAGGCAATTCGGCTAGAACATGATGTTTGTGAAGAGAAACAGTAGAAGATGAAGTTGGAAATGTGGACTGGATCCAGATTACAGAAAATCTACTCTGAGGTTTCCTCTGAGCAGTGAGGAGCCATTGAAAATGCTGGAGGCGGGGAGCAGTGAGGAAGAAAGGATTTGATAAAGGGGTGAAGGAAGTTTGACCTGAAAGTGGTAGGTAGAAAAGAATGTTACAAAGACAGACTGATGGCCAAGTGAGGATATGAGAGAAATAGCTCTGGCAAGAGGAGAAGGAGCTTGGAAAGTAGAGGAAGCAAAGGAAGCCCACAAAACCCAGTACCTGAGGTTTTAAGGTAAAGCAGAAAAGGGTGACTCAAGATAAACAGCAGCGTCCCTAGCCCGCACCCCATTAGAGACTAGGGACCCCCCCTCAAATAAAGGTAAATGGCAGCATATGAGTCTAAATGACTAGGAACTAACAAGTAGGAAGGTGATAGTAGAGTGGGGTGGGGAGAAGGGGAAGATTTTTAGACAAGTAATATTTGAAATGAGAGTAGGGCAGCTAAGGAGAAATGTCCCACAATAAGCTTGAAATGTAGACATAAAACATAAAAGAAAAACTGGGATGAAGATATAGGCTTAGAAACTTAATAGGAAGGAAATAAGCCATGAATCTGAATAAAATGACAAAAGAGGAAGAGGGGAGGGAGACAGAGAAAAGAGAAAAGGACAGAGGACTCAACACTGAACCATAAGGAATTCCCATATTTATGGAATGGAAAGAAAAAGAGGAATCAACAAACAAACAGTGGTAGCCACGAACCAGAATAGTGTGGAATCGAGAAGCCAGGGCCACAGCGAAATTTTTTTAAAAAGGATAGACTTTCCACCAGTATTAAATGCTAAAGTGAGTCCAGGTAAAATGAGGACTGAGTGGATAGAATTAGATTTGGTAGTTAAGAAATCATAAGTGATCTCCAGTTCCAAAAGGATGGTGGGAGGAAAGCCAAATTCTAGAGGGTTTAAAAATAGCAGTCAGGTTAAACATATGAAAATAAATGCTTTAACCTCATCTCCCTTCTGAAGAGAGATTGTTTGGACTCAAACATAACTGAGGATGAGGGTGTCATAATAAAAATGGGATTACATGGAAGTCCACTTACTGAATGGTGAGACCCCACCAGCCACCTTCCCCTTCCCTAGGACTCCATTCGGGGAAATTGAATAGCCCAAGAGAAAAAACCCACAGATATTTGCAGTTAAAAGGTCCCTTAATGAAACAAGGCTCCAACCAGTTACCTGACGGTGAAATTCCCACTCAGTAAGACCCACCACCCCAGAGAGCTTGCACTTGGCCTCAAAGAGTGCTGACTCTCACTCTTCAACATGACAGACATCCAAAGATCAAGAGATATTTAAGGAAAACCTGTGTTATTAGAGAAAGACTAAAACAGGAGGGAAGGAGGGAAAAGAGCAAGAGAGGAAGGGAGAGGAAAGCATCAGTTATAAATATAACCTGGTATATAATCATCAAGCAAGGAGTTTAGTTTTGGGGAAAGGGGACACTATAGAGCAGCAGTTCTCAAACTTGAGCACGCATCAGGATGACCGGGAGCGACTTTTAATTCTACTAACAATTGTCACCCCAATAAATTAAAAAATAAAAAAAAATTAAAAAAAAAAAAAAAAAAAACACATTGCTGGGCCCCAGGGTGTCTGAGTCAGTAGATTTGTGTGAGGACCAAGAATTTGTATTTCTAGCAAGATCCCTCCCGGGGCTGCTGGTTTGAGGACCACATGCAGAGCCATAGAGTATGCAGAGAATACTTTAAGGGAAAGGAAAGGTAAGCCTTGAAGGACCTGGTAGGAATTAAATTACACTAAAAGAAATGAGCATTGTTGAATAACTATGGTGTACCCCTGCAACTAATATAATATTGTATGTTAGCTATATTTTTAATAAAAATCTTAAAAAATAAAGAAATGACCTATCAAGCCATGCAAAAACATGGAGGAAACTTAAATGCACATTACTAAGTGAAAGAAACCAGTCTAAGGCTACATACTATATGATTCCAACTATAGAACATTCTGGAAAGATTATGAAGACAGTAAAAAGATCAGTGGTTGCCCAAGGTTAGAGGAGAGGGAGGGATAAATAGGCAAAGCACAGAGGATTTGTAGCAGTGAATTACTCTGTAGATACATGTCATTATACATAGACTGCATTATGTATTATACATAGAATTATATCAAAATATAACGTACACCACCATATAATGTACAACACCAAAAGTGAACTCTAAAGTAAATTATGAACTTTGGGTGACAATGATGTGTCAGTGTAGGTTCATCAATTACAATAAATGTACCCGTCTGGTGGGAGATGATTATAATGAGGGAGGCTCTGTGTGTGTGTGTGGGGGGGGGCAGAGGTTTGTGGAAACTCTCTGTAGTTTCCACTCTATTTTGCTATGAACCTAAAGGGCTCTAAAAAGTAAAGTCTATTTAAAAAATTTAAAAAAAAAAAGAAATGGGCATTACATTAGTTTCAGCGGTGAGTGAGAACATTACGATGGTTGGGTTCAAGGCTAGTGAAGGACATATCTGATTATAAACCAGACTCCAATCAGAACAGTATCAGCGTATCTCCTAGCCAACCTGCTGCAGCTCCAACATTTAGAGAGTTCTTTCCCTCTTCCTGAGAGGAAAAGAAAGGTTGCCTGTCACCATCCCAGAGAGAAGTGAAGCCTCTTGTTGCTGTAATAGAAATAAATCTGCCTGCATAATAATGAGAAGCAAGGTTCTGCATCTGGTTCTCTGGGACAGCAAGAAAAGACCCTCCTTTGCTCGGCATACTGGGAAGTGAGGTCTTCCACCTTGGCCCTGAGACCCCCATCACAGCAAAGCACTGAGAAACAAGTCCTTCCACCGCAACACAGCTACAAAGAGAAGTCCACTGTCCCAGCAGCAAGAAGGAATCTGACCTGTCATTGATATTTAAGGCGTGCATGTTTGTAAATCAGATGTTTATACCTGTGGGGATGTTTGTACTGTGAATTAGAATCCCTTACCATATATAACCTGCTTTGCTTATTCTTGAAGAATTTATATTTAAAATACATAGTAACATATCTCCTAGATCTGTTCATATACTCGTACATGTGCGTGCGCAGGCACGCACACACACCCACACACCCACCCACACACAGATTGCAAAGAATAGCAATCAATCAATAGTGATTTACTGTGGATAGTATGATTATTATTGGTAATATTTTCTTCTTTATAATTTTCTATATGTTCCAAATTCTCTGTAATGAGAATTTCTTTTAATTAAAAAAAAAAAGTTGTATTTTAAAACCTAACACAAAGTAGTATAATAATAGGTATGATTAATATTTGTATTCAAGCTGGTACCACTTAAGGGCTTGTCAAAGATCATAATTGATAGGTATTTTTCTAGACAAGGCTGGGGGGTCTTGGGGTCTTGGGAACAAGGAAGTAAGCCAAAGCCCAAGGACTAGATATATTTTAATAGTCAAATGGCCTGTGGCAACTATCATAGATGTTCTGTAAATGTCACAGAAACAGGGACTCAATAAATAATAGTGAATGAATATGCAAATTAAATTTAAAATAAATTTATTCAGCATGTATAACTTGCAAGTTGACTTTTTTTTTTTTCTATTTGTCTATCAGGCACTTTTTCAATAGAACTGTAGTACTTTTTATCCATTTCTGGGTTATTTTTTTTTTAGCTATTTCCGAAGACAATTCCAGGAAACCACCTCGGGAATATTGAGGAATCCCTATGCTCTGGGTTATGGAAAAAGGAGATTTAGCAGGCCAGACATATATACACCTCTGAGCTCAAGCACGGATGCCTTTGCTAATGCCGCCCGGATTGCAATAATGAAAGAAAAGGATTTATTTAAATTTCTTGAAGCGCTCAAGAGTAAGAGCCATTTGTCCTTTCCCCACTGTTGTAAAGGATTTATTTGTATATTACGGGTCAGAAATAAATAGTAGAGGCCACGTGCTGTAAGAGCAGAAGCATGGCCTATTCTGAGTGACTGGTCTCTGTCACCCAGATCTCATTTGAAAGCCAATGTATGTATTACCTGAATCCTCAGACAGCTAAATGAAGCTGAGAGTCTGTGGAGGGTGTGGGGTGGGCACAAGGGAGTGAAGAAAGGGGGTCAAGGCACTGAGGGGAAGAATGGACAAAGCAATGTGGGCACATGTATGTCTTTCATGTGAATTTCTTCTTGTATTATTTGTGATACCATTTTTTTAATATATTTTTAGGATGCAATCCTCCTTCAGAAAACCCTTATTCAAAAATACCCGTCTCTCCACTGTTTCCTAATGTGGATGGGGTGGTGATGGGAAAGCCACTCAAAGACACACAGAAATTAGAAATGCTAAGGAGAAAGGAACCTCTGAATTTCTTTGAGAACTATTTTTTCCAAAAAAGAGATTGGAAAACACAGGTGAGATTTAGATTATGTCACATCAGTTAATTTAAATACTTAGGTGTTTAAGTTCTAACTTAGAACTAGTAACATGCTTTTTAATGACAAATATTTTTAGTCATTATATTTCAAACCAGATTCCATAGACATATTCCTATTTAAACCCAGGTATAAATATTTCATTTAATTTCAACAAATAGTTCATCTTACTGAAAAATACAATCCTAGGTTTGGGGTTGTGTGGGGGGAGGCATGTAAGAATAATAATAAAAAGGCTCCCAGGTCCTACCTCCAACTGCTCTCCCATCAATTCAGGAACCAGAAGTTGCATGTTGGTCTCCTTTAACTGGCTCTAGATCATCGTTGGGCCAGACACCATGGGATGAGAGGACCAGGTCCACAATCCAAAGGAGCAATTTGTGATGGGGGACCATCCTGCCCTTGGACTGGAACCCCAATTATAGTCCCAGCTGCACCTTCTGACCCTACTTCAAGCTTTGTTGCCTCTAATCTATTTGCCCCCCTCCCAAGATATACTTTATCATCATGAGTTTCAAGGTGATACTCTAGCTGATACTCTAGCAGGCAAGTAAGCCCTAGCTTCTGGACATTCTCTCAGGAAGCTGTTACCCCAGGTTTGTCACAGTCCTCCTAGCCTGAGAAACAAGATCAAGATTTGACTGGAGACCAGCCCACCCTGTGAGGAATCTCTGGGTTCCAGAGGTCCATGTGTCCTTCACATCCCTATGAAACCCCTAGAGGGTCCCTCCAGGCATAGGGTTTAAGAGTCCAGATGCTGGAGGAGGGAGGAAAAATGGAGAGTTGCTAATCAATGGGCATAAAGTCTCAGTTATACAAGATGAATAAGTTCTAGAGATCTGCTGGACAACATTGTGCATATAGTTAACAATACTGTATTGTACACCAAAAAATGTGTTAAGAGGGTAGATCTGCATTTACAGCCGGAGTACAGATGGTGCTCTGTAGAGGGCACATTCATTGTCAGTACTTTGTGATGGCTTGGGAAGTTTAGGTGAAAATGGATTTGGCTCCTCTCTACCCTCCTTATCTATTCCCCATATAAACAATCTTCCGGTCTATACTTAAGAGTTCTTACCAGAAGAAAACAAATTTAAAAAAAAAAGTCCCAGAGAAGTATCACGATCACAAATGACTACCAGTTAAGACTTTGTCTTTATCTCTCCTGATAAAGTCACACCCCCAGGCAAATATCATTGACAAGATGGAAATAAGAAGACATTTATACCCTGTTAAACTTATTTCCTAACATTAAACCCTCCACCTGTGGTATTTATCTATTTATTGTCAAGCTCTCCAACTAGAATATAAGGATTCTAATTTTTTAAATAATTTTCAGATATATGTTCTTTAAGGGAGACACACCTAAAATATGGTACAGAAAGCTTTAAAGGGACAGAAAAAGCTATATCGGGCAAATACAAATCAAAATAAGCTTGAATTGATATATTAGTATGGGGAAAGTAAAATTTAAGGAAAACATAACTGAAGATAAAGATGATAAAGATGCTATTAAACATTTTTAAAAGTCATCAGGAAGATATAACTATCCTGGACCTGAGTGCACCTATCAAATTGACAGATAAAGTGATAATTAACAGAAATATAAGAATTAACTTTAGACTTTTTAAGGCATTATACATGCCTTAAAATTTCTCTTTTTTACCCAATGTATGCATAATTGCTAAATGAATAGGCAAATCCATAATCACAGGGAGATTTTTATCATGCATCTCCAGAAAATAATAAAGCAGATCGAAACAAGGAAATCAACTCCTCTTACAAAAAATTTAACGGTTAAGGAAGAGAGAGATGTGGAATTATAGCTTAATGTAGAATCAGAGTCTAGAAAAAAATTGCTTCAGGACATGGGTGACTTGAGCACCTTTGTAGCCAGGAGGAAGGACCCTTATAAAGCTGTGGTCCTCAATCTTGGCTGCATAATAGAATCACCATGGGAACGCTTTTAAAAACAACCTCATGCCCAGGCCACAACCTGGTCCTATTAAACCAGATCTCTGGGAATGGGGCCTATACCTCAGTATTTTCTAAAGTTCCAACACGTACCCAAAGCTGGAAACCACTGCTCAAGAAAAAGATTAACTGAGCAGGAAAGGAGCAGGACTGGCTACATAATTTGCAGGGGCCAGTGCAAAATAAAAATGTAGGCCCCTGGTCCAAAAATAATTAATGATATAAAGACAGCAACCGTGGAACATTAAACCAAATTCAGAGCCCTTCTAAGTCCAAGGTCCTGTGTAACTGCATAGATCACATGCCCATGAAACTGGCCCTGGAAAGAGAAAAATTATAGGCATAATGTCCAAGAGGCAAATAAAGATACAGGGGGAGACTTTGGCCTTGAAAAATCAGGAAAACCTCATATGTAAGAGGGAAGGAGGAAAACACAGGTTAAAGGATGGAGAAATGCCAAGGTGGAAAGAAGAGTTAATTCATATTCGATAGCCTTGAAGCGACAAGATCATTAGCTAAGGGAGTTAGAAGGTCTGGTTTCCCAGCAGCCACTATGAAGACTAAGAAAGCTGCCAGCAAATGAAGAAAAGTAATGTCACATGTGTGGTGTCAGATGGGGGCTATCACTTCATAAGGTATATAATGTATAATCATTGTGTTGTACATCTGAAACTAACAACATTTATGTCAATTGTAATTGAACATTTTTAAAATATATTTTTTAAAGTAATGTCAAATAATACTGAGGGCCTGGATGAAATTAGGTAATATACATTTTCAAAGAAAGCAATCAGCATATTTTCATGATTTCCACCAGCATTGTTCAGCAGCCCAGGAACAGAGAAAAGAGATGACTAGTTTCCGTGAGAAGCCTGGAAGTAGTATAGATTGCACTCTGTAGAGGGCAGGCGCATTCATTGTCAGTACTTTGTGATGGCTTGGGATATTTGGGAGAGAATGGATCTGGCTCCTCTGTACCCTCCATATCTATTCCACATATAAACAATCTTCTGGTCTATCCTTCTCTTATGAGGAGGCTTCATCATTTTGAAAGAGAATTTGCTAAATGCCCATTTACACAAGGGACAATACCAGGTGCCCCAAAACAACTGACAACTGGTTGAGCAATAACCTTATAAATCATGTGCAAACCCTTTCATAATACAATATACTTCTGTTTATTATGTGTTTGCTGTATATACTATCAAACTAAAATATATCGCTAATGTTTTTTAAATGTGCATAAAGGCAGCAAATATAAAGCCTGTCGACATTGCCATGAGCTATCCAACTGACATCCTCATCATTGACCAAATACTCAAGAAAAAGCAGAATTGGACAGTGACTGATGCAGCTGCCATTAAACAGCACGTGAGTTCTCATTGTGGAATCCCTTCCCAGAAAGCGTTGACAAAAATACTTCCCACTTCAATACTACAACCATAAAAACGAATTTTTTTCCTGCTCTGTGTCTTTAAAATAAGATCATTTCTCATTTTTACCCATTGTGACGACATTTCTTGCTCTATAATCCAATGGATTCAAATGTTAACTGTTACAGTTCATCCTGCCAATCACCTATGGAGCTATACCCAGTATCATTTCTGGGATATTCTCTTGTTTCATGCTGGAAATAGCAACTAGTTAAGGTACTAAGCCGCCAGTCACAGTGAGTGGTGCAGTCAGTGAATCAGGATAAGTGAAAGCAGCTAAAAAAAATAATCAGAATAGTGTAAGTGGGCTTCCTAGGTGCCAGGTGCTGTGCTCTACAAGTTCTCTACAGGTACTAATTCATTTACTTACCACAACAATCCTTGCAGGCAGGCACTGTTATCATTCCTTATCATTTACAGCTATGCACAGAGAGGTTTAGTGACTTGCAAATGCACACAGCTAGGAAGTAACAGAGCCAGAATTATCCTGGGCGGCATGGCTCCAGAATCCACACTTTTAACTAAAACTCTATGCTGCCTGTCTACTTTGTGTCCTGACCTCTTAGCGACCTTTGTACTCCACAGAGACAGAATGGGGTGTATTTATTTTATGTCCTGCCTTCTGCCGTTGACACTAATGATCACGCTCTCCGTGACACTTCCTACTTCCTTGGTCTTTACCACACTGCACCTTCAATTCTTCCTGTAGCCGTGTCCTTTCCTCTCCTACTTCCTGAGTGTTCATCCCTAAGTCTTGATATTTCCTAGTTTTCTATTCTCAATCCTACTGCTCTTCTCATATACTCATCCACTCGTTTGTTCAGTAAATATTTATCCAGTGTTAACAAAGTTCTGGGATTAGAAGATACCAGGGAGACAAAAACACAGTTCCTATCCTCAGTGAGCTTAGAGTAAGGGTAGAAGACATAGAGAAGGAAATGAGCAGTCGTACGTAATACATTGGGATCAGTGGAGCTATGGGTGGTCAGTGCTGCATGCCACAGAATGCAAAGGAGTGGGCTCCCATCCTGTCTCGTCATGGCACGTATTCACATTGGATTGAATGGAGGCTCCTTACAGCCAGAGGCCTCCAGCCTGGAGCACCAGCTGCCCCAAGGGCTAAGAAGCCTGGGAAGCTCAATACTTCGGCATACCTGTAATCCAGGCGCAGCGGAACATTTGGGATCTCTGTATGAAGTGAAGGAAAAGCTAGGATGAGTATTCTTTGGACTATCAATCTACCTTCTTTCAGCTGCCACCTGTATAGTGATAACTCATCAATCTGTCACTAGCCTAGACTTCTTTCCAGTACTTCTCTCTAATCTCACTGACGGCCTGATGAACCTTTTACCTTGCTGTCTCATAGCATATCAAACTTGACATGGCCACACCAAACTCATCAAGTTGGTTCTTCCTCAGGGATTCTGTATCTCAGAATTGATACCACCATCTACCCAGTTACTGAAACTAGAAGGCCAGGAGCCATTCTTAACTTATACATTTTCCTCATTCCTCACATCCACCAATGGCTACCATCATTCTCTTGTAGATTTTTCATACCTGTCCCCTTTGCTCCATCCTAGCACTACTACCTGAACCGCGGTCCTCCTTAGCTCTAGCCTGAATGCCAACCGCCAGCCTCAGATCCCTACCTCGTAGCTGCTCCCCTCCACTCATTCTACACACAGCTGCTAACGATCTGACGTGAAAGTCCAGCTGTGTCACTGTCCTACTTAAGAATGAATGCTTCCCCGATGGCAGGGTTTTTCAGCTGTATTTTCTGCTCCATACACTAAGGGATTTATCTCATGTCAATTATTAACAGCGGCTCACTACAGCATGATTCTTCACTGAGGAAAGGGCTCTCCCCAGCCTCGCTGAGACCAAGTCTAAGGGACTGATTACAGCAGACAGCGCTTTGCCTACCTTGCCTTCATCACTCCCTCCCGTTTTAAACTTGACACTGTAGCAACACCAAAGTGCTTGCACGCTCCCCCCACTAACTCCAGGATGATTATTGCCTTTGAGCCTTTGCTTATGCTGCCCCTCTCCCTGGAACACCGTACCCTCACCACTCACTCCCTCAATGTGACCAAATCCTTGAGGACCTACTCAGCTCAGCATCTTCTCCCTCCCTGCCCTAGGGTGGACTAAAAGCCATCCTTGGCCTTCAGAGTCTATCCAGACTAGTCTATCCTAGTCTATCTCCATCCCACATTTCCTCTTTGTTTTAGTCTATAGTGTTTTTAATATTCTTATCACATTTTTTATCTCATTATCTCATTATGAAAAGTAATACATATTCACTGTCCATCAACTCCTAACTCAAAATGGCCTCAAGAGGCACTAACCAACGGTATAAACTCAGTTACTTTCTAGTAGCCTGGGAACATAAATAACTCTGGGGATCTCTAGAATTGTGGTCCACAAATCCAAGATGTTTTAAGGTAACTACTGTAAACTTCTGTTCTCTCACTGCAGGTGAAGAGAGCTACAGAGACCTGTAACTTAGGAATTGCCCTTGAGCACCGGAAAGAAATGCTAAACCTCTGGCGGAAGATCCGAGGGGATTTGATCGGAATAGACACTAAAAATGAGTCCTTTTATGACACCTTTTCTACTTATACATGGTCTTGGAATGTTTGCCAAGAATTACTTTCTCCAAAGGACTTAAGGTTATATGATGCCTATGTGAATAGAAATTCCTTCCACAACTCTCCATTCTCTTCCTCTTCAGATGTCAGTGAATGTGACATAGAGACAGGAAGAAAAAGAAAACGAAAAGGTTTCAAAGGGTTTCGACAATGAAATTTCTACATTTTCTAAGCAGCTCATTGCAAACTACTTTTTCACAGATATGAAAGTTATGGTTCCTTGCTTCTGTCTAGTACATTCTTAGCAGCTGGAAATGTTGACATCTTGAATTCTGACCAGTAAAAAAGTTTAAGTCAAAATATGGTTTCCCTTTCCTAATTCTTACTAGTAAATAGATCCCTTCTGTTATTTCTCTAGCAACCAGCTGCACTATGCTGCCCCCACCTGACTCAAAACTGCTGGGACGGAAGGAGAAACAATGAAAGCATGCACTTAGCACCACGCAGGGCTGCCCTTGAGAGCTTGTGAAGGCCCTCCCAGCCCAGCAATAAGCATCTGAGTTCAAGTGACTGTAAGTGGCGTTAGGGTTTTTATTATTTGTGAAAGTGGCCAGAGGCAGCGGATGACAATGATCTTTCAGTTTCAGGGACTATAATACCATCCCCCAGGGAGTCCTGATTCAATTTGACTGCTCCTAAGGCTCCTTCAGACCAGTCTTCACATCATACCTTCAGACCACTCTCTTGGAATACTCTTAAAAATAGCTGATCTCATCCATTACACTTGTTCTTGAATGCATTTAATTAAAAATCACATTGTGTTATAAGTTGGGTGGAATATATACATAAAACTTACTATTTTAATCATGTTTAAGTACACATCATCTATTTTTATTCGTTTTAGAAAAAGGAAAAGACGTGTTCCATATTGATGGGGACAGTGGCTTGTAAATGTAAAATTATAACATTCCAGGAAAAAGTAATGAAGATAGTGAAGGCTCCCAAAACTGTTTAATGAAAAGTCTTAAAGTAATTTTGTGTTACCTTGAATATTCAAAACCGTCTATTTGCCATTCTTCATAATATTATGATGTTGGGAAAAAGAAATAACTTTATAGATAAGTGACTGTGTTTTCTAACCTAAAGACAAGATTTATGGTTTGACAAAATTTTTTTTTTTTTTTTTGGTATGGCTGCAAGTGTAACAAGCAATCTAAGAGATAAAATTTGGATGCCAAATATTAGAATTCCTGGGCTATTTCCTTGGATCAATAGGATAATAAAACAGAATATTTTGAAATAGATCTGTCCTGGAAAATGTACAGTAATACAGTATTTTTATTAAATTGTCACACACTGTTGGTGATAGTATAAATTGGCATCTTCTGATGGAATACACTATAGCAACAGGTATCAGCCATTCATTCACCAATTATTTACTGAGTTGCATACTGTGTGCTAGACCCTGTTCTAGGATCTGGATATATGAAGTGTGACAATCAAGTTCGTGAACTTGTTGCAACGATGTTGCTAACCTTTTTTGATATCAGAGGGATTATTCCGTATGAATGTCTACCAACTGGACAAACAGTTAACCATTTGAAAGTGCTGAAAAGGCTGTGTAAAAAAGACGACCCGAACTTTTCTCAACAATGCACCAGCTCACACAGCACTGTCTGTGAAGGAGTCTTTAGCCAGTAACCAAATAAATGTATTGGAACACCTTCCCTACTCACCTGATCTGGCCCCCAGTGACTTCTTTCTTTACCCGAAGATAAAGAAAATATTGAAAGGAAGACATTTTGATGACATTCAGGACATTAAGGGTAATATGACAGCTCTGATGGCCATTCCAGAAAAAGAGTTCCAAAACTGCTTTGAAAAGTGGACTAGGTGCTGGCATCAGTGCATAGCTTTCCAAGAGGAGTACTTCGAAGGTGACCGTAGTGATATTCAGCAATGAGGTATGTAGCCCTTTTTCTAGGATGAGTTCGCAAACTTAATTGTCTGACCTCATATAACAGTGAACATATGCTCAGACCTCACAGAATTTCGTAATGGAGCTAATTATAACCACTGACTCAGCACTTCCACTTCAAGAAATTATTCCCAAAGAAATAATCATGAATGTACAAAATGATTTAGTTATAAAGATGTTTATCATGTTGAATTTTTAAGTAAGAAGCTTAAAGAACCCTAAATGTCTAATAAATCAAGATACAGCTATATAAAACAGAGTCATTAAAATGATGTAAAAGAATATTTCAAACAAAAGAATGATGTTCACAAGCTATTAAGTTTATAAGCAGGCTACAAATGCTAAGAGGCATGAGAGAACTTTATGGGTTAGTTCTAAAATTTAATTATGATGGTGGTTGCACAAATAGATTTTTATGAAAACTCATCAAACTGTATACTTAAAATGGATGGATTTAATTGTATGTAAATTATACCTCAGTGAAGCTGTAAAAAACACAAAACAGTTTGTTCTGAATATACTTTAACTTAAAAATTATTTCTATAAATAAATTAGAAAAAAAGACTGGAAGGATATAAACCAAAGTGTTTAATGGGTTAAATTAAGGATAGGATGGGGTATTTTCTTGTCTTACCTATATCTTCCAAATGTTCTACGATAAACACATCTTTATGTTGCAATAAGAAAAAAAAACAGAAAAGTTGTTTTAAAATTAGAGTTGTTAAACCAGCTTATTCAATTATCTAGGGCTGTTACAAATGCTGTCCAGTTTCTGCGAAATGTTAACCAGAGCAAATTAGGACACCACGGTGCCTTCCCTGGCATTCAGTTCCAGAGCCCATGCTTACACAGACCATAATTTCCACTAATTGGAACTGAAAGAAAAGTAATTAACTACCCGTGTCCACCCAAAGCAATAATCCAGACTCAGAGTTTTTAACCTTTACATCCTTTGAACCCATGCCACCCACTGAACTAGAAGAGTTCTCACTACTCACCAGCAGAGGGACCCTTAGCTCCTCTGAAATGCAGTGCCGGCTGAAGTCCATATAAAGTTTGATACCTCAAAGGACTCACAGCCGTGTCTCCCAAATGTCTTCTGAAAAATTATTCTAGGTGCTTCAAAAGATGAAGAAAAATGAGTTGTACAGGTCAACCAAAGGTAATTGTATAAAAGTTAAGTTTAGGATACTTTATCAGATTTCATAAACAAGGCCCAAGTTGTTTGACATTTTAAATGACTCAATTGGAACGAATATAAGTAACTTCAAGCGAAGACAGAGTGAGCTCTTTACAAGAAAGTACACAGTGGGACTGTTGATTTGGGAACACGTACAGCTTTTGGTGTGGGGAGGAAAAAAGCCTGTAGATGAGAGAACAAGATGCCAAGAATACATATAAATCAACCATCATATCTGCAAACAGCTGGCTTTGAGAAAAGATAGAAATCCTTGTACTTGTTATTTGGAAAGGAGGTTTTGTTCAAAATGTTTCAAAAGACCATGACAATGGCGAAAGTATTCTGTCTTCAAATAAAGTACAAGTTCTTTATTTGAACTACTATCTTATCTTTTTTATTCACTTGTGTATTTTTCTTTGTGATTAGAGAGCGTTTGGGGATTGTTCCCGTTTCTTTGGTGGGAAAGGCATAGAATTTCTTTTTGCTCCCCTTAGTTTTGCCTACGGAAAGAATCTGCAATGGAGTAAATGATCACTGGTTATCACTGTGCTAAATCTCGTACTGCACTACTCAATTAATTAACCCTTTTCTTCTCTTTTTCCAAATGGTAGTCATCACTCTTCTCCTGGAAGTCTTCTTAACTAACCTTATGTTGACAGCATACTTTCTTCTAGATTCTTGTGAGAATCAGTTTGTAGTAATTATCTAAATAAAAATGTAAGGTTGAAATGTATTAATGTAACAAACTATACGTGCGTATGTGTTACAATCTTGATTGTGAGAACAAGCTCAGGTATGGATAATTCAAAAAGGTAGGTTACACATTTTTTATAGACTTGTCCTTGTTATTCCATTTGATCTGACAGAATAAACTTCGTGTTCTCGGAATTCATTTCATATCCTCCCCTCCCCCCCAGAAAAATAGTGTGAAGATATATATATATATATCTGATATATATATCTGATATATATGATATATATAATTTAAAATACATATCGTAGCATACTATGAAAAGCTGACTAGAGAAGCTAGAAAATTGCCCTATTTCCTAACCGTGCGTGCTACCTTCCTAAATTCTTCTGGCCATCAGCTCTACAGTGGAGCTGAATGAAGAACCCTTAATTCTAAAAGCGACTCAAGATTTTTCCTGGCTTACAACTTGAGGGAAACGGGGGAACCTGTTAGAGGAACCCAGCATTGAAAGACGGCTCAAGTGAAACATCTCGCACTTTCTTGCCGGCATGCACGTCCATCAGCGCCTCCTCCAGGAACAACGACCCCGGTGCGAGATTCCGCCGGCGCTCCCCTTCCCCAGAGAGCCCCTCCCCAACTCAGGGCCCGCCGCACCCGGCGGAGCTCGAGACCCTCCAGGACACTGGCAGCCGAGGGCGCGCGGCCCCGCCCCGCCTCGCCTCGCCTCTGTCTTTTCCCGCCCAGACCCCGAGCCTTCCGGAGGGGGGCGTGGCCCGCAGGAAGTTCTCGCATTACGGAAAGGTAGGCATTTCCGGCTCCGGTGTCATGGCGGGCGCCTACCATGAAGGCACGCCCGCGGTGCCCGGAGGAAAGCGGCCGCAGTTTGGAAGCCGGTTCCTGAGCGATCCGGCGCGTGTCTTCCACCACAATGCCTGGTAAACACCCTTTCCCTCCCCCAGCCCGCGGCTCGCCCTGTCCCGTTGCCCTACTCAAGGCGCTCTGCCCCCACAGGAGAGGTGCTTCGAGGCCAGCACCTCACCCTGCCCACAGCGGGAACGTGAGGCCCTTAAGCATCCCGTTTGGTTTTTCCAGGGACAATGTGGAGTGGTCAGAAGAGCAGGCCGCGGCAGCCGAGAAGAAAGTCAGGGAGAACAGTACCCAGCGGGTGTGCCAGGAGAAGCAAGGTGCGCCCAGGAGGCGAGGGGGCCTCAATGGTATCCACAGCCGGCCTAACTGCTGGACGCGCTCTCCCGGAGGCCAGAGAACCGAGGCCACCAAGAGCCTTTTTGACTGGACTGATACCAAACTCGGGGGTAGAACGGGATGGGGAGGGGATGTGCATGGATGGAAAAGGGCTACACCGTAAAATGTTGTTAGGGCATAAAGGGTGTTTTGGTTTGGGTTGACAATATTTTCTGGTTTTCAGTTATGTTAACTAGATCCCTATTAATATGGTTGGCCTATGGCAACCGCCACACATTGTCTTAGAGGATATACTTTTTACATGATAACACTTTGCCTGTGGAAATGTTGCCTTTGAAGTTGATCTTAGTGGTCAGATCCTAAATGTTGTTGGAGGAGGGGCTAATGACTGGTGAATTATGTGTCTTTTCCTTGTATAATGGCTATGAGGATTTAGGGCTTCTGCAAAGGAAAGATGGATGAAGCAGAATGGAGGTAAGTCTGGCCAAAGAAAAAGAAGCCACTTCTAGAGAGGTGGATCATTTCACTGCGAAGTATCCCTAGATACTAAAACTAGAACTAGTTGGGCTTATGTCATGTCTTAAGAGACAGTTGAAGGTGGGACTAGAAACTGGGGAGTAGTAATCTCTGAAAGAGTTTTATACAGTTAGAACATTTTAGTTACAAAATATTTACCCTACAAGTTTGATAGAGACTAGATCAAAGCAAGTTAAAATTGAAAGGGATTTTGAAAATCATGTAGTCCAATATCCTCTTTTTACAGTTAAAGAAACTTGGACCACAGGACATTAAGTGCCTTGCCCAGAGGTAAGCAGTTAGTTAGTAATAGCAGTGGCAAAACTAAAATCCAATTTCTTAGGTTTTTCTTTGTACTACACTAGTCAAGATCCTATATTGGCAAAAAACAGAAAACTGAAATCTAGGACTACCTTGATCACCTTAAACAACAGCTTTCTTTTAAACAGTTCACACTTCTTTGGTATCCCTGTCCTCTATCATCAAAACTCTTCTCATCTAAAGACATTTTTCCTCATCAGCATTTTCTATTTTCCTTTTAACCTTTCTGTTTTTAGCATCTATAAGTAGTAGAATTTATTTCTGGGCTCCACACACTATAAAGAACCACAGACAGAGGAACATATATAAAGAAGAGCTGCCTGTATCGGAACCATTGAATTTACCTGGGGAACGACTGAAGAACCTGGGACATTTAGCTTATAAAGGAGAAGATTTAGAGGGGAAAATAACTGTCCTCAAACACAAAAGAGTTGTTCTGTATGGTCCTGAGAAATGATAGAATCTTTTGACCAGGAGTGATTAGACAGATTTGTTGCTTAACATTAGAATTTTAAGAGTCATCCAAAGATGTAGGAAAAGAATTAATAGTCAGTAAGTTCTTGGCAGAAGTTGGACCCCGTGGAAGGACAGGCTGTAGAGGGAATTCAAGTGATAGGTGGTAGGACTAAATGATACCCAGCTCTGAGGCTATGGCTCTACTTGAGGATACTTTTAGTATAAAATGACATTCAATGAAGCAGTATAATTCATATTAGATACAAATAAAATATTGAGAGATGGTTCTTAAATTTTTTTTCTTAAATATTTACAGTTGATTATGAAATCAATGCCCACAAATACTGGAACGATTTCTACAAAATCCATGAAAATGGATTTTTCAAGGACAGACATTGGCTTTTTACTGAATTCCCGGAGCTGGCACCTAGCCAAAACCAAAATCACTCGGCAGATTTGCACACAGAGAACAAGAGGAGTGAAGTTCCTGGATGTAGGAGGAGTGAGGATGGACCTGATTTAATAATAGATCAGCACAAGTGTTCTTCAAACAGCCTTGGACATAAAACACAGACCCTTCCTGTGGAAGAGAATGTAACTCAGAAACTCGGTCACCTGGAAATCTGTGCTGATGAGTTTCCTGGATCCTCAGCCACCTACCGAATACTTGAGGTAACCTACCTTTATTGTCCTGGTAGTGGGGTTAGTGAAGTTGTTGTTATAATATATTGTGTACCTGGTCAGCATAGAGGGTCTGACCACAAAGTAACTTCTATCTGATGAAGCTGACTAGACTTGACCCTCATGTTGGCCTGGAATCATCTCCATTTATGAATTAATGAAATTTCTTAAATGTAGAGATAATCTGGTGGTGATGGCAAATAAGATAGATCACCTAAGGTGCTATGTGGGTATATCATATTGCGTCTGAAAGTTGCAGGTTGTGCTATACCTGCCATCTGGAAAAGAGTCCCAGGTTACAAGACAACTTCTGTTATTTCTCTTCTAATAGTTATAAAATGGAAAGGTTAGTTGGGATGGTGCCTGCTTCTCGGGTGTGGAGAATTCTTGTCTTCTGAGTTTGGACGGTATTGAAGAGGCAAGGTTAGACCTATCTAGGTGGGTACTAGAATGTAAACTCACAAATGGTGACTACGCACTCCACTGGAAGCTGATTAGCCTTAGAATTGAGTCCTATGGCATGACTGTACTAGTCCCTTAGCCTCCCCAAGCAGAACAGGACTTCTGTCTGTCTGTCTGTCTGTCTCTCTCTCTCTCTCTCTCTCTCTCTGCCTCATAGTTTTTATGAGGGTTAATTGAGATAATGTATGTAAAATGGCGAAGAATAGTACCTGGCACATAGTAAGCCCTCAGTAAATGGTATTGTTTTTATTATTACCACACTCAGCACTGTATTAGGATAGTTTAACCATAGTTCCCTTTTCATGAATCTTTCAGCTCAGTCTATTAAAAACATTTTTCTATGATATGGTGGCTTTCAGTAAGAAATTATTTCATCTATGGGATCATTTGCTAGAATTCAAAAAGTAAAAGCAACCCATGCTCTCCTCTTTTATGGCTACCTTTTTAAGAGTTCCTGAGGTCAAGGTCAGAGAAGGTCATGGGTACTATTTAGCTCTGATCACTACATCTTCCCTAATAACAATTAGGCAGGATTATCTATTGTTAATTATTTGTCTAGCTTCAGGGAATTAATTCTTTGTGTTTAATTCTGTGATTAATAGTTCATTTCTGTCTGCAGGTTGGTTGTGGTGTGGGAAACACAGTCTTTCCAATTTTGCAAACTAACAAGTAAGTGTGTTACGAAGTTTAACTATATGACAGCAAAGAGGAGAAAAGTAGGAAGTTGTTGTTTACCAAAAGTTTTACTTCAATATAACAATGGTTAATTGGAAACCGTGGATTATGGGAGATTTAGATTTCTACATTATCGATTTATGGATTGTTTTGATTTAATTTGATTTAATCCTGATTCTTAGCCTTTGAGTAAGAAGATTTGTAAGTTACCTTTGTCATCAGGGAAATTAGTGAGGTTTAAAACCTATGTTACATTGTTAATATAAGGTGTCTTTGATATTTTAACTCTGCTACACAGGAAATAGAAGAGACATAATCCAGTTGTAATGTAATTCTGTTTTTTCTGCCACTCAGTGACCCGGGACTCTTTGTTTACTGTTGTGATTTTTCTTCCGAAGCTATAGAACTTGTCCAGGTAAGTACAGTAGCTCCTATCAGTGATTTTCACTGATTAAAGGAAAGGTATCTCCTAAAAACAAAGGTCTCTATTTTCTTAATTGTACTGTGGTCTGAAAGCAGAAGATTACTGAAACAGCCTGGGGTAGAGGAAAGGGCCAAGCATGATACAGAATGTGCCACTTGCCAGCTGTAGGACTTTGGGCAGGTCTCTTGACCTCTCCAAACTTTTTTTTTTTAAAGCTTGAAATGAGATGATTTCTTTCAGTCAGGGTTCTTTGAGTTACAAGTTACAGAAACATCTAGACAAACTCAGCCAATAAAGTGGAATGTCATAGAATCCCAAGAGTGTAAAGTATAGCCAAGACAGTTAGTCAGCCCTGAAAAGGTGTCAGATACCCAAGGTGAGTTGGCTGGCTGGTGAGATGTTGCCACCCCCTCCTTCTGTCACAGCACCTCCCTCCAGTTCATGGTGTTTTACTCTCATTGTCCAGTGCTCATTTCCCTTTTCTATTTGTTTTCTCTTTTCAGGCTAGCTTTTTGTAGTAGGTTTTTCCTGGGTTTGCATGTGGCACAGACATGCTTGCTCCTCCCAGCCCCTTACAAGTCCACCTTGTTCAGGTGTTCTTAGAACTTCACCAGAATGACTGTGTCCCTATTCTAAAGTCTCCAGAAAGAATCTGGTTGACCCAGCCCAACTGATAATCTACTTGTTCTTCTTGAATTAGCTGTGGCCAGTGAGGAACAAAGTTACATTTTTGGAGAAGAGATGGCAAGGGAAGATGTGGAAATGGACGTTACCCTAAAATGTGTCTTATAATATGTTAAATTTTCCACATTTAGAGAAATAAACTTTCCTGGAGAATTCTATGATCTGTGTAATATGCTATAGTTGGATTGGGAGTTGTTTTAAATCATGCTTTTTCGATATGTTTTGTCTCTCTCCTTAGGTTTTTCTTTTCCCTCTTGGTCACTTATCTTCCTGATCATTTTCTAGTCCTCAAATCTAAGTCTCTGTATCAGACTTAGAGGAAAAGCAGAGGAATCAAACATTCCATTTTAAAAGCACCAGTTAGATTCCACAGGCTTTTCACTAGAATTGTTCCTGAGTCTTAGCCTTTGAGTAAGAATGTGTGCCTTAATGATTAGAGGTCTATCCCTCCGAGGGAAGGAACTGCAATTACACTTAAAGCAAGATTAGCTTTCCTTGAGGCTTAGTGAACATTTTCTAACCCATGTATCTCTGTCTCCCAACTGTCTGCAGACAAATTCAGCATATGATCCTTCTCGGTGTTTTGCCTTTGTTCATGATTTGTGCAATGAAGATAAGAGTTACCCACTTCCTAGCAATAGTCTTGATGTCATCATCCTCATATTTGTTCTTTCAGCAATTGTTCCAGACAAGTAAGTTTTAGATCCTTAACCAGCAGTGTAACAAAAACAAAGCTTTGGTCAGGGACCTTGATATCAGAGTTGGGCCCTCCATAAAAAGGGTGTTCTGATAGACAGGAAGAGCCACTCCATCCAAAGTGATATAAGTGTCTCAGCCATTTTCCTAAATTCGTCTTGAAGTCAAACTTTGTTTCAGCCTTTACACCTCTGCTTGTTGACTGCAGTGGTCAGTTCTCCTTATTTTTGTGGTTTAATATCCCTGCAGAATAGGGGAGCAGTCTTTAATGGATGTGTAGAGAAATTTCTCTGTTGATAATTGCATAGCACTGTTTTAGAACGGTGCGTACCACTGCTGTTAGATAATGTCTCATTATTGGCCTTTTTAAATGCTTTAAATCAAGCTTGTTAACAGCACAAAATTTACAGTGAAGCTTAACTCAGGTGTTCTCTGGTGCCTAAGTTCTGAGGAAAAAATGAAGTATAGTAGAATTCCATATAGTCAAGTTTAGGTAAGAAAAAAATTCAATTGCTATACCCTAGAAGATACTGTTAAAGCCTTGTAGGCATAGGTAACCTGTCGTCCTGGCGAAATACTATCTCAAGGAAGCAGTGTTGGTTGGAGACCCAGGAGAGCGATTGATTTTCTCTAGCCCACATTTCCTCTAGAATAGCACTGAGTCATCTGACCTGACAGAGATATCGTGAGTGTGCAATAAAGGCAGATGGAGAGTGGCCCCAAAGCCTGGCATGGTTCTAAACATTAATAACCACAGAAGCTTAAATGGTACAAACTTCTAAAAAGTTACATGGACTGAAACAAAGCATTAAAATTAAAAATTCATTATTCAGGGGTGGCCCGATGGCTCAGTTGGTTAGAGCGCGAGCTCTGAACAACAGGGTTGCCAGTTAGATTCCCACATGGGCCAGTGAGATGCTCCCCCTGCAACTAAATATTGAAAATGGCGACTGGACTTGGGGCTGAGCTGCGCCTTCCACAATTAAATTGAAGGACAATGACTTGGGGCTGATGGGTCCTGGAGAAACACACTGTTCCCCAATATTCCCCAATAAAATTTAAAAAAAAATTCATTCAGTATTTTAGTGGACTTTCAAACTTTTTTTGTAAGTTTGTAGCATTTATACTTATGAAGTTAGTAAAGATAAAACCTGCACCAACCCTCAATATGGAAAGTGTAGTAGGAAATGTGAAGCGCTCCACCCATAGTCACTCATTTGCATACTGACTGTCACCATGTAAAGTGTAAGTTCTTGAGGTTCCGTCTTTAGTTAACAAATGGAAAGTTCAAATCTGCATTCAAAGAGCTTGGGCCTCGTGCATGCAGATGAGTCAGCTAGCAGTCCCGCATCGGGGTGTTCAGGGCTCCCATCAGAGAGCCATGGGAGCATGGGGCAGGGATGGCTTCCCCAGGAGGCGATCCCAGGAGGAGGAGCAAGAGAACCAGGTGGAGAGTGTGTCTCTTCCCCTACCGTGGAGCCGGAAGGCAGAAGTAGGTTATCCTCAGGCCTCTTTATACCAAAGGCAGTGGGTCGAAGCCACAGTTGTGATCAGGCAGCAGGAAGCACATCAGAAGTTTGGGTGTGTGCTCCCGCTCTAATGGAAACAAGGGCAGAGGATCTAAGCTTTCAGGGTAAGGAAGTCCATGGGCTTTTTGGGATATGCGAAAGGGAAAAGGAACCCTGTTTTTAAACAGGCCTGAACTTCGTTCCCTGTCGCTCCACAGGATGCAGAAGGCACTCAACAGGCTGAGCAGACTTCTGAAGCCTGGAGGGATGATGCTTCTGCGAGATTATGGGCGCTATGACATGGCCCAGCTTCGGTTTAAAAAAGGTATTTTGCTACTATAATCAAAACTGGTTTTGCCATCAGAACAGACATTCAAATTAGTAGAACAGCATAGAGACTCTAGAATTACAGTTCCATGTATAAAGCCACTTGATGCATGGCAAAGGTGGCCTATTTTTGAAGACTTGTATAATCTAGATATTAAGGAGGTCTTTTTTAACCAATATGGCTGCTTTTAGATGAGATTATTTTTAAAAAAAGACATTTGATTACATAAATAATTTTAAATGTGGTATGGCAAAAGATACCATTAAAAAGTTACAAGACAGGCCGGCCTGGTGGCTCAGGCAGTTAGAGCTCCATGTTCCTAACTCCGAAGGCTGCCGGTTCGATTCCCACATGGGCCAGCGGGCTCTCAACCACAAGGTTGCCAGTTCGATTCCTCGAGTCCTGCAAGGGATGGTGGGCAGCGCCCCCTGCAACTAAGACTGAACACAGCACCTTGAGCTGAGCTGCCTGCCGGATGGCTCAGTTGGTTGGAGCGCGTCCTCTCAACCACAAGGTTGCTGGTTTGACTCCCGCAAGGGATGGTGGGCTGTGCCCCCTGCAACTAGCAATGGCAACTGGACCTAGAGCTGAGCTGTGCCCTCCACAGCTAAGACTGAAAGGACAACAACTTGACTTGGAAAAAAGGCCTGGAAGTACACACTGTTCCCCAATAAAGTACTGTTCCCCTTCCCCAATAAAATCTTAAAAAAAAAAAAAGTTACAAGACAAATATTTTTGGTGCATAGAACAGATAAAGACTTAATATCTATGTTCTTCAAGGGGCTGTTGGCAAATTGATAAAGAAAAGATCAGTGACCCACCCAAAAAACGGAAAGAATATTTTAGAGTTGATTCACAGAACATACCCAAATGGCCAAAAACAAAAGTTCAAGGAAACAAAAATTACAATGAGATACCAGTTCTTAAACCTATTACTGGCCAATTCAAAGAAAGATAATATGCTCTTTCATTACTGGTGGAAACATGAATTGTTATGGCCTTTTTTAAAAGCACCCTGTATTATCTATTCAACAGTCCTTTTGGGAATTCTTCAAGAACCAGCCCATAACATGCACGAGCAAAGTCTTAGAAACAAAGTGAATGTCTCTGGATAGGGGACTGTTGTGCCTGCCGTGTGAGATAGACCCATACCACTGGTGTGGGGGGCAGAAAGGGCATTGTATTACCAAGTGAGAAAAACTATGCAGATGAGTATTTTAAACTTGATCCACGTTTAATAGTGGCTGGGGAGAAATACACAAGTAAGTAAAGCAAGTGAGATTATATTGATATTCACAAAGTGAAGGATTACACACCAGGGTGTTAAATTGGCATAAAGTCAGGGGTTTAGCAACAGAAGGGAAGAGAGTGTCCAGGATAAAAACTGTGTGTTATTTATGAATGTGTGTAGACACATGGACAGACATGCTAAAGGACAGTCACCAAAATGATATTGGTGGCTGTCTTATTCTTATTTCCTTTTCTTAAACTTGGCTATACTGCTTGATTTTCCTTTTTCTTTTTTTTTTTTTAACAAAGAGTATGTATTAATCAGGTATTAATCAGGAAAAGGAGACAAACAACCTGTTCCAGCATCAAATAGAACTGTAGAACGGGGCTCAGAATCTAGCACTGCAGTTTGAGTATTCCCCTTGGACTGCTCTTCTCCAAAGCTCCAATCCTTTAATAGGAGAGAAATTGCAGATTTCCTGCCAAGTACCAAGTATAACCAAGAAAGAATTCTGTTCTCTGTCCAAAAAGTTGATATGTGACGTACATTTGATTGACATTTGATATGTGATGAAATTCAAAGACGTGTTGTAATGTTTCCCTAATTTTTACCACATCACTCTGCAGGTCAGTGTCTGTCTGAAAATTTCTATGTGAGAGGTGATGGCACCAGAGTTTACTTCTTCACACAAGGTATAAAAACATTCATCTTTATGCTAACATTCCCAAAGTACCATATTAAGTGTTCCTCAGTGTATTTTCAGAAGCAAAGTCATCTGGCCCTCCTATCTTTTGCACCCTTTCCTGCCCTTCCCCCCCTCACAGCCAACCTGACCTGCTCGCTGTTCTCCAGGTGGGCTCAGCTTGTACGTACTGAGTCTTCCACCTTGCTCTTCTGCTGTTGCTCTTTCTCTCTGTCGCTTTGTCCAAAACGGGAGGAAACCAGGCTGTTTTGCAAGATCCAGTGCAGCTGTTTACACTGTAAGCCGGGTTGTGCCTTAGGTGCATCTGAGTTAGGGTGCACTTACCGTTCACTGGGGTCCGGGTATCACCTAGAACTGCTCTCAGCTGCTTGCCCGGCTGCAGTTTTCTCCATTCCTGGGCCCTTTGTCACATCACACACATTTTTGAGCCTTTGGCTAAAGTAATGGAACCTCTCCTCTTAGGGAAAAAAAAAAAAGGCTTTGACATATGCAGAAGGTGCCAAAAAAATGTATACGTATTAAGAGAGGAAAACAGTATTAAAATTGTAATATTTAATATATACCGGTAACAAAAGAATACAAGTCATGTTTGACTTCTACAGTTACTATAGGTGCTCAAAGTGGTTACCATCAGCGTCCAGACACTTCAGATCACGGCGAACTACTGCTTGAGCAACTTTGACCAACGTATCCTCCTGTACACATTTTTTGGCACCCCCGATATACATATAGGTCTTTACATGTAATTTTAAAGTGTCCATAGAGCCCTTTGTGAAAATTCCTCCCTCTCAGCTGAGTCTTAGGGGAGCTCTCCCTCTTGCAGGCTGCCGTTCCCAGATGGTTTGGCTTCTCCTACCTAAACATGAACTTGCTGTTACAGAGCCGCTGCTGCCTCTATAACTAAACAGCCCCACTGAAGCCCCTTAAATATGTGAATAATGACAGCAATCTCTAGGAGCTCCATTTAACATAGGAAGTGGTAGACACTATGCATTTTCCTCGGGAGGAAATACATAAACATCTCTCTTCCAAACTAGATGAACTGGACACACTTTTCACTACTGCTGGACTGGAAAAGGTTCAGAACCTGGTGGATCGCCGATTGCAAGTGAACCGAGGGAAGCAGCTGACAATGTACCGAGTTTGGATTCAGTGCAAATACCGCAAGCCTCTTCCATCCAGCACTGGTTCCTGACCTGGCATTTTTAAAAGAATATCCACAAGTGGTTTCTTGTTGATGTTGGACAGCAGTTCAATGGTTCAAGTAAATTTGAGCCTTGAACCTAGGAAAAATTACTTTTCATCAAGATTCTAACATTTGTGCTTTCTATTTGTGAAGCCCTTTAATACATACTTTTCTCAAGTTTTTTCTTTGAAATCTCAAACAGTCTTGCCATTTTGTAATTTATCTCAATAACTGAAATATTCATGGGAATTAGGAAATTAGAAGACATCAAGAGTTTATTTTCATGTGAAAGTGTCATGTGATATGATAGAGTCATTTTACAGTAAGTTTTATTAAAGTATTTGGGAATTCAAACACCTGGTCCCATGGTATGTTAAGTACTTTTCTTCCTCTAAATAACCTGTGTCTAAAAAGTAAAAGGATCTTCACTTTTAGCAAAGTTGTCTTATTTTTTCATTGGGTCCTTCGATGTTTGAGACAAAAGGAATTGAGAGGACTTCATTTTAGCCACATCACTTCATTTCTGAATGTGATCGTCATCTGTATTAATGTTCTGCTTTTTTTCAGTTATCACTTGTATACATTTCTCTCTTGATGGTCCATAAGTTATATGATGTATTCTTAATTTTATCAAATAAATAATTGCAATTCTTCATTCCTACATTTTGGATTTTCAACTTAAACTTAGATATTTTCATAATACTTTCAGAATTTTAGTTACATATGTGAAAAGACATGAGCAGTTTTTTTTAATTCCAAACTTACAGAAAAGTATATTACCAGAATAGTCAGGTTTTTTTTTTCCAATCATTTTTGAGAGTAAATTGCAAGGTGATGTTCCAACACTCCTACATATTTTAATGTATAATTTATGGTATAGGATGTTCTTCTATATCATCAAATCCATCAGAAGTAGAAATTTACATGTAAACACTGCCATGCACAGATAACCAAGTTTTCCCAATGGTCCCAAGATACCTTTTATCACTGGGGGGGAAAAAAGCCATTTTATTGCATTTAGTAGCCATGTCTCAGCCTCCTTTAGTCTGGAACAATACTTAGGCTTGTTTTCTTTTTTTTTTTAATTAAAGTTTATTGGTGTGACAATTGTTAGTGAAATTACATAGATTTCAGGTGTACAATTCTGTATTACATCATCTATAAATCCCGTTGTGTGTTCACCACCCAGAGTCAGTTCTCCTTCCATCACCATATATTTGATCCCTTTTACCCTCATCTCCCACTCCCCTCCCCCTTCATCCTCTGGTAACCACTAAACTATTGTCTGAGTCTATGAGTTTTTGTTTCTCATTTATTGTTCTTTTGTTGTTTTTGGTTTATATACCACATATCAGTGAAATCATGGTTCTCTGCTTTTTCTGTCTGACTTATTTCACTTAGCATTATAATCTCAAGATCCACCCATGTTGTCACAAATGGTCCTATTTCATCTTTTCTTACTGCCAAATAGTATTCCACTTCTTTATCCATTCATCTTTTGAAGGACACTTTGGTTGTTTCCATGTCTTGACCACCGTAAATAAAGCTGCAGTGAACATTGGAGCACACGTGTCTTTATGGATAAATGTTTTCAGATTTTTTGGGTAGATACCCAGGAGAGGGATTGCTGGGTCACACGGTAATTCTATTCGTAATTTTTTGAGGAACCTCCACACTGCCTTCCATAATGGCTGCACCAGTCTGCATTCCCACCAACAATGTATGAGGGTTCCTTTTTCCACAGCCTCTCCAACACTTGTTATTTGTCTTGTTGACACCAATTCTAACTGGGGTGAGTGATATCGCATTGTGGTTTTTATTTGCATTTCTCTGATGATTAGTGATGTTGAGCATTTTTTCATATGTCTATTTGCCATTTGTATGTCCTCTTTGGAGAAATGTATCTTCAGTTCCTCTGCCCATTTTTCAATTGGGTTGTTTGTTTTTTTTGTTGTTGAGTTGCATGAGTTCCTTATATATTTTGGATATTAGCCCCTTATCGGAGGCACTGTTTGCAAAAATCTTGTCCCATTCAGTTGGTTGCCTCTTTATTTTGTCGATGGTTTCTTTTGCTGTGCAGACGCTTTTAAGTTTGATATAGTCTTGTTCATTTATTTTAGCTTGTACTTCCCTTGCCTTTGGAGTCAAATTCATAAAATGCTCTTTGAACCCAAGGTCCTTAACTTTAGTACCTATGTTTTCTTCTATACAGTTTATTGTGTCAGGTCTTATGCTTAAGTCTTTGATCCATTTTGAATTAATTTTGGTACATGGTGACAGATAGCAGTCCAGTTTCATTCTTTTGCACGTGGCTTTCCAATTCTCCCAGCACCATTTATTGAAGAGGCTGTCTTTTCTCGATTGTATATTTTTTGCTTCTTTGTCAAAAATTATCTGTCCATATATATGTGATTTTATTTCTGAGTTCTCAATTCTATTCCATTGGTCTACATGTCTGTTTTTCTGCTGATACAATGCTGTTTTGATTATCGTTGCCCTGTAGTACAAGCTAAAGTCAGGGAGTGTGATACCTCCAGCATTGTTCTTTTTTCTTAAGATTGCTTTGACTATTCGGGGTCTTTTGTGGTTCCAAACAAATCTGATGATTTTTTGTTCTATTTCTTTGAAAAATGCCATTGGGATTTTGATGGGGATTGCATTAAATCTGTATATTGCTTTGGGTAATATGGCCATTTTAATTATGTTGATTCTTCCAATCCATGAGCACGGAATGTCTTTCCATTTCTTTGTGTCTTCTTCAATTTATTTTAAAAATGTCTTGTAGTTTTCAGCATATAGGTCTTTCAAAGCCTGGGTTAAGTTTATTCCTAGGTATTCTTTTTGCTGCAATTGCAAAAGGAATTTTTTTTTATTTCTTTTTCTGAGATTTCATTGTTAGTATATAAGAATGCAATGGACGTTTTTTGTTTTGTTTTTAAGATTTTATTGGGGAAGGGGAACAGGACTTTATTGGGGAACAGTATGTATTTCCAGGCCTTTTTTCCAAGTCAAGTTGTTGTCCTTTCAGTCTTAGTTGTGGAGGGCGCAGCTCAGCTCCAGGTCCAGTTGCTGTTTTCTAGTTGCAGGGGGCACAGCCCACCATCCCTTGTGGGAGTCGAACTGGCAACCTTGTGGTTGACAGGACGCATTCCAACCAACTGAGCCATCTGGCAGCTCAGCTCAAGGTGCCGCGTTCAATTTTTTAGTTGTAGGGGTCGCTGCCCACCATCTCATATGGGACTCGAGCAGTTGAACTGGCAACCTTGTGGTTGAGAGCCCACTGGCCCATGTGAGAATCGAACCGGCAGCCTTCAGAGTTAGGAGCATGGAGTTCTGACTGCCTGAGCCACCGGGCGGCCCCTGCAATGGACTTTTGTATGTTGATTTTGTAGCTGGCAACTTTACTCTATTTGTTGATTGTTTCTAATAGCTTTTTAGTGGAGTCTTTAGGGTTTTCTACATATAGCATCATGTCATCTACAAAGAGTGACAATTTAACTTCTTCATTCCCAATTTGGATGCCTTTTATTTCCTTCTCTTGCCGGATTGCTCTGGCGAGGACTTCCAACACTATGTTGAAAAGCAGAGGTGGTAGGGGACAGCCCTGTCATGTTCCTGAACGTAGAGCCAAAGGGCTTCCGTTTTTCACTGTTAATTATGAGATTAGCTGAGGGTTTGTCATATATCGCCTTTATTATGTTAAGGTATTTTCCTTCTATGCCTGTTTATTAAGTGTTTTAATCATAAATGCATGTTGTATCTTGTCAAATGCTTTTTCTGCATCAATTGATATAATCATATGATTTTTGTGCTTTATTTTGTTTATGTGATATATCATATTGATGGATTTGCGTATGTCGAACCATCCTTGTGCCCCTGGGATGAACCCCACTTGGTCGTGATGAATAATCTTTTTAATGCATTGTTGCATTTGATTTGCTAGAATTTTGTTTAGGATTTTTGCATCTGTATTCATCAGAGATATTGGTCTGTAGTTCTCTTTTTTTGTGTTATCCTTACCAGGTTTTGGTATCAGGGTAATGTTAGCCTCATAAAATGAGTTGGGGAGTACTGTCTCTTCTTCAATTATTTGGAAGAGTTTGAGCAGGATTGGTATTAGATCCTCTTTGAAGGTTTGGTAGAATTCACTACTGAAGCCATCTGGTCCCGGACTTTTGCTTTTGGGAAGGTTTTGGATGACTGATTCAATTTCGTTACTGGTGATCAGTCTGTTTAGATTTTCCAGTTCTTCATGGTTCAGCCTAGGAAGGCTATATGTTTCTAAGAACTTGTCCATTTCTTCTAGGTTATTGAATTTGGTGGCATATACTCCTTCATAGTATTCTTGGATGATCCTTTGTATTTCTGTGGCATCTGTGATAACTTCCCCTTTTTCATTTCTGATTTTGTGTATTAGTGTCTTCTGTCTTTTTATCTTAGTGAGCCTAGCCAAGGGTTTGTCAATTTTGTTAATATTTTCAAAGAACCAGCTCTTTGTCACATTACTTTTTTCTATTGTCTTTTTGGTCTCTATTTCATTTAGTTCTGCTCTGATTTTTATTATTTCCATTCTTCTGCTGACCTTGGGCTTCATTTGTTCTTCTTTTTCTAGTTCTTTAAGGTGAAACGTGAGGTTATTTATTTGGGATTTTTCTTATTTCTTGAGTTAGGCCTATAATGATATAAATTTCCCTTTTAAAACTGCTTTTGCTGCATCCCCAAAATTTTGGTAGGACGTATTTTCATTCTCATTTGTTTCTATGTATCTTTTGGTCTCTCCTCTAATTTCTTCTTTGACCCATCGTTCTTTAAAAGTATGTTGTTTAATCTCCATGTATTGTGGTTTTTCCTGCTTTCTTTTTACGGTTGATATCCAATTTCAAAGCCTTGTGATCAGAGAATATGCTTGGTATGATTTCAATCTTCTTAAATTTGCTGAGGTTAGTTTTATGTCCCAATATATTGTCTATCCTTGAGAATGTTCCATGTATACTAGAAAAAAATGTATAGTCTGATGTTTTAGGATGAAGTCCTCTACAAATGTCAATTATGTGCATTTCATCTAATGTGTCATTTAGGGCTGCTATTTCATTATTTATTTTCTGTTTGGATGATCTATCCATAGCTGTCAATGACGTATTTAGGTCCACTAGTATAATTGTGTTTTGGTCAATTTCTCCCGTTAGTTCTGTTAGTAGTTGCTTGGTATATTTTGGTGCTCCCTGATTGGGGGCATAAATATTGATGACTGTTATGTCTTCTTGTTGTATAGTCCCCTTTACCATTATGAATTGTCCATCTTTGTCTCTTGTTACCTTTTTCACCCTGAAGTCTGTTTCATCTGATATCAGTATAGCTACACCTGATTTTCTCTGGATACCATTTGCTTGGAGTGTGAATTTCCACCCTTTCACTTTGAGTCTATGCTTGTCCTTGTAGCTGAGATGCATGTCTTGGAGACAGCATATGATTGGGTTTAGTTTTTTGATCCAATCTACTACTCGCCTTTTTATTGGTGAGTTCAGTCCCTTTACATTTAGGGTGATTATTGATACGTGAGGATTTCCTATCATTCTATCTTTAGTTTTCTGGGAAGACTGTGTCTCCATTGTTTCTTTGCCTTTTTGTTGTTGTCTATTATTTCTGTGTGGTGGTACTCTATGATGTTTCCCTTTGTTTCTTCTCTTATTACAGTATATTTTCAGTTCTGGATTTTTTTTGAGTGGTTTCCCTTAAGTTTATGTAAAAGAAAGTTTGATATTTAGAGTATTCCATTTTCTTCAGCACGCCTACTTTCTCCATTCCCATATTCCGGTTTAGGCCTTTACTCTCCCCCTTTTTATGTTTTGGTTGCCACTAATTGTCCCTGTTGATGGTGGTCGAATAGCCTCCTTTAATATTTCTTGTAGTGCAGGTCATGTATTAGAAAATTCCCTCAGCTTCTGTATGTCTGGAAAAGTCTTTATTCCTCCTTCATATCTAAAGGATATCTTTGCTGGATATATTATTCTTGGCTCATAATTTCTTTCAATAGTTTGAATATTTGGTTCCACTCCCTCCTGGCTTGTAGAGTTTCTGCTGAGAAATCTGATGATAATGTAATGGGCTCTCCTTTGTAGGTTACCATCTTCTTTTCCCTGGCTGCCTTGAGGATTCTTTCTTTGTCGTTGATTTTAGACAGCTTCAATACAATGTGCCTTGGAGAAGGCCTGTTGGGGTTGAGGTAATTAGGTGTTCTATTTGCTTCTTGGATTCGAGAATCCAGTTATTTCCACAAGTTTGGGAAGTTCTCTTCGACTATTTGTTTGAATATACTGTCTGTTCCCTTCTCTCTTTCTTCTCCTTCTGGTATTATTCTTATATTGCTCTTTCTGATGGAGTCAGAAAGTTCTTGTAGAGTTCTTTCATTTCTTTTAAGTCTCAAGTCTCTTCTTCCATCCGTGTCATTTCCAGGTTTTTATCTTCGATGTCACTGATTCTTTCCTCCATCTGGTCAACTCTACTACCTAAGCTGACTATTTCATTCTTAATTTCTTCTACTGAATTCTTAATCTCCAGAAAATTTCTTAAAATTTCAATCTCTTTGGTAAAATGTTCATGTTGTTCTTTGATTGTGTTTCTGAGTTCATTAAACTGCCTTTCTGTGTTTTATTGCATCTCGTTGAATTTTTTCAGAACTGCAATCTTGAATTCTCTGTCATTTAAGTCACATATTTCCATCTTTGAGTTCATTTTCTGGAGACTTTTCACTTTCTTTCTGAGCTGTCTTGTTGCCTTGGTTATTTGTGGCAATTAATGATTTATTATTTGTCTTCCTAGACATCTCAGGAGTGGCTTCTGCAACAGGTTGATAGGAAGAGGTCTTTCTTTTGTTTTCGAGTACGTTTGTAGAATATTTTGTTTTCTCTCCATCTACAGTCTTTTTTTCTCTCTCATGCTGTAGTGTTATATTTTCTCTGCACTATTCCAGCTTCTCACACAATGGGGGGATTCCCCTGGAAGGCGGGCTTCTCTCTGTTAACAGTTCACCTGGGTCATAGGGCGCCGCGTCCCTCATGCCGCCATTTTTATGATGTCTCAATAACACTATTCTTCAACCCTGTGCCCTCACTCTCTCCTTTCCTCTTCAGGATCTGTTTCAGGCTTGTTTGCTTGATCTTGACATTTGAAGATTACAGTATATTTTGCAGACTGCCCCTCAAATTAGGTTTGTTGATGTTTCCATGATTGGGTTCAAATTCTTTTCTTGGTAGGAAGTCGGAAGTCGTGTTGTGCTTCTCCTATTGGGATACATGCTTTTGAATTACCCCATTATTAGTGATGTTGACCGTGATCACGTAATTGAGGTGTCTGCTGGGATTCTCCACTGAAAAGTTACTAATATTTTGTCGGGTTGTGCTTTGAGACTATAAATATCCCGTTCCTCATCAACCTTTACCTCTTGCTGTTTCTTGACTTCATGAATTACTCCTGTGATGGTAGCCACATAATGTTTTCTAATCCCACCACTCCTACATGTATTGGTTGGCATTCCATAAGGAAGGCTTTCTTTTCTCCTTCATTTACTTAATATGGACTTGTGAGTTTCATTTTTATTCAGTGATTGTATACTGTCATTTTGATGCTCGTATTGTCTTAGATTTGGCCAGTGGGAACCCCTTCCAGTGCTACTGCAACCCATTGTTCTTTGAACACTTCAAACAAATTGATCCAGGCCCACCTTGTACTTTTTCTGCCCCAGTCTGAATCAGCCATTTTCCCCAAGGTGTTCTGGTCTCTCAGTGGAGAAAGGTATTTAGAAACCTTTGCTATTGGGGTATTCCTGTTCCAAGGCCCCCAAAGCAGATGGAGCTGAGGGATATATATGTATGTATATAGTAATATATACACACATACTTATATCTGTATTTCTATACTTAGATATATTGAAAAGCATCAGATTAATACCTTTGATTCCAATCCAACACTACAGGATTTATTCTAGTTTTGATTCTCTGCACTTGAAATTCCCTTTTCCAGTAATCCCAACTCCTATGATCCTTATTATATTGCGCCAATTCCCTCACACATAGCCATTCTTTTGCCACCACTCACACATGGATGTCCTTTTCATCCCTCTTGGGCTCTGACACCCCATTCCAAGCCACTGTTGCCACCACTCCCTCATACAAATACCCTCCTCACCCTGCCCTGGGTCCAGTAACCCTATGGGGTCACCACCATCCATCCCTCTACCCCTGTGCTAGCAACTACTGAGCTTGGCTTCAACTAATGAATTTTAAAAGGTGGGAAGAAAGAAGGAAGGGAGCTGCCATCTTTTCTATTGTACTGAATTTATTTAAAAGGAAAAGAATGAGGCACTGGAATGGTATTTCATTTGTCTTTTGAAATGAACAGACACATTAACTCAAGTGGTCCACTGAAGACCTTCTTTGCATCTCCAAGACATTTCAAAGCAACAGGAACAGTTTTTATTTCATCTTCCTGGCACCTGACTTAGGTTTTGGGCTTAGGTAATAAAAAGATGAGCCTTTTCCTGCCCCTTGCTCCCGTTTCTTTGCCATCTGCTAAGCTCTCTGACTTTTTTATCTGTCAGGCTAACTTGAACTCCCTAAGGGATTTTGCATACTTTTTCAGCCTTAGGATTGCTAATGATGGACAGAGGACAATTAAACGTGGTCAGGGTAGATTAAAGCACCACCTTGGTGCCACTCAAAAAAATATAGACTGTCTAGACTATCGGTTTGACTCCGAATGGTATCTCTTGATATTTTTAATACAAAAAAAAAAAAAAAAGAAAGAAAGAAAAAGTGCTGCATTGGCTGGGAAGGGAGCTCCACGTGTGAAACTGCTCAGGAAGTTATGTGGTTTAGATTCGAGTCTAATAGAGAAGTGTTTCTGAAACTGATCTTCCTAAGTAGTGTTAATTTGAGGAGATCAATTCAGTGTTGTTTGAAAAATGAGGCCCAGTTTAGTTTGAAGCTAATGCACTGGAGCTGTTGGAGTGGATCCGTGTTCCTGAAGGTGGGCCCCAGGGTAACACAGCACGCAGGGAGCAAGGGTCCTTACACCACAGAAGGGGCCCATCTCCGATTGTGTGTGCTTCATCTTGAGCCTGGCCTCTGCTAATGCTGTCAAATCTTTATTTTGCAATGGGTCTGCTACCTGCCTTCATGTAAATTCATAAGGTCTCTGGTTGGAAAATTAGGGCCTTGGAACTTTAGTAGGAAAAGGAACATCTAATGGACTAAGACACCCTACTTTTCTCTAATTGATTCCTCTCTTTGCTTAAGGATACTACTTTAGTAATAGTGGGGAGTTCTATCCGTGGCTTAAAAGATGAGCACAGGACAAACAGCGTCTTTCACTCTGTTCACAAAGGCCTGTTCTTTGGTTTGTGGCTGCAGCTGCTATTTTCAGAGCCCGGCTGCATCGATGCATTACAGATTTTTGTGTGTTTCTTAATTTGGTGTGCAGGTTATGATTTGAGAAATGGAAGAAGTGCTGATGGTGAATTTCACAGGTAAAAACATGGAAATGGTACATTATTTCAATTAATTTCTAGGTTCAAGATTGGACATTGTCTCTTCACTATAGTCTATGGACTGGACTGTGTGACCAAGTAACAGGACAGATAGCCACAATCCGATCCCATGCTCCAGTGGGGGATCCTGAGACACAGTAGCCAGAAGCCTTGTCTAAAAGCTCAAGCGTGGCATCTTCACCCTGAGGTGCGCCCCAAATTGCATTCGTTCGTTCATTCCCCACCTTCCTTTCTTTGAGTTGGGAATTCTCCATTAAAACTTAAAATATCCTTAAAAAGAGCTGTTCTTTAAACATGAGTCAGCAATAGCATGTTGGAGAAACGCCTCCCAGGGGATGGTCAGGACTGGAGAACGCCCTGACGTACCCTGCTCTCGCTAAGCCCCCCACACCCTCTTCAACCTTGCTTCCCATTATTCAACGTGTATTGATTGGATGATGAAGGCTGACACCCACTAAATGAAGTGTTCCTTGGGGGCGGGGTGGGGGGTGGGACTTTGTATTCTCAACACTTAGCACAGCAGCACAGCGCCTGCCCATGGCTGGTTCACCGTGAATGAGAACTGAGTGACTAAATAGTTTCTTTCTGCCCTGCGCAGTATTCCCCTGCCTCCTGGGACACCTACTGACACAGTTTGCCTTGAACTGCAGAAGACCACAGTGTGTAGGGCTATGGTTGCTAGGATCAGCAGCTCATTCTGCCTTAAATGAGAAAATGAGGCAGAAGGAGACAGTGTGTCATGGACCACGGAGGGCAGAAATGTACAGAGGTCTTAGAAGAGCCCTCAGAAGTGTGTACTCACCACCACTGCCCTCGGCTCTCTAAGGCCCTTCTGTCTACTCTGCCATCCTCTTGTAGGAGGGAACGGTAACCTAGGTCTGGAAGCTTAGCATTTCAGTAATAGCAGCGTGCTGTGTGTGTGTGTGTGTGTGTGTGTGTGTGTGCACGTGCACATTTACCTGTGATGTAAGCAGTTCCCAGAATGGGTTTACAGGCCAGGGAGAGTCCCCAAAAGGCATCCACAGAGCGCTGGTTTTGTTTCATCTTCCCAGATACTGACGTTGTCAACTGAACACTAGCTATTCCGTCATCAAAAAGGATTTATTCGGGAAAAGGAAAAAGGAAAAATGGGCTGCAACCCAGCACCACTAGCGTGTGCAGACCCAGCAAGCCACGTGCACGTTCTGGCTTGTGTGCTAAGATGCAGGGTATTTAAGGCAGGAGGGCAGGAAGTGAGAAGCATAGAGCTGTATGAAAAGGAAGTTAGGACCACAGAGCCGGACCAGGTGTTGTCATGAACATCCATGAGCCCAGCTCCTACCAGCCTGATCACTTTCCTTACAGTCCCAGTTCATCTTCAGCAACATCCAAGTAGCACCATTATTTCCTTGATCTTTTAAAATTATTTTCATTCTTAAATGTATTTTTAAAGGAAACTATATCACTGCTATAAATGTAAAATAGTATCACTTGTCATGAACAAAAGGTATTTTAAAAAATAAATCCAATGAAAGCAAAAGAATGCTATAAGTTCTAGCTGGATCCCATTGCGGGCCAAATGCTCTGAGCCATAGGCCTGGCAACAGCAGTGAACAGAACAGAGTCACAGACCTCTCAGAGGTAACATTTGGATGGGGAGATCCCAACAACAAAACCACAGTACATGTATCAGGTGGGCATGTGCCAGAACGAATTGAGCAGGACAGGAAGCATAGAGAGGTGATGGGGAACAGGAGAGAAGACCCTCTGGGATGAGGTGGACAGAGAAGGTCTGGAGGAGGTGACACCCCTCACGGGATGTCTGGGGGAAAGGCCTTATAGGCAGAAGGAACAGTCACTGCCAAGGCCTGAGTGAGAATCGGTAGACTCCCACACTTTCTACCCTCGAGCGTAGGGACCACTGCATCATAAATATATGCCTTCATAAGAGTATTACCCAGTGCGCTATGTATTAAGAAATGAGTC
Source organism: Rhinolophus ferrumequinum (assembly GCF_004115265.2). Taxonomy (NCBI): domain Eukaryota; kingdom Metazoa; phylum Chordata; class Mammalia; order Chiroptera; family Rhinolophidae; genus Rhinolophus; species Rhinolophus ferrumequinum. Next base: position 41,467,672 of record NC_046304.1, read on the forward strand.
AGAATGATCACCTGCCTCCTATTGACCCTCAAGTCCAGCCAGAGTCTGGATTCCTTTTGGTTCTAGGGACTATTAAAATGACAAAGCCAGCCCAACTCACAGGAGTCTGGTATGTAAACCAGGATTGTTGGCCTGTGTTCTGAGATGTAACTGACAAGCTGAGGGGATCTCCCCAGGAAAGGAAGCTGCTTGAGAAACTGAAATAAGATCAGAAGTTGATTGTTAAGAATACACCAGAGCCCAGGAGTCAGATGGCGCCAAGAGAGGCTTCTGCCAATCCATGGCTGTCCCGAGCTCCCCGCACCAACGGGGCAGCTGCCGAGCAGACCTGTGGTGTAATGGGTATTTGTTTAAAGCTTAATACTCTGTAAAAAGCTTTTCATATATTTAATCCTCTCAGCGCCTCTGTGAAGTATAATTATCTCCATTTTACAGATGAGGAAATCTGAGGTTCAGGGAGGGTAAATGGTTTACCAAGGTCAGACACTCTGTGTTAATCGTAAAGTAATTAGCTTAAGATTAAGGAGGGGTGGTTTGATATAAATGATATTTGACATAATGTACGGGTTTAAACATTCTTGACTCCAACCAATTCTGTCTGCCCAGAAGACAAAACATTACGCCTGCTCAGAGGTTCACCCTGTTGCCTGCCCTGGGGGAGAGAGGAAAGAGGAGAGATGGCACTGGCTCCTGCCCACACCCTCTACCCTCCCCCACCCCCCACCACCTCGCCATCTCCCAAGGAAAAAGAAAACACTGCAACTATCAGAAGTGTAACACAACTATCTAAAATCCACGAAAAAAGCTACATAAATTGTGTTGGTTTTGCAACATTGTCCAAATTGCAACATTTTCATCAAAGTAGAAAATTTTAATCCACCACCTGTCCCTTGTGGTAGGGCCCTGCCTTTGAGGCTCAGCTCAGCCTGGGTGAAGGGAGGAGGACCTGGATTCGGCTGCCTCATCTTCCTGAAGGTCCCCACCAGGCCCAGGGCCGGCATCATGGGCTGTGTGTCCTGTTCAATCACACAGCGCCAGATGCTCAGAAGGGCCCACGCTAAGTTTGGTGCTCTGCTGTTGCTCTCTTGAAATTGTTAATAACTTTTTAAGAAGAGGGCCCCGCAAATTGTGTAGCCAGTCCTGCTGCTGCTTCTTTCTTGCCCCTTCCTCCCTCCTCCTTCCTTAGGAAAAAGCATCTTCTCTTGACTTTTATTTTTCCCTTCCCACCTTGTCAGCTAACCCTTGGCAGTCTTGGATTGGACCTTCTCATGCAGCATAGGACTCCCAGCCCCCTTTGGCTCTTCGTGACTTTCCAAGCCGTTCTCTGCTCTCCCATCAGACGGGCTTTTCAGACACCCAAGCCTGGACAACCTCAGGACTGACGCTCCTGCTGGAAAGGCCCCACATACACCCCATTTTCTCATGGCCAGTACCTTCTCCTCACGAGAGGTTCAGCTTGAACAGCCCTCACCCACCAAGAGTCCTTCCCTGCTCACACCCTGCCCCAGTATGGCCACTATTCCTCAGGACCCTTCCCATACCTCAGTCATTCTACTTTGTGCAGCTTTATCTTCCTCACACACACAGCAGTGTGACTTGTTTAGTATCTGCCTCCTGCCTCTAGACTATAAGCCCCTTGGGGTCAGGACTTTATTTACTTTACTCACAGTCGTATCCTCAGTACTTGTAATGGTGTCTAGCACATAGAAGGCGCTCAATAAATATTTACTGGCTGGGTGAGTCATAGACTGTCATCCAGGAGCTGGGTCCGTAGAGATAACCTGGCATCAAAGTGAGGAAAGGCAAGTTCTGTCATCTAATCCAGCGAGAAATGGTGGGGCCGAAGCTGAAATTCCAAGCCTGGTAGCCAGGGTCTGTGAACAGAAAGTTACGTCTAAATGTTTCTCAGAAGCCAGGCATACCTGGGAAAGAGTAGGGAGTGAGAGCCAGCAAGGGAACAAAGCTCCCCAGCTTCCCAAAGAGGGAGGCTGGATCTGGATGGTTGAAAGGTACAGAAACTATTCTAGGGAAGCCCTCGGGCTTGGGCCCGATGGTACCAAGAGACTGCAGAGGAATGAATGAGCTGATACATTTTGAATCTTTAAATGCCATTTGTACTCAGATAATTGCCAAATCTATGTCATGAGCTAAGGATCTCACTTAAGCCTTGAACTAGTTTATGTAAGCACCTCCTGGACATCTCTCTCCCTGGAAGGCCCTTGGGTACCTCAAACTCAGTCTGTCCAAAGCTACTCGTAAGAGTACAGACTGGGGTTGAAATTCTGGAGTCACCATTTCATTTGTTCTCTGTGTCATCTTGGCCCAGTTACTAAACTCCTCTGATTCTCAGTTTCCTTAACTATATATAAATTGAATGTAAACATTAATAATAATGCAGTAGTGCTAGTGGCCCCATAACGCAATCCTAACTTCTTGCAAAGAACAGCATCAAATGCCAACCTCTCTGGGCTATTATGTATTTACAAGGCTCATTTGTGTAAGACAGACGTTTGTTATCCGTTGTGTATTGAGCAGATGTATATGGTGTGTACCTTGGCAATTTTTGCCTGGAAAGACTCAACATGTGTTATTGAGTGAGTCTTGGTAAGATGGTAGCAGAAAGCACTAATCTACATTTCTCCTTTAAGGTCTCAAAGAGCAGTGAAGAGGAGGTCAGCTCTCTGGGCTTTCAGTGAACTTTGCCCTCAATCAGGGTCAGCTTCTCCATTAGGCACAGGGCACATTTCTCCATTGTGGCACAGTGTCTGGGGCCCACAATATCTTTAGGAGCCCTGAAAATGTTTTACATTTATTTTGTTATAAATCCAAAAGAAAAAAATGAATATGACAGTCATGAATATATGATAATGAAGGCAGCTTAGATTGTGTATGTTTTTATACCAAGATTGTAAAAAAATACTAGCTACCCTGTTTTCCTGAAAATAAGACCTAGCCAGACAATCAGCTCTAATGCGTCTTTTGGAGCAAAAATTAATATAAGACCCGGTCTTATGTTATATTATTATGTTAGATAAGACCGGTCTTATAGTAAAATAAGGCCAGGTCTTATATTAATTTTTGCTCCAAAAGACTCAGTAGAGCTGATTGTCTGGCTAGGTCTTATTTTCAGGGAAACACCGTACCTTTTAGATACATAGATGATAGATAGATAGATAGATAGATAGATAGACAGACAGATAGATAGATAGATAAGATGGACAGATAGATTTTTTTTTTTAATGGAGGAAAGAGCCCATGAAAGCATAAGTGCCCAGGGCCATGATAGTCACAGAGTGGCCAGGCCCTCACTGGGCATTGGCCTCCCAGATGGAGGGGCAGAATTGATGGAGGTAGATGTGGCTGAACCCTTCACTCCACTTTTCCCATCTGCCCAACTCTCACTGTCTCAGGGAACCATATGTGTGGGAAGGATTGTGTAAAGCCTCTATCCTTTCTGAGTGCATGCAGGGCAGTCTAACTGGGGGAGATATCAGTGGGTGAGGAGTTTGGAATGGTGGCATTCGGGGCATCAAGGAACTAAATCCAGCCATTTTACATTTATTTTTGTGGAAATAATTTCTATTTATATGTTTCTTGCTATGACTGGCATTTTCCTAGAGCATGGAAGAGCAGGACTTCTTGGAGAGGATGTCACAGACCAGGTAACCCTCGGGCAGGGTTGTGGAGGGTGAAGAGTTTTTCCAGGTGGATGGGATGGGATGGTGTCTGGCCAAGAGAACAGAATTTCACAAAGACCCGTTTATAGGGAAGGACAGCAAATGGACAGGATCACCGCTGTTCCAGAAGGACAGTGCGTGGAGCCGTTCTCCGAGCGTCCCATGAGAATTAAATTGTCTTCCAGTCGGTTCCTTCAGACAGATGGTGGAGGTCTCAAATGCCATGCTGTGGAGATGGGGCTTTATCCTGTAGGCAGCAGAAGACCAGTGGAGAAACTGAAGAAAGGGCAACAGAATAATTTCAGGGACGTCTAAGTTACCTCTGACAGCAGTTAGGACAGAGAGACTCATGGGATAAAGGGGCATGTGGGTGGGTGGGAGTGATAGAGACCAGCGCAGAGAGGACAGTGAGGAGAAAGTTCCGCTAGTTCCAACAACACAGGACGAACCGATGGATGGAGGTGAGGAGAGAAAGGTGAGAGCAGGGTCGGGCCACACTTCACCCACACAGTGGATGGGATTGGCGATGGGTGTGAGATGAGGGAGGCTGGAGGTGAGAGAGACTGAGAATAACCTTGAAATTTCTGGCTTTAATCATGGGGGAATGTTGATGCCATAAGTAGGGCTTCAATCAAGAGAAGGAAGAAGAACTTTGAGGGTATGGAGGGAGAGTAATGAGTAACAAACAAACAACCTTTCATTGGAAAAATAAGAAAGAATGAATCTTTTATTGAAAAAAATAAAAAATAAAGGCGCAGTTCCCAATAGGTTGTGTACTGCCAAGAGGCCAGCGCACTGAAGACTGAGCAGAGGTGTAGAGACAGCTTGTGGGGGTCCATCACCCATCCCTTCCCCCCCAACCTCCAGGCCCTGAGGGAACCAGAGCAGCTCTTGGCAGCCATGTTTCTGCCCAGTGACCCACTCTCTGGCCACAGATGATTGGACAGGGGTCTGCATGTGACACCAGCTAAGCCAATCAGAGCCCTTCCCAGTACATTGCTGAGGGCAGCCATGAAGGCCGAGGAGAGGACAGCCACCGAGTCCCAGGGTAAGAGCATTGCGGGCAGCAGCAAAAGCCAGTACAAACCAAGCTTCGAGGGGGGACGCCTCAGCATTCAAGGAGCTAAGGGGAGGCCAGTATGGGGCCACCAGAAAGAACAGCGGATGAGGGCCACATAAGCCCTGCTGTGTTGGGAGGTTTTCTCAACAATGAGAAGCTGTTGGAGGGTTTTAAGAGAGGGAGTGACCCGACATGGATTACATTTTCTAATATTAGTGCTTCTGGGAAATGACTGTGGGGACGGGGCAAGGGTGAAGAGCAGTCTGGAGGCTCCTTGGTCTCCAGGCAGCTAATGGTGGACCCGACTTCAGCGGAGGCCGTGAAGATGGAGGAAGTGGAGTCCAGACAGGCCCCGGCAGTAGGGGGGTGGGGGGTGGAGAAGGAAGAGGGGACTCAGGACAGATGGTGGGTAATGGTGATACTGTTACTGAGATGGGAAAGAAAGGAAGACATCAAGACCTCTGTGTGGATGTGTTAAGTCTGAGGTGTTGATGACACGTCCCAGGGAGATGCTGAGAAGAAGGCAGTGGGGTACCTCAGTCTAGAGTTGGGGAGATGGGTCAGAGCTGTTGGACCCTGGATGCTGAAAATGTGGGTGGCATCAGCATGCAGCTGGTGTTCAAGCCATGGCCTAAATGAGACCACCTGGGAGCTCAAGAGGAGGGGCCCAGTGTGCAAAGCCTGCGGTCCCCAACATTCAGAGGACTGGTAGAGGGGAAGGAGCAAGGAAGGAGGGCGGAAACCGAATGTGCAGTGACCTGGAGGCCCGGGGGACATAGCCCTGGGTGAGCACCTGCTGAGGCCAGAGAGGGACCCTTTAGATTTGGTAATGAAGCTACCCTGACCTTGGACAATCTGGGTGGAGTGATTGGTCTGGAAGTTAAATTGGGGTGGGCCTCATCCTTGCGTGGAATCAGATTTAAAATGAGCTATGAAGGACATTTTGGGGGCACATTGGGAAATCTGAAAATAAGCTTTATATTAGATAATATTGTATCAACATCCAGTTTCTTGTGTGTGATAATGGTCTGTGTTATGTAAGAGGGATTCCTGGTTTTTAGGAGACACATTGTAGTATTTAAGGGTGAAGGAACAAGATGCTGGAAACTTTCCAGTGGTTCAATAACAACAAACTGAATATATATACACACATATATATAAATTATAAATTATATTTCCATTTCTATTATATATATTATCTATCAGAGAGAGAGGGAAAGCAAATGTGGCAAAATGCTAGTTGGAAAATCTAGGTGGACGGTATCTTAGTAGTTTTTTTTAACTGTGCTGTAGGCTTAAATTTTTCCTAAAAGAATTGGGAAAGAAATAAATTATGACTAAGTGGAAGCAGCATAGTTTTCAAGGAGAGAAATGGTACAGCAAGGAGCTGGAGGGGAATGTTAGATCAAGGAAGGGTTTTATACAATATTTTTTATTATGAGTTTCAGGTGTACAAAACAACATAATGATCAGACATTGACATACCTCACAAAGTGGCAATCCCAACAATTCTATACAAAATTTGTAACAATGAGAGCATATGTGTATCTTGAGAGGAATGTTTCCGCAGCAAAGGAGAAATTGGTGACGTCAGAAAGGGGTGAGGTGGACAGGCAGGCAGTGGCACCCAGCACATGGATGGCAGCCTTTGGGGGGTGGGGAGGTGCCAAGGTGCTGTGCTGGGACGGGGGTCACTGGTGGCGAATGTTCCTGTCTGATGACTTCTGTTTTCTTCACGAAGAAGGGTCTGAGGCTCTCTCCTGACAAGGGCCAGGAGGGCAAGTAGCTTGGGACACAGGGCCAAGAAAAAACTGGCAAGTTTGGTTTTTTGTGTTTAAGATCCTAATAAAGAATATTCATCAGCGTAAAGAAGGAGCCAACAGAGGAAAAATTTAAGTCTTCATACCTCTGGGCCTCAGTTTTTCCATCTGTAACATAAGGGGGTTGAACTGGCAGCTCTCAAAGGACCCTCCAAACTCCTGTATACTCAGGGTCCCTTGTCGACACCTGATAGGGAGGCTTTGACTGAATAGCATGCGTTTGGGTTGTTTAAGAATTAAAGATAACTAGTAAGAACTAGACCCTTGCCTAAGAGGTTTCTAATTGAGGGTAAAAGCCAATATATACAGAGAGACACTTGAAAGGCTGGCTGCTTCAGGCTTCAGGGCCCCCCCACCCCCGGGGGCGTGAGGCGGTGGCCTGGAGGTCCTGGGGCTCTGTGATGCCTCGAGGCTCCTTTTGAGTGAACGCAGTATGAGGTCTCTTGGAGAGTAAATTCTGCTCTCTCCTGGCTCTCGCTGAAGTTGGCACCGCACAGCGTGAAATGAAACAGCACGTTAATGTGATTAACACTGAGTAAGCCTCCGTGTGTGAGCAAATATAGCGTGAAGTGGGTTCAGGAATTTTAAAATATCTATTATTAAAGACAGCCCGCAGGGCTGCAGTGGCATCTTATGACAAGCCATAGGCTGCTACGGGAATCTAATATCCCCGTAGTCCTTTCCCCAGGCAAGGTGTGTTTGCAGGCTTCTGTGCGAATGCTCTTTCTAGATCCTCTTAGGGACTGTCACCACTACCCCCATTTTATAGATGAAGAAACTAGGCATTGTCAACAGCAGGTTTTTAATATCGTTGAAGGCAGAGACCGTGGGTGTCATCAGCTCCCCAGTGCCTGGCAGGGTGCCAGGGGAAGGGAAGGAGCTTGTCAGTCCCTGAGAGCTGGCCTGGTGAGGCAAGGGCACCATGCTGGGACGTGCCTGCTGAGCGCCTGGCTCTGTGCTGAATGCTTTTCGCAGAATCTCACTTAGTCTTGAAAACAACCCGTGGCGGTTGGTAGTATCATTAACCCCAAGAGGAAACTGAAAGCAGAGAAGTTTAATAACTTGCCAAAGGTCACCCAGCAGAATCAGGATTCAAATTCACGTTTATCTGAACCAAAAGCTTGTGCTCTTGAACTGCTTGGCTGGACACTGTCTTCCAGGAGAGCACGGTGTGGATTTTGGGAGTCCTTGCATTCCCTTGACTTGAAAGGGGTCAGCACCGAGCTGACCACAGGTAATCAGGTGCTTGACAAACGTCATGAGTACTGACTGAGGAACTGACAGTTTGGTTGAATGAGTGGAAATTCCTATCTTGTGGAGTCTTTCTCTTCAAATTGAAGATTTCCCTATGGCTTATGAATGCTCAATCTAATTAAGGCAAAAAGCCATCAGAGAATTGCTGGGCCTTTCCTTTATTAACTGTCAAGTGCAAGCCATAGGCTGTTTACGTGTCAAGGTCAGAGATCAGTCTTCCGCCGTTCTCCTTTCATTCGTCAGGCAAAGCCCGAAACTTAAAGTTTATTGATGCAAAACTGATTGCCTGGTAGGGGTAACGAGGTGGCAGGGACAGGAAATATCAGAAGGAGTTCTAAGCCATTCTGGGGTCAGTCCTGCTCTTTTGCTGGGCTGTCTTCCATACTCCAGGGTACTGGGTCATGGCTCTCTGCACAACAGTCTAGATGAGCCGCAGATGTCTGGACCTTGGGCAGTGTTCACAGAGCCCAAGATGGGGAGGGGAGGAAGTCCCTACTCCTGGTTTTGTCTGTTATTTTGAACAGGAGAGAGGGAGGCATGGAAGGTTAGGTAGGGATGGTCTTGAAACTTCACAGATCAAAGGAATTCCTGTGTAAGCTTCCATCAGACAGGCCTGGGAATTGTTACACCTGCAGTTTGCAGGCAGCCCATGACTAAGTGGCCCCCTGTCTCTGGCCAGCTCCTGCCAGTGCCTCCTCTGTGCCCACCAGCAAAGAGGGTGAGGCAGCATGTGTGGGTCTGCACCTGGCTCTCCTTGCAGAGCAGCCTCAGGATAAAAACCAGGAGTTGGGCAGTAAGTTCCAAAAGAGGGAGGTGGGCACAGGAGTCATTGCAGCTCATGCCACGCGAGATGGGGAGAGGACTCAAACATCATTCCTTGTTATCAGGACCAAACTTGATTCTGTCTGATCTGAGTAAAGGCCCTGACTGCAGGTCATTTTAAATGCCTTCTGAGTCTCTGGAACTCAGAAATAGTGGTTTTCCGTGGTAGACAGCTATCTGGGTTTAACCCCACCTACTCACACATCACAAAGTAAAATAGTTTATTTAGAAGCAAAAAGTAACAAAATTAAACAAACCAAACCCCCAACCTACGCTTGTTTTATTTCCTTAGGAAACAGTCCAAGTTCAAGGTCTAGTGTGAGCAGGGAATGTTTCGTTTCCTCTCCTAGTCTGTTTCTGGACAGGCAGAGGGACAAAGTCCCTTTTCCTCTTCTCGGTGGCAGGGCTAGGCCCAGGGAGCACAGAGTTCCACAGAGAAATGCCCCCCCAAGGAGCAGGGCAGAATCCTCCCTGAGTTCAGTCAGTGAGGAACAATTGCTATCGTCAGGTGCTAGGATAGGAAGGTGATTATGGATCCCGGAGACCCACACACCAACCACTAACCATAACAGGACATAATAAATGCTCTATTCACAGTAGGAATAAAGTGTTTTAGGTGTACAGAGGAAGAAGGGGGGTGAGAAAGGCTTCAGTGGTTCTCAGGGGTTCCCTCATTGGGAAGTTGTCAGGAACTCTGGGGGTGAGGCCCAGCAATGCATTGAGGAAGCGCCCAGGTGATTCTGATGGTGGTAAAGTTTGAGACTCATGCAGGCTTGGCACACTCCCCCGCAACCAGCAGCCTCGTTTTGCAAACAGTTTAATCTGAGCACAGCCATAGTCATTCATTTACACATTGTCTGTGGCCACTTTCCTGCCATGGAGCGGAGTTGAGTACGTGTAACAGGCAGTATGGCCCACAAAACCTGAAATATTTACTATCTCACCCTTTATAGAAAAATATTGCTGCTCCCCCCTCCTAAAAAGGTGGGGATTGGGAAGGGACTGATCTCCTGCTCCCTTGGATCCCACCTCTGTGGCCAGTGCTGCGATAGCTTCAGACAGCTACGCTTCAGTCAGCCAGGTGCTGGAACTCAGTGCAGTTTGGGACTTCCTAAAAACCCTAAACACAGAAAATTTGATTCGTGATAAATACATATTAGTCAATACAATTAGGAAGGTGGATTTTTTAAATGAGCAAGAGAAGTCATTATTCCAGGAAGCCCCCCTCCCTGCTGCATTATTGACTGCCTGTTCAGTTAAGCACTTGCTTGATGCTTTAGATGGCCTAACTCCGCCCTGAAAGATGGGTATTGTATCCCCATTTTACAGGTGAGGAAGCTGAGGCTGGGAAGGTGAAGTAACTAGCCCAAGTGCCCAGAGCTCAGCAGAGTAGAGCTTGGGCTGGATCCTAGATCAGCCTTGTGCCCCAGTCAGGCTCTTTGCCCCACACCCACCACCTCTGCTTTCCCAGTTCTAAGGTAGAAACTCCCCTGATGGACCACAAGGCACCTCACAGGGATTTATTGCAACACACACACTTTTCATATTGTTTCCAGTGGAAGAGATGGGTCAGCAGGCACTGGAGAACTCACCTCAGGCTACGTGCTGGTGGTGTCTAAGCCTGTGGGGAGCACAGTAAGGGGAAGGCAGTAGATGTGGAACCCACAAGGACGTAGGACCAGCTCTCACCTGCGTGAGGCGAATGCTAGGTGAGGCCATGCAAACACTGCATTGGTGCCACATACCAACACCACAGGTCCTTCTGTCCCACTCGTGGGTTGTCATTGTGGGGGTATGAATCGGGGTGCCCCAGGGAAGAAGAACTTGGTGGTTTGGTGGGTCCGGTGTTCCTGTGAGGGGACAGAAGAACCTTTCAGGGTATTTCCTGCTCTGATACAGAGTCCCAAGAATGAGCAGGACAGGAAAGATGCCAAGTTTATAATCAGACTGGGGAGCCTGTTACTACTATGTGATGTCCTTGCCACATTGAGGCTGGGGTCTAGAAGTCAGAACAACAGTGAAGTCTTGCCCTGCTACCACTGAAGAAACCTAGAGGCTAAAACACCGCTGTCCGGGTGGCTCAAACAGTGACCAAGAAAGCCCCCCGCCCAGTTTTCTATTTTGACTTCCAAATATTTTGTTAGACTAGGAAGACAAAAACTATTCTTAACAAACAAGAGTGTGGTATGTCAGGCAGAAGTGAAAACCTCAGAAGAAAGCGTACATTTTGAGAAGACTAATGATAAACTGCTTTCTCTCACCAGCCAAATCAATGCCCATGACCGAACATTTGTATTGTTTTTAAACAAGCACCTTGGAGTGTCTTCTACGTGTCAGACACTACGCTAATCTTAACCTAGGTTACCAACATCCCATCCTCAAAGCAGCTCTGAGGAGAAGCTTCTCCTACGAGAAGCCCCGTTTTATCGATGGGGCAGCCGGGGCGCAGGCGAGTGAGTGATACTTGGCTGAGCCTCACCCAGAATGCGTGGCAGAGGACTTGGGACTCTGTGTCTTCTATTCTTTCACAGCATCACATTTACTCTGCAACCAGATCTGGACTTAGGAAAGCGGCCAGGGACAGCAGGGGAGCACAATCCTTAGTCTGTGGGTGGCTTCCCCTGGACATAGTCTTCTTAGGGCAGTGGTTCTTGAACGAGGTGGAACCACACTCCCTCTGCTATCGGACGCTGGGCTGCTGTGTAGACAGGCAATCCAGGGTGCAGACCATGGCTGCAATATCACCCTCTCTTTCTCTGTTGCAACAGTTGTTTTAGGGAGACCTTGCCTTGAAAGTAATTTCATCTTGCACTTGCGTGATACTTTTTAAAAGACTTGACTGTATTAACCGGCTAAATCCTCAGAGCAACCTTGGACGGAGGACAGATGTTAGCTCTCAGTTTGATAGATGAGGAAGTTGAAGTAACTTTCCTAAAGTCTTAGGCTAATGCATGTTAAAGCAGAGTCGAAAACCTGAGGCCTCAGCAAGATACCTGCAAAACTTGAAAGACTCCACAGTGATGGATGCCATCAGCCACCCACAAAGAAGCAGGGCTAGCTAAAAATGGGTGATCTAAATTTCTAAGAAAATGTAAGCCTATACATTCCTTGTGGTTCCAGAAGAGGCAAGATCTGCCTACCCAGCATCTAAGAGAGGGGAGACTAAAAAGCAGGGCTTTGGTGTGATTCCATGAGAGGGACGGTCCTATTTCAAGGAATTGGGAACAGCAGCTGAATATAGCTTGACACAGTGGAGCCTTTAAGATTATCCCACTCTTTCTCCTTGCTCCCAAAGGAACATTCTGGTTGTGGTTTGCCTTCCTGAGTAGCTATCCCATGAGGAGAGTCTGGTGAAATGTTGCCACTCAGCAGTCACGTTCCCCTTTTAAAATGAACAAATTGGGGTCCTGGGTTGTGGACCATTCTCTCAGTATTTTGATTACATTCTTCCCGAGTTGGATTAACTCTGGTGCACGGGGGACCTGAAGAGCTGAGAAGCAGATTCTGGGTGATGGTGAGTTTGATAAGAATCTTACCTAAGTAACTAACCAACTGCCCATGCCTAAACCTTCAAAGAAAGCAGAAACTAACTGCCAGGTAGGGAAGTTGGAGAACACAATAAATAGGGGGTAATGAAGCCAGAAGCCAGAGCAAGATGAAAGAAAGAGTTAATTGAACCAAACTGAAAGGAGCAGGTGGCACCTGGAGAAAGCCTTAAGGACTCAGGTCAAAAGATAAAATAGCCGAAGGGGAAGTGGGGCTGAAAAATGGGAGCTCATTGACAAGACTATTGCGTCTACTCCTTTGGAAGGCCTAGAAAAGATTTAATCTGAAACAAGCAAATGGGTAAAAATGCAGAATTCTACTAGGCCAACTAAGATCTACCAGTGGTGCCTTGGAAATGAAGAGTTTGAATGGGGTGAGAGAAGGGGAACAGAAATGAGTGCTCCGTGCACCTAATATGGCCGAAACCCCAGCAGAGCAGGGGGCAAACGGCCCCCACGCTGGAACCAGACCGTCTTTAGGAGAATTCCCTTTCAGCTGCCTGTGAGCGGTGACTGGAGATTCCATCCCTCCTCTCCACTTCCTCCTCCTCACCTGTAAGGTGGGCTTCCCTCAACGTTGAAAGGATTAAACGTGATAATGAACATGCTCTTATTCCAGTGCCCGCCCCATAAATGCTCAATAAGTGCTTTTTGTTATAATCCCTATCCTTTGGGATTAGGCATTAAACACAGTCTCAAGACAGTGAAACTCACTACAGCATAAAGTACCTATTACAGCAAAACTGCGGTGAAATTGTGGTCTCCTTGTGTGCTGGGCTCAGCAGTAGGCAGCCTTCTCACTCTATCATGCAGCCCAGAAGGCCAAGGCCGCTGTAGCTTTGCCTGACGTCTGCCTGCTGCAAACCCTGTGAGTTCTGGCCCTAGGGCATTTTCACTCACTGTTCTCTCTGCCTGGAAGGCTCTTCCCCCAGATGGTGACAGGGTTTGCACCTTTATTTCATGTAGACACCTGCTCAGATGTCACATTATCAGAGAACAGCTGTCCCTGACCGAACTTCCTATAAAGACCGCCACTGGGGGTCTAGCACTCAAGCCACGTCCCCTGCTTTCCATGTTTCTCCATGGCACTCGTTACCTCTGACATGGAATTATGTGTCTACTGTCTGTTTCTTCCATTAGCATACACACGAGCACAAGGATTTGGTTTTGGGCTCTGCTCTTTTTAAATTGCCCTCCTAATTTCCTCCTACTCAAAAGCCTGGCATGATTCTCTCTTGAAAGAGCCTGGAGGTTCTTCTCACTGTCGTGGAAAGGCAGCTACTTGCCAGCTCCATATCGTTAGCACACGTACACGGAAGACAGGACGTACTCCATGCAATGTAATAATATGTTGTCATGTGACTAGGAGTATTCCAGGTAGAGGTGTAGTAGGTACAAAGGCCCTGGGGCGGGAGAAGGCGGTAAGGCTGGAGTGGAATAAGAGGATAATCCCAAGGCTTTTGGTCTAGTGAAAGAATGGAATTGACATTTGCTAAAATGAGTCAGCTGGTGGAGGGAGCAGGTTTTGGATGTAAGTTTTGAGATGCTTTCTGGTTGGAGGCACCTGCCAAGAATCGGGCAGTATGCCCTTTACTGCCCAGATAAGGAAATCAAGGCACCAGATGTTACGTGTCGCTAGGTCTCAGAACATGTACCGAGAAGCCTGGAATTTGAACCCAGGCTGCTTCTCCAAGGACTTGTCACCCTCAGAAGCCCTGGTCACTGAAGGAAGAGCTGAGAGAGGACTTGCCTGAAGTTGGAAAAAACCAAGAATAATCTGGATAAAGTGAACTCAGGCTTCTTTCCCCAATTCTGCAATACCAGGACCAAGAAGGCCCTTCTGTAGTTGGACTGGTAAGTTTGGGGAAAGTACCAGGAAGCACCATATCACAGGAGTGTTGGGGCCGCAACCCCCTAGGCTCAGACATGCATATCCAGTTTCACAGCCATTCAGGCTGTCTTGTGATGCCAAAACAATGGGAGGAAACATGGAAAATCCGCTTGAGGTTATAATCATGGGTTACACTCCAACTTTTCATATTTTCTAACATTTGTTTACTTAGAAATCATTCACCAAAAATACCACTGATGTGACGGACAAGCGTTTCAGAGCCTTGGTACCCAGAAGTTCTGGGTCTGCAGCCCAGAAGCAGCAGCACCTAGGAGATGTTGGAAATGCAGAATGTCAGGCCCCACCTGACTTACTAAATCAGAAGCTGCATTTTAACAAGATACCTAAGGGATACATGCGCCTGTTACAATTTGAGAAGTTCTGGCCTAGAGCAGGTCCACAAACTTGTTCTATAAAAGGCCAGATAGGAAATAGTTTAGACTTTGCTGGCCTGTGAGAATTACTGAATCCTGCCACTGGAGCACAAAAGCAGCCACAGACAATATATAAAGGAATTAGCATGGCTGTGTCCTAATGAAACTTTATTTATGGACACCAAAATCAGAATTTTAATTAATTTCCACGTGTCTGAGGTTATATAAAAACACAACCATCTTCTGACTTGCCTTTCTGGGCTGACCATCCCCAAGCTCCTGTTCCCTATGGGTGATCCCCTTCGTGAGCAAGAGGCTCAAGCCCCCTTTCTCTCCTGGCCTGGGTCAGTGTATCTGAAGGTTGATTACTGCTGCTTAATATGAAAAGTCAATGGAAAACTGAGATTTTAATAATATGCTTTGCCAGTTTCCACAAATACAGTGTATTTGCTGTTGTTTCCTACCTTGAAGTTTTCTTTCTCAGAAAGACCAATATGGAGGATTCAATAGCTAAGGGGAGGGGCATTTATTCTCCTTGGCCCCTCTATTTGTCCATTTTACATTTCAGCTGCTGGAAATAAGGAGCACACAATGCAGGAAAAAGACAATTATTAAAAAGAAGTAACATTTGGGGAGGGAGTTGGAAGAGGAAATTAGAGAAGGGAGGTACTCTCCAGGAGAACAAGACGATTGTTCCAGCTTCAGTGGGCTGTGGGACTGAACGCACGACTTGATAAAGAAAGCAAACTGTGTCAAGGAGACTTGCTCAAGAAGTTTCTGAAGCCAGTTGGGCAGCAGGAGGATATGAAAAACAAAGATATGAGAGTGATTGGCACAGCATCTTCCAAAGGCCAACAGCTGAATTTTTAAAATCTGTACTGCGCTTTCATGGCAACCAAACACTTTCCCATTATGTTAGGAATAGGGAGGAGAGAGGAAATAACATTGACTAAATGCCTACGTATGTCAGGACCGGTTACAAGGCATTTCCCATCATTATTTCCATTTTAATTAGAGCCGCTCATGGACTGAGGTATGCTGGCCACAGCTTTCAGATGAGGAACCTGGGAGGTGAAGAGACGGGATCGGAACCTACTTCTGTCTGACCACAAATACCCTAATGTTCTATATTGCCCCACCAAGAGTTTATAGTGGAAATACTGCCTTCATGAAATTCCTATTCCTTCCTAACAGTAGCAACCCTTGGTTCTCAGAGGTGGGGGAAGAATATAAACAGACCGGGTGACTTTTTTGTTTTTCTCTATTTTCCCCCCTCCCAACAAATGCGATGCTTTCATTAAAGAAACATCAAGTCCTTTTTCTGTTCTGAAGAAAATAGTACCACGGGAACTCAGTCCATCGGCAGCCTGGTTTCTGAAGTTAAACTGTGTGCTACCAAATGAATCTAATGACAAATGTATAAATCCTTGGCAGAAATGTGAAGTCCGGGACCATTTATCCAGGAATTACTGTCAGGCAGATGTATCATCTCATTTAATCCTCCAACAGTCCTGTGAGGTTTTAACACCATTTTATGGATAAAGAAACCGAGGCTTAGAGAAGTTCATTATCTTGCATAAAGCCTACACAACTGGTAAGAGGCAGGGCCAGGATTAAAACCAAGGACCTTGACCGGAAAGTTTATCCTTAGGCTCCTTTTAGAAAAACTGCAATCACGCAAGTTAAGATTCCTGAGCACTCTCAACCTGCTCAGTTTCATACGCCACGATCTTTTGCTGAAGACGGTGGCTATGATGAAACATTCAAGAATATGCTGCACAATCATTAGTGTGGTATACATGAATGAGCAAAAGGGGTTAAACTACTCGAGTTGTCCCCAGTGTCTTCCTCAGAACAATTTTTCCTTGAGTACCCTGAAACAGCAAACCAATCAACAAAAAACCAGGGTGGTGGTTCCAAAATCAATTAGGAAAACACTGAATACCCCAGTCTCCCTCCTGGAGATTGCCATATGCACATGACACATTTTAGGCTCTGACTAGTACCGAAATAAAGGATCCCACTTAACTTTAACCCAGTTTCCCAAAGACCATTGTAATGTCTACATACATAGCATATTATATTAAAGCATATTAACCTATTGAGACCTGCAGAGGACACCTTGGGGAACACCAGAACTAGTCTGAGGTGTGTCCATATTCCCAGAAGTGGTTCGCTCTGGGAATGTGAACATGTAGGGGCTGTCATATACTCCCTGAAAGGCGCGAAGGACCAGATGACCAATGTGCTCATCTTCTAGTTGGATCCATGTTTGAGCCTTCTGTAGCTGATGGGAATTGGGCCTTTGCATGGGGCAGGTCACCATTTGCCAGTACATGACAAGTTGAGTGTCATGTGAGTTGCCATGTGATCAAACACTTTAAACAAGTTGGTTCATGAACCCAAGATTAAATCACATTTGTAAGAGGAACCATTTCACAACAGAATTTATTTTGAAATTATCCATCTTTCTCTGGGAAAGGTGAGCCCTATTGTCTGTTTTTCTCCTTACTATTGGTATTTTCGTTTATATGACGCCTATAAATAGAAGCACCAATCTTTGTGGTAAGCAAATACATTAAATTCCGATGAGCGTTCCTAATGGGATGAGTGTTAAATCTGGAGGGGGACTGTGAATAGACATATGACAGTGTAAGTTCTTTGCAATGCCGAGAAAAACACATTAGGAAAGAGAAACTAAAAATCTCCTCTTCCTGTGTTCCAATGATGACTTTAAATAATTCATTTTAAAAATGGAATTACAGGCTTTTAGATTCGAAAGGACTTTGGAAATCCTCCCTCACAGGTGAGGTTGGCGAAGCTTGAAAATGTTAGGAAGTAGGCCCATGCAGCTTGTTTGTGGAAGAGCTGGGCTGGAACTCAGCTGACTGTTCAGTGCTCTTTCCTTCAACTCTTCTCTCCTCATTGAAGACATGCCAGTGTCATTTTAAGGAGTTAACTTTCTTGATCATTCACTGTAACGAAAGAGCTTGGCTCATTTGCTTTTCTTCTGTGTTGGAGTGGAAGGCAAGTCATATGTACACTATCTGCCTCTTGATTCTGCTGTCTTGAAAGCCCTTCACCTTGCCCTTTTTTCCTACCCTCTGCCTCCAACTTGCTCTCCCCCTCCCCTTCAAACACTGTTATCTTTGGAAATGTGTGCTGCACTTCCCAACCTGGCTTGGATCCAGAGCAAGGTGACTTTTGGTTTAATGGAGTTTTTCCAGTGCTTGATTTTGCCCAAGGGTTTGGACGTTTGGACAACTAACAGGAAACTGCCATCCTTTGCCCTTTCAGCAGGTCTATGTTCTGTTAATATATGGAAGAATTAAGAAGTAACAAGGAAGAAAAATAGGCAGAAACTCCATTTAAAGTACTTGTCGATCCCTGGAAAAGTTCAAGGCTATTGTTCAATGTCTGAATTTTTCCCTTGTGATTCGCTTGTAGTCCTTAAGTCATCTTCAGACATCTGATCAAGGAAGCATCAGAGGAAAATAAAAAGTTGGGTATTTGCAAAGTTGGTAAGTCAGCGAGCGCCCTGCCTCGGAGGGGTCGGTGGAGAATATTTTTTCTTTGGTGCAGGGTGATCAGAGTGGGAGCCCGAAAAGGAAGCCCTCCTTGCTGCAGGAGCTACTGTGCATAAGAACTCCCTTCCATATTTCATTCCTCAGTAGACATTGTGATGGGCAGGCCTGTTTTTTCCATCCTAGCACTTACCCTCAGTCCCTCCTAAGTACCCAAGAGGGCCGTGTTTTTAATCAGAGGTTGAAATAGAACCTCCCCCTGGGTGCCCGAAGACAGTCCCTTTGGGGTAGCGGTTCCCCCGGCTTCTGGAGGGCAACATCCTGGTGGGGGTGGGGGCTCAGCTTTGATCCCAGGGCACCGTTTTTGTCCCTGGAGACGCCCTGCCAACCAGGTTTGTGGAGGAAAAGTGCTCTCCGTTTTCCAGGGCGGCAAGTGTGGGTTTGGGGAGCAAGACCATCGCTTTGGAGAGTGGCGGGGCGTGAGAGCCAGCGAACACCGGTGGGCACCGCGAACTCACTCACTTAACATCCCCGGGGAAGTTCGGGCGGGGTACGCCGGCTCACGGGCTTTCTTCCTCTAGAATCCATCCTGGGCAGAGCCACCCCACTTCTCACCCAAACTCGTGGAGACGAGGGATTAGGCGGGCGCGGGGTTCCGCGAGGCGAATCCTGGAAGCGCCCGGCCCCGGCGGCGAGGCCCCTCCAGCGCCGGTCCGCAGCCCAGGGCGCCGGCCCAACCGCCTTGGCCGGGGCTGCTCCCGTGGGGCGGGGGCCGGTTATACAAAGACGGCAGCAGAGGCTCCGGGACTCCGGCCGGAGCCGATCTCTGGGCGGCCCGACCTCCCCTCGCGTCGCTGTCGGTCCGCCGGCTCCGCCCGCCCTCCCGCCAGGCGAGGCGGCGGCCTCCTCCACCAACGCGGGGTCCCCTAGTTAACCCCTGCCCGCCAGTCCGGCCGCTGATTGGAGGAGGCGGGGCGCCCGGGGCAGCGGGGACCCCCACCTTCCTCGTCCCCTCCCCCTCCTCCCCCACTGTCTGCTCTTCCCCCACCCCCCCAGGACCCCCCCTGCCTCCCAACCGTGCAAATCTCGCGAGGAAACACGCGGTTTCACTAGTGTGTTTACACCGATCACTACTAATCCGGACCGAACCGATCCGGATTAAGGGGCCGGAGGCGGGTCCTGGGCACCAGCGGTTCCGACCCCCCCGCCCTCCGCGCCGCACCCGAGTGGCCCCCAGCCAAGCGGGTCCCCACCTCCCGGCCCGGCCTGGGCCCTCCTGCGCCTCCCTTGGCCTTTGTCCGGCGCCAGGAGGCCGGTCCCGCGCCCCCCGTGGCCGCCCGGGCCCGGGCCCGCGTCGGGCGCCTGGCTCTGTACGCGAGCCCGGGGATCTGCGGCCTCCGCGGCCCCCCTCCCCCGCCCGCCCTCTCGTGGAGCCCGACGCCGGCGGCGGCTACCCGGGCGGGGGGTTGCGGCGCTCAGGAGAGGCCCCGGCTCCGCCCCGGGCCTGCCCAGGGGGAGAGTAGAGCGGTCCGCAGCCGGGTCGGGTCGGGGCCCCTCCCTGGAGGAACGTGGAGCTGCGGCGGCGGCGGCAGCGGCAGGTGAGAGGCTGAGCCCCGGGCGGGGGAGGGCGCCGGGCCTGAGGCATTAACCGTTCCGGGGACCCCTTCGGCTGAGGAGGCTGCGACCCGAGCCCACTCGGGGGCCGGCGCCGGGCCGCAGCTCCTCGGTGCTGAGGCAGGAGGGGCTCCCCGAGGGCTGTGGGTCGCCGAGGGGCCGAGCGGAAGATGGGGGAGGCCCAGGCGGCCCCGGCCTGGGAGTGGAGCCCGCGGCCGGCAGGGAGAGAGGGGCGCCTGGGCAGCTGGAGGCCCTGGCAGTCTCCCGGGCGCCCCCGAGAGCTGGCCCGCCCTCCCTCCGTGACAGGTGGGCCTGGAGTTGGGGAAAGTTTAGAGCCGGCGGGAGGCGAGGGGCGCCGGGACCAGGCCCCATCGGTCCTGCTTCCCGGCTCGGGTATACAGGGAGGATCCCAGTCCAAGGCCCCGCTGGAATGAGACTGAGTGGATATTTCCTTAACATGAGTTGACATTAAATGAAATAGCCGCTTGGGTGTCGTTTTCCGAGCCAGGCCGGGGGATGGAGATTTAGGAAATGTTCGAGAGACCTGGGGTTTGAGGGAGGCTGCAACCTCTGCCATTCCGGCCTCGATTAGGGCAGGGCGACACGCGAGGAAGGCCACTTAAGGGAAACTCTCATTCTCCTTTCTCTGTCTTTCTTTTCCATTTTAAAAGATGCCTTTCTACCCTTCCTTGAATTTTCTAATTCCTTCTCTAACCTGCACTTGTATGTGTGGGTGAAACTTTAATTTGTCACCCTTTCATTCCTCTTTGCCTCAGGCTCTCAATCCAGGAAGGAAATGAAACTGGAGGACTTGTAGGGGTTGTTACTGGAAATTGTGGAGTTGTTAGATTGCAGAAGAGAATGTTTAATTCATGTTTTCAGTGAACTTTTAAATCATGGCAATCATTCCGATACTATTTAATAATATGTTCAAAGGGGGTCTATGGAATGCTGTGTGCTCCTTTTCCACAGAGAGGTTTCCAATGGGTTCTGCAAAAGTTGATCTTTTGCGAAGGATGGACATGTTTGCTGAAAGTGGCCTGTGCATTAATTGGTCATGGAAGGAGTTTAAAAATGGTGTCCTCCTGCCCCTCCCTGCTTGGAAGGAGTGCTAAAAGCAGATGTCTAGAGAAACCTACTGCTCCAGGGAGTGGTCAGAAAAAGATTTCAGTAAAGGGATGGTTATGGAGCTGTACTAATTTCCTGAGTGAATGCAGGTTGATGGTTTTACCATGGGTTCTCTGTTAAATTTAAAATAACTAATTCCTTTTTTCATAAGCCGCTGTGAGCTCTTCAGAGAAAGAAGCTATATAATAGCGTTAATTTCGAAGTTATTTGTAGCTTCTGATTCATGCTGTACAATGAAATTATTATTAATGATTCATATTTTTAGTTTAAGAACTAGTTCCTGTGTGTTTGGGAAAGAACTATCCAAAAGTACTTAGCTAAATTCAGAGGTTGATAGAAGGAATTTTATTTCTTGCAAGCTACTCTCCTTTCTCAACTTTTACAGAAATTATATGAAGCGTTTGAAGTTTGAGGTTTTTTGCTGTTAAAATCAAATCAGAACTAGACCCTCAGAAGAGGACTTTTGAGCCGCTTTATAACTTTAAATGTATTACTATTTGATGCTGCACATTGCTTACTTGTATGCTATATTTACTTGAGGTTTACCTGTATGGGACCATTCAGTGAAATAATTCCTGTGAGTTTTGTTATATCTAAAAATTGGCTCCTCACATTTTAGCTTTTGTGGTCTTACAACCTACTTTTTTTTTTTCCCCCGGTAGAAATGATGGAAGAACTGCATAGCCTGGACCCACGACGGCAAGAATTACTAGAGGCCAGATTTACTGGAGTTGGTGTTAGTAAGGTGAGTAAAATGATAGTGAACACTGTCTAATTTAAACACGTTTAAAAATCAATTAAGGGCAGTTTGGGTGGGCCATACTGATAGGTGGTAGGAGAGAAGATTCAGCTAATGGTTCCAATGAACTTTTAAATCCTACCAGTCATTCCAATCATTCAGCAGTACATTTGAAGGTATTCTATATGGGAGTATATGCTCTTTCCCCTCTGATTCGGGAGAGGTTTCCCGTGGATTTTATTGCAAGGATACTTAATGGTGTGTGTAGTCTAGGCCATATTTGGTCAAAACTCCGCAGTCACTCAGAAGAAAACTGTTAATTGAAAGGTATTGGCATAGCTTCCTTACACTGGACTTTTTGGGTAGTTATATGGTAGAGTTTGAAAACTCTGTGTCTTAAGTTTGTCGGTTCTCCAAATCTGCAATTCAGCAGGTTCCTCCAGGTTGCACCCCCAGACTGCTTTCTTTCTCTTCATATTTTTTCCTTCTTGTTCACTGTTTTTATTTTTGTCCTGGGAGCATAAAATAAGATCAAGCCTCCATTAACGGGCAGGTGTTAAACAATGTTAGGGCTTTCTGTGCATCCTTATGTACCTGCCACTTTACCCCTCTGCTCTCATAGGATGGTTTTAGTACAATAGGTAAAGCATATTTGACTTAATGTGATACATTTCTTTCTGTGCTATTCAGGAAATCTTATTTCTCATGGGGACCTAGATGTCAGTCTCCTGTTTTAGTTAGTAGCTCCTTAAAGAAGGTGTTTGTCAAGTTTTAGTTGAAAAAACTAGCTGCTTTGATGAATCTCATAATTTTGGTGAGCTGGAATAACTTGATAGTTTGTGTTCATTCAACAAATGCTGAGTGCCTACTGCATACTGGCATTGTGCAGGGTGTTAGGGATGACACCGCAGCCCAGTGCCGCCAAGCCCCCAGAAAGTGAGAGACACAGACAAAGAGAGATGATGAGAGCTGTGACATGGGGCTATGGGAACACAGGATTTGTTACACATTTTGTACTTGGTTTTTTTGGCCACTTTAATAACTGACTTTGTGGCACTTTGGAGGGCTATACTCCTGACTGTTGTTACATATTGAGGTTATGTGATCTAGGTGAACTAGCTTCAACTGGAAGTGAGCACTATGTTTAAGTATTAAATTGATCTCTGATTCAGTTGATCAATCAAAAGGCACCTTTGATGTGCCTTTTAACTTGGGAATTCAGCAGAAGGCTCATATCCAAATTCATCTGTTCAAATGGTCACCTACTGAGTAAAAGTAAGTTTGTATTCAAGTTGTAGGTAGTTTAAACTCATTGGACTTGGTTGTTAGTATGCTTTTCTTTCCGGGTTCATGATAGCTTATCCAAGTATACTTTTGATGGCGTAGAGCATGAGTGATGGGAATGAGGGACATTGTAAATTTTGCTGTTCAGACCCAACTTGACGTCATGTAACTAATGTGTCAGAAAATGTAATCTGATGATCTGTTTAATAGAAAGTTCTACCTTTAATATCTAGAGAAAGAAGTTCATTTCTATCCAAATGTTTTTATGGCATTAATTGTATGTTATTTTGACATTTCCAGTCATGGTAAGTATATTGATTACAATAAATACATTATTCAAGGACTAGCAAAGGAGTGTTTTTTTTCCCTCATAGCAAAGAAACTTGAAGGAAAAAAAAACAAATAAATTATTCTGTAGTTTGCAGAGTTAGGAAGAGGAAAAGAAAATCTCCATTTTGTACAACTTCTTTTGCCTGCAAGACACTGTCTCTCTCATACCACTGATTTGAAATAGGAGTGGAGAGGAGGCCATGGTACTGGGAGAAGAAAGGTGCTTTTGGAAAAACTCCTCTGAGTTTTGAATTCCTCATTATGGGTCATAATTTTCTAGTAAGGATGTCACTGTGTTGATGACAGCTTTCAGTTTTGCAAAAATCAAGAGAGCTTTCAGCCCTTACTCCAAAAGGGAGAGCAGAGTGACTTTCCTGTGATAGTGCCATCTAGTGGGGCTCGTGCAGCCGCACGGGGTGTCTCTTGAGTTTCTCCTAACTATTCATGACATTTTCAGTCCTTTTTGATGTCCATAGAAGGAAGAAAGTCAATGCTACTGTAGAGTCTTTCCTAGCGGATAGGAGTGTTTGAAATAGCTGCAGTCTTTGAACTTCCTGGTTATTATAGATCTTCTGTCATGTTGCTTCAATTTTTTTTTGCACCTGCAAATTAGATACGCATTACAAAACTTACACTAAACCGAAATGGCCAAGCCACTGCATTTATTCCTTATATTTAAGTTGCTCTTTATTTGTATTTAAGTTTTTTATTTGCAAATTTAAAATATTCTTGCATATTGAATTTATATGCATTGAATTTCTCCTTGTTTAGCATATTTAATTTATAATAACTGTTGCACGAAAAGCACTTGTTTTGTGCTTTGGAATGCACTATGCGTTTTTTATTTAAGAGATTGATGTTTTCTGTCATTAGTGAGTTGATGATAGAGGAAAGTAGCCTAATGTGCTCCAAGAAGCTGTAGTTGTCTTTTCTCCTCTGGTCTAGCTGCCACTTTTTAGGAAGACCTAGGACCATTCTGTTAACCTTTTTGAGGTGGTAAAGTTAAATTGAATTATGAACCTACTTTTTCATTTCTTGTTGACCCGATATGTGAGCTAGCCTACTTCTTATTTAAGATCTGTTCCTTTAAGCACTGGATAACCCACTTCCAGTAATGTGAAACTGACTATACCCTGTATTGATATGTTTCCAGTGCGGACCATTGCAGTTTATATTCCCTTCTCTACTCCCTTTTGACAATTTAAGTATAGGTAGTCTCTGATTCTGGAGACTGTGTAAAGTAGGTGGAATTTCACCCTTGCATGCACTCTTTACTGTACCTAGTTGAATTTTAATGCTAATATAGTAGCAAATACTTATATAGTACTTACGATATGCCAGGAACTGTTCCATGTACAGTAAAAGCAATAAGAAGTAAATTTAGATCTCTCTTAACAGAGATACTAGTCAATAAACCTCCATTCTCTTTTTATAAGACATGCGAACTAATGCCCACTACATTATTCCTACCAGTTGAAGTATAGACTTACCAAGGATCACTTTATGACAACTTGCATTTGTAGTATAATTTAATACAAAATTACGTGAACTAATGACATATTTTAAAATGAAAGAACTGTTGGTTCTAAGAAAACTAAATTAACTGCCTTGGAAAGACACAATATAAAGTGCTATCTATAAAAATGTATAAATTACCTTTGTTTTTAAATCTGGAAGAATTCTTCATTTAGATCCTTGCCAAGCATCTTTTAAGTTCTCCCTTCACTTTTAAAGAAATCGAAACTGGAAATTGTAGATGATGCATTATGGGTGTGGTTCGTGTAAGTGTAGAACTGCAGTCAGTGGATTTATAACTCAAAAGACCTGCATCAAAAGACTGGCAAGAGAGTATACATTTGTATAAGTTAAAAAAAAATGTTTAAGGTGCCTTTTTCTTTTTTTTTAGATTCCACACTGTAACCTACTTTTTTGTCTAATGTCATTGGTTTTAGTTGTATTGGATAAAAAGGGTTATGCAGTATGTGGATGGTATTGAAAAGAAAAGCAAAATGAGAAGCCATGAAAAAATGGGACCATTTGTTTTGACACAATAAGAACTTTCACAGAGCCTGAAGCAAGACCATATACTTTTAATTAATACCACATAGATTTTTGATGTCTTAAAGAAAAATCTCATTTCCTGTCTTTTATAATTTTAAGAGTCTGATACACAGTCACTTTAAATGATCAAATTTGACTTCTGAAAAGATACGTAACCAACTGCTACCTTTCTCTCCTATCTTTTAGTTAATTGCATCGATTAGAAGGTGTCAGTTATGGATATCTGGTGTTAGCTGTTTTATATATCAATGCCAATAACTTAAAAAATTGTGTATGTTTAGATGTTTTAATACATAGTTTGACAATGCTCAGTAAGCATAAATGCTGAAAAATAGTCTATACTTCTACTGGTGAATTTAAAGGAACTGTTGATAAATATATTGTTGTGTTTGCCTTTATGTTGTCTTCTTTTCATTTACTTCAGTGTTTATTTGATGCTCTCATTTCACATGTAGTCAAGTTATCAACTCATGTCTCTTCTTTCTCTGACATTTCTCAAGCATTTGTTTGCCCCCACTGCTACTGCCTTCATCCAGACCTTCACTCGTGACTGTAATAGCCAGTCTCTCCTAGCCCGTTCATCTTTCCATAAACTGCCACGAGTTATGTTTCAACAAAATCCCAGGATTATTGTTTTACTCCCTTGCTTAAAGGCTCCTATTGCCTACTGGATAAAGTTAAAACTCCCTATTCTAAATTTTCAACTTTGTGGCCACTTGTCTATTCCCTGACTGCTGTGCTCTGCTACCTCAAACCATGACTGATCTAATGTTAGCGAACAGACTCATGCTGTCTCCTTTATCTTTCCTTTTCTATTTGCCTGATGAACTTTCAGTTTATTCTATTTTTGTTTTTCCCCTTCTTCCGCCT
Source organism: Rhinolophus ferrumequinum (assembly GCF_004115265.2). NCBI lineage: Eukaryota > Metazoa > Chordata > Mammalia > Chiroptera > Rhinolophidae > Rhinolophus > Rhinolophus ferrumequinum. The sequence continues at coordinate 41,493,665 of NC_046304.1, forward strand.
CCACCCCTCCCCCTCCCCACTCTGGTTCAAGCCGTTGTTTCTCACTCTAGTTGTGTAGGACACAGCTCCCTGGCCCACGCTGGTGTTATGAGCCTTGCACTCCCCCAGCTGAGGCTGTCGTGTCGGTGGGCTGCTCACAGCAGCTCATGGCAGCTCTTGCCGGCTGCCGGCCCTCATGCCCGCCACTGGCGGCTCCTGCCAGGACACGGCAGCCCAGCTCCAAGGAGAGCTGTTGTTCACAATCTTAACTGTAGAGGGCGCAGCTCACTGGCCCATGTGGGAATCAAACCGGCGACCTCGGCGTTAGGAGCACAGTGCTCCAACCACCTGAGCCGCTGTGCTGCCCCAAGTTTATTCTTCAAAGCATAATCCAGATATCTCTTCATAGCTTTTCCAGACACCTCCACCCATCTAGTTGCATTATTTTATTAGCGCTTGATAACCTACTTTTATTATAACACATCATTTGTTTCCCCATTAGTTTCCTTGGGAATATGGATGATATCTTTATCTCTGACTACTCAAATGCTCAGCACATTATATACATTGAATAAATCTTTGTTGAATTGGAAAAGACTATTGAGAAGATGAAAGTAGAGTTGGTGGTGACCCATACAGGCATGGTCCACTCTAGCTTTTTGTTTTAATCCAATCTCTAAACTCTTGCCTTGTAACTGGAAGATTTAGTTCATTTACCTTTATTGCAGTAACATATATTTGGATTTAAATCTTCCTTGTTTCTTTTAAAATCTTTTTGTGCTTTTTTTTAACCTTCTTTTGAAATTATTTTTTCCATTTATTCTCTACTATGAAAGATAAAGGAATAAGCATTCTCATACTTTTTCTTTTTGTCTGTTATTTATTTTTAACATTACATTTTCTCCTCTTCTAGTTTGAAAGTTATGGACTCTTATTTGTTACCACAGAAATTGCAACATGTGTCCTTAATTTATCAAAGATAAATGTTAATACCATTGCCCTCCTTTTTGTCAATACCAGGACCTTGGAGGTTTAACTCCATTATTCCTCTCCCAACTCACATGCTGTTGTTCTATATTTAATTATATATATGTATATATATGTGTGTGTATATATATACACGTGTGTGTATGTATATATATGTATATATGTGTGTGTATATACATATATGTACATGTATATACACACATATATATATTTTAATTAATAGACTTCATTTCTTAGAGCAGTTTTAGGTTTACAGAAAATTGAGCAGATAATACAGAGTTCCCACATACTGCCTCCCACCCAGCCAGTTTCCCCTATTACCATCTTGAGTTAAGTGTGGTAGATTTGTTACAATTGATAACCAACATTGATGCATTATTATTAACTAAAGTCTGTAGTTTAACATTAGGCTTTACTCTTTGTGTTGTGCAATTCTGCAGGTTTTGATAAATGCAAAAAATGTCATGCATCCACCATTTGTATACATAGTTTTAAGAGTCCACAGATATTACTGAATTTGTTTTATATAGTCAATGTCCATTTAGCCTAACCTACATGTTTACCCTTTTGTTTGTTCTTCTTTCCTTTTTGCATCTCTGACCTTCTATCTGGAATACTTTTTCTTTCGCCTGAAATATGTCCTCTGGAATTCCTTTACTATGGGTCTGTCAGTGAAAGTCTGTCTTCCCTTTTTACCTGCTTTAAAATGTCTATTTTTGACTTATTCTTGAATAGTAATTTTGCTAGGTTTAGAATTCTAGATTGGCTATTATTTTCTTTCAGCACATTGTTCACTGTTGTCCACGGGCTTCCATTACACCCTTTTTATTTTTATCTCATTGCCATTCTGTTGAAGGTAATTCACCTTTTCTTTGCCCATTTCCAAGATTTTCTTTGTCTTTTGATTTTCTGTGCTGTAATGTGGCAATGGGAACTATAGGTTGGATTACTTTTTTTCTTTATTATTTACCTGTGTTTTATTTATATCTGAATATTTTTATCTGAACATGAGTGCATGCTCAATGCACTTTAAAAAAAAGTAGATATTTGTTTTTAGAGCAGTTTTAGGCTCACAACGAAATTGAGTAGAAGGTACAGCGATTTCCCGTGTATGCCCTGCCCCCCAAACATGCATAGCCTCCTCCTTACCAAGATTCCTCACTAGAGTGGTACACCTTTTACAATTGATGACCTATATTGGCACATCATTGTCACCCAAAGTCCATGGTTTACATTAGGGGTTCACTTTTGGTGGTGTGCGTTCTATGGGTTTGGTCAAATGTATAATGATATGTATCTATTACAGTATCATACAGAGTAGTTTTACTGCCCTAAAAACCTGTGCTGCAGCTGTTCATCCCTACTTAACACTTGGCAACTACTGATCTTTTCACTGTCTCCATAGTTTTGTCTTTTCTGTATTGTCATGTAGTTGGAATCACACAGTATGTAGGCTTTTCAGGTTGGCTTCTTTCACTTAGTAATAATGTACTTACGTTTTCTTCATGTCTTCTCATGGCTTGTTACCTCATTTCCTTTTAGTACTGAGTAATCACATTCCAGCGTCGGGATGTACCCAGTGTATCCGTCACCCACTGAAGGGCATCTTCGTTGCTTCCAAGCTTTAGCATTTAGGAATATAGCTCCTGTACACATCTGCGTGCAGGTGTTTGTGAATGGTGGATTTATTTATTCTCCTTGGGATTCATTGGGCTTCTTGAATCTGGATTGCTGGTTTTTCATCAGTTGTAGAGCATATCCCCAGCCATTGTCTCCTCACACGAAGTCTGCTAGTTAAGTTTGCGAACTCATCCTAGAAAAAGTACTGCATACCTCATTGCTGAATATCACTCCGGTAACCTTCGAAGTACTCCCCTTGGGAAGCTATGCACTGATGCCAGTGCCTAGTTCACCCTTCAAAGCACTTTTGGAACTCTTTTCCTGGAATGGCCATCAGAGCTGTCTTCGTGTTACCCTTGATGTCCTGAATGTCATCAAAATGTCTTCCTTTCAATATTTCCTTTATCTTCGGGTAAAGAAAGGAGTCATTGGGGGCCAGATCAGGTGAGTAGGGAGGGTGTTCCAATACAGTTATTTGTTTACTGGCTAAAAACTCCCTCACAGACAGTGCCTTGTGAGCTGGTGCACTGTCGTGATGCAAGAGCCATGAATTGTTGGCGAAAAGTTCAGGTTGTCTGTTTCACCCAGCCTTTTCAGCACTTCCAAATAGTAAACTTGGTTAACTGTTTGTCCACATGATGCAACTTCATAATGAATAATCCCTCTGATATCAAAAAAAGGTTAGCAACATCGTTGCAACAAGTTCACAAACACAAACTTAATTGTCAGACCTCGTATATGATGGCCTCTGTCAAATTCTCTGTCTTCTTCCACTCCATTTAAACATATGTTAGACCTTCTTACTTACTGTATTTTCTCTTCTTTTTATCCTGTCTTCTGTATTGCTCCTTTACTTCCCAGGGCTGAATACTGGGTAGTTTCTTCTGACCTACCTTCCACTTCTTTATTTTCTCTTTTAATTTGTAATCTGCATAAACTTATCCATTCAGTTTTCATGAGGGCTCTTTTATTTCTGGGTTGCTCTTATCCTGGGAGGATAGCCCTGTGCTCCTTGTTTAAAATATGGGATGGGTTTCACAGACTCCCCTCATTGGGCATGTCCTGGGCTTTGACTTTATTCTCTCCCCACAGTCCCAGGCCTCCTATAGTACAACTCAGTTTCAAAGCTTTTTCTGTAGAATTAAATCAGCAAATGCCCTCAAATAGAAGTGATTTTTTTTTTCAGTACTGAGCTTACCTTTCTTAATTCTTGTCTTCTCATGGATTTTGATGTAGTAATTCCTTATTTGACTGTTTTATAGTCAGTAATATAAAACTATTTAGCACTTATAAAGTGTGCATGAACTCTGTGTACCAGTATGTAAAGAATCCATATCTAGTTTCTTCCCATGTGATTTTTCACTTCTCATCTGTTATTTCCTTCCTTCCTATATTTGGTCAGTATTATTATCATCACCCCTGGCCATTAATGTCATTTCTTATTCTGTTTACTTTTAGTTAAAGATTAAATTGAAATATTTCTTAAAACTTAAGGCAGGGAGAAGGAAAGCAAATAAGGGATATTATCAGTGGTTTCTTATTTCAAAGCTGAGTCTAGGGATGATTTGGCTTGGTCAGTTTTCTTCCTCTCTGCCTTGTCTGGGTCTCAAATTGCTAGGTCCCTCTTGGTGGTAAGTTTCACTTGTTCCTAACTACTACTAGATGTGATGGGATGGATTAGATTAGCATCTGCTTCTTAGTATGTTAGCCATGCTTAAACACTTCTTAACACTATTCTTTTTGACCTTTTGCAATGCAGGTGCTCTGTTTTTCTAATCCAGAAAGAGATTTGGCTTTCCTAGTCTCAAATATTCCTTCCTTAGACTTTGGGCCGTTAAAAAACAAAACAAAGCGAAATGAAACAAACATTCCTGGAGTGCTTGGTGACTTTGGCCTGCAGAAGGGTTCACCTTCCCATATTTTTGTTCTCTTTAGTTAGTTTGAGGGTAGCATTTTGGCTAAACGTGGGGCCACAGAACCCCTATTATAGGCTTATTTCTCCTAGCACCTGCCTGTCCCTTTCCCTGGTCAGCTTTTTTGTCTTTATTAAGACTTTCATGGGAAATCTTGTTTCATAATTTGGACTGTTCTTTCTTTCTACGCAAGGAACACTCTTGCATGTTAGAGCAGTCTGAAGGATTTGGAGTATCAGCAAAAGCTCTTCCCACTTGGTTTATTAGTTTTGCCTGCTTTCTAAGATTCTCATGACTAAGTCTGGTCCTTGGCTTTCTTACCACTCCCAATACATTAGTTTTCTAGAATCTTATCTTTGCTGTTTAGCAATAGATCATAGTCTACGTTAGCCATCAGATATGCGATGCTATTCCCTTCACAGATGTACCTTGTGCTGTGGAGTGCTCACAGTCAAGTAAAGGCTCACAGTAAGAGGGAATTTTGGTTGTTTTTGATAGTTTTAAAAACTTAATTGGTAAGTTCCTATGCAATTTGAGATACAAAGCTACGAATGGAATTTTTATTATAGTCATATGATGCTCTTAACATACTTTTTTTTTTTTTTTACAGCAGATACTGCAAAATATATCAAGATAGGGATAATCTAGTTTTAGTCCTAGTACCGTCTAAGAAATGAACTAGCTATATGACTTGGAAGACAGTTTACCTCTGGCACTTCCGATTTAAAAAATTTATTTTTGATGAACTATACCAAAAGAGGGAGCCATAGTTGAGATAGGGGAAAGTAAAACTCAAAAATTTCATTTAGGTATTAATACTATCAAAGAATGAGTAGTGGTATTAAAATACAAAACCCTCAGGAACAAAGGCTAGAACAAAATCTTCCCAAAATTCTTTCCTTATTAAGCTCTTCATTATGTATATATAGGCTTTTGAGAATTTTGGTTGCAAATATCTTAGGAACAAGAAAAGTATCTTGTTCTAAGTGTACTCTGAAGACAGCGTCAAGGAAAATAGAGGTAGAACATTTAAAAAATATATATTCTCAAAGGCAGGATGATGTCTGTTTCCTAATCCTAATTAGATGAGGGAGATAAAGAAAGAGATTGGTCAGTTAACTTTATTTTTTTATTGTGGTAAACACAAATAAAATTTACCATTCTAACCATTTTTTTTTTTTTTTAATATTTTATTGGGGAAGGGGAGCAGGACTTTATAACAGTGTGTACTTCCAGGACTTTTTTCCAAGTCAATTTGTTGTCCTTTTCAGTCTTAGTTGTGGAGGGCGCAGCTCAGCTTCAGGTCCATTGCCGTTTTCTAGTTGCAGGGGGCACAACCCACCATCCCTTGGGGGACTCGAGGAGTTGAACCGGCAGCCTTGTGGTTGAGAGCCCACTGGCCCATGTGGGAATCGAACTGGCAGCCTTCAGAGTTAGGAGCATTGAGCTCTAACCGCCTGAGCCACTGGGCCGGCCCCATTCTAACCATTTTTGAGTGTACATTGATATTAAATACATTCACTTTGTTGTGCAACCATCACCACCATCCCTCTCAAGAACTTTTTCATCTTGCATGAATGAAATTATACTTTTATTTATCACAATAACTCCCCATTTACCCCTCCCCTCACTCCCTGGCTACCATCATTCTACTTTCTGTTTTATGAATTTGCTCGAGAAACCTCATGTAAGTGGAGTCATACAGTATTTGTCTTTTTTGTGTCCGGCTAATTTTACTTGGCAGAATATCTTCAGGGTTCATCCATGTTGTAGCGTGTGTCAGAATTTCCTTCCTTTTTAAGGCTGAATAATATTCCATTAATGTACCACATTTCATTTGTCCATTTATCTGTCAATGGACTCTTGGATTGCTTCTGCCTTTTGGCTACTGTGAATAATGCTGCTGTGAACATGAGTGTACGGATAACTGTTTGAGTCCCTGCTTTCAGTTCTTTTGGGTGTATATGCAGAAGTGAATGGCTGGATCATATTAAAACTTCACTCTTTTGTTAAAGCTTGACTTCCCCTCACTCCTTATCGACAAAGGGCAGCCAGCAAATGGTGATTCTTTTTCTTTTAGTTCACATTCAGTGAAAGCCTTAGAAGTCTTAGAAATTTTAACATCTGTAGAACTAGTACTAATACTCAAATGGCAATTATTTTTGTAAAATACTAGTCTAATTTGCCTAGGAACTTGAAGAACTAAGCCATCATGTAACTTGGTGAGTTACATAGGATAGCCTTTTATTTTAACTAAAGCATAGGTTAATTTTAGAATAACAACGAGTGACTATCCAAAGTTGCTGTATTAAAATTTTATTTTCACCAGTGTTGTCTCACATCGTAAGTCCTATGAAGACTGTTCATGTTGCCCACATAAAGATCACAAGTGATGGTGTCTGTTGTAATGGGTGTGATCCATATCGCTGATAATTTTGCCTTATATAAAGAGTAAATATGTGACTTTTATCATATGAACTGCTGCCAGAGTTGGTGTTAATTTAGTTCCTGTTTTGCCAGACTGCAGAGAAATACTAAGGATTAATTGTGAAATTAAAATGTAATCTGAAGGGCCAGTTTATCTCTGGAGATAGTACCTCTAGTTCAGGATATCTTAATTAACTTTAGCAATCAGATATAATGTTCAAAATTAGCAGAAGCTAGTAGCATCAAACCAAAGCTGACTTAGCCAATCTTCATTATATTAACAATTGACCAGCTAGAACCAGGACAAAATGTTCCATCAGTTTCATTTGGCCTGCTTGTAGGATAATCTGGATAAGATGAAGGAAAAGATACATATACAGCTATATTGAAATTTTAGTGCCCAAATTTTCAGCAGTTGAGATCAACCAACTTTTATTGAGTCTGTACACTGGGTGTTACGGAGAATTAAAAAAAAGATCAGCCAGTTGCACTGTATACTCTTGAGGTACTTATAATCGGGCAGACATGGACCCCGATGTCTGGCACACAGCACAGGGTGGATATGGAGATGTGAAGGTGGTATGCGCCTAAAAGAAGGGAGTGTAATTAATTTGCTCAGGGGTCAGGTTGTGTGTAGAAGGGGGAGACTTTCTGTGTTGTAGATAAACAACCTAAGAAAAATTCTGATAAAATATTATGAATAAGTCATAGAATGCTAGTACAGAATAGATTGGTTTTGAAGCTTAGCAAAACTTCTTAGGGTCTGGGGCAGAGATTCTTTTTTAAAGAATTAATTTCGATTACATGATATAGTCACATAGTCTAAAATTGAAAAGATTTCAAATATACAATGAAATAGCTCTTGTATGCCTTTTCTATATCCACCTGGTTTCCCTCCCTGGACACAACTATTATGAGCAGTTTCTAAATTTATATATATATGTATATCATATGTATCATATATGTGATATATCATAAATACTTGATATATATGTGATATGTATATTTGCGCAAATACATATATATATATCTATGTAGTCATCCCCTCCATTTTAAAAAAATACAAGGACAAGCATATACAGCTGTGTATTTTGCTTTTTGTGCATAAAATAATTTAGAAATTGTTTTATATTAGTGCATATAGTACTTCCTTGTCCTTTTCTTCCCTAGGTTGCTTAATATTCCATTGTACTGCTGAACCATAAATTAACCTGTTTCCTGTTGATGGACACTTAGATGGACAGCAGTGTTTTGATATAAGCAGTGCTATAGAGAATAGCCTTGTACATGATGTCATTTCACACATTTACATATATTTATAGGGTAAGTCCCTAGAAATGGAATTGCTGGGTCAAAGGATATGAGCATTTGTCATTTTGGTAGTTCTAACCACATTCCTCTCCATAGAGGTGAGGAATAGAACCATATTTCTCCATCTGTGAATGAGAGCATTTGTTTCCCTGTGGTCAGCTATGGTAAGAGAGTCCTTGGACAGATGTCAAGGTTATCTTTTTCTAGGGGGAGAGGTCCACAGTTTTCATTACGCTTTTTTAAAAAGATCTGTGACTTGAAATAGGGTTAAAAACCACTGTCTGGCAGTTAGCTGCCTCAAATTAGAACACATTGCTTTGTATGGTATTTCTCTTTTATAGGAAGAATTTGAGCATAAGCGTGTAAGTACATAATTATTAGAGATGTTATATGGAGAGTTATTGTGTAGGAGACTGGACTAAATCTAATTCCCAACCTTTTATTATTATTCCTTTCACTCCCTGGGAAGCTATGTTTTAAAAGGCCTTTTTTTCCTATTAAATTTAATTTATTAAGCAATACTTTATTTCACCAATTTTGTTAAACAGAGCTTTAGAGCAGTATCAGATGAATTTTACTATAAGGAGTTGAAATCTTTTTATTTATATGGAGTTGATAAAATTTTAGCCAAAGTCAAGTGAATTTGGTATTCTAAATAGGCTGTGTAGGTGAAAAACAGTTCAGATACCCCCATAATGATCTTTAGGAGACTTATTGGGGATCTAAGGAATCTCTATACCAGTTAATCTCCAAGGCCCTTTTTAGGTTCTGTGTGTGTCAATATATATTACAAGTACTATTACAGATAAACTCTTACCATAACAGATTCCATAAGACTTTCATATTTTGGGATAATGGAATTAATTTATGATATTATATAGATTATTGAAAGTCAAAATTCTGGAGGTTCTGGAGAGGAAAACAGGAGTTCTGTATAATGAATTAGAAAGTTAAAGTTTTAATTTATTTAGAGACAGTTTATTTAGAGATGGTGTTATAGAAAGCCCTCTTTTTAAATACTGTATTATTATTTGATGGCTTGTTTTGAAAGAGGATATTTCTAGAGATGATTTGGAATATCTTTGTGGGGAAAAGTGAGGTGAAATTATATGTCATTCTAGATACTGGAGAAAAAGTTAGAAGGTCTTACCTGTTAATAGCACTCAATAGGAAATTAAAAAAAAAAAAAAAGATTGTTACATATTCTGGAAAAGAACCAGAGGAGCCAGTTGTTGTACAGAATTATTTGTTGTAGATAACTTATTTTAACTAGTTATTACTAAAGTTTTATTTCGGAAATAGAAGCTTAGAACAAAATTCTTATGGGCTATACTTAGGACTTTATAGTGCCTTTTGCTATAATGGGATTCTGCTTTTACTACAAACTTTGATTACAGTGAACATCTAAGATCCCTATGCTATTGATTTCAGATAATATTCAGATTATTTGAAGGTTGACTATAAGTTAAATAAGCATACCACTAGAAAAATAACAAAACAAAGCGATAATATTATGCTAATATTCCTTAGGGGAAATAAAATGGAATATTTAACATGTCAGTCCTAAAGAAGGAAGGAAAAGAAGAAAAAGAAACAAAGAAAGATGTGACAAATAGGAAAATAATTAACAATATAGTAGATTTAAACCCAGATATATTGATAAATAAATTGTAAATCGTGTAAGCACTCTTGTTAAAAGAGTGTCAGGTTAGATCACTGTGTATGAAGTGTGATCAAACAATATGGTGAATGTTTAAATTTTAAAAAATATTACAGTAAAAGACACACTGCCATTAATCCCCCTTACTTCAAACACACTTATCCCATTGTTCTTGCCACTTTCTGCAGCAGTTCTGGAAGTCCTCTTTCGTGAGTGTCTTTAGTTGCGCTGTCGTGGCTGCCTCCATGTCCTGAATCATTTTGACTTTTGGGAAGAACAAGAAGTTGCACAGTGGCAGATCCAGTGAATAAGGCGGATGAGGACACACCGTCATGTTTTTATTTGACAGAAATTGCGGAATACCAGAAGCGGATGTGTGACACAGTGTTGTCATGATGGAGGATGATTTATGGCACACTTTAAAACACAGCTTCTCTCAACCGTAGCTCATGCCTGACTGCACCAAACAAGTTGAAACTTTCCACATGCTGTTATTAAGGTTGGACATGCCACTTCCCATATGAAGATCCCTGCCTTTCCGTTGGATGGCACTCGACAGTAGCATTCACTGTATTCTTTGATCACAAAAAAGGCTCCATGTCACATACCGCTTCTGATACAGATCGAAATTTCTGTCAAATAAAAACATTATAGTGTATCCGCATCCACCTTATTCACTGGATATGGCACCGTGCAACTTCTGGCTCTTCCCCAAAGTCAAAATGATCATGAAAGGTAAATGTTTGGAATCGATTGAGGACATGGAGGCAGCCACAACAGTGCAACTAAAGACGCTCAGGAAAGAGGACTTCCAGAACTGCTTCAGAAAGTGGCAAGAACGATGGGATAAGTGTGTTCGAAGTGAGGGAGAGTATTTTGAGGGGGATTAATGGAAATGTGTCTTTTACTGTAATAAATTATTTTTTATTTAAACGTTCACTGTATTGTTTGATCACACCTTGTATGATCTACCTGTACAACAAGGTCTGCCATTTAAGTCTGTGAACTCATCCTAGAAAAAATGCTACGCACCTCATTGCTGAATATCACTACGGTCACCTTTGAAGTACTCCCCTAGGGAAGCTATGCACCAATGCCAGTGCCTAGTCCACCCTTCAAAGCAACTTTGGAACTCTCTTGAATGGCCATCAGAGCTGTCGTCGTATTACCCTTAATGTCCTGAATGTCATCAAAATGTCTTCTTTTTAATATTTCCTTTATCTTTGGGTAAAGAAAGAAGTCATTGGGGGCCAGATCAGGTGAATAGGGAGCGTGTTCCAATACAGTTATTTGTTTACTGGTTGAAAACTCCCTCACAGTGCCGTGTGAGCTGGTGCATTGTCGTGATGCAAGAGCCATGAATTGTTGGCGAAAAGTTCAGGTTGTTTGTTTCACCCAGCCTTTTCAGCACTTCCAAATAGTAAACTTGGTTAACTGTTTGTTCAGTTGATACAAATTCTTAATGAATAATCCCTCTGATATCAAAAAAGGTTAGTAACATCGTTGCAACAAGTTCATGAACTTAATTGTCAGACCTCGTATGCTGTTATAAGAAACGCACTTTATATTTACCCTGCATCTTTATATTTATATTTATATTTATATGGAAAAAGATATTATGTAAACAGTAAGTATAAAAAGGCTGGAGTGACTATTTGTATTAGACAAAGGAGACTTTAGAACAAGGAAAATATTATAAAAGGTTAATGAAGCACATTTAATAATGAAAAAAGGATCAATTTATTGATAAGGCCCGGCAGTCCTAAATGTTTATGCATCTAATAACATAGTGAAGCAAAAACTGATAGTTGAAAGGAGCAATAGACAAATTCACAATTAGAGTTGGAAATTGCAACATTCTTTCTCAATAATTGATAGAGCAAGTAGGCAAAAAAATTGGCAAAGGTACAGATTTAGACAATACTGTCAATGGACTGTCATCCCTAAGTGACATTTACAGAACACTGCCTATGCCGACATTCTTTTCAAGTGCACCTGGAACATTTACCAAAATAGACTATATGCTGAGCTATAAAACATGTTTCAACAAATTTAAAAGGAGTGAAATTATATAGAGAGTACTACTATGACTACAACGGAATTAAATGAGAAATAAAAAAAAAGATATTTGGACATTTTTCAAATATTTGAAAGTTAAATAACATACTTCTAAATAACCTTTAGGTCAAAGAAGAATTCACAAGGGAAGTTAGAAAATATTTTGCACTGAATGAAAATGAAAACACTATATACACGTATTAAATTTGTGGGATGCAGCCTAAGCAGTGCTTTAGAAGGAAACTTATAGCTTCAAAAGAAGGGTCTAACAATCAGTGACCCAAGCTTTCTGCCTTAAGAAGCTAAATAAAGAACAAACTAAGTAGGAGAGAAACGAAGAGCTGAAATAAGTGAAGTAGAAAGCATGTCTGAATAACTATATTTATTAAAGACGCTGGATTTGTAATAAAAAGCCTTTCCACAAAGTAAAGTCCATACCCACTTGGCTTTATTGATGAATTATATCAAACATTTAAGGAAGAGATAGTCACAAGTTTTTCACAAATTTCAGAAAACACTTCTGAGGGCAGCATTACCTTGATATCAACCCAGGTAAAGACGTTAGGAAAAAAAGAAAACTATAGCTCAGTGTTCCTCATGAATATATATGCAAAAATCATTAACCAAATATTAGCAAATTGAATCTAGCAATATGTGTGTATGTTAATGTGTGTGTGCGTGTATACACACATTATGACCAGTTGGGTTTAATCCCAATTGCAAGGATGATTTAATGTTAAAAGTCAATGTATGGGGTGGCTGGTTCGCTCAGTTGGTTAGAGCGTGGTGCTAAGAACACCAAGGTTGCCAGTTCGATCCCCATATGGGCCACTGTGAACTGCGCCCTCCTTAAAAAAAAAAAGTCAGTGTAATTCGCCATATTAGTAGACTAAAGGAGAAAAGCTAAATGACCTTGTAATAGATGCATAAAAAACATGTGAACAAAGTTCTGCACTAATTTGTGGTAAAAACTCTCAGTTAACTAAGAATAGAAGGGAACATCCTCCACCTGATGATAAAAGGCATCTAGGAGAAACCAATAGTGAACCTAATAGTTAATGATAAAAGACTGAATGCTTTCACCCTAATGTCCAGAACAAGTCAAGGATATTCCTTCTCACAACTTTTATTCAACGTGTTCTGAAGGTGGCAGCCAGTGCATTGAGACAGGTACAGGAATAAGCTTATAGTTTGGGAAGGAAAAGTATAATTAAGTTTATTTTTTAGATGTCTTGTAGATGACATTATTGTGCATGTAGAAAACTTAAACTATAAAAAAGTACTAGAGTTTAAGTTTATGTAAATCAGTTGTATTTGTGTATACTAGCAATGTACAGGTGGTAATTGAAATTTTAAAAGCAGTACCATTTACAGTAGTGCCAAATAGTATAAAAAACATTCCCAAGAACAGAAGAGCGAGAATGTTTGTTTAGAGTTTTTGTAATAGAAGTTACCTTGTATTCCCATTTCATGGATGAGGACATTGAGGTACAAAAGATTAAAGAAAATTCATTTGTTTATGAGTGAACCTTTATTAAACACCTATTGTGTAATAGATACTATTCTAGGGATGTAGTAGTGAATAAAAAAGGTGGTTCCCTGCCCTCATGAGTTCATAATCTAGTGGAGATCGAAGAGAGAAATAGATTTAGGGAGCTCAGTTTCCAGCTTTGGTTTAGCAGGGTTTTTTTTTTTTTTTTTTTAAGATTTTATTGGGGAAGGGGAACAGGACTTTATTGGGGAACAGTGTGTACTTCCAGGACTTTTTTCCAAGTCAAGTTGTTGTCCTTTCAGTCTTAGTTGTGGAGGGCGCACCTCAGCTCCAGGTCCAGTTGCCGTTGCTAGTTAGTAGGGGGTTTTTGTTGTTGTTGTTTTTTTTAAGATGAGTGGTCCAAAGCCTTTACCTTTTCGTTAGATTGTAAATAGTGTGACTTGTTGAATAATCTGGCCTCTATGTGGAGCAAAGTATTTTATTGGAATACATGCTTAGCAGTTTGTATGGTGGTTAAAACTGCTTGGCTTGGTTGGTTCAAGTTTCACGGTAAGGATGCATATCCTCCCATACTCCCATGAAGGGGAAAAGAGGTAACTGATCTTCACTGAGCACCAGCTGTAGTTCAGGCGTGTTTTACCCCTTCCCCAACATACAGTATTGTTTAATCCTTGCAATATCCCTAAGGTAGGTGGTTTTTCCTCTTTTATCACAGATGAGAAGACCAGAGCTCATAGAGCTTAAGTGATTTGCCCAGTTTCATACAGTGGTTCAGTTCCACACTTCTCTGACTTTAAACTGTCGCTACCAGCTGTTCTCAATCATTTTTCTATTGGTCACACCCCTGGGCCATCCCACTGTTTCCCATTCAGGAAATGCAAGTAAGTGAGATTAATTTTTATAGTGCTAATTTTGAATCTATTTATTTTAAAAGTAAGTCTGAAGAAAAAACAGTCGGGTGATATGATTAATGATACTCCTCACAGCTGATATGTCAACATACCATTTTTAAAATGACTTTAATACACTTGAATCCGAGTCATTGTCAATCTGTTTAGACCGCCATGCTGGTTTAAGTCTGAGCCATAGGCCATGTGCTTTGGGAAACACTGTTCTTTATTGGCATAAGTAACAGTAACCTAGCTAAGCGTCTACATGGGTTATACCAAATGTGCTGCCATCTTTGATGATGGGATAGCAGTGTAATTTTTGGAATTGGAAGGTGAGCAGGTAAGATTGCCGTGCCTTGATGGACAATCTCCCGACTGTCTTTCCCCATCCACATAAGTGGACACTGGAAACAGCTAAGTTGTGTGTGTGGGAGGTCGTCATTGATTATATAAATTTAAAATTCTAATCTTAAATTCTAGCCCTTGAAGGGGCATAAAGAGCATTAGTGATGTCTTCCTGGCTTTTTATAAATGAGTAAACTGAGGCTCAGAGAGAGCAGTTGACTTTTGTTGTGCCACAAGCATTAAGTGGCAGAACTGGAATTTAAGACTCCTGCCCCCTGTCATCATACTGACATATCGGGCTCCGCAATAGGAATTTTGTTGTACTGTTTTCTATAGGAGGTGGCAGTAGGTGTGTTTCTTACAGATTAATTAATTATCTCTTCAAAACAGTAAAAGCCAGGAAGCTAAACTTGTTGTGATCAAACTTTCTTCAGTGTTATATATCTCTTGGATATATTAAATCCGGATTATGTCAGTGTTTATGTTTTTGTTCTTATTCTTATGACCATTTCTTCTATATTGTCTTTACTGGGAATATGCCCCAGGATTTTACACAGAGCTTCTTTTTTCCACTTGTAAATATTGAATTTGTAGTTTTTAATCTATAAAAGGAGAGTTTAACGTAAGGAGAAAAGTTGAAGTCTAAATTGTGAGCTTTCTAGTGAAGTGTATAGTAGCCCATCCACATGACTATTGCTTGTATGTATATTGAAGCCCTGCTCTTTTCCTTAGTATTAGTTTTTTTAGTGATTAATTTTCAGTTATATAAGGAATGCTTGCATACTGTAATAGCTCGGGGAAGTTTGGTACGTCTCTATTTTTAAAAATACTGTACTTACCCACCTGCATCACGTTTACCCATTAGAAAACATACAATACTGACATTTGCATGTGATTTTTACAAAAATTGAATCACTATTGTTCTGCCACTTGCTTGTTTTTCACTCAGCAGATGATTTTGAGATCTGCCCTATAGATGTTGCAGTACGTAGATCTAGTTTTGATCACTGTTCTTTAAACAGTCATCCTGTAAATACATTTGTAGAACAGGGTTTTGTCACTCATTATAAGAAATATTAAATGAAATGAAGGATTTGAAAATTAGAGGAGAAACCAGTAACCTAATCGTTTCCATGGCCGATCAGGAGGCGCTGGAGGGCAGGAATCTCTGCTGCTCGCCTGGTACTCACCCGGACAGCGGACAGTCCCATGGTTGGAACACTTCCTGTGTTCCGCAAAATTGCACTGGATCTTTTCCTTTAACGGCTTTATTGTGATATAATTCACACATCGTACAATTCACTCAAATGTAGGATTGAGTGGCTTAGTGTATTTACGGAATTGTGCAACCATTACCACAGTAAATTATAGAACATTTTCGTCACCTCAAAAAGAAACCCTTATCCCATAGAAACCCATAGCTGTCACCTTCGAAACCTCTATCCCTTTCAGCTCTGGGCAACCACTAATCCACTTTCTTTCTCTATAGATTTGTCTATTCTGAACATTTCATGTAAATGGATCATACAATAATATGTGGTCCTTTGTGACTGGCTTCTTTCACTTACCATCATGTTTTCAAGGTTCATTCATGTTATAGCATGTGTCCAACTTCATTTCTTTTTATTACCAAATAATATTCCGTTGTATAGATAGACCACATTTTGTTCATCTGTTCATTCTTCAGTTGGTGGACATTTGGGTTGTTTCCATTTTTTGGCTTTTATGAATAATGGTGCTGTGAATTGTTTTGTACATGTCTTTGTGTACAGTTACGTTTTCATTTCTCTTGGGTATATTCCTAGGAATGGAATTGCTGGGTCGAAAGGTTGAGACATAAGTGCATTCAAGGCTGAACCTAATGTAAATCTCTATACTTTTTTAGTGATTAGTTTAACCATTTGAGGAACTGCCAGACTAATGTCCAAAGCAGGTGCTCCATCCCCACTAGCAGTGTGTGAGGGTTAAACTTTCTCCATATCCTTGCCAACGCATTATTATCTGTCTTTTTGATTACACGCACCAGGTCTTGAGTGAATTACATAGACTTCCATAGGCAGGTGTCCAGAAGAGAAGACAGTTAAAAGATTTCTTACTGTTCTTATTGTTGGGCTTGCTGTTTGGAATTGGATGTTACTAAATCACATGGTTAAGATTTGGCATAACTGAAATATTACTAAAAAATCATTTATGTTTGTTAAGGATTTTCTTGACAGTATACTGGAATACATTTGCTTACTAAAATACATTTAAAATTACCCCATCTTTTATTGGGGGGGTGTTGAGACTTTATTTTTTTAATTGAAGTATAATTGACATAAAACATTATGTTAGCTTCAAGTGTACAGTAAAATTACCCCACTTTTGGTCAAAATTAAATGGAAGTCAGAAATGGACCTTATCATTTTATCTTTGCCACCCAAGTATGTTTGCTACTATCGTTAGAAGAGGTAAGCCAGTTGATTGCATTGAACGTTTCTTCTGGTTTTCTAGATTAGTTAGCTTCACTTAATATCAAGGTCGGTTATCATAGTAAAGAGCTACCTCAGTTAGCTTGGCTTACAGTTATAAAAATTGTATTGGACTAGATTGTGATAGTACTGCAGTTTTTAAATAAGTCAAAGTTCATTTGTTCTTTAAAAATTGTTTTCTTAAGAGGAGTGTTGTTGAAGACAGTTTTATAAGTCAAAGGGGTGCAGTGCTGTCTGCTAAATTGGGAACATTCAGGAAGTAATGTGGGGATTCTGCCAGTTGCTGACTATGTCTGTTCCAGTTATACATTCTGAAACTGGGGAAATAACCACAGGATGGGTAAAGGCACCCACTATTAGACGGACCTGAACTAAATCTCCATCGATCACCTGACCTCCATAAGCCCATATTCTGACAGGTGGACCACAGTGATGTTTTGGGTCTTCTGGAATTAATGTCAGTTCAGAGCCAGTGTCTAGTAATCCTCGAAAAGTCTATGATTATTTCATTTTCCCCAGTGCACCGTCACCCTTGTAAAAGACCTTAGCCTTTTGGAGGAAGGCTTGGTGAAAGACTGACAGTGTTAAGTTTCTGGCAGTGTAGTGGGATCCTTCCTCAAGGAGACCCATTCAATGGGTTCTGCGTCTGTAAACAGACTCTGATCTTGGGATTGATTGAGGGGCCATGACTTTCTCTTTTTAATGACTCAAATTAGGCTTTTGTTCATTTGAGCTAGAGCTCTGCTTGTACAAGTCAAGTAAAAATTTAGTAGACTTCCCATCTCCTTCACTGTTAAGAACACTATATCTACTAGCCAGTGTCATAGGTCTTTGGGAGTGAGACAGTTTTAATTGATGATTTGACTCTGCTATGGTGTGTAAAAGTGGTGCTGCTACTAATGACTAAAAAAATTATAGACACACTTAGTTTTAATTTTCCATTAGGTCTTGCCTTTAATAGAGTGTCTTTACTACCTGAGGCAGATTAACTCTGTTGTCAGCTGTGCTCCTTTATACTTAATCAAGTTTAACTTTTGTCCACTGTTGTCAATCCCTTTTAAGATGCCTATTTAATCCAAGGAGGAAATGAAGACTTTAGAAACTCAATAAATGTTGACATTTAAACTTTTACAGGAGTGAAAGATTAACCTTTGGCCCTTACTTCCACAGATTTTCCTTGGTTTACATGAGCTTCATTTATGTGTTAAAGGCTGGTTGTCAACATTTGTATCTTGACCTTAGTTTTCATGATTTATAACTTACCTACAAAGTTTTCTTTAGGCTTGTAACTGACATATTTTTTTTTAAAGCCACCCCCAAAAAGTGCATTTTAAGTATATTAAAAATGTGTTTTATTTTTGGAAACGATAGTTTTTTTTTAAAACAAGGAACTTGACTCTCATCTATTTTTTAAATTGTCCATTTGGTTTTTTACTTTAAAAAATCGTTAGTAGCAGGAAACAGGGTAAACAGTTTAAATGTTGGCATAGAAAATGGAGCTTTTTTATTTTTTACTTAGGAGTCTAAAACTTGTCATACTTTTTTAAAAAAAATTCTTACTGGCTTCTTTTTGAGCCTGAGATGACTCTTCTTAAGGGACAGTTTCTCCTCCCCAGTGACTTACGTAGATATTAGTATGTATTCTCCTAAATAGCTATTGTATATCAGATATCAAATAACAGGCCATTTTACTTAGAAAATAAAATAAATGAAAATACCATGTAATTAAACATATAATGTGGACAAAGAAGTACTTAACACACAAGAGTTTGAATTTGCCATTCAATTCTAAGGTTACAGGAAAAAGAAAAAAGAAAAATAATAAAACTACAAGAAGAAATAAATACACTGCAAAACAGAAGAATTGGAATTAATCAATCCAGAGTTGGAAAATTAGGAAACTAAGAGAAAAATGGAGGGAGTAAATTGGGTGTAACAAAAGATCCTAAGGACCTGTAAAAAGAAAAAATTGGAAATGGGTGCTGTTAGTTCTACTCATATGATGTTAATATGAAAGTCTCAGTGAAGGAGATAATTTCACTCAAAGCTAGTAGGAATTAACGTGTGCGAAATAAGATGTGAAAAATCAGAGTCGACTCATATAACCCAGGAAAAATTGAGGCGATTATAAAACTACTTCCTCCTCTTTCTTATTCCTGGAAGTGGGGCAAAAATCTACTCTCTAGTTACTGGTGGTCTCTCCCTAAGCTTTCAAGGAATTCATAATTCTCATGTAAAACAATAATATAGCAAGTAAAGAATACATGAAATATAAAAACTTAAAAAAAACTTTGTTTCAAAATAATTCTATATTCAAAGGAAGTTGCAAAAAATGTACAGAGAGGTTCCATGCACCCCTTTTCCCCCAATGTGAGCATCTTGTGTAATTTTCATGCAGTATTAAAACCAGGAAATTGACGTTGGTAAAATCCACAAAACTCATTCAAATTCCATGTTATACCTGCATCATTTGTGCGTACGTTTTTCTTTGCAGTTTTATCGCCTGTGTAGTTTCTTGTAACTACCACCACAATCGAGACGTAGAACTGTTCCATCACCACAAGGCTCTCTTCTACTACGCCTTTGTAGCCACCCTACCTCGCCCCCTCATTGAAACCCTAACTCCTGGCAAACACTAATCTGTTTTCCATCTCCATAAACTCATTATTTCGAGGTATATATGGTATACATCCTTTTGAGATTGTCTGGTTATACCAGTTTACTTAACCATTCATCCATTGAAGGACATTTGGTTTGTTTTCAGTTTGGGGCTATTATGAAGAAAGCTGCTGTGAACATTTGTGTACAGATTTTTGCATGTACATTATTTCCCTGGAACATATGTTCATTAGTATAATTGCTGGGTCGTATGATAAGTGTTAAGTGCATTTTTAGTTTTAAAAGAAGCTGCCAAACGGTTTTCTAAATTGGCTATACCGTTTTTTATTCTCACTAGCAATGTATGAGTGATTGTTTTTCTATATACTTGCCAACATTTAGGGTTGTCACTATTTTTATTTTAGCATTTGATGGTGTGTAATGAAATCTTATTGTGGTTGGAATTTGTATTCCCCTAATGGCTGGCTAATGATGTTGAATATCTTTTCTTATGCTTATTAGCCATCTTTATATCCTCTTCAGTGAAATGTCTGTTCGTGTCTTTTGCCATTTTCTAATTGGATTTAAAAAAA
The DNA here is from genome assembly GCF_004115265.2 of Rhinolophus ferrumequinum. NCBI lineage: Eukaryota > Metazoa > Chordata > Mammalia > Chiroptera > Rhinolophidae > Rhinolophus > Rhinolophus ferrumequinum. The sequence goes on from NC_046304.1 coordinate 41,514,009, forward strand.
AAAACTTGCATTTTGAGTTCTTTGTATAGTTTAATACCAAGTCCTTTGTCAGCTATGTGGTTTGCAGATATTTTTTTCAGTCTGTGATACATCTCTTCATCCTATTTATAGGGTATTTTGCTGAGTAAAAATTTTTAATTTTGGTGAGGTTTCACTTATTAATTTTTTTCTTTTATGAATCAAGCTCTTGGTTGCAATTCTAAGACCTCGTCACCTAGTCCTGAGTTATGAAGATTTTTCTCCCTGTTTTTCCTAAAAGTTTTATGGTTTTATATTTCATATTAAGTTCTTGATCCTGTTGGAGTTAATTTTTTAAATAAAGTATGAGGGTTAAGTTGAGGTCGTATTTTTGCCTAGGAATGTCTAATTGCTGTAGCACCATTTGTTGAAAAGAATATCGAATTGCTTTTGTACCTTTGTCAAAAATCAGTGGGGCATATTTGTCTAAATCTGTTTTTATCAGCTATGAGAATTAAAGTGCTAATATAGAATGCCCAGCCCACAAAAGTGCTACAAAAGTGCTGGTCATTATAATTATTACAATAGCAAATAAATAATTTTTAAAAAGCATTTGCATACACTTTCTAATTTAAAAAATAGTTTTTTTTAAGTTTTAATTGTGGTAAAATACACATAATATAAAATATACCGTCTTAATCATTTTTAAGTGTACCGTAGTGTTAACTACTACTTGTTGTACAGCCAATCTCCAGAACTGGTTTCATCTTCCAAAACTGAACTTCCGTACTCACTGAACAACAGCTCCCCGTTCCTCCCTCCTTCCACTGTATCTACTATCCTACTTCTGTCTCTATGAATTTGACTATTCTGGGTACCTCATGTAAGTGGAATCGTACAGTATTCGTCTTTTTGTAACTGGCTTTCTCACTTAGCATAATGTCCTCAAGGTTCATGCATTTTGTAGCATGTGTCAGAATTACCTTTTTAAGGCTGAATAATAGTCGTAACAGTCCATTGTATACTACATTTTGTTTATTCATTCATACACATGTCAATGGACACCTGTGTTGCTTCCACCGTTTGGCTATTGTGAATAATGCTGCTATGAACATGGATTTGCAAATAAGTCTTTGAGACCCTGTTTTCAATTTTTTGGGGTGTATACCCAAAAGAATTGTTATAACACATGATTGTTCTATTTTTAATTTTTTAAGGAACCGCCATACTATTTTCCACAGTGACTGCACCATTTTACATTCCAACCAACAGTGTACGGCAGTTCCAATTTTTCCACCTCCTTGTCAGCATTTATTATTTTCTGGGTTTTTTTTATAGCAACCATTCTATTGGATGTGAGGTGAAATAATATCTCACTGATTTTGATTTGCATTTCCCTAATGATTAGTGATGTATCTTTTCATGTGTTTGTTGGCCATTTGTGTATCTTTCGGGAAATGTCTATTCAAGTCCTTTGCCCATTTTTTAATTGGGATGTTTGTTTTGTTCTTGTTAATGTATAAGAATTCTCTGTATATTCTGGATATTAACCCCTTATCATGAGATACATAATTTGCAAATATTTTCTCCCATTCCTTAGGTTGACTTTTCATTCTGTTGATCATGTCCTTTGATGCACAGAGGTTTTTCATTTTGATGTAGTCGAATTTATCTGTTGTTTTGGTTGGTGGACTGTGTTTTGGGTGTCTACCATTTTGAGTTAATTTTTGTATAGTATAAGGTAAGGGCCCAACTTAATTCTTTAGCATGTGGATATATCCAGTTTTCCCAATACCATTTCCTCATTGAAAGGACTTGTCACCCTTGTCAAAAATCATTTTATGTCAAGTCATTATGTAGTACACCTTAAACTTATACAGAGCTACATGTCAATTATATTTCAACAAGATGGGGGGCAGGGGAGAATCAGCAAAGACAAAAATGGAAAAAAAATAATTTGACCATATGTGCAAGGGTTTATTTCTGGGTTCTCTATTCTATTCCATTTGTATATATGTCTGTTTTTATGCCAGTGCTATGCTGTTCTGATTACTGTAGCTTTGTAATAAGTTTGAAAATCAGAAAGTGGGATACCTCCAACTTTGTTGTTCTTTTACCGGATTGTTTTGGTTATTTGAGATCTTTAATAGAATTTTTAATGGTAAAGAGCTAGAGGAGTTATCTTGAAAAAGCAAAACAGTATTATGATGATTATGTTTTATTCAATGTAGTAAAATGTGAAACAGATAAGAGATATAAAACTGGAAAGGCAGATATAAACTTATTTTTTTATAAATGCTATGACTTTATGTTCAGACAACTAAATCAAAAGGAACAAACTGAGAGATGGTTAGAAAGAATAATAGTTCAGTAGAGTGACTTGCTAAATGACATGGAAATTATAGTTTCAGCAGTAAGCAGTATCTGAAAAATAGGAAAAATCAAATCTCAGTTATTATAGGTAGCTTCAAATATGTGAAGAAATCACAGTGGTGCGTGGGAGGGAGTTAATTCTTGATGGCCCATAAGCTCTCATGTCTTGGGGTTTAATTTACTTCTGGGGATAGTAATTGAGGTCAAAGGCCAGAACTGGGACTGTATTACGCTTGCAATTGGAAGGGGCAAGCTTGTCTATGAACTAGACAAAACTGCCTAACAGTCCAGGACAAAGGACAGAATTGAGCCAATTAACTTTGGGTTGTGGCTGCTAAAAGTCACCTATAAGAAATGGAAACTCCAACCTTGTGTGGAAATCCTGGGTAGGAAAACGAATGGATTAATGCGTTTGGAATTGATGAGTGTTCAGGGTACTGGCAGAGTCAACCATTAAAATGCCTTTGGGGCTGCTCTTTAACACCTGAAACGTTGAAGACTCTCCCAAAGCTGAATATGAACTCATACAAAACTTACAAAGCACCTTAGTAAAAAGATGCAATAAATGAGAAAATTTACAATTGAGGAACTGATAGTAATAGACTAGTTTGTAAAAGGACTTGATTGTCTAATATGTGGTCCATATTCAGTTTCTGCCTTTGTCCCAGTAATGACTTTTATAGCTGTTGGTTTTGCTTTGTTTTGATATCCAGGGTCAAATCCAGGATCATATGTTGAATTTAGTCATGCGTTTTTATCTTCCCCTAATTTAGTGGTTTTTTCTGCCTTTTTTCCTTGTTTTTTAAATGATAGTGACATTTTTAAAAGATAACACTCAGTTTGCCTAAAAGCCTTTGGTTAGCTCTCTTACTAGAGAGTATGTTGTTTTAGAACAGGCAGGGTATCCTTGCTAATTAAATTTACTCTAATGATTTTATTATAGTTTGGGATACTGCGCTTCAGAAAAGGACAGACCTTTTAGTTGAGATCCTGTGCCTCTTGCATTGATTGATATTTCAAACACTACAAGTACACACCACTGTTATATATACTTTATAGTTTATTTCATTATTCGTCATTGCTAATAAAAAAGTTTCTTCAGTTCTCCCTTGTCTGTATTTATCACTTGCCATTTCCGTCTGGAAGTGAGGGATATATTTGGTGGGTAAGGTGGACAGTTAAAATACAGCTTATGGTTTTATACTATCCAAGGGGGAAAATGCTTCATAGTGGTTACAATAAAGATAATTCATGAAAGAATATTTTTAAAATTGGTGCATAAAAATGTTCAATTTAAATTGCTATAGAATTCTTATGTAAATAAAATTTTTTTTTCCCATTTAAAACATCATGAGACTCTGTATCTTTCTAGGAGTAGGTCTTTTGTTGATTTATGTCCCTGGAAATAGATGATTTTATTTCTTCTCCCTAGTTTCACTTTATTATTTTTCTTTGCAACCTCACAAGTATCTCACTATGAAGCTCTCTGGTATATTGTGTAAATTACAGTTTAAAAATAGTGCTTTAGGATACAGTGAAAAGAACACCTAATACACCCTAATAAGAATATAAATTATTTCTGACACTAAGCCTAGCTGTTGTTTTTTAACAGCTTTATTGAAATATAATTCACATACCATATAATTCTCCCATTTAAAATACATAATTCATTGGGTTTTTGTATATTCATATATACAGACAACCATCAACAGTTTTAGAACATTTTTAGCAACTCAAAAAGAAACCCCACATTCTTTAGCTATCACCTCATATCCCCCCAACTCCTACTCTAAGCAAGCCCTAATTTCTGCCTTAGATTTCCCTATTCTGGATTTTCGCAGGAATGGAATCATTTAATATGTGGTCTGTTGTGAGGGCTTCTTTTACTTAGCAAAATGTTTTCTAGGTTTGTCTATATTATAGCATGTTACCAGTACTGACTTCCTTTTTATTGCCCAATAATATTCCATTGTATGGACATACTGCATTTTGTTTCTCCATTTATCAGTTGATGAACATTTGGGTTTTCATCTTTTGTGAATAATGCTGCTATAAACAAGTTTTTGTGTGTACACGTTTTCATTTTTCTTCAGTGTATACCTAATAGTAGCATTCTGGGTCATTTAATTGTTTGAGGAACTGCCTATTTTTGAAAGGAGCTGTACCATTTTTTCTTTTTTTAAAGATTTTATTGGAGAAGGGGAACAGGACTTTATTGGGGAACAGTGTATACTTCCAGGACTTTATTCCAAGTCAAGTTGTTGTCCTTTCAATCTTAGTTGTGGAGGGCACCGTTCAGCTTCAAGTTGTTGTCCTTTCGATCTTAGTTGTGGAGGGTGCCATTCACCTTCAAGTTGTTGTCCTTTCAGTCTTAGTTGTGGAGGGTGCAGCTCAGTTCCAGGTCCAGTTGTCGTTGCTAGTTGCCGGGGGCACAGCCCACCATCCCTTGTGGGAGTTGAGCCGGCAACCTTGTGGTTGAGAGGATGCACTCCAACCAACTGAGCCATCCAGGAGCTCAGCGGCAGCTCAGCTCAAGGTGCCGTGTTCAATCTTAGTTGCGGAGGTCAGCGCCCATCATCCCTTGTGGGACTCGAGTCCAACCAGCAATGTTGTGGTTGAGATCCCGCGCTCCAACCAACTGAGCCATCTGGCCACCTGGAGAGCTGAGCGGCAGCTCGTTGTCTTCAATCTAGTTGTGGAGAGCACAGCTCACTGGCCCACGTAGGAATCGAACCAGCAGCCCCGTTGCCCAGAGCTTGCCTCTAACCATCTGAGCCAACCGTCCGCCCAAAAGGAGCTGTGCCATTTTATGTTCAGTGTACTTATGTGAAGGTTCCAGTTTCTCCATATTGTTGCCAGCTCTTCTTGTTGTCTTTTCTTTTTTTTTTAACTTTTTTTAAAATTTATTTTTTAGATGTGTTTTTCCTGGACCCATCATCTCCAAGTCAAGTAGTTGTTTCAATCTAGTTGTGAAGGGCACAGCTCACAGTGGCCCATGTGGGTATTGAACTGGCAAGCTTGTTGTTAAGAGCAGCTCTAACCAACTGAGCTAACTGGCCGTCCCCTCTTGTTGTCTTTTTGATTCTAGACATCCTCACAGATGTAAAGTGGTAATCTCTGTGGTTTTGATTTGTATTTCTCCATTGGATAATTATGTTGAGCTTCTTGTCATGTGCTTATTGGCCATTTGTACGTCGTCTTTGGAGAAATGTCTATTCAGATATCTTTTGCCCATTTTTAAATTGGATTATTGGTCTTTTCATTATTGAACTGTAAGAGTTCTTTATACAGCATAACAAGCCCATTATCAGGTATGTGATTTGCAAATATCTTCTCCCGTTTTGTGCATTGTCCTTTTGCTTTGTCGATAGTGTCCTTTCAACCACAGAAGTTTTTAATTTTGAAAAAGTTCAGTTTATTTTCTTTTGTTTGTTCTTTTGGTGTCATATCTAAGAAGCCTTTGCCCATTCATGAAGGTTTACCTCTGTTTACCCAGAGGTCATGAAGGTTTACCTCTGTTTTAGAACTCTGCTGTTTAAGTCCTTGAACCATTTTGAGTTAATTTTTGTGTATGGTGTGAAATAAAGCTCTAACTTCATTGTTTTATCTTTGGTTATCCAGTTGTCTCAGCACTATTTACTGAAAAGACTATTCTTTCCCATATTGGTCTTGGTACCTTTGTCAGTAATCATTTGACTGTAGATTATGGATTTATCTCTGGACTCTTAATTCTGTTCCATTGATCTGTGTTTATTTTTTTTTATTGGGGAACAGTGTTTCTCCAGGGCCCATCAGCTCCAAGTCATTGTACTTCAGTCTCGTTGTGGAGGGCGCAGCTCAGCTCCAAGTCCAGTTGACGTTTTCAATCTTGGTTGCAGAGGGCACAGCCTACCATCCCATGCGGGAATTGAACCGGCAACCTTGTTGTTAAGAGCTTGCTCTCTAACCAACTGAGCCATTCGTGCCCCCTTCTCCCCCGCCTTTGGTGGTTTTTAGAGTATAAGTTTTGTACTATTTTTTGTTTATTCCTGTGTATTTTTTTAATGCTAATGTGAATAGAATTGTGTTTTTTTTTAAATTTCACTTTCAGATTTTTCATTGCAAATTTATAGGAAGAAATTGATTTTGTATATTGATTTTGTATCCTTCAACCTTGCTGAATTCATTTATTAGTATTTTAGTAGATCCCTTGTGGTTTTTATACAAGATCATGTCATCTGTGAATTGGGTTAGTTTTGCCTCTGTCATTCCAATCTGAATATCTTGTATTTCTTTTTTTCCCCACTTTGCGTCCCCTCCCCCTTCTTGCCTGAATAGAACCTTTAGTACAATGTTGAATAGATATGGTGAGAGCAGACATTCTTCTCGTATTCCAGATCTTAGGGGAAAGCATCCAGTCTTTCACAGTTAAATATGATGTTAACTGTAGTTTTGTTTTGTTTTTTGTTTGTAGATGCTCTTTATCAGGTTGAATAAGTTCCTTTTTTGTTTATCTTAGAAAGTCTTTTTTTTGCTTTCATTTTTGAAAGATTATGTTGCTCAGTGTAGGATTCTTGGTTGATTTTTTTTCCCTTCTCATACTGTGAATATATGCTGTCTTCTGGGTTCCATTGTTTTTCCTCAGAAGTCAGCTGTTAATCTCAATTGGGATTCCTTTGAAAATGATGTGTCCTATTTCTACTTTCACTGTCTTCTCCTTGTCTTTGCCTTTGAATATTTTTCTTATGATGTATCTGTTTGTGGGTCTCGGTGTTTATGCTCTTGGAGTCCACTAAGTTTCCTGGATGTGTAAGTTACTTTTTTTTAACACATTTGACAAGTTTTAAGCCATTGTTTCTTTGAATATTTTTTCTGTTCTTTTCTTGCTCTCTCCTTTGTTACCCAGTTATGTACATGGTAATATACTTTACAGTTTCCCACTTTTCTCTGGTGCCGTTTATTTTTCTTCTATTTTCTGTTTTTCAGCTTCCATAATCTCTTACTGATCTATCTTCAAATTTGCTGATTATTTCTTCTGCCTATTCAGTTTTACTCTTAAGCCTTTCTAGTGCATTTTAAACTTTGTTATTGTAGTTTTCAACTGCAGAATTTCCATTTGTTTTTGTTTTGTTTTTTAATATATGTAATTTCTATGTCTATTGATATTCTCTATTTGATGCAACATTGTCATCCATATCTTTCTTTACTTGTTTAATTTTAATTATGGTTTCCTCTGAACCTATTTATAATGGCTATTTTGAAATATTTTTCTGTTAAGTCCAACATCTAATCACTCTAACAGGCAGTGTCTTTTGTCTGCTTTCTCCCTCTCCCTTCTGCCCCCATATGGGTGTTACTTACCTATTTCTTCGTATGCCTCATGATTTTTTTTGTTGGAAACTGGTCATTTTAGATGACATATTGCAGCAGCTCTGGGTACTGATTTCTCATCCCATCCCTTGGGACTTGTTATTGTTATTTGCTTGTTTATTTGTTCAATGACTGCCTGGGTTATTTTAGTGAAGTCTATTCTACGACCCCATCTCCACGGCGTCAAGCCGCCGGTGGTGTTCCCCAGGGAGGCACAGCTGTAGATCTGCCTCAGCCACCCTGGGATGACTGGTACTGGTCGGCCTCTCTTTCCCTGACCAGCCCAGCTGCTAAACTCTGCTAATGGCCCAGATTGTTCTATTTCCAACGATGCCCTGAGGCACACATTCCTCCACACACTAATCCAATCAAAGTGGGACTCCTTGGAAGGAGGAGTTTCTGAGGTCAGTGTTTGCTGTGTGTTCTGACCCCTGGAGGACTCCTCCCAGATGTCTTATTCCCTGGTTCTCTCCTGCAAACTAACTGGCCTACAGTTGAGGCTGTATTTTCATTACATTCAAGAATCTCCTTCCAGTTGCCTTTTACTACAACCTCCACTGTTCTTGAGAAACACCCTTAGATGTAAACCAGTCCATATCCTTGGGAATGAAGTTAGGGCCCTTGGAAGAGATTTGGTGCTACCGGTTTCTGCTTTTACCCCCTGAGGTAAAATATCTGAGCCAGGGTTCTGGAGCTGGGGGTGGGGACAGTGGTGAGCTTTTCTGTGAGTGATCTTTTCGCTCTACGAATGAGCCCTGGCCCCGGGATAGGGGTGGGGGTGCTGCTTACACAGCAGCTATCTCTCCTGGTGTGGAACCACCCCCTCATGAGCTGGGTGAAAGGGCTATTGGGGCCCCAGTATTCTCAGTGGACCATACCTGAGATAGAGCCTCTGTTCCACAAGCGAGGGTTGGGCAGCAGGGAACACAGACTTCACCTATCAGACTGAATCTTCATAGATTTTATTGAATAATTGTTCATTTGCTGTTGTCCTTTGGGACCATTTCCAGGGGCTTTGAATTTGAGTGTGTGTGTGTGTGTGTGTGTGTGTGTGTGTGTGTTTAAATAATTTTTACCAGTTTCACTGAGTAGCGGGCTAGCAGAGCTCATGCTATTAGACCAGAAGTCAATCCCTTGTAACTGTTTTTTGAGCTAGCAGCAGTCATGCTTCCTTAAACATGACTCAGAAAAGCATTTCCTTCATTATGGTCCCTGACACCCCCTCCTAAGGAGCCCTCAACTTGTACCTGAATGATACAAGAGGCCAAGAGGATTGATTTGGCCTGCTTATTTTCCTTCAAGAATGAATTCCCTGCGTGTGGAAGTATTCTAGAAGGGAAAATGTGCACATGAGTACAGGATTTGTAAAGGAAATGAAAATAATAGTAGCTAGAGCATTTTAGCTTGAGGGTACCTCAGCTGGTGGAGTGCTTTGCAAGTTGGCTTGGAGGTGTTGCAGTTGTTACCTCTTGGCCTCTGACCTCTTGGCCTTGACATCAAAGTCAACAGGCTTATTCCTCACTTTTGCTGCCATCTCAAATCAGTTTCTTTTGATTCCTTTTTTTCCTTTCCAGGGGCCGCTCAATAGTGAGTCTTCAAACCAGAGCTTGTGCAGCGTGGGATCCTTGAGTGATAAAGAAGTAGAGGTAAGAGCCATATCCATTGAAAGACTTTTCATATTCCCACACTTGGAGTCTAGGTTAAACGATCGCATAATTGCAGGGGTCTGTTAGGGTCCCTGCAGTGTGAGTTGTGTGCTCTCAGTGTCTGTACAGCTGTTGGGTGGCTCTGATGGGTTTTGCTATTATCATGTCTGGGTTGTCTTTCTTTTTTTTTTTTCTTTTAAAAAATGTTTGCTTAGTTGTCATCAATAAAGGACAAAAATCTGCTGTTGAAACTGAATTAGCTTAAGGTACCCTTGAATTTTAACACTTGTCAGTATGTCAGCTGGGTGGGTCAGTGCAGTAGTATAACCTAGCTGCATGCATATAGGTCCAAATCTGCAGCCACCTATTTTACACTTCGAGAAAACTTTCAATAAGTTAGAGCCAGTTGATCGATTATGCAAATCTTTTCTTTTTGGAAAAAGGGAATTGGATTTAAGTTCTTATAAAGTAGACAGCAGCTGTTGGGATATTTCTGCGAGCCTACTATATATGCTAGATAATTATACTACATTTGTGCTTTATAGAATATCTTATTTAAGCTTTGCAGCAACGCTGATTTACAGATAAATAAATTGAAGCTCTGGTATTTTAAGAAGTTTGTCAAAAATTATCTAGATGATTTGGTTCCAGACCTTGAACTCTTCCTATAACCCTGCTCTAAGAGTGGGATACAGAGTTAGGATTTGTCTGTGCCAGTTAAATCTCCTTATAAATTTGATATTTTGTACATACTCTCTGATTTTCATAATGTGAAAAATTTGACAGAATGCTAATTGTGATGTATGTGGTATTTAACAGACTCCTGAGAAAAAACAGAATGACCAGCGAAACCGGAAAAGAAAAGCTGAACCATATGAAACTAGCCAAGGTAGTAATAATTTCACCAATAAAAATACTAAATTTTTATGTACTTAGAATTTTCCAACTCACACTAAATAATTAGTTTGTATACAGGGATTCCTAACAAAGGAGATTTGTGTACCTTAAGGGAATATCAGGCTGTTTATTATAGATGTGCCATTTGATATACACTTGACAAAAGTGTCAGTTCTTGGGGGACTGTTGTTTTCCCTGTTGTAAGTTAACAATCTCACCACAGGTTTTTCTTCAGACTAAGCATGTATTGTGCAGAAAAGAGGTTACACTGGAGTTTTAACTATGTCTTGCATTAGATCAGTGATTTGTTAATAATAGGCGACCAGAAATGGTTTGTTTACCTGGCTGTCATTTCCACCTACTCTTTTTTTCCTTGTTAATTATTTAGTTGAACATTGGCACCCAAATGGAATAAATCTATAAATATGACAGTTCTAATGCCAAATATCTCTATATAATTAAAGAAAGAATAAATGGTTTGGTTCTGCCCCCCTCTCCGCCTCAAAGAGGTGGAAGTCAGTCTTTTTTTTACATTTGTCTTGTTTTTCAAATCTACAAATCATTTTTTACCTTAGGAGGGGGGATTTCTCCCAAAGTGACATGGTCACGTAAAGTTTTTTGTGAAATGGAATAAACCCTATAGCTCTGATGAGTTTGTTTTGAATTCTTTGTTCTCTTATTTGGAGGCATGGATTATAGATTAGTTTTATTTTGATTCACCGTTGTGACATATGTTTTGTTGGTGTATTTATAAAAGAAAGATTAGCAAATCTTAAAGGAAAACAAGCTCTGAATAAGTCTTTCACTGGTTATTCAGTCTTTTATTATGTGGAGGGAACTGTCTCTATTCTTCGAACATAGGTATTTTGGCTCGTTTGTTAAAAAGTAAAGCTGGCACTTGAAATGATAACAATGTATACAGTTATTGAACACACAGTATATTTTTTAGTGAATGATGGTTTACATGTGTTACTGGAAAAACTATACTTACTTTGCTTTCATTTTCAGGGAAAGGAACTCCTAGGGGACATAAAATTAGTGATTACTTTGAGGTAAGTTAAATTTTGGGGGGGGGAAACTATAGTGATTTTTTTTTAAAACCTAAATTCTTGCGTTCATTTAAGGCTTTAGAAAGCAAAATTTTGCTTTCACTGTGCCTTCCTCTCCTTTCTTCCCATCTTCATCAGTCAAATGCCGCCCAATCTCTCTATAAGAGGAAACTGCTGCTTCCTAAATTTACATTTGATTATGAAGTGTCTTGTCTGTGATGATATAAAAATTCACAAATGAGGTGATTTTTCTCTTGGCCAGACTAGGTTTCGTGTCTTACACAGATTGAAGTTGAATGACTTGAACTCTTCTTTTGTCCTCTTACCTTTATTTAGTCCAGTGGAACCTGTAGTGAGCTCACTGACCCATCGGTAATGGTTACTAAAGAAGACACTAGCACCCACTCTACCATTGTCTTCCTGCTTCGTTTGTTTTGAGACAAGAAGGGAAAACATTCTTCTCTTGTTTTTCAAAACCATTTCTAGCCATGTTTTCTTTATATCTTGGTGCATTTCTGCTGTTGCTCCTTAAAAAATCTCGTTGAAAAGATAGCAAAATTTGACTTACATGGCATTTTTTTTCTAGAATAAGATGTATTGACTTAAAGGGGCCATATATAATTAAGAGCTGTTTGTGTATTAATCTTTTACTCTCCTTATCTGAAGCATAGTACTATTTTGAATTATTCATATCCATTTTTCCCTGTTGGCCAGTTTGCTGGGGGAAGCGGGCCAGGAACCAGCCCTGGCAGAAGTGTTCCACCAGTTGCACGATCCTCACCGCAACATTCCTTATCCAATCCCTTACCGGTAAGCATTCACCTGGAGAAATGTGACACCTGTTATAGGAGACAAGAAACCCAGGAACACTCAAGCAGTTTCTCTTCCATTAATTACCCAATGGGAATGAGGCATTAAGGAGAAAAGTTCTTGGTATTATGTATGAATCACTTGGATTCAAATCTATATGTCAGTAAATTAACGTTGTACAAGCGTTAACCCTATTTTCTCAGTATAGTAAATTGCCTCTAAACCTACAGCTCAGTGTCCTGTTGAGGTAGTGATTTCCAATCCAAACAGTAGGTTTTTATCCTTGCCAAACTTACATGTTCCTATAACTAAATTCTGTTTTTAAAAAAGTTGGTTAGCTTCTGGCATTTGAATTACTTTTCAAGGCTTAATCAGTGATGTAGTAAAGAAGTTAACGCTATACAAATTTGAAATAAGTTTGTTTCCCGCCTGTGAGATCTGAAGGTCTTAAAACCATTAGGGCTAAGTTAGTGGTTCTCAGTGGGGTAGTTTTGTCCCTCGGGACATTTGGCAATGTTGGAGTCATTTTTATTCCCAACTAGGGGTGAAGGGTTGGTGCCATTGGCATCTAGTGGGCAGCGACCAGGAATGCTGGTAAACATCCTGCAATGCACAGGACAGGCCCCCACAACAAAGAATTCTCTGGTCCAAAATGTCACTAGTGCAGAGCTTGAGAATCCCTGAGTTAGCTAATGTAGGATTTTGTGTCAGTCTGCTTGAGTGCCTTTGGATAATTTATGGATACAATACAGTATCTCTGTACTCAAGAATGTGTTAGCCACTGATGCCTCAGGTATTGCTGTGGGGTCGTGGGGGACAAGGGGTCTCCCTAAGATCAGGAGTTCTTATCCTAGATATCTGTCTGTTTAGGAAAGTGGGTTTTTTCCCTCTGTCTCAGCAGAGTTGGTTAATACTGCTCTTTTCCTAAGTGATTTAGTCTTCTGTATTGTTAAAGTATTTTAAAATGCTCTTCTCCCCTACTGTCTTTTAAAAACATGCATTCATTAGGGTGGTTGTAATTATTAAAGCACTTATAAAAGTGTATTCAACTTGGAATTTTCTGCTATTATTTTGTCATCCTTGCTATACTTTAAAATATTAAAAGTGTTTGATGTATAAGTCTGGTTAGGTTGAGGTTTGTTAGATAACTGTTTAGGAGGTCTGTGTCTTTATTTTTGTTAATTTTTAACGAAAAATGTTAAATGAGATTGCAGAATTACCTATTTGGGACAAATACGTTGTATGAAGATTGCTGTCTGTTAATTACTCTTTTCTCCCTGAAGTATGTATTTTCTCATTTGGTTTTTAATAGTGTGACCACCCGTCTCATTTGTCAATTTAGGTCAAGTCTTACCTGAAGATAAAAGAGATGTACTCAGTGATCTGTAGACATTTCTGACAGCTGTGTGAATGGTGGCTGGGCCGCATTATCATCGTGCAAATCTAAATAGGAACCAAACCGTGACTTGCCTTTTCTGTTGCACCGAGCTGCTCTTTATCCTCTCAGTTGATTCTGTGCTTCATTGTTGTAATCACTGATTGGTGTATGCCCTTTCGTTTCCTTTCTCCCTCTCTTTCCATCATACCTGCCTGAAAAACCCCAACCCTGGTTAAATCTAATTCTTCTCCACCTTTTCCTTGCCTGCCTCTAAGCAGCTCAGCATGCTTAGAGGAAAACACACATGCTGACAGACCTCACCTCATGTGCACTCCTAGCTGCCTGCCAATCCTACTGTATCTCCCTCGTTAGTTCCCTTTCCTAGATGAATGTTTATATGAATATATCATAGTTTTGTCATTTCCTGCAAGCCTCCAGCAACACTTCCTTCCCCTCCACTATCTCAGCTGATAGCTTTGGTTTTTTTATTGGACTGAGAAAATAGAAGCAATCAGGAGAGAGCTTTCACATGCTCCCACACCAAATCTACCGAGCTCCTCGCAGCAGCAGCCGTGTCTGCCTTTGAGAATGAATGAACTTGCCTGCCTGATCATTAGATGTGCACCTCTGTACTTGACATTTCCACTTATATATCTGATGGACAGCTTAAAAATGTCCAAAAAGGAACTGTTTCCCCTTCACCTCTAAAACAACAACAACAAACCACTCTTCCTGCAGCCTGCCCTGTCCTGGTAAATGATAGTTTACTCCATCCAGTTTTTCGGGTCATAACCTCATGCCCCATATAATCTAATCCATCAGTAAATCCTATTGTTTTTTTTAATATATCAGAATCTGACCACTTTTTTATTCTTCTGGTTCTCTGCATCAGCCTCCAAAGTGGTTTCCCTGTTTCTGCCCCTGTCTCACCTATTCTCAATATAGAGTGATTTCTATTTCTGTTAAAAAGTGTAAACAGATCCGCGCACTCCTCTGTTCAAAACTGCCCAATGCTCTAGACTTACGTGTTCTGGAAGCTCCTACGTGATCTGCTCCCCCACCCCCCTGACTCTGACATCGTCAGCTGTTCTCCCTCTCTCCACCACAGCCATGCTAGTAGCCTCCTTAAAGTTCCTTGAACACGGCGAAGCACTCTTGCTTCGGGCCTTTGTACTTGTTATTCCCTCTTCCAGGAACAGAATGAGTAGCAATCTCTTCCTCAGGTTATTGCTCAAAACTGACCTTATCAGAGAGGTCTCCCTTGGCCAACTTGAAAATAAGCAGTCCCTCACGCTTTGTCACTGTGTCCCTAATCCTGCTTTATTTTAAGTCTTAGTTATTACCACCTGACATATATTTAAATTTTGATATATATTTAAATTTTCTCATTGATCCTATTTATACATATAGAAGAGTACACATAGAAGTCTAAAGCTTAATGAATTTTCAAAAACTGTACCAGCACAAGAAATGAAATATTACCAGCCCCCCCAGAAATCACTCTTATGCTTCCTTGCAGTTATTAGCCTTCTCTCTGCCATCTAGAATAGCTACTATCCTGACTTCTAACAACACAGATGAGTTTTTTCTGTGTTTGTGTGCTTTGTATAAAAGGAGTCATATAGTATATACTCTCGTGTCTGGTTTCTTTCTTTCAGCATTACTTTTGTGAGATTCATCCATAATGTATGTTATTGTAGCTCATTAATCATCATTGGTGTGTGGTATAGTTTTAATAAATTTTCATTTAATATGTTATATAAGTATATTAATTTTTAACTGTACAATTAATCTGTCGCCCATCTTCTCCCACTAGACTGTTAATCCCATGAGAACAAGGGCTTTGCTTTGTTTTGTTTACTGCTGTCCTATCTCTCGCAGTACTTATTACATAAAGATGTAATTATTGTAACTATTTCCCCCACTTGACATAGACTATCTTGACAAGATGATATCTTGTTCAATTTTCAGTCTCTAAAACCCCAAAACAATGCTTGGCACACAGCGAGTGCTCAGGACTGTTTATTGAAAAGGGAAGAATAGATGGATAAATAATAACTTTAGCTTTTTAACCCCTAAGTGATTCTTTTGTATTTTTTGTTAAGTACAAAAATTATATAAATCATGAGTATTTTAATGCAGGAGTTGGTAAACTATAGCCCACAGCTGTCAAGCTAAGAATGATTTTTAGATTTTTTAGAATTGTAGAGACAAAGAATTATATGGCAGAGAGGATATGTGGCCTGAAAAGCCTAAAATATGTGTTTTCACAAAAAGTTTACAGGAAATCATTATAAAGTTAACTCTACGTAATCATTACTTAGGTCAAGAAGTAAAATATTTCCAGCTCCCTGGAAACTTATATATGCTCTTCGCCAATCACAACTCCCTCCCTCTACACTAGAAACAACCACTGTACTAGTTTTTGTGAATATCACTTATTTTCCTTACAGTTTGGCCATCCATGTATGCATCCCCAAACAGAATAGTTCGTTTTTGTCATTCAGTCAGTTTTATTAATCACGACATTTAATCACAGTGTTTAAATCTTCTGTATTCTGATTTTTGGTTTTCTCTTCTATCAGTTACTATCTGTCATGATTTTGGGAGTTGTCTGTTTCTTCCTGTATTTATATTTTTGCTTTGTATATTAGTGACTTCATCTCTTGTGATGCTTTTTG
Source organism: Rhinolophus ferrumequinum (assembly GCF_004115265.2). Classification (NCBI taxonomy): domain Eukaryota; kingdom Metazoa; phylum Chordata; class Mammalia; order Chiroptera; family Rhinolophidae; genus Rhinolophus; species Rhinolophus ferrumequinum. The sequence continues at coordinate 41,530,150 of NC_046304.1, forward strand.
CTCTAAATACAGTTTATCTGATATTTAATATATCCAGCCATTGTATGTTATAAGTACTTCCATTTTTATATAATTAACTTTTCATTATTATGTTTTCAGTGTATCCGACATATATAGTTGAATTTTTTCTTTTATTCAGTCTAACATCTTGTTAACCTCAACATTTTCCTATTTTTAATACAATTATCATTATGTTGGATTTAAATATATCATCTCTTAATGTATTTTCTATTTATGCTGCCTGGTCTGTCATTTTTACATGTGTATCTGCCGTTTTCTTGTTTTCATTTGGATTGATTTTTTTTTTTAATCATTTCAGATTTTTCTCCTCTACTAGTAGCTAAACCCTGTTTGGTGTTTCTCTGAGAAATTAACACATTCATCTTTAACATGCTGAAGTTTGATGTTACTAGTAACTTTACCCTGCTCCCAAACAAATGACCTCAGAACATTCACTCAATTTATTTGCTGTTGACTTTGTGGTGCTGGTGTATGTTTCTATTTTGCTTTTTTTTTAAGCCTCAAAACATTATTATTTTTTACTGTCACTAATCATTTAGATTTATCTATGTACTTACCTCTTTCTTTGTACTTCTTTTGGCATCTTCCACCTAAAGTCTTTCCCTTCTGTCTGAAGTACTCCTTTATTCTTCTTTTAGTATGTGTCTGGGGGTTTACTCTCTAGGTTTTTATTTGCTTAAATACCTTTATTTCCCCCTTATTCTTTTTTTTTTTTTAAAGATTTTATTGGGGAAGGGGAACGGGATTTTATTGGGGATTGGGGAACAGTGTGTACTTCCAGGCCTTTTTTCCAAGTCAAGTTATTGTCCTTTCAATCTTAGTTGTGGAGGGTGTCGTTCAGCTTCAAGTTGTTGTCCTTTCAGTCTTAGTTGTGGAGGGCGCAGCTCAGCTCCAGGTCCAGTTGCTGTTTTCTAGTTGCAGGGGGCACAGCCCACTATCCCTTGCGGGAGTCAAACCAGCAACCTTGTGGTTAAGAGGATGCGCTTCAACCAACTGAGCCATCCGGGAGCTCAGCGGCAGCTCAGCTCAAGGTGCTGTGTTCAATCTTAGTTGCAGGGGGCGGAGCCCACCATCCCTTGCGTGACTGGAGTTGTTGAACCAGCAACCTTGTGGTTGAGAGCCCACTGGCCCATGTGGGAATCGAACTGGCAGCCTTCGGAGTTAGGAGCATGGAGCTCCAACCACCTGAGCCGCTGGGCTGGCCCCCATATTTCCCTCTTATTCTTGAAAGAGGTTTTTGCTGTGTATGTTTCTGGATTGGCACTTTTTTCTTTTAACAACTGAGTATATAATTATCATCTTCTGGCTCCCATTGTTACTATCGAGAAAACAGCTTTCCTTTACTTATTTCTTTGAAAGTATTTGCTCTTTATTCCCTGGTTGCTTTTGAAATGTTTATGTGTAGTATTTTGCAGTTTCACTATGATGCATCCTTTTGTTTCTCTTACTTGTGATTTGTTGGGCTTCTGGTATCTTTGGGTTGGTGTTCTGCACCATTTCTGGATAATTATTACCTGATGTCGCTCCAAATGTCATCTCTGCCCTGTTCTCTTTTTCCTTCTTCTATGAAATTCTAATTAACCGTATGTTAAGGCTGTCTCACTTTATCACCATGCCTCTTAGCTTCTTTTGGTCTCTGTGTGCTGCATTCTGGATACTTTCTTGCCTTTCAGTTCTCAAATTTTCTATTTTGTTGTATCTGATTTGTTGTTAACCCACTGAATTCTTAATTTTTGTTATTGTATTTCCCTGCAGATATTTTCAAGCCTATCTTTTCTTTTTTTTAATCTAGTAGAAATAACTTTTTTATAATCTGTATCTGATGATAATTCTGGTATTTGAAGTTTTTTTGCATCTGTTTCTGTTCTCTCTTGTTTTTCCTAGTTGTTGCTCAGGGCTTTATTTTTTAATGCTCCTTCTTCAACTTCCTCTTCTCCTTCTCCTTCTCCTCCTCCTCCTCCTTCTTCTTCTTCTTCTTTGTGCTGCCCATCGTTCTTGAAAAATTATTTGTGAAATTTCTTTGAAATCTAGGATAAAGATATGTTCCTCCAGAGAGAATTTTTATTTTCTTCTTCCAAGTACCTAGAGAGTCTACCAATCCAACACTACTTTAAACTACTGAATTCATGTCTTGCATTTTGTTTGTTTTACTTATTTTGTTTGTTTCAACCACCCAGGCAATATTAATTTGAATTATGTTAACGTTTCTCAGGGGAGCTCCACCCCCTCATTGCCAAAGCAACTCCTTTGCAGCTCCCTGAGGGTGGGAGAATTTTTCTTTTGGCTTACATTTTCTCTGAGAGTGTGTAGCCCTTTGGAAGCCCAGCTTGAAGTGGAAAGGTTTTCCTGTTGAACCTGGTTGGTCTTTGGCCTGTGACTGCTTACTTGTCACTGTGATGCTCTGGAAATAAAAATTCAAGATGTGCAGGTTCCCTGAGGGCAAATGTGGCTTTGGTACTTTTTTACCTGTCTTGTGTTTCTGATTTCCATTAGATTTTGCTCTGGCTGATCCCTACCATTTTATTAACTCTTTGATGCTTTTAATATCTTTTTTGGGGGTATTTTGTCCTGCTTTTTAAGGGAATGTTGGCTCAAACATCCTAGCCTGATCTGTTTCCAGAAATATTTTTAAATCTATCAGCTCTTGGCAAATATTTATTAAATACATAACAGAATGATTAATTTGAGCATTGCAGCTTTAGAGATACATTCTCCCAAGTAGTGAGAATATTGTTATGAGTGAATGAATATCACAAGCATTCTAGATTCTGAATTTAAACCGTTGCATTTGGTGAGGTAGGAGTGCTGGTTTTAAGGAGGTGGACGCATAGATCTTTTTTCAGGATTGCTTTGGTTATTTTATTTTTATTTCCTAAAATAAAAATGTTAAATAGTTTTTTCCTGATAAAAGGATACATACATATTTTGAAAGTCCAATAATTCAGAAATGGTAAAATAGAAAGTCCCCAAAAGCACTATTATTAAAGAGTTCCATGACCATATATGTATACGTGTATGTTCATATGATCAATTTTCTTACTTCATTTGTAATTAATTTATTTTACCAATATCTTATAAACATTTTATGTTCTATAAATAGTGCTATAATGAATGCCCTTGTATGTATACATCTGTACTTACGTATTTTTTTTCCTTTGGCTAAATTTCCAAAGTATAATTCCCAATCAAAGAATATGCTTATTTTAAAATGTCGTTACATAATTGCTAGCTGATTATTAGCAGTTTGAGAGTCTCAGTTTCTACATACCCTTCTAATACTGAATTTTATCATTGTAATCTTTGCCAGTGAGAAAAATACCTTGTTTTAGCTTGCATTTCTTCATTACTGATATTGAACATTTTTTTCATGTGTTTAATGGCCTTTGGATTGCTTTTTTAATGCTTGTCCAGGTCCTTTGCCTATTTATTTATTGGAGTATTTGTTTTTTCTTACTGATGGGTAGGAGCACATTATTTATTAAGATTGTTAACTCATTATTTGTATTGTAAATATTGTTGACTGTTTGTAATTTTGTCTTTTAACTTTGTGTTGACCTTCACCATTCAGAAGTTAAAAAATTTGAAGTAGTCAAATTTACCAATATTTTTCCTTTATTACTTATGGGCTTTGTGTTTTTCTTAGATGTTTCTATATGGTTTGTATTTTTAATGTCATGTTTAAAAAGTCCCTCATTACTAGAAAGTCATAGAAGCATTTGTTTATATTACAATCTTTATGTATGATATAAAGAAGCAATCTACTTTTCATTTTTTCTAATACCTATGTAAATATCCTATCATCTTTTTAATAAGTTCTCATTAATTTGAAATGCACTTTAATCATAAATTATACATCCATCTTGGTTTCTTTCTGAATTTTCTATTCTGTGCCACTGATCAATCTGCCCCTGTACCAGTGTTATACTGACTTCGTTAATGTTGCTTTGTATATATTTTAATTGCTACTCTAGTTTTCCTGATATCCTTTATCAAAAATTATATGACAAATTTTGATTCTTTTTCTAAGTGAACATCAGAATCCATTTTTTTTTAAAAGATTTTTTCTTTTTTTATTGGGGAAGGGGAACAGGACTTTTTTGGGGGAACAGTGTGTACTTCCAGGACTTTTTTCCATTCAAGTTGTTGTCTTTTCAATCTTAGTTGTAGAGGGTGCAGCTCAGCTCCAGGTCCAGTTGCCGTTGCTAGTTGCAGGCGGTACAGCCCACCATCCCTTGCGAGAGTTGAACCAGCAACCTTGTGGTTGAGAGGACGCACTCCAACCAACTGAGCTATCTGGGAGCTCAGCGGCAGCTCAGCTCAAGGTGCTGTGTTCAATCTTAGTTGCAGGGGGCGCTGCCCACCATCCCTTGCGGGACTCGAGGAGTTGAACTGGCAACCTTGTGGTTGAGAGCCCACTGGCCCATGTGGGAATCGAACCCGCAGCCTTCGGAGTTAGGAGCATGGAGCTCTAACTGCCTGAGCGACCAGGCCGACCCTAGAATTCATTTTTGAAGTTCCACAAAAATAACCCCCCAGAAGAGAGCAAGAGGGAACCTAGATGTTCACTTATCACTACAACATTCTTTTGCAAAAAAAAAGAGAAAAACAAAACCAAAAATAAGAAGACCTAAGCATTGGCTTTTAGAGAAATTTGACATCTATAAAATCTGAATCCAGGAGCATGGTTTCGCCATTGAACTTAGTTCATCTTTTATATCTGTCAGTGAAGCCATAGTTTTTCTTTATATGTAATCTGTGTATTTCTTACATTTACTTCTGAGTATTTTACAGATTTTTTTGAAATTTTGTATCTGCTTTTTCTTCCATTACATGTTCTGATTATAATCAATTGTGGTTGGTATATGGGGAAGCTATTGATTTTTGTGTATTTACTTTATATTTGGCCATCTTACTGAGCTCTTATTTTTGTTTTTTAATTGATTTGCTTGCTTTCTTTTGTGAATAGTTATATCATCCAAAAATGACACTTTTTAATCTTTACTACTTTCCAGTGTTTATACCTCATATTTTTTCCTTATCACCTTGACCAAACGTCTATAAAAATGTTTATTGATTGTGATATTAATGTTAACCCCTTTGTAGTTCCTAACTTTAATGAAAGTGTCTCTAGTATAGTACCATTAGTTATATTTATGTTAATTTCTGAAAAAAATAATCTGTTGTATTGAAGATATTTGTTATAATAAAGAGGGATACTTCCAGGTTTTTTGGGGTGATTAACAGACTGATTATTTATTTATTAAATTTATTGGGCTTACATTGGTTAATAAAATTATATAGGTTTCAAGTGTACAGTTCTATAATACGTCATCTGTATATTGCATTGTGTGTTCACAACCCAAAGTCAAATCTCTTTCGGTCACCATATATTTGACCCCCTTTATCCTTTTCTGGTTTTCCCCCTTCCCCCCATTCCGCTCTGGTAACCAATAAAGTATTGTCTGTGTCTGTGAGTTTTTGGTTATTTTTTAGTTGTTCTTTTTTAAGTTGCCCAATAATGTGCAAATCCTTTTTGGCATCTAAAGGGAAGAGTCTTGATTTTTTTTTTTTCCTCCCCTAACATTAATGTAATGAATTACATTAGTAAATTGGATAATAATGAGCCATCCTTACATTTCTGGAACAAATCATACAAAATTGTGATATATTATTCTTTTAGTGTACTATGAAACTTGTTTTGCTTGTATTTATTTTAGCTTTTTGTATCTAAGTATAGTATGGTGACAACAGAATGGAGAGTGAAATAAGATCTACCTATAAAGTAGGGAACAAATGTCTTACTTCATTTACCTACAGGATGGAAATAACATTTCCTTTGTAGGAATGAGGGTGTTACGAAGTTGATTTGTTGAACTCTACAAAGTAACCTGAAAATTCAGAGTTATGTAAATATAGAACCATTAAAATGTAATTTTGCAGAATTTGAGTGAGCTGTTAACTCAGGTTTACAGCTAGATTATAATCCAGTTTAATGTTGTTATGCTCTCCGTATTTGTTTTCAGGGAAGGTTTTTTTTTAAAAAAATCATTATATTTGATAACTATTTTAATTTGTTGCATGTTTTGGCAGTATCAGATTACCTTCTTATGTAATTTGTGTGTTTTCTCTAATGTTTTCCAGCGGCGAGTAGAACAGCCCCTCTATGGTTTAGATGGCAGCGTTGCGAAGGAGGTGTCGGAGGAGCAGTCTGCTCTGCCAACCCTGATGTCAGTGATGCTGGCAAAACCCCGGCTTGACACGGAGCAGCTGGCACAGAGGGGAGCTGGCCTCTGCTTCACTTTTGTTTCTGTGAGTACTAAGGCTAAATGTATGCAGCCCTGTGCTGCCCTGGAGCTCCTTGATAAAGCTGGAGTAATTATTTTGGTAGAGAGATGATGACATCTCTAAGTCGGTGTCACTTCTGAAGGGAGTATGCTGTTTCTCAGTCCCCTTGGTGCAAGGGGCTGAGAGAAACTGCTTTCTCAATGTCTGAGCACACCATGGAAAGGAAAAAACAATCTCAGGTTGACAAGTAAAAAAAGTGCAGATCAAATTCCATTACAACCAAAGTACTTGTATAATTAAAAACAAAATCTGCAAACTCCAGCCGTCACTTATTTTTAGCAGTATTCACGTCAGGAAAATTCGAGCGTGGAAGCAGGCATTCCGTAGCGTGCTCACCAGTCATTTCCCCCAGTATTTGGGCGACCTGCACTGCCTTCTCCCACCTCTTCAGAGTGGTGGTATGGTTACCATTACCAGGAATGTTTGGCTACCTGTTTGCTCTTTTTAGGTTGTTGCTTTCTCCCGCCTTGAAGAACAAGAACTTGAATATTAAGAAAGTTTGATCCTACTTTTATTTGCCAAATTATAATGCAGTTTGACTCAAAAGTTTCCACTTTTCTTGGTTTCGTCCCCTACCAAGTACCTGTTTGTGGCCAAGGATGGTATAAAGCAAGAGAAAGCCTCATTGCCCTATTTTTCTGTTTTTAGGGGCTTCTTTCAGAGCTAAAGTCATTGTTGATTTAAACTTCTTTCCCTCTTATTGGTTCATTTTCTCCAGTTGCGGTCTATGTTTCCTCTTTATTGGCTCTATGGATTGTGAATCATTAATCCACATGCATTTGTATTCAAAAAGGCCATGAAAATGGTGGGTGTCTTAAAGAAAGGAAATAAGAATAACAAAATAATGAGATGGAGAATCATTGAGCATTATTCGAAACACTTTCTTAAAGTTGTTATTGCTTTCCCTCAAGGAAGATAATACAACTTTGAAAGAACTTACAGAATATTTTAATCATCAAAGGAATGGAGAAAGTTGTGTGAAAACAGTATAATTTTATCCCTGGGTGGCTAAGAAAGCATCTCATAAAATGGGAGAACTGCCCAATATAATATTGTGGGTGTGCCTGTCATCAGTAGGGACTAGATTGTATGAGAATGCAGTAGTTCTCTATAGTGTTAGTTTAGAGAATGTGTCTGTCTGTCTCTCTGTGTTTGTATATATTTCACTGTGCGCTTACTATTTGCTGATAGTTAAATCTTCATCTTAGATCTAACTTTCCCAGGCAAAACCTTGGATAATTGGGGTTATTTGTCCTTTTGTTTTTATTGACTTAAAAACTACCTCCTTTCATTTGAGGGGCATTCCCTTTGTTCATTCCACAGATATTTACTGAACACCCCCTATGTGCCAGGCATATAGTAAATTCACAGGATTTCGATCAGCAAGAACTCGTTTCTCTAATGTAAGCGTCACATAAAAGGTATGGGCACGCAGGCTTGGGGTGCATGCACACGCAGGACCACCACCTTCTCGGTCCTGTCAGCTGTACATCAGCCTGTCAGAGGAGTGGCAGCTGCTGCAGACAGATTGTTCTCATGTGGAAGAGAGGTGGCAGAGGAGTAAGAAAATGACATGTGAAGAAGGAACATGGGAACAGTGTAAAAACCAAAGCCCTAAGTGCTTTGGTACAGTTCTATTTCTCTGCTTTTCTGCAGTTCCAGCCAGGCTATAAGCTTAGTAATACAAAATAAGAGAAAAGCAAGACTTACCATTACATAAAACAAATGTTGTGAATCAAAGACAAGCAGTTTTCTAAAAAAATAAGCAAAGACTATGAGCAGGCTGTTTTGTAGGGGGGAAAAAATAAGACAAGGGACTAGTAACATGAAAAAATGCTTAACTTCATCCATAGAGAAATGCAGAATAAATCACGATAACTTTTTTGACCTTTTGAATTGGCAAGGATTATAATAAATTTGGCACTTCTAAATGTAGGTGATAGTTTATACACACATGTAGTTCTGTGCTGACTATAAATTGGTACAGTCATTTGGACACGTTGGGAATGCAGCTCAGTGTTAAGTATACGTATCCTTAAGGTCCAAAATTCCATTCCTGTAAAACTCCACAAAGATGTGTATTGTATTGTTTATAATTGCAAAAATCTGGAAGCAATTGCACTCCACCAGTGTTTCAAAGGAACTTAGAAGGAGGATATCTGTGACTTCTACGTTGCTAAACCCAGTGATCAGAACTTACCCAGCATGACTCACTGCCACAGTGATCACTCCCTTCTCCAAGCACAGGCTCTTCTCTAGGCCTCCACTTCTGCGGTTTTTCCTCATTTCCCACATCTCTAAACACTGGAGTGCCGCAGGGCTGTTTTCAGACTCTTTGGTCTACCTTTATTCTCCACAGAATTTCATTTAGTTTCTTTGCGCTAATGACCACCCATATGCAGAGGACTTCCACGTTTATATCTCCAGCCCAGAGCCCTGCCCTGAATTCCAGACCTATGGAGTCATTTTCTCTGCATGTCTAAGAAACACTTCAAATTTAACATGTCCAAAACGGAACTCGTTATTTTGTCCCCCTACTCCAAACCCGTTTCTCTCACAGCCCTCCACATCTAAATCACTGTCAACTCTCTCCTTCTGATTGTTTAAAACTCTTGGAGTCATTCTTATCTCCTCTCTTTATACCCCATTTCAAAATCCATCAGCAAATCACATTGATTTTACCTTCAATATATGTTCAGACCCCCTTCACTAGTACCACTCAAATCGAAACTGTTGTCTTTCACTGAGGTAATGGATGTAACCTGCTAACTGGACTCTGCTTCTACCTTTGTTTCCTTTTAATTTGTTCTGAACATATCAGAGTGATTCTATTGAAACGTAAGTCCAGTCATGCCACTTCTTAGGCTCAAAAGTGCCTAAAATGACACATAAGGCCCTGCATGGTCTGTTTCCCACCACCCTGATAATCTCTTGCTACTTACCATCTTCCCTCCTCACCACACTGGCTGCCTTGCTTCCTCAAATACTATCTGTCATGCTCACCTCAGGGCCTTTGCACTTACCTCTGCATTTCCCCCCCAGATACCAGCACGCCTAGTTCTCTTTAGTCTCTGCCTGTTTACCCTATTAAAGAGGCCTACCCTGACTACACTATGAAATAGCAACTTCTCCCTGCTCACCCCACACATTATCTAGCTCCTATGCCCTACTTTGTTTTTCTCCTTAGTCTTATCACCAGCTGACCTGCTATAATATACTTTTTTTGTCTGACTCCTTCTTCTCTACCCCTGCCCCACACTGGAACATAAGTTTCTTCAGGTCAAGGACTTTGCTTTGTTCACTTTTATATCTCCAATGCCAGAACAGGATCTGCTCTAATAGACACTAGTAATTGTAATTACATGTTGCATGAGTTAATAAAAGCATCCTTTATATAGAAACTAGTTAATTAAATATGATACATATATACAGTGGAATGCTATACAGTTGACAAAAAAAGTGAGATATATATGTGCTAACAATGAAAGATCTTTAGATATATTGATAAATAAAAATAGCATGTGGCAGAATGTTATGTTTCATCTTTTAAATGTTATGTATATTGTTACACAATTTTATGTTTTAACATACAACCTTTGATTTTTTTAATTATAAGCATATAATTTTCTAATTGTAGAAGTACACACACATGGCCAACAAAAAATTAAAGTGATGGCAAAAAGTAAAATTCTTTCCTTTGTACCCCTCAGAGAGAGAACCACTGTTAAGTTTGTTTTAGAATTCCTATTGTTTACCATTTTAGCTTCAAATAACATCTCTTATTTAATCAACTTTAAACGACCTATTTGCTCCCATTTTAAGAGATGAGTTTAACATACTCAGAACTATCACCCAGCTTTCTCATCTTTTAATGTAGTTATTGTTACATTGTAAGTGTGTGATAGTTTGTTATTTTAACTATAATTGAGTTTTTTCTGCTTTATAAATTACTCTAAAATTTGAAAACACTTAAGGAACATTTACAATGTTATGATTGTTTCATTATCAGCCATTGTAAAACCAAATGATTTTATTGGGTTCACTAAGAAAACAGCCTTGGTCGTTGAAATAGTTTGTATTGAATGAGACAGTTCTACTTGTGAAAGTCTACTGAATCTTTTTTTTTTAATGCCACGTCTATCACTTCCTTGAAAATTATGTCTTTGAACATTATGTAAGATGTTTTTAAAAGCTTGAATTCTTTTTTAAATGTAGGTTTAGTTTGCCATTTTTTAATGCTGAAATATTATAAAGTGCATTTCAGAAATCATGACCACCTACCTCTAAGTAGCTTAACAGGCATTTTCTTAAAACATTTTCCTAGGTAGTGAAATTAACATTATCACACTTATCTTTTATTAGTGTCTATTGTTATGTAAAAATAGGTCCTCATATTGTGGGTCTGTTGGGCTACATCAACATATGGTTCTACTAGAAAGGCAGGTTAAATGCTTATTACTTCTTTCCTTATGATTACTAATTTTAATTTTTTAAATAAAATTTTAATTTTTAAAGTAAGGAGTAATAGCTGTATCAAATGGTGACAAACAGCTTTCTCGTCTTTGATTATCATTATAGTTTCATGGGTTTTCATGGATGTGTATCAGTAAATATAATCACTCTTTTTGGTGCACAGTTGGTCACAGCTCTATTTATCTATCCTTCATCAGTTGATGGACATTTGGGTTCTTTCTGCTTCCTGGTTATTAGGAGTAATACTGCTGTGAACATCCATGTACAAGTTTCTGTACATGTATACGTTTTCATTTCTTTCGGGTATATACTGAAGGGTGGAATTGCTGGGTTATGTAGAAACTGTTTTTGCGACCCTCCAAACTGTTTCCCAAACGAGGTGCACCATTCTATGAGCCCAGCAGCAGCACGTGAATACTCTGTACATCCTCGTCGTCACTTGTTATCACTGTGGCCATTCTAGTAGTGGCTGTCAAGTGATATCTCACTGTGGTTTCGATTTGTGTTTCCTGAATACTGATGATTTGAGCATAGTTTTCATTTGCTTATGGCTATTTGTATATCTTCTTTGGAGAAATGTCTATATAAATCCTTTGCCCATTTTTAAATTGGGTTATTTGTCTTTTTGTTGTTGAGTTGTAAGATTTCTCTATATATTTTAGCTTATCAAATATATGATTTACAAGTATTTTCCTATCTGGGTTCTTGTTTTACTTTCTTAGTGGTGGTCTTAAAACCACAAAAGTTTTATTGTGAAAAAGTCCAATTTATCTGTTTTTTCCTTTTATTGTTCATGCTTTTAGTGTTGTAGCTAAGAAGGCTTTCCCTAACATAAGGTCATGATAATGTACTGCCATCTATATTTCCTTCTAAGTGTCCTTTTAGCTCTTATACTTAGGTCAGTGATGCATTTTGTGTTAATTTTATGTGTATGGTTTGAGGAAGAGGCTCCAACTTTGTTCTGTGGCACGTGGATATCCAGTTGTCCTAGGACAAAGACTGTTGTTCCTTCTCCATTTAATTGGGCACCCTTGTCAAAAACCAGTTGCCTGTACATGTAAGGAGTTCATTTCTGGACTCTCATTTCTACTCCATTGATCTATATGCCTATCCTCACGCCAGTACCACACAGTCTGAATTATTATAGCCTTGTAGTAATTAAGTTTTGAAATCAAGAAGTGTGGTTCCTCCAACTTTGTTCTTTTTCAGGATTGTTTTGGCTGCGGGATCCCTTGCATTTCTGTATGAATTTTAGGTTCACCTTTTTAATTTCTGCAAACCAGCTGGGGAGTATTGCCCGCATAAAAATATTAAGTCTTCCAACCCATGAACGTGAGATACCTTTCCATTTATTTAGGTCTGTTTAATATCTTTCTGTAATGTTTACAGTTTTCAGTGTACATATCTTGCCCTTCTTTTGTTAAAATTATTTCTAAATATTCTTTTTGAATCTATTGCGAATAGAATAGATTTTTACATTTTACTTTCAGATTGCTCATTGCTAGAATATACAATTGATTTTCTATATTGATCTTCTACCCTGCACTCTTGTTAAACTTGTGTTTTAGTTCGAATAGTTTATTGGCAGGACTTTCTGTATATCAAATCATGTCTTTTGGGAATAGAGATAGTTTTACTTCTTTTCCAGTCTGGATGCCTTCTATTTTCTTGGCTAATTGCCCTGGCTAGCAACTCTATTACCATGTTAAATAGAAGTGGTTCAAGTGGGTCTCCTTGTCTTGTTTCTGATCTTAGCGGGGAAAGCCTATGATCTTTGACAGTATTATGTTAGCTGAATGTTTTTCAGAGACGGCTTTTTTGGGGTTGAGAAAGTTCTCTTCTATTCTGAGTTTGTTGAGTGTTTTTATTATGAAAGGATGTCGGATGCTTTTTCTACATTGAGATGATCGTATGATATTTTTTTGTTCTTGAAGTCTAGCCATTATTGATGTTTTTTTCTCCATTAGTGTTGCTTATCATATGGTAGACCTTTTCACTCATAAAACTTGTTTTTTTACCTCAGGGAAACTTTGTTTTACTGTTCTTGCCTCTGGAAAGCCTATTAGTTTTGGAGTCTCTGTGGCTGTTCATATTTCTTAACTTTTCTTTCATGTTCTTTTTGACTCATTGTTTTATCCAGTATTTCCTAATTGTGTCTGTGATGGGTTGTACTATGTTGCTAGGTGCAATCTTGCTTTTAAAAGAACTTTTAGAAGTATAATGATTACATATTCCTGAATGGTTGAATCATATTAAATCTTAAACCTTATAAATTTAAAAATGCCTTAGAATACCCTATCAATTGCATGTAAAAGTCACAGCAAGTGATAATATTGGAAATCAACCTGGGTTTTTGAACCAGTGTGTTCATGGATAATGTTTGCAAATTTAGGAGACTACAGTAGTCCCTCCTTACCTGTGGAGAATACATCCCCCAGTGAATGTCAGAAACCACTGATAGTACTGATATTATGTTTTTTCTTATACATAACATACCTTTTCACATAAAGAAGGCACTTCATGGCTTCTCTTTGGCATATTTGAATTGCATTCATCACTATTTGTGCTCTTTGGGGCCATTATTAGGTAAAATAACACAAACACTCCAATACCAGGGCAGTCGAGACAGTTACTAAGTGACTAATAGGTGGGTAGAGCATGGAGATGCTGGACAAAACTATGATTCACGTCCTGAACAGGACAAAGCGGGACAGCACAAGATTCCATCACATTACTCAGAAGAGCGTGCAATTTCAAACTTATGAATTGGTTATTTCTGGACTTTTCCATTTAATATTTTTAGATCACGATTGACTACAGGTAACTGAAACTGTGGACGGGGGCCTACTATATTCTGAGTAGTAGTGCACAGTACTTTCTGCCTAGAGTCACTAGCAGGCCCTGTGCATTGGATGCTTCGCCAGTCTTTCTGACAAACGCATGTTGAAATAAATAAAAAGGGCCTGTTATTACAGGAATAACTTTTAATTTTCTTTAATTTACATATTTAAAAATTCATTTATAAGCATTTGACACTTGAAGCTATTTACAGGAACGTGGTTCAAGCCACCATGTCTAGCCCTTGCTTCTCATTTGAATTGTTTTCCTTTCTCTTTGGCTACATGGCCCTGACTTCTACCTTTCATCAGATAGAGTTTGTTTTATATAGAGTTAATATCCTTTGCATTCATACAAATGTTGAGAGAGATGCAAAACTTTCTTGTGATTGGTGATATACCTTTATTACAGGCTCAACAAAACAGTCCCTCTTCTACAGGATCTGGTAACACAGAGCATTCCTGCAGCTCCCAGAAACAGATCTCCATCCAGCACAGACAGACCCAGGTAGGTCGATGATTGAGAAACAGACAAGGAAAGATCTACTTAGGAATAAATGCTAAGCACATAGAAAATCTCCGAGTCCTCTCATTGTCTTCCCTTTATGTCGCTGACTTTACCTCATTATAGGTATTATTATATTCAAAACGTGTACTGTGAGTACTTAAAGTCTTTCGGAAGGTGCTCTAACTTTTTGAGGTATTTCTTTCCCTTTCTGATATGTTGCAGTGGAAATGCTTTTACTGCAGCATGGTGTTGAGGAAAGAGCATTTGTTTGGAGAGCTCTAGGTCTGGGTTCAAATTCAGGCTCTGCAACTTACACTTTATCTTCTTGGGCCTTGGTTTTCTTGAGTACAAATCATCTGTAAAATGTTGATTCTAATTATCTCAGGCAATGTATACAAAATGCTTATTAGGACAGTGCTCACAGTAGGCTTCGTTGAATGTTCATTCACTGCTTCATGAAAGGAGTTCATTTATTCCTTGTACCTGCTCGTTTGGCAAGACCTACCTAAACTTCTTTAACATGTGCCACACCGACAGAATTTTGTTCTTAAACAGTCTTCAGAAACTCTTTTTAATTTAGGGAATGTTGTGAACATTCAAAGATAACACCTGAAAAGGATAGTGGATATATATCACTGGTTTTGTGATGTTGCTCTAGCCAAATAGTACACTGGCTTTTCTGCAAGCCTCTTGGCACTTATGTGGCCTTGATAATCTCGGAGGATTTCTTAAATCTCAAGAGCTGCACAACCCTCAGGAGCAGATTTTAATTTTATTTGAATTGCCAGTCTTTGTGCAATTGAACACACTCAGATGAGCATTTGGGTAGTAACTTCTTCCCTTCCCTTCTGATTGCTCTGTTTCCACTAGGTGGCGTGTTTGTTCTTTAGAAATTTGGTCATGTCTCCTGAAGTCCTTTTCTATTCAAAGTTACTTTCATTTCTAGAGTAATGTGTTTCTGTATTCAATGCACAGTAGCTTAAGAATTCATATATTTGATTCCAGTGTTAACATGTTTTTGAAGTGCAGTTATAGCAGAATATAAGGCTTACAGAATGGGGTGAGGAAAGACGATTTAATTGCTTCAGCCGTATGATTCCAGGCTGCTTTGTGTTAGCAAGTGCTTCTTCTTTCTTTCTTTTCTTTTTTTTTTTTAGAAAAGTAATGAAAAAAATATGATGACATGTAGTATTTTGAGACTAATCCGAAATTTGTTTTCTTTTTGTCTTGATAGTCTGACCTCACAATAGAAAAAATATCTGCACTAGAAAACAGTAAGAATTCTGACTTAGAGAAGAAAGAGGGAAGAATAGATGATTTGTTAAGAGTAAGTATTAAAATGTGGTAAGAGACTTTATAACAAGCACTGATTGACATTATATGCATATCATAGAGATGATTACTATGGTCAAATAACAAAGTTAAACAATAAACATTTTGATATTTTCCTTTAATCTAAAGGAATCTGAGTAGCAATCAGGATCAAACCTACATTCTAAGCACTGTCTTTAAATTGGAAATTTTATATTGTAGAATTTTGATATCTAGACATATACTAGTGATGTAGATGTGCAGAGTATTATATTTCATCTGGAACTGTGGGAATAAGTATAAAATGTTTTTCCATTCCAAAGGAGTTATTTTAATATTCTTGAATTTTTAAAACTATTTCACAACCCTTGTTTTGTAGTTTATATCTTTTATACCCTACTCATCTAAAGATTTTTGTGCTTACAACACAAACTTGAAATCTGGAATTAAAAAGAAACCACTTGAAAACATACCATGATATTTTAAAAATAAAATTTTGGTATGAACAATAATACATACTCTTTATGAAAGATTTAGAGAATATTGAAAAATATGGCACCCATCATTACAGTAACCGAGATAAAACATTTAGTACATTTTCTTTAGTAATTTTTTGAGCCATATATATAAATGCATATATACATAAATATTGCTGATTTATAAATAAAATTGGCTACCATTTTTCTCTTCTCTGGTGATTTAGAAGGGGTAGGTTTGATCTTGTTTATACTAATGTGGTAGTTTTCAAACTGCCCCCCACGGGGCCCTGACTGCTCTGTAGAGGAACCTCTAGGGCTCCCGTAACACAGCTGGGTAGGGGTCTGTAGCCTTGCTTTTTTCAGTTTTTCTTATCGGGTAACACATTGTTTGAAGAAAGGGTTCTGTTTAATAGTAAAGATAATAAGTCACTCTATTTGTGATTATCTCCCCTGCAAAAAAAATTTTACCTTTATTTCTGTAATTATCAAAACATAATAGGAAATAGTATATTTGACTCCCTCCTATGTAAAACCTGGAATACTGTACATACCTAAACCATAAGCCTGATCTTCATTAGTAAAATCTGATTTTTTTAGACTTATCACTAAATTTTTTTTAATATTTTATATAAGACTAATTCTTATAACTTGGCTTTTACCTTCAAAAGGATTTGTATAGTATTGAATTTGTAAGCTTTGATTTGTGAAATCCATATTTGATCTGTCTTCTTCCAACCGTCTAGACTTTGATTTTTTCACCCCAGTGATATCTCACTTTCCCCTTTTTATCTTTACTTCATTTTCCTCTAATAACTTGTCATGTTCAGTGTTCATTTTTTGCTCTTGTTCTTGAGTACTCATATATTATGCTATACTGGAAAGTCAGTGAAACTGTCGAAATATTCATTATCTCAATAAGGTACTTGTGATGAAAATATTATATGAGAACTACCAAAAAAAGAATAATTCTCATAATTACAGGTAGTTTTATGACCAAATTGATAATAATTAGTTACAAGTTTGTTGAACTGGTTTCGAAGCTCATTATCAGTATTTTATGTTTTTTAATCGGTTTTTGTCTTATTTCATCTCTTGTTTGACTGGAACACATTTTTAAGCAGTTTTTCAAGAAGGCTGTATCAGTGTTAAATTTTCTATGTCCTTGTAGAGCTGAGATTCTTTCTCTTCCTTTCCCATATAATAGATTGCACTGTGTGTACGATTTTTGTGTCATAACCTGTTGGCCTTCTCCTCCTAACACACACACACACACACACACACACACCTTGTCAAAAATTTTTTCTAGCATTTAATGTTTCAGAGAAGGCCATGACCACCAGAACAAACACTGTATTCTGTTTTCCATGATGACTATAGGTTCTTCCCTTCCGCCATCCCATCCCCTTTATTCTTGTAGTTAAGATTTTGCCAGTGCATATTTATATATGGGTCTCTCTTTTTTTTTTTCTAGAAATGTATGGTTATACCTAATTTTTGCCTTTTTCCATCTTTTATTGGTCTCTACCTTGGTTTCTGGCTTGGACTCTGATCTCTAACCTTTATTTCTATCATTTTATGTCTCATTTAATATGACTACCCTTCTCTTCTGAATCTCATTAAACATTAATTTTGTCCTTCATATGTTTTCTGTTTACTGCAGCTCATGTGAGTTTTGATTTTATTATTTACATTTTTAATTTACCCGCTTTTTTCCCTTATCTAATTCACTTTCTTATCCTATCCTGTACAGTCTTTATGGTTTTTGACTCCTATTTCATAGACACCACGTCCTTTTGCATTTTATGGAATATGTTAAGTGGTATTCTAAAATGTTCTTCTGATTTCTGTAGGGAGATCATTTTCATCATTTTCAAGCTGATCTTCCCTTATTTAGAAATATTTTTCCTTAGGCCTGTTTTTCGTTTGTTTCTTTTCCTCTATCTTTGAATCAGGAGAACCATGTTTCGAGTTAGTACTTAATCTTCCATCTTTCACTGTTAGCATATATACCTGTTTGGGTTGCTCTGATTCCTGTTTGTGTTCACTTCGATGCATTTTGAATTGCCAA
Organism: Rhinolophus ferrumequinum; assembly: GCF_004115265.2. NCBI lineage: Eukaryota > Metazoa > Chordata > Mammalia > Chiroptera > Rhinolophidae > Rhinolophus > Rhinolophus ferrumequinum. Next base: position 41,548,192 of record NC_046304.1, read on the forward strand.
GATTTACAATTAGATATATTTTGGGTTTAAAATGCTCCTAGCCCAATTCCGGTACCAGCAGGTTTTTGCCCAGAGTAGCTCTGCTGGACTGAAAAAAGATTGTGGGCTTATCTTGGTCTTTTATCGCTTGACTCTTAAGATCGAGAAGATAGAGTATATGAAAAACTCGAACCCTAATTTAGTACTCTTTTTGGGCTTAAAAAAAATGTCTGCTTTCATTTCCCAGGAAGCAGTATGTTCCCTTTATTCACCACTATCCTCCTTTTGCTCCCTTATTTTCTGAAGGTTGTAGTCTTTCTTTGATGTTGAGCAGCACCAAAGGAATGGATATCAAAAAGGACAACACAGAAAGACAGCTGCCATTTTTTCATGTTGATTAGAACTTGTGTTACTGATGTGGAGGGACAGGGGCAATGACCACTGGGCTTTACATCTCTTCTCAGGCAGGCATGGATTGATTGTTCGTTGAGTTTTGCTATTTTGGTGAGATGTTGGGTAAGGCTGTCAGAAGCTGCTAGCCAGCTGCTATTAAACCTGAACACAAAATTGTTAGTGTTAGAAACCACAAAAATTTAGAGTTCTTAAAATTTTAAATAAGCTGCCAGCGATTGATTGATTCATTCCATACATTTGAGTACAAATTTCCAGGGAATGTTCACCTTTCAAAAGGAGATTGAATTCCACATAAACATTCCATAATCTTTGGCTTGTAGATCCTTTAATGTGAATTAATCACATTTACCCAGAGGTACTTGCCCTTTGCCTTTGACACTGTGGTCCACAGAACTCTAAGAAGAATTAATAGGAAGAAACTATCCCTATGGGGAGAGGAGAAGTTCGGAGATGGAGGCAGCTGTACTCCGGTCACTTTAAAAATGAAGCTGAAAAGTCTCAAAAATTGAGTGTGCTGTAATATCTTCCATTTGTGCTTTTTACTGTTTCAGAAACACTTATTTCATTTGATTGAGAAATACCAGATTTTTTTTTTCATAATTCAAGCAAGTTGTTATAAAGTAGCGTTTATTTGCCAAAAGAGGAGAGATCTTTTATTTAACACAAGAATAAATTCAGGAGTTGCAAGTCAAAATTGACCTTGGGTTAGTGGTTCTTTCCTTCTCTGTTATTGTAGAAGGCTTGAATTTTTCAAAGTATTGAGCTCATCCTTCTGGCTACAGCTAAATTAACTGTGTATTTACATTCTGGCATTCTCGAATCAGGCTCTTGTATTCAACTTGTTTGTTAGTTCTGTCTTATGTGGGCATGGGTGTGCCTGGCTTCTCTGGTAAGAAACATGTAAATTCATGTCTCTTTCTTTGGAAACAATAGAAAAACAAAGAACAATTGAACATAAAGAACTATATATATGTGCTTTTTTTAATTCTGTAAGTGCTGTAAAGTGCTTAATCACCCTTTGTATGTATTTTAAACATCTTATTTATAGTAGGGTTTTCTTTCAATTTGAGGCAATTTAGGCATATATGATGTATTAGATTGAGCTGTAATGTAACTGGCTTTGAGGAGGAGTAAAATATGATCAGTGGAAAAACAAGCTCACTTCTAGTAACAGAATTCATCTTTAACAAATAGCTGGTAAGTTTATTAGAGAATAAAATATTTACCCTTTTTCCTAAAGATATAGTTAACTCTTCTTTGACCCTTAATTTAGTTTTTGTTTTAACAACAGAAATGATTCTCGGACCCCCTAGAAACTGCTTTTGTTTTAATCTGTCTTCCTTGGAGCTAATTAAAATTTTGTTTTTCATGGAAGGCCAACTGTGATTTGAGACGGCAGATTGATGAACAGCAAAAGATGCTAGAGAAATACAAAGAACGATTAAATCGATGTGTAACAATGAGCAAGAAACTGCTTATAGAAAAGGTGAGTGATGGATGGTGGCCTGAACTCTGTATCCCCAGATGATTAATATGTGTCACTGTCGTGGCTCCTTACCTTACCAGAGAGGAAAATATTTCAGAGTAGTGATGTAAATGATGTTGGATCTGCTGGCAGTTTCTGGGTGTGGGCCGGGATCGTGTCTCGTGAAGCTGAAGAATGGACACGCAGACCAGGGAGAGGCAAAAAGTTTTAAAAGAGAATAGTTTATTAAGAGGCAGGAGAAGAGGTTGCAGCTCCTGAGCGGGAGGGGGTTCCGAATTGGGGTGCCCACTGGCTAAGGCAAAAGGCTTTTACTTTTATACTTTCCCCTGCCTGCTTGGGGAAGGGGGATAGAGCCTTCTAATAGAATTCATCTATTAGGTTTTTTCCTGTTTGCTCATCCTGAAGTGATTAACAACCAACCCATCTCTATCTATCAGATCTGCTCCTTTGTCTGGCCAGAAGGAACTTGCCAGAAGGGATTTGAGATTATCTGTTAACGTTAAGGCGTATTCCCAGCTCTCTGTCCTGTTTCAGGATATGGCTGCTTTTTTGTTTATTCCACCAGGGACCCCCATCTACCTAGCAACCATACTAACCTGTCTCAGTAGGACTTTTGACGGTTTGACAATTAGAATTCTTTCTTGCATGGAAACTGGACCAAGCCTTCAGAGTGATAATTTGGAACATTCTTTCTGCTTGTGCATTGCTTGTACATTGTGTTGATTGGACAGAGACAGCTTGTCCTAATTGAGTTTATTTGGGGTGTTGCACCCCTAAATTCTTACATTTATCCTATCAATTTAAGTGTGTATTCTATTATTATTACAAGCATTTAGCAGTAGTTAAACATTTCCATTTCAGAAATGGTATTTGGAATAATTTATGTATATAATAATGTGATAATTAAGTGCTTTGTGCTGTAAAATAAAGTTGTTATATACTTGTATGCAATTACTTTAATTGGCGGGTATCTTCTTTATAGTAAAATTGATTAGTTGCAGCTTGCCTTTGATAATTATTAGTAACTATTTCTTGAAAGATTTTTTTATTACGTCCTCAATACTTATTTATCTTATATTGAAAGTTTTAAGATGGCAGTACTTCCTAATGAAATTATTACAAGCTAGAGGTTTGAGACAGACTGGTGGTTACTTGTGCTAAAATCTTTGGAATGTTGTTAAAATGACAGGGAACACTGATGAAAGTAAAGTGGATTATTTTATTGACGTCAAAGATACTGAGGGGAATTTTGCTTCATCTTTTAATTCATTAATTTTATAGGAATGAAACCACCTTTTTCCATTTTTTTATCACAAAAATAAGGTAGATATTAATACAGAGAATTTATTTAACATGTTGGGGGTACTTCCTCAAATCAGTGTAGATTTAGCCAGTTGTACTTCACTTTGAACAATATAGTACAGAAAATAAACATAATGCTGTATCTGAGTTCTCAGAGGAAAATGAAATTATTTTCTGTTTGTCCTTTTCCCTTAAGTCAAAACAAGAGAAGATGGCGTGTAGAGATAAGAGCATGCAAGACCGCTTGAGATTGGGCCACTTTACCACTGTCCGACATGGGGCCTCTTTTACTGAACAGTGGACAGATGGTTATGCTTTCCAGAACCTTATCAAGTAAGTTAATTGAAAATTGAAAAGTTGGTTTGGATTTCTTAAGTTTTCTGTAATTGTAGTCACTGATAAGCCTAGTAGTAGTAACCATCTTTTCATTCAGGTTTAGTCACCACACGTGTAAAATGCAGTGAATGAAGTGAAGTCCTGGGAAATGAGAAATAATCAGAGGACTAAAAAACAAATTCGACATTAACGCTTAAAAGAATTAGAATTGGCTGAAGTTAAGGAAGAAAAATGTAGGACTTGGCTTGCTATCTTTTTAATTAATTATGTAATGGATTTTCATGAGAAGTCAGATGAGCCTTCTTCTGGGGCCACAGACGAATGAAATGGCAAGGACCTAAGACAGGATGCTCTGAGTTAGGTATGAAACAAACTAAACCCCTAGAACCTTAGAGGAGATGTCATGGAGGCTCTCTAAGGAGACAGTATTCCTACATCAGAGATAGTCACCTCCTTGAGTGCGGAGACTGAGCCAGTGGTCAGGCTGGTGACCAACCCTACTGTCTGTGCCTATTAGGAAAATTGAAACCTCGAGGGCTCTTTGGCTTTATCACGACTTTGGTTTGAAACATTCAAGTATTTACCCCAAGGAGGGGATTAACATTTGAAATCCTAAAATTCCGACTGTAGAAATTAACTCAGGACTTTAAAAAATATCTTCAGGTTGATGTATCTTATTTATTTTGTTACATCATTTCTATTTGAGACGGGGATGGGGGGACATTGTATATTTAATCGTGGGGGTCAGTTCCATCTGAGACAGGTTGGGGGCATTGTATTTTTAATCACGGGGCCTCAAACTTTAGATCTGCTGATCGTCCTGAGTTGGAGGGTTTCATAGACTGCCTTTCCTTCCTTTTTTTTTTTTTTTTTGGCTGAAATAACTTATTGAGCACTCATTGGAGACCATAGGACTAGTTTGGAATGGTAATGAAGCATAAATAAATAACAAATTTATGCCTGAAAGAAAAGTGCAGATGTTGATGTTATTTAATCATACTTTGTTAAAACCTTTGGATTACACATAGGTAGTCATTGCTTTATATGTGATACATGAACCTCCAACTTGGTTTAGGTGTGTTTTTGCCTCACAAATGTACCTCAAGAATGTGCATTTTGGTGTGATGAGAGGCTATCCAGTCGATACATACATTGGAAGAAACCAAAGCCTTTTGAGTTAGGCTGCCAGAGCAGCATCCACCCTGAGATCTGAGCATACGTACGTGGCTGGTGATGGCAGAAGTGCACCAGGGCAGTGGAAATGGGTGCTTCCCGGGGATATGACACCCCCTTCAGAACACCCTGACCAAGTTGTGCAAATGCCCTGGAAGTGGTATACCATCTGATTTCCATTAGAATCGGATCAGAAGATATAACTTACATTCCCATTATTGTTCAAAGTCACATAGTGCTCAGACTGAGTCCCAGACCCAGCCCTTGACAATAGTTACTCCTTAGATGGTAGTCTTTAAAATGTCAAGACTTTGGTTCAGAAGGATAGTGGGTTTGCATAGAGAGGTAAAATGTAATTAGTTTTAAGAAGTGGTTACAGTTCTTGCTGATATTAGCACTGTTTTATCTTTTTATTCTATAAGCAGCCTGATGCTCAGAAGGTTCTGGAAATCTTAGTTAGAGTACAAAATGATGAGTTTGCTGTAGAGCCATCAAATCAGAGAAATCTAAACAAGGTTCCTAACCAGGATCTCGCCTTCTAGGTAGATAGCATTTTTTCATGACTTTAAGTCATAAATTGTAGAATATCCATCTCTTGGGAAGCTATTTCTGGTCGATGTCTATTAGTTATAGGTATTTTATTTTCTAATGTTTTGCTTTAATTTCCCTTCTCAATTTTAATGCAGAAATTGAAATTCTTTTGTTGTAAAATGCTATATCTGATATTCTCACAAATGATAATTCTCTGTATATAAGAAACTCCATGACACATAATTTGGTGGGTGGGTTAGCTGAATACAAGGCAGCAGTACTAGATTTTCTTAGAAGAGACAAACCTCAAGACATTTAAAAATTTAATCAGAGAATCAAATACAGTCTCAACTGGAGCCTCAACTCAGTTCTTTTGTTTTCACTTTGTTCCTTGGCTCTTTTAGGAATTAATTTTAATCCCCTAAAACAGAAGATTGACTGTTTAATAGGAAAATCATATCAGATTTGTAATATTTTTTGGCCAGGTTAGTAATTTTTCCTTTCCAAAGTGTGTTTGAACCAGTCTGAACTCATTTTAACTAATGACATCTTTAATGACCTTATTTACAAAGGTCTGAATCTGAGTACTGGGGGATTAGGACTTGAACGTATCCTTTGGGTGATACAGTTCAACCTGTAATGGTACCGAAGACTGATTGTTTATTTTCTTTTGCAGGCGATGACTTTTTAAATAGGGTTATTTAGATTTGAGTGAGATGGATTTATCAGGTCATTAGTACTTCTGTAAAAGATAGAAACACTTTTTCCATGGGTGATGAAGGATGGAGTACAAAACATATTTAAGGTTCAGTAGTGTAAAAGGGACTGTCATATGTGTTGGAGATAGAAGGGTTGATAAGACACGGTTCTTGTTCTAAGAGAAGTTAGTTATCGACATAATCCAGACTTTGTACTCTCAAAATAAACTGTAATGAAGTATCACTGCTAGACTATCTTTAGATAACTGTTCTTGGTAAGTATAAGTAGCTAAGTAGTTTTAAGAATATCAGGAATGAATGCAGGAATCCTTATTCTATGCAGCATTGATCTCTGGTGCATCAGATTTCAGGTCTAAGCAAACTCTCTCATTCTTAGAGTGTACAGATTAAGATTTCCCCAAAGATGTTTTTGCATCGGTATACCCTTTGTTTATGGCTTATATGTGTATGTTGGCTGTGAGGCCATTTTCTTGGTGAATCTGTGAGATTAAATGTATGGGTTCTCCCTTTATGTTTAATAAAGGTGATTGCTAAAATCTCAATCTTCCAAAGCAGTTAGTCTTCAAAGACAAAATGTTAAAGCACATCACTAGCCTACTGCAGCTTATAGTTTAAACTGTGTGTTTTCTGGTTATCTCCAGACAATTCAGAATGCCTTGTACTCATGGTCCCTGAAAGGGTAGGAATGAGCTAACAACATTTTTTACCAATATTTTTAATTGGAAAACTCATGTTCAGAGAAGGTAAATTTTTTTTCCTCAGGAACGTTTATTGAATCAGAAAGATTGTGATTTTACCTAAAGATTGTGTGTCTCAACTCAGAGTTCTTTTAAGCCATGAATTATTCTTATACGTATATTTTAGAGAGTGAGACATATCTCTAATGATAGTTACAAGGTTTTTCAGACAAGCAGAAAAACTCTTAAGTTAAAATTTCCATTCTTACTCTTAAATTGACATCTAGTCAGTGACCCAGCTCATATTGAAGCCACAGAAATTGTATTATCAGATGAATGGTTAGTTATTTGCAGTACTCAGATAAAGTTAACTTTGCTTACAGTGTTGCCCTTATAGATATGGCAGCATAAATTGTATTATGGGCATCTACTCTGGAATATAGTCTTGTTTTTCTGGCTGCCATTCTTCCAAGAAAGACATACTCAATGTGAAAAAGATCTAGAGCTTGACAACTACAGTGTTCAGGAAAGAGAGTAGAATAAGTTTAAAATAATAGATTCTGTCATTCTACAAAAATGAAGATTGGGTCAAGAAAAGGAAATGGGGGAGCATGTTAGAGAGAGATGGAAAAAGGAGCTAGCATTTGACTGTCAACTATGATAGGTGATTTAAAGATTTTAATCTGTTGAATGGTTAATCCCAAATCTTGGGGGTGTGTGTGTGTGTGTGTGTGTGTGTGTGTGTGTGTGTGTGTGTGTGTGTGTGTGTGTATGTATTTTAATGGCTTAAAAAAATAAATATTATTTCACATTGTGGGACAGGAACTCAGAAGACGCTTAGCTGTGAGGTTCTGATTTAGTGTCTCTCACGTGGTTGTTATCAACATAGTGGTTAGAGTTGCTGTCATGCTGTCATCCTAAGGTATTTGGGTTAGGAGACCTGCTTTCAAGGTGGTTTACTCATCTTGATGGCACATTGGTGCTTTACCTCATCTTTTTAGACTACGCATGTTCCTTCCCAGAATTCAGTCTATTACAATGATATTAATGAACTTCCGGGAATATGTATGGTATATGTATATATACATTTTTTAAATTAAAGTTTATTGGGGTGACAATTGTTAGTAAAGTTACATAGATTTCAGGTGTACAATTCTGTAATACATCATCTATAAATCACATTGTGTGTTCACCACCCAGTCAGTTCTCCTTCCATCACCGTATATTTGACTCCGTTTTCCCTCTTCTAGAACCCCTCCCCCCTTACCCTCTGGTAACCACTATTGTCTGTGTCTGTGAGTTTTTGTTTCTTCATTTATTTGTCATGTTCTTTTGTTGTTTTCAGTTTTATACACCACATATCAGTGAAATCATATGGTTCTCTACTTTTTCTTTCTGACTTACTTCACTTAGCATTATAATCTCAAGATCCATCCATTTTTTTCGGGTATATTTTTATATACCAAATCTATAAACCTTTACTATCTGTTAGGTGGTAGGATACATGAGAGAAAGTAGTTTTCTTATATTGGTATTTTTTATTGACTCCTGATTTGTAAACTTGTTTATTATGGAAAAGCTGGACATCTTATTAGGAAATACTCTACTGGTAATGGTGTTAGATGTCTGAAGAGTCTTTATATATGTTTTTTATTAATTCATTTAATGTACCATTCCTTAAGGAATTTTTACTGCTTGCAAGGCTTCATTGTGTTTCTCTGAAAGTGCTTATTTTTAAAAAATTTAGTTTAGGTTTCAGCATATCACTGAGCGAGAGTGACCTGGGATGGTAATGGCTCACTTAGACTAGAATAAATGAAAATCTTTAACTTTGTTTCACATCCTTCAAATTTGTATCTTTTTAAATATAATTTGAGGAAACTTTAATGCAAAAATAAATAAAAAGGCACTTCGATCCTTTTGTACTTTTTTTCGTGCATAAATACAGTTCTTTACTTGAATAGATTCATACCAGCGAGTTGTTTTCTTAACTTTTAAAAAGGAATCAGAAAATTCTTCTTTTTTCATCAGAAAATAAGGTCACAGTAGAAATTTGATATTGTTCCTTCCTGACCACTTTTCTACTCTAAGAATAATTATAACTAGTGTCTTAAAGCACGGACTCATTCCCAAAAATCTTTCTTACACCAATTATTTTTCTCTTCCAACCTGAAATTAAAGTCAAATTTTTACTTGAGTTAAAAGGACTTATTTTTTCTGAAGTCTGTCAAGTATGCAGGCGACAAAGGTATTTGTGTTTATTTTATAGCCATGTTAAAATGTTTTGACCTTCTTCTTTTGTGCAACATCTTTTACATCTCTAGGCAACAGGAAAGGATAAATTCACAGAGGGAAGAGATAGAAAGACAACGGAAAATGTTGGCAAAGCGGAAACCTCCTGCCATGGGACAGGCCCCTCCAGCAACCAATGAGCAGAAACAACGGAAAAGCAAGACCAATGGAGCTGAAAATGAAACGTACGTTCTCTATTGATGTGAACTATGAAATAACACACTCTCCCCCAAAACACAAATGTCCTAATGAATGCCACTGGGGAAAAAAAAGACAAATTATGGAGATTTCTAGAGCTTAACTAACCTCTCTTCTTAGTTACATTAATGGATTTGCTCAACTCATATAAAAGCCATATGCAGTTAACTCATTTTCTTAGCCCTGATCTTATTTAGGGAGTTTTGAATGAGAGGGAGAAGTAGTGTCATGCTCTTTGGCTACTCTTATAACAAGTGTGATGTCACTGTGGTATTCAAAGGATATAATTGCTTATGTGTGGTTCTCGGTTATGGCATGTTGGTATCATTTTATGGGGATTACCTGGCTGCTATCTCAGACTGAGGAATGTACAACTGAAGAATGCTCTTTCTTTACTGGTTTCAAGAGCACTTAGTTAACAGCCACAAATTTAGGAGTAAGCTAAGAAAAAAATGGGTATTATTTTGGAAAAGGACGTTTTCCCAATAAGCCCAATCTTGACATCAGTGTTTTTCTCCTGTTCTGAGGGACGTAAGGAAAATACCAGCATCTTAAATTGCAGTATAGTCATCTTTATCGCTGCCCATCAGCAATCATTACATCACTACCAGGAACAGCCAGGGTAGAATATCAGATAGAATATCAGGGTAGACACAGATGCCTTCCCTTTCCAACGCCACCCATGTCAAAGTTCCCTTTTTGATCATCTAATTCTTGACCCCTAAGAGAATCTTCCTCTGGGACAGGAGTTGGCAAGCTAATTTTCTATAATGGACTAGCTAGTAAATACTTTAGATTTTACAGGCTAGAGGGTCTGTGTTGCAACTACTCAAACTATACTATTGTAGCCCGAAAGCAGCCATAGACAATACATAATGAATGGATATGGCTGTGTTCCAATAAAACTTTATTTAAAAAACAGACTGAGCTGAATGATCCACTGGCTATCGTTTGCCAACTAGACAGAAACTGCCAAACAGTTAGAATTGGCATGGGAAATAAAACCTATATATTATGTACCTACTTACAATATTTCTTACGCATATCCTGGAGACATTTAAGCCATCATCTGTCTTTAAGAGGCTTTCAAGTTTAAAAGGGGGGTGGGGGAAGCTCTGTAGATAACAGTGTAGGCAATGTGTAAAGAATTGAGATTGGCCATTAAGTTGGTTTCTGAATTGGATATCTGAAATTAAAAACCTTTTTTAATAGAAACAGTCATTGGTATTGTAATCAGTATATCTAATCAGTATATCTATAGTGGCTACATTGGTTTTTCAAGGGAAAAAGAAATTTTGTAAACCTGTCATTATGGGATGCTTTAATTGAAAATAAGTTTCAGGTCTAAAGATAGCCACAAATAAAACATAATAATAATGTATAATTTATTGACTAGTACATCTTTTGCTTTTTATGTCTTCATATCAGTTCACAAAAACGTGTTAACACACAATCCACCTCAAGTAAAATAATACTTGTATTACACACATTGTTAAAAAGTCCATTACATTCCAGAAATGTATCTTTCTTCATTCCAGTGAGACATGGCTTAACACCAATCCTCACCCCATACATACCTGGTATATGGAGCCTTTTCCTTGACATTCATTTAGTAAGTCTATATTAAATGCTTATTATATACTCAGCTCTGTTCTAGACACTGGGGATACAAAGCGGAAGGATACAACCCCAGCCTTAGGAGCTCACAGTTTACTTAGGGGAAAAGCACAAATGAATAAACTAGTGATTGTGTTAAGTATAGTGATAAAACTATACACAGTGAATAACCTTGGGAAACATCTTCACTCTTACAGCCTGAATATTTTAAAACTAGATTCTAAATAAAAAATACTTCCTTTCAGAAAATCCAAGTAGAAGCCCAAATTTGAAAAGATTCTCCAGGCAAATGTTGTATACATTAATCTGATCTCGCCTTCTTTCATGACACCTGTATTCTGTGAAGAGACTCTCCTTCTAGTATTACTTGAAAATTATTTAAAGCCAGTGCATAAAACCCTTGGCTTAGGAGCAATAATGAAAGCATAGGTTGTTTCCTTGCCATAGAACAATAATTAGAATTCAGTTTAGTCCAGTAGTGTGGCAGTAAGTAGTTGCCATCTGGAGTGCTGTGTAAAATCCAAGCTAGAAGGCATTCGGTCCAGTTTTTAATTAGAGTATCAGTGACTTGGCTCATTCCTTTGGCCAGAAGCCAGAGACAGTCTTCTGGAATATTGGAGGAAATCACATTTTTCTTGCCTGGTACGGAACCTATTTTAGGAAGAGAGAATTCTTAACTGTGATTTTTCATTTCTTCCATTTTTACTGATGTGATAATGAAGTAATGGATATAAGTATTTCTGCAACTATGAAGGGATAGGTATAACAGCCCTAGTGGATGTATTTCTTCTTGTTAATTCCTTTTACTTTCTTTTTTGTCAGACCTCAAAGGCTCTATTTTGTAGCCCTTTCTGGTTGATAGGATAGCTGTTTCTTCTTTCTCCTGCTATTTAGAATAAATCTACACAGGGACATCTGAAACTTTATGTGTATGCTTCTAGAATGTGAAAAGGAAGAAGATGGTGGAGTATCTTACATGCTCATACTTGAGATATGAGCATGTGATTGGGGTTGGTGGAACATGAAATGAGTGATTATCCATCAAAACAGTCCTTTGAGAATTATGTTTAAATAGCATTTTACAAATTATAGATTATTTTCACATTCTCAGTTAATAGTCATGACAGCTTTGTTAGATAGGTATTGCTGGATTTTTAGGAAACTGAGACTTAAGCAGTTAGTTGCTTCGCCAATGTCTCATGGCCCAAGTAACACTTTGCACCCTACTCCTCAGACTCCAGATCCTGGACTCTTTCCACTATGTCATTCTTTTGTTATTATAGTATCAAGGTCTAAGTGTTATCAAAAATAATCAAATCCATTGTCTTATTATTTTGCCCTTTAGAAAAGAATTAGACATAATTTTTGGCCACCTCTCCTGATGGATTTTCATTTGAGTAATGTTTGGGACAAAACTAATTTCATAAATAATGTAAAAATATAAGCTCATTTTTCATTCTTTACAAATTAGACTTCTGGCTTTAAGTCCTTTCATATCACATCTGATAAATCACAGAAGTTTTTTTGTGTCAAAGGACTGCAAGATAATCTGTCTTTTAGTCATTTTTACTAAAAGACTGAATATATTAATACCATATAGCATGCTTTGACATTTCTCTTTAAACAGTGATTTCAAGTAATTTATTGAAATTTCTACCATTATTTCCCAGGTTAACATTAGCAGAATACCATGAACAAGAAGAAATCTTCAAACTCAGATTAGGTCATCTTAAAAAGGTAAGTGTAATGAGAAATGCAATTTTTATTTTACATTTTGTGTTGAAGTAGTTTGGTTATTTGGGCAAATATAATAGTTTCACATACCTGCAGAAATCTTGAGTAGTTACTCTGTCACATCTTGTAGTTTAATAGTGGAACTCATGTCTTTCAATTTTCAAGTCAACAGCTACCCAGTAAGAGTATTTTTCCCATCAGTGATGTACCAGTAGATAATTGTGTAGACCTCATTAGGCTTCACAAGTGTTTATCCTTATAGTAAAAATCAAATATACAATAAGAGTAGATGGTTCCGAAATTATTAAAACTCATGCTATTTTAAATCACATAGCAGCTCTTATCTTTTGCCTAAACTCTGGCTAAGAAGGAAAGGTCTTATATCAATCAACCAGATTGTAACACACAGGCACCTACACAGAATTTGTTATTGACAATGTTCACAGAAGCATCTTGCATGTAGACTGCTCATCTCTAACTCAGCAGCTCAAACATTTTTGGTGGATGCTGCTTATAGTGATGATGGTCAATAAGCATTTAATAAACTGCTATTGGTGTGTGTTTATTTTTTTCCCACTGAGTTTTCAGATCTTGCTAACTGAGTGGAACTTAAGGCACCACGTATAATTGATATTTACAGAACAGAACCAGTTAGAGAACCTGATTTTTGTAAAAACTTGATTGCATCCTATATGTAAATAACAAAACATTTCTGGAAAATTTGACACGAAACTTAACAGTGGTTACATCAGGGGAGTGGATATGGAGAAGAGGAAGCAGGGGAGCAGAGGACTGTTACTTTTCCACTGTACTCCTCTGTATGGTTTGAATTTTGTTTATTATTTTGTTGTGAGCTTGGTTTTTATGACTAAAATTCTAGTTCTTAAAAAAAATTTTCAATGCAAAACATCTTCCTTTAGTTCTTCACGAGAGAAATATCTGCTCTTGTTTTTGAAATGGATTTTTTGTATTCTGAGCTTTTTCTTTCCTTTTCACTTTAGGAAGAAGCAGAGATCCAGGCAGAGCTGGAAAGGCTAGAAAGGGTTAGAAATCTACATATCAGGGAACTAAAAAGGATACATAATGAAGATAATTCACAGTAAGCAATTTGGGGGTATGTTGGGTTGAAAATTGATGAGCACTTTCTGATATGAATTGAATGATGTTTTTGTTTTAATATAAATTTGGGAAATTAATTCCATGGTGCATTTTAGTCCTATTATAGGGTGTAATACGGTTTACCAACAAAATTATGATTTGCTTTAGTTTAAATACGTTAGGTTTATATATTAAATATATATCTATACATATAACATGTTTACCCAAGTGTAGAGGTCACTAAAACAATGTAGTTTTGTAATTGTAAATGGTTGGGATACCTGTATGTTCAGATTTATCTAGAGTCTTACTAAAGAGAAGCCTGGGTAACAGTGGAGTGTTGTGGAAAGGTTATTGGGTTGAGATGACAACCAGTTTCTGAATGACCTTTAAAGGCCATTCAGCTGTTGAGAGTTTAAGCAAGACTCTCTTAAGTTCAGCACATTAATTTAAATAAATGCTCACTTGTGTTTATAAGTCATTTAAGAGATTGAAACTGAAAAGTAGGCTGCGCGTGGGAAGTGTCTTCTATCCATAATCCATTTCTTCCTATTTTTTAATTTTTTCACTCAGAAACATGAGTTTTTTGACTTAGGTACAGCTTGTGTATTTTTATTTGGCCAATGTGAGCCATGGACTTTGCTTTCTATAATGTGGCTGGCAACAGCTGTTACCTTACTGAGCACTCTTTCTGTGTCAGGCTTAATGTGTTAAGTACCCTTGTGTTCTGTCATTTAATCTTCAGGATAACCCAGTGAAGTAGGTTATCTTTGATACATGGATCTGGAACAGGCTTAGAGAAATTCAGTTACCTTGACAAGGGACCCATAACTAGTGGACCAAACAGAATTAAACTTGGATCTGTCTGATCCCTGAGCTAACCACTTACAACACAGTCATGTCGTCTCTCCCCACAGGCATGTCACTGTCTTAAAATCAAAATAATTTCAGGATTAGTAGTGGGGCTGTTGAAGATCAGGAGCTAAGTAGAAATATTTTTAAAGTTATTTTTACCAGAATCTCTCATTTCTTTGTCTTACTGAAAAACAGCGCAAGGTACTATCCTATATGGGGAAACAGTTATATCATGAAGACTTTCTGTCCTACAGAGAGAAAGCGAATGCACATAGAACTTGTGACTCACTTTATAATCAAATCTATTCTAAAGGCCATGTAAAATATCTTTGAATTTTATCGTATGTAGTTAAGTAATGGTGGGAGCAGTGTGGCTCTTGAATGATTCAGAGGAACTGAGTAGCACAGTTTGAAAATCCCTGATCTGGTGTAGTCTACTCCCTTCACTTTCTAGCAGGGCAGAAAGGGGAGGCTGACAAAGGTCACAGGCCTAATTGTGGTGACGCTGAGACTGGCACCTGTGTCTCATGGCTCCACAGCTAGTGCTGTTCATTGCCATTATGCTGTCTCTTTGAATTGTATAATTCACCTCTGTGCTCAGAATTAGCGATATTGGTGTTGATTGCCAAACTAGCAGCAGCACCTATAAGCATGTGTAACATGTTAGATATTCTGGAAATTTTGCAAATACAGAAGATCATGTAGTCCTTGACCTCCGGATGTTATATATTCCCTGTTTCCACAGATTTAAAGATCATCCAACGCTAAATGACCGATATTTGTTGTTACATCTTTTGGGTAGAGGAGGTTTCAGTGAAGTTTACAAGGTAAGTATGAGGAACCGGGTCCAAAGACTGAGACTTAAACTATTGGTCGTTACCAACTTGGAGAACATTTAGAGTAGTGGTAAATGTGGGTTGGTATCTATTGGTTGAAATGCAAAAACTTGAAGAACCTATATCTTTGGGAGAAGTGCTTTTAATAAACGTCAGTGCCTGTGCAAGGTACAATATCTTGCCCTGTTTTCGAGTTGAAAAATAAATAACTAAATTTTTAAAAACAGGAAGGAAAAACCACTAATTTCTGGGTAGTGGAATTATGGTGATTTTTATTCTGGTCTGTACTTTGCCTCATTTGCATTTGCTAGAAATGAGCATGTGTTTCTTTTATTCTCATAAAAAAGTTTTTTTTTTAAAGAAAATAGATATGTTACCGTTAATTCTTACTTGAAAACCTGCTTTATGTTTTAAAAGTGTTCCCATCTTTAAATCAGAGTGTTTAGTAGCGCTGGCATTTTGTAGGAGTGGCCCGGCTCAGAGTGCTTTGCTTCAGCAGGGCCAGCGAAGCAGTCCGCGGCGCCTCCAGTTGATTTGTACTAAACCAGGACTTCAGCCGGTTCTAAATACAGCTGCAGACCCAGAACATGTTCCCTAGCCACAGCCTCCTCACATTTCTCTAGATGTTTCTGGCACCTGGCTTTAAATGCAGGATTGGTTTTATAAGTGGTCTTTACTGCATGGCCCTACTAATTCTCTTTTCTAAGGTGGAGCCTTCCCTGTGAGGATTTATTTTATGACTTTATGAGTTTATATATGGGAACTCTTTTGTGTAAGATAATCGGTTTTCATTTCAGATAAAAATAGTAAAAACTAGGTCTACTGGTTTCCCTTCTTTTTTTATGTTAATTTTTAAAATTGTGATATACACGTAAAATTTATTATTTTAATTAATCATTTTTAAGTGTACAATTCAGTGGCATCAAGTACATTCCCAGTGTTGGGCAGTTATCACTAACCATTGCCAGAACTATACTATTGTCTTTAGTGTACTGCTGGGTTTGATTTTCTGGTATTTTGTTCATATTTTTTATCTGTGGGACTGGCCCATAGTCGTCTTTTGTGCGTTAGTAGCACTGTCTAGCTTTGATGTCATAGTTATTCTAGAATGAGTTGTGAAATTTCTCTTTTCCCGTGCCCTGGGATGCTTTGCATTACATAGGAATTGTTGGCTCCGTGAAAATTTATTAGAGCAAACTCATAAAATCACCTGGGTAGGTGTCATTTTAGAAGAAAACTGATCACCTTTTCAATTCCTTCTACAAATATCGATCTATTCAGATTTTCTTTCCCTTCTTTAAGTCAGTGTTGGTAATTTAATTTTTCTGGAAAATATTTTATTTCCTCTTGATTTAAAAATATCATCCGTACCTTAGTTATTTCTCTTTTCTTCTTGACTGGTAGACCAGAGGTTAGGCAATGCTTTTTTTCCCTCCTCTAAGAATCAACTTTTATTTCGTTGATCAGATCTACTGTTTGATTTGTTTTCCATTTTATTAACTTGCTTTGAATCCTTCGGTTTTCTTTGTTTTCATTCTTGAATCGTATGCTTAGTTTATTTTTTATTTTTGGTATTTTTTTTATTGTGGTAAACACATGAAATTTACCATTGTAACCGTTTTTAAGTGTGCAGTTCAATATGTTAGGTATATTCATGGTTTTGTGAAACAGATCTCCAGACATTATTGATTTTGCAAAACTGAAATTCTACCCATTAATCAATAATTCTACTCTCCGTCCCCCAGCCCCTGGTAACTACAATTCTACCTTTTGTTTCTATTTGACTATTTTTAGATACCCCATATAAGTGGAATCACAGTGTTTATCTTTTGTGACTGGCTTATTTCTCTTAGCATAATGTTCTCAAAGTTCACCCATATTGAAGCACGTGACAGGATTTCCTTCTTTTTAAGGCTGAATAACATCCCATTGTATGAATGTACTACATTTTCTTGACCCATTCATCTGTCAGTGGATATTTGGGTTGCTTCCTCTTGTCTGTTGTGAATAGTGCTGCTTTGAACATGCATGTGCAAATAAACATCTCTTTGAGACCCTGCTTTCAATTCTTTTGGCTATATACTCAGAACTGGCACTATTCCTTCTTTTAAATCATCAAAATTGGTTATTGGTGCGTCCCAGTTACTTGTTAGTGACTTCTTTATCCCATTTTTTCCTTATGTAGTCTTTAAACATTTTAACATTTCTGAAATCTAAATGCTACTTCCAGTGATGTATCCATTTGATGTAGTTACTCTTTTGCTGTTCTCCACTCTCCAAAAGCCCTTCTTAAATCAAGGGAGGATCAGTGTCTTGGATTCAGAAATATGGTGTGGTAGTTGGAGAAAATGAGACTTGTGGTATCATGACTGTCCTTACAAATTAAGTGGCATTTAATCTGGTTTTTAATGGCTTGAAGTGGTTCTCTTCTCTAAAGGCATGATGGTATACATGCTTACTGATGGACTTCAAACTCTGTAAGAAAAATAGAGTTCAAAAGTTTCCGTTTCTGTGAAATAAGATACTCTGTTTGAATTGAGTGGTTTTTATATTTTTAAAAATACTGGTTTATACTTGGTGTAAATTAGAAGTTTCTTTTATAAGCAGCCCTCTCTTGCATGCATGCAGTGCTTTCCTAGAGGTAGCTTCCATGTTAAAAGATCTGTAGACCAGTTATCACTATTCATGGACTGTGTTTCCTGTGCCTGTTGCCTTTATCAGTTCATACACTTGGGGAAACTGGTGAATGGGTGGTAACAGTGTTGGAACTGAAGTAGTAAGTTTTTAATCTGAACTTTAAAAACAAAAAAACTATTCATTCTAAAGGAGTTCCTCAATAAATTTTTTTTGTATAGGGGAAATAGTCTATTGTAGTAAAATGCTACTTACTTTATCAAATTGTGATTTACACCCAACATCCTCAAAAAAACATTGGTTACTCCCATGTTATAGCACTACCTAGCAGATGTGCCAACAGTGGTGGTCTTTGGGGAAAACGTGTCCCGTCTTTGGACTGTGCTGGAGAAGTGACTCGGTGTAACTAACTTCAGACACTGTTGGGATCAAAAACTGCTTTTGATTTACCTGGCATATATATGAGTGGGACTAAAAGCAAGGCTTTTCTGGGAGGTTCTGTTTCTGTTTTTACTTTTAATAAACACAATATAACAAATCACAAGGTTATTTTCTAAACAAACATAGCAAAGAGATGTATTCTCTTTGAATACATCTATGTGTCCTCAGCATTTCAAAAATGGCAAGACTTACTGTTAAAGCCTGTCTCAGTGTCAGCTGAGGGACGAGAGACGAGACAACCTAAGGGAGAAAGGTCCCAAAGGGTAGATGATGTCCAGAAAGAGAATTGTTTGGAAGTGATTGTTAAGGCAGGGCTACCTATCTGTTTGTAGTGTATACTTGGATTTATTTTCTAAACCCCTTGGTACGAGTGCGTCTGGAGACTTCTAAATTTATCTGATCACAAGTTTCAAGAAAATGGTTGGTACTCTGAAACAAGTATGTGATGTATTGTCTTCCGCTGCTGTTTTTATTGAGTAATGCATTTTGGACTTTGAGTATGTTGATCTATTAAATAGAAGCTTCAAGTCAGTTACCTGTAATTCTTGTTAACATTTATCCAGAATATAATTTATTCCTTTTCTTTATAGGCATTTGATCTAACAGAACAAAGATATGTAGCTGTGAAAATTCACCAGTTAAATAAAAACTGGAGAGATGAGAAAAAGGAGAATTACCACAAGTAAGTGATACTAGAGTGATTTTTCAAAGTTTAATAGTAATAGTTGAAGTTTGAGCGCTGTGTTAGAGCTTTCCATGCGTTGTTGTTGTGTCATTTAATCCTCATAACTGTCCTAGGAGAGTGAATACATTTTCCATCTTACTGATGAGGAAACTGATACTTAGAGAATTTGAGTAACAGTTAAGAAATGGCTGAGTTGCTGTTTAAATCCAGACTTCCCTTAATCTAAAGCCCATGCGCTTACCCTCCCCTTCCATTGGGTGTATAGCATTTGCTACAATAAACAGAGCCTCAGAAATCATTGTGGCTTGTCTATAGAAACCAGATGAGAGTGTTCCTCAGTGGTCTGGGGACCCTGGGGGGCGTCAGGTGGGGCTTTGTTAGCTGCTTCAGTCATTTCATTACGGAGGAGACTGGGGAGGCACCAGTGTGCCTCGGTGGTGCTTGTTCAACTTGTCCAGCTCCTCGGGGCTATGCTGCCCTCTCCGGCACAGCTTGCCCTTCTCACAGTTCTCGGTCTTCAGTGTCCCTCTCACTGTGCTCGCCTCTCTTCAAATGCCACTAGTAGCAGCCCTCGTCTGTAAGGGGGGTGGGAGGGGGACTTATTTAGAATGAATAGTTATGACACACGTGCAAGTGTGAAAAGTGTGAATTTCTTTGTTCCACTAATGTCAGGTCTTGCTTGTTTCCCTCCAAGCTTCACACCGTTGGAGTTCATGGCTCATTTGCTTTGGAGGCCACACAGAATCAATTTGCTATTAGGATCCCCACTGGGCTTAATATTGTTTCCTTGTTGTAGGTACAAGTACTGATTTAGACATGTCCTACCCCTGAAAGGAGGAAACGGCCTCCTCCTTTTTTCCCCTCAATTATTTAGGACCTTTATTAATGGGTGCTTGCAAATCTGTTGACTTTTTTGAAAAAAATCAAATTGTAAACTTTTATTATGAATTAAAAAGGAAGTTCTTAAAAATCTCAACTTGACCAGATATGAAACAATTTAAAAATTTTAAAGGTGTATTGAGAAAATACAGCTTTTTTTTTTTTAAATTAAAGTCACGTTTGTCTTTACCAAAAAGAGATATCTTTAGGTAAAAATAAAAACCCTATGCTGCATAGATAATGCAAATAGTTCTAGTTATCTGATCAAAGAGCAGAAAGCAAGCACTTCAGCTCTAGTCTTTTGTTCATTTTTTATTACTGGAATTTCATATTCATTCCTTTTTGTTGGATGACTAAACCGGATGGTGGTAGAGATGGTAAGTCGGCATTTACTCAGCCCCACCCGCTCAGCCTGGGGAGCTGACAAATTCTCAGCTGGGAGATGACCCCTTTTGATATAAGCAACCCGCCTCCTTTCTCTAAAAGCAGTTTTGGTTTTTGTCTTATAAATAGTACTTTGGAGGGAAAAAAAGCAGTGGACTATGTAGTAGCCTTTTAGTTGGTTTCTAATCTCAAGGGGAAAATAAAACATTCCTACATCATCACCCGTTATTGGGACATGGACCAAGGCAACTCTTGCTTTCCACCTATTGTTCACCAGGGACGCAGGGACTCTTCCTAGTCCGTGCCGATTAGCAGTGGCTCTCAGCACCCGGGGAGAGAAGGCTCCAGTGGCATTAAGAGAAATAGGGCTCAGCAGAGGTAGGAAAAGGAATTGAGATGCGGTTTATGCGTGGCGTCCTGCATGTGTGTCTTACGGGACAGGCAGCTGCAGTCCAGATGCTTGAGTGGCAGTTACACTATTATAAGCGCATTCCGGTCACTTGACATGCAGGGACAAATGGCAGGCCACAGTGAATGCTAGGAGCACTTCAGAGAAAGAAATCACATGTTGTTCTGATCAGTTGTAAATGAGAAATGTCCCCATTATTTTGAGACTCTCAGGGTGCCGAAAGGTATTGGAGCAGTGCATGCTTCTCTTTAAAAACGCCCTCCCACTAGCCCTGGAGCCTGTTGCATATCGTGTGCACTGACCACTCTAAACCAGTTGACTCTAGGAAGGCTCAACCTTGGTCAACCGAGACCAAGGTCAACCAAGACTATCTTCTCAAGAAGATAGTTCCTGTTCCAGAATCTATACATATTTTGCCTAGTCTCAGTATCCAGCTGTTAGGCTGACCTTAAGGAGAACTCTGGTAATGATACTGTAGTAACTGCAGGTCGGTGTTCTGCTCACCCCAGCGGTTTGAAACAGTGAGGGATGGAAGCCAGGGCAGTGTTATGAATTGGGTGCTGTCTCACATTTCTCTACCTGGCAGAGTCAGAGAGCAAGTGGAGGGGATTGCTTCATGTTTCTGAGCTCTTTACCAGCCCAGCTCCCGTTCACAGTGGTGCCTTCCTACTTTGTTTCCTCCCGAGGTGGGGATCAGGGCGCCTGAGCTCCTCTGTGGAGCCATCTGGACAGTAGCCATTTCCCAGTTGACCCTCGGGAGTGGGTGTGCGAAGTTACTGTGACCTCCATTCATCCTTGGGGAAATGTCAAGCACTCTCACCTTTCTTTGATAGATTTTGCTTGCTAAATGATATGAAATCATACTGATGAATTTCAGGCTATAGGTAATAGTGAATTAGCAAAATGTCACTAACTCCTTTTAACTGAAAGGAGGTTTATATGAAGCACATAACATATTTTAGAAAGTGCTTTCAAAATTCAGTATTAAACTAAGAAGTAGTATACTTTACTTTGCGGTAGCATAAAATATGAAAATGCTACTCCAACCCTGCAAAGTAAGGCCTTTTGATTGTTTTTCCTTTCGTGAGGATGAGTTTCCAGTCCCATCTAGAATCAAGACATTTATTTGGGTAAAAAATAAGGAAAAGGTTAAAGACAATAAAAGTTGTTATTTTATTTAGTTTTGAGTTCTATTCTGCACCTCCTTTCCTCCTTCTTCCACAAACAAACAAAAAGTAAACTGATTGTTTTACTTTTGCATTGTTAAAACATTAATAGATATTACTAGATTTCTTTAACTCCCCAAAATAACATGTTATAAAAACTCTACAGTAGGAAAAAGTTCATAGAAAGCTTTCCGCAGAGATAATTGCATTTGAATTAGGTAGTATACTCTTATGTGATACTCTTTTCTGCTTTTTAGGATAAAATCATCTTGAAAGTCTAAATATGTATCCACTTGTAAGAGAGTAAAAGATTAATACTTTAGAATAAGTTTCTTCTTAAAGTTTTTGTACGTATAGTACGTTAATCCCTTGGATGCCAACTTGAAAGCTGAACATACGAGGGACATGGCAGGCCCCTGCCTTGCCTTAAGGCAACATGAGAAGGAGGCTTAGAGCCTGATGTTGAGGGAGCGCTTTCAGGGATGCACAACACATTCCCTTAGTTGGGGAGGAGTTTGAATGACACCTCCTTTGATTCTCGAGTTTTACCTCCTTTACTTTTCCTCTGTTTTCTGTACCTTGACAGAGAAATTGGTCTCTACTCTGAAATGCACAAAATCAAAAAGTTAAAACAAAAGTGCAGGGAATTACAGAGTTATAGCATGCTAGAGTAAAAAAATGACTTGGAACAGTTATCTATTTAGTCCATAGGTTTCTAAACTTTTTTTTTTAACAGCATCACCTTTATTTTACTTAATGAAATATTACATGGGTTTTTTTTTCTCCCTTTCTTTCCCCCCGCCCTCCTGGTTCAAGTCGTTTCTCAGTCTAGTTGTGTAGGACACAGCTCCCTGGCCCATGCTGGGATTATGAGCTTGCGCTCCCCCTCGGCTGAGGCAGTCGGTTGCCACAATTGTCAGCTGCCGGCCACTCGATGGCTACCGGCCACTCATGCTGGCTGCCAGCAGCTCACGGGGGCTCACAGCAGCCTGCGATAGCCCAGCTCCGGGGAGAGCTGTTGTTGTTCACAATCTTAGCTTAGAAGGCGCAGCTCACTGGCCCATGTGGGAATCAAACCGGCGACCTTGGGGGTAGGAGCACGGTGCTCCAACCACCTGGGCCACCGGGCCAGCCCAGAATCTTGATATATGAAAAAGGACAAGTGTGGAGCTGCTTTGGTGGAATGGGGGGTTAGGCCAAAGTTACATTTGCTCAGTGTCTCCACAGGGGCTCTGGAGGCGTGGCTCTCCAGTGAGCCCCCTTTAACACTGCCAATCCAGTGCAGGGATGGTGAAGCCCAGTGAGGTGATGTCACAAAGCCCAGACTGGAAGCCAGGTTTCTTGGTCCCAGTACAGTTTGTATTCTAACACCGCTCTGCCTAAGTGCTGGCAAGTCTGTCTTTTCAGAAAGACATAAAGTTGATGAAATGAAGCATCAAAAAGAAGCAAAAACTGCCAAAGTGGCAGCTTGAACAATAAGCCTAATCAAAGTTTCCATTGGAGAAAAATACATGTAATTACTTTTAGATTCTTATTCCTCCCTCCACCTTCCCCTGATTGTTTCCTCAGCTTTGTTAGTTGAATACTTTCTGTGTATTTTTAATATGCTGGAATACACCAATTTCAGAAAACATTACTTTTAGTTTTATTTTACCATATTATGGAAAGTTTCTTTTCTGACTTTTGTTTTATAACAAAATGCCCCAAGCTAAATGGTGCTGGGTTAGTTAAAGTATAATTTCCTGTTGCTCTCTTTGTAAATAAGAACTACATACTTTAAAAATTATTGATGATTAGGGCGGCTGGATGGTTCAGTTGGTTAGAGCATGAGCTCTGAACAACAGGGCTGCCGGTTCGATTCCCCCGTGGGCCAGTGAGCTGCGCCCTCCACAACTAGATTAAAGGCAACAAGCTGCAGCTGAGCTTCCGGAGGGGTGGCCGGATGGCTCAGTTGGTTAGAGCATGAGCTCTGAACAACAGGGTTGCCGGTTCGATTCCTACATGGGCCAGTGAGCAGCCCCCTCCACAACTAGATTGAAGGACAGCGACTTGGAGCAGAAGGGCCCTGGAGAAACACACTGTTCCCCAGTATTCCCCAATTAAATTCTTTTAAAAAAGAGGAAGTTTAAAAAAAAAGATTATTGATGAATATATTGTATAAACATGTTCTATTATTATTTTAGAAATTTAATATATGAAAATATCAGGTTATATAGTACCTTTTTGTTCCTAATCTTATTAAATGCTTTTAAGTTGGAAAAGTACTATAAAAAAAAAGTTAATACGTGTATTTAAATTCTTGTTCTAAGAAAACTAGGGTTTCCATACTTTCAAATTTTCTATCAATTTCACATTTTCTTGGGAAAAAGAAAAGCTGATAGCCCTTTAAATTCTTTTTGTAAGCAGTAGGATTTAAAAACAAATACAAAGCACTTGCCTTATATAGCCTTTATCCTTTATCCAAGGAGTTTGTATGCTAATTGATCCCCTTGATGTAACCCTAGGATATAAACATTTATAGATATGAAGTATTAGCTTCAGAAGAGAGAAAAATCTGTCTTTATAATTTGTTGTACAGCTCTGATATTTGGTATAAATATAAAAGAGGTCAGATTGTCATAGAATGCACTTGAAAGGGATAAAAATCCATTATTCATTCAACAAATATGTGAGCACCTACTATTTTCTGAACAGCGTGGTAGATGCTAGTAGAGAAAATAGGATGAAGAAAGATAAGGAGACCGAGTGGATCTGAATGGAATGAATAGAATGAGTAGATGGAAACAATAGAGAAATGAGAGAATATGTAAAAGTATCCTTGATGAGTTTTCAAAAGACAGGCCAAAATACAAATATTAATTTTCCATTTTGTTTACAGGCATGCATGTAGGGAATACCGGATTCACAAAGAACTGGATCATCCCAGAATAGTTAAGCTGTATGATTACTTTTCACTGGACACTGACTCGTAAGTGCTGTGCCATTTTAGCTTAGCAGTTAATACTGTTTTCTTGCAGTGTGTTGACTACTCATGGAGAATAAAAAATAGTAAAGTTTACCCCTTTTACTTTTTGCATAATGATTTAACTAGTGCAGTTTAGCAAAGAGAACTTTAAAATCTGGACCGTATATATTTATTTATGGGCAAATGATCATGTGTGAATACAGATTTGGGCCAGCAAGACATCTCTTGGCCACAGGATGTGTGCTGGTAAATGTTTAACATCCAGTATAGTAGGGAGAGGGATGGGACTAATTTGTAGTATTTGCCAGTTTCTGTGGCGTAAATACTCTCAACATGTCCAATTTCAAGCTACTAATTTTTTTAAAAAGCTTTATTGAGATACAATTTACATATTATCCAGTTCATCCTTTTCAAGTATACAGTTCAGTGGTTTTTACTATATTTAGATGCGTACAACCATCACCATAGTCAATTGTAGCTCATTTTCCTCACCTCAAAAAGAAACCCCATATCTTTTTCTGTCATGTCCCCATTCCTCCACCCCTCACCCCAGCCCTAAGCAACCACTAATCTACTTTTTGTGTCCATAGATCTCCTATTATGGACTTTCACAGTGAATGGATCATATAGTACGTAGGCTTCTGTCACTGGCTTCCTTCACTTAGCATGATGGTTTGTTTCAAGGTTCATCCTTGTCGTAGCATAGATCAGTACTTCATTCCTTTTTAATGATCAAATATATTCCATTATATGGAAGTACCACCTTTTATTTATCCATTCATTCTACCAGTGGCTTCATGACCAGCTCAGAAAACTCCTGAAAATTATCAGCTTTCAGAAACTGGCACAAATGGGTGCCAGCATACCACTTGACAAGCATCAGTGAGTGCAGACTGTTCAAGAGAGCCTCTGCCCCACCCTGGAGACTCTAATGAACACTGACAGGCCTTTTAAAGAGGAACCAGCACTGTGATTTATCATAGAATGAGACTGAATGTGACATAAATAAAGGCATTCCCCAACGCTGCGTGTTAAAATATAGGTCATAGGCTTATAGGATGTTAGAATTGGAGGGGATCTCAGTCCAACCTTCTCATTTTACAGGTAGAGATATGAGGACCAGAGAAGTTAAATGACTTGGCTAAGATCTTTAATAATCGTAGGTATTATTGTATTTCATTACCAGGTATAGGTAAGCTCTAGCACTGCTGGGTTTATCTAGGAGTTGAGAAATAGTTCAGCATTGGAAATGTTTTCTCTGTAGGAGTCTGAACTGAGTCAGGAAAACATACTCTGGGTCTGGTCTACAAGTGTTCCTTTTAGCGTTCCAGAAGATTCTAGGAATTTTGGCCTGTTTCAGGCAGCAGCTGTCTCAGAAATTGCTACACAGAGAACTGCCCACATTTAGAAATGACCCCCAAAGGAGACTGTAATTCCCTTTGGAAATGTGAACTATCTCCTCTTCCATCTGCTAGGGTGGCCCTTGCACCAGGCATAACCATGTATGTTTAGCATGGAGTAGAGTTCAGAAAAGTATCTAGTTAGAGAACAGCTCTCCACAGGGTGGCTTTACTGTTTTGTTTTGATGAAATTCCTTGAACACTAGGTAGGACCCTCACCCCCATCCCCCAAAATATAAGTGCAAAAACTATTTCAAAGATAAATATAGTGATTTAGATGATCAGTTGTTTCGAATTGTAGAAATTAGCTGCTTCTGTACTATTTTTGATGTATTGTTCTTCCTATTGTATGATGTATTTTCATCAACAATAAGTCACACCATCATTTTAGAAAGTCTTCTGTGAGTTGTTTGGGTATTAAAAGTGAGATTTTATTTTCAGCTTGCACTTGGGTCAAAGAATAAATCCACTAAGCATGAGAGTCCGTATCTCAGATTTCAGCATCTCAGACCAGAGTCTATACACCTCAGACATGCATTCTCATACATGGTGCTAGCATGCCCTAGTATGTCTCATAGGAAGCATAACGCTGTGTTGAGTTTTGGGTCCCATAAGACTGAGTGTCCACATTTCCTTGCAGTGTATTTTGAAGGCCTCAAATTGCCGGAGGCCCGTAGTGGTAGTCCTGAGCTTGTTTGCTCTTGGGTCTGCTCCTCACCTCCCCCTGTTCCCCATCTTAGATGAGTTGGCCCTCCCAGACTGTGTTTCCCAGGCTCCTGTGTCAGTTGTTGTTTAGCTGCGTTCAGCCAATGGGGAGACAGAGATGGTGGTGGGTGGAGGACACCCCCGCACCAGGATTCCAGTTTCCCTGGGTGACCCTGGGTTCTGGTTGCACCATCTCCTCCCTCTGGCCCTCTGGCCTTAGGGTGCTAATGGCTTCCTGCTCTAGATGATCTCTGGCCATTGTCTTCTCAAATCTTTCCTCATCTATGTGTTCAGTTCCCTGAATTAAAGCCTCTTTGTTTTAAATACTCAAGTGTTTTTTATTTCCTGGCTAGACCCTGGGTGATACGCCCATATTCTCATAACAGAATAGTTTAAAAGGTATTCATCTCAGGAATACTCAAAACAGTTCAGGGACCTAACTTTAGTTTATAACTGCCTTGGAAGATACACGTGACCCTTAATGCCACGAATGGTGTGTAGTGTTAAATTTGGGTCTGTTTAATGTATTGATACAAGTAAAGGAAGGAAATCCATACTGTGTAATTACACATTTGTTAGAACCACAGATACTGTACTTTAAAAAGCTCTTTCACATCTGTGTTTAGCAGAGAAATTGTAGTACAATATTGTGGAAAATGCCAGGGGATGTAGTATGCCACCAGTCCATGGGACCTGGGCAAACCGAGCGGCGTCCTCACTGTCAGCACTCAGGGGCGTAGAAAATATTTGCTGAGAACTGTGTACTTGTTTAGAAATGGAACATGATGTGGATATGTAATGGAGACCCTTCCAGTTCTTGTCAGAGTTCTTATAGTCTGGATTCAAGAAGAGGTATTGTAGCACAGCAGATTCCCGCGTGGGGGGTGTGGAAACTCTTCACCAAGCGAAGAAGCACTTTTCTTCCTGTAAACCACTCAGGTAGTTATTAGCGAATAAGGAACAGAAGAGTATTTTAAGGAACAAAGAAGAAGGGAGTGAGAAGCCAATTACCTGAAGTTTTCAGTGGGACTGGTTTAGTTAGTCTTAATCTACTTGCTCTCATCCCGCAGTCAAATGTTGGTTTATTTGTCTTTAGGTTTTGTACGGTATTAGAATACTGTGAGGGGAATGATCTGGACTTCTACCTGAAACAGCACAAATTAATGTCGGAGAAAGAGGCCCGATCCATTATCATGCAGATTGTGAATGCTTTAAAGTACTTAAATGAAATCAAACCTCCCATCATACACTATGACCTCAAACCAGGTATGTCTAACTTTTAGGAGACACTGTTGGTGGCTTTTCCGTGGTCTTATAAGTGACTTGTAATTTTATAAAGTTAGAGAATTTGGCAGGAGACAAGAAGGCCTAATACCATCTGACTTCAGATTGTTTGAGTGGGTGTGGGAATGAGTCCTGGCCACGCAGTGCTGGGTTTAGGAGGGTGGATCACAGTAAATGCTCTGGAGAAACAGTATCTTTGTCTTTAGAGCCAGGACAATTCATGATGTCAGTCCAATTAAGAAATAACTGTTCTGGCAAGCTCGGTTTTGTTTTTTTCCCATTACTCACACTCCGTAGCAGTTCCTCTACTCCAGGTCTCTTTGATAAGTGCCCCAAAATGAATGACGTATTTCGCACGTATATCTCACATTTCATTAAATTCCGAACAGAGTTTTTCATCTTTTTGGTTACTGTATAACTTAGATAGTCATCAGCAAAAACTAGAGGGCAGTTAGACTTCTTCCCTCTACTTTTTGTTGTTGTCACCCTCAGCTGTTTTGTGGGAGTGTGCACCCCTGTAGGCAGCTCTAACCAGCTTAGGTGTGGTGCTAGGAAGGTGAACCCGCTTACCGCCTGGTGAGGCACAATTGTTAAGTTTGCTTTCCTCCTCTGGTAGCTACGTATTAAATCTCACTCTTCATTTTTCTTTAATGTTCTAATGCAACTCACATGACTCAAAATGTCATTCCAGTGAAGTGATTGTTAAAGATATGGATGGCCATTGTACGATTGGGTTTTCCATCACTGAATCCAGTACATTTTCCTGCAGTAGGAGCTGTAGGGGGCACTGTGGTGCTATCTTGGATTCCCTTGTGTTTTCTTTTGATTTTTTTCCCCTGAAACTAATGTTCTGAACACGGTGGTTTAGAGATCCTTACTGAAAGGTCAGATGAAACTTTCCCACCATCTTTGACCAAGTGTTCAAGTGATATTTTACTTTGGCGAGTTATGATTTTTTTCCACTGCTCATAGTGGCGGTTTTGGCACATTAAGCAGGTGATTCTTGGAAATTAGAAGGTTGCAGCCAGACACTGAGGACTCTCCCTCAGCATCAGAGTCCAGGGATTTAGATGTTTGCTACCATGTGCAAGAGTTCAGTTGTCCCATTCTTGTCTGTTATTACCTTGGCTTTTTCTCTGAAATTAGTAAGTCTCATGAAGATTTTTATCTTTTTAGGTAATATTCTTTTAGTAAATGGTACAGCGTGTGGAGAGATAAAAATCACAGATTTTGGTCTTTCCAAGATCATGGATGATGATAGCTACAATTCAGTGGATGGCATGGAGCTCACGTCACAAGGTGCTGGTACTTATTGGTAGGTATCCGGGAGATCTGCCAGGTTGGCTGGTGGATATGTGGCTGTGCTACACTGAAGTGTTGGTAATTAATAATTAATATCTACATCCTGTCTGCTTAGGCAGTAATGCTGTAAACCCCAACAGATTTTCCTCCCCAAATAGTTACTCTTTTAGCAGTAACTCTTTATAGTAATCTGTCTTCATTTTTCTTTCCTTTCTTGAAAACCATTGAAAGAGAGATTATGTGTGGCCAGGTATTTGAGCTGAGTGTTTCCTCCATAGGGTTGGCCCTGCCAACTAGGTAGAGAACGAGGTTGCTCATGTATGTGTATATAAAGAATGGCCCTCAGCCCGGTGGCTCAGGTGGTTGGAGCACCATGCTCCTAACACCAAGGTCCTAACACCAAGGTCGTCGGTTCGATTCCCGCATGGGCCAGTGAGCTGCGCCCTCTACAGCTAAGATTGTGAACAACAGCTCTCCCTGGAGCTGGGCTGCTGTGGGCAGCCAATGACAGAGAGCCGTATCCAACACAATTAGACAGATGACAGCGAGCTGTATTCTACACAATTAGACTGAGAAACAGCGGCTTGAACTGGAGGCAGAAGAAAGGGAGGAAAAAAAAAGAATGGCTCTAAATTCTTTTCAGTACAAATGCAAGTGTCTTGATGTGTTTGTTAATGGGATGAGGGATTTGTTTCTAGAGTTGCCTGAGGATGATGGACTCTCAAGAACTAAGGAGTTCTGAGGATGTAAAATAATCAGGATGTAAAAAGCATCCCTTGAAATCTAAACAGGAAAAAGTTTGCACAGTTTGCCAAGAAATTTATCCATCCATCTCAGCATGTTCTAAAAGGTTTTGAGCCACATTTCTTCCCATCTATTGTCACTCATCTCTTCCCCAGCTAGCTCTACCTGCCTGTTCTATGACCTATTCTACTTCTGCCGAGTATTATTTTTGACAGTGCGAAACCTAAAAGATACCTGCAGTTCAGGCATTTAACTTTGTGGTTGCAAATATGTGTGTTAACAGAGTTTCCTTTGCACGTCTGAGGTGGTAACACAAAGCCACACATGGAGTGTGGTTCTGAACATGAAGAAAGCTTCCAGGAGCACTAAGGGAGGTGTGGCACATTCCGTTATACCCCAGGGTCAGATGATCAGATCACTTATGTTTGAGACTGTAGAATAGTGACTGTCTGGGAATGAGGGTGTTGATCTGAAGCAGACAGAAGAGGGGGTGTCTTTCACAACATACAAGATCAGCCCCATCATATTTAAGTTACATATATTAAAAAATCGATCAAATCCTGTTAAAAACACACAAAATTGCTATTTTCCATTGCTCCTTATTGCTTATGGAGATAGTACCTATAGTGAAAGTCAGTCACTAAATTAAAACTTTGAGATTCTAGGCTTAAAATAGATGCTATATTTACAGTTTTATTCACTATGGTGGTTGTTGTGGGTTAGTGTTCCTGTCACTAAATGATACAGAAATATCCGCTGTTGGAAATTCTGGAAACAGGTCTACACCTCTGCTCTATGAATTCGCTGGAACTTGGATTTGAGTTTTTTGTTTGATAGTTTGATCTTTTCAAGAGGTGAAGCTTTTTCATGTGTAATTGGTTTTCTCATTGCTACCTATTGCTGTATTTACTAAGCTATAAAAATTCAGTGGTTGGAATTTAAATAAAAATTATGTGACGTTTGAGATTTGCTTTTTTTCAACGTAATCTATGGGGAGTGGAGAAGGGTGTATATGAATAAAGATTCCCCAAGTGTTAATAGATATTGAAGCTAGGTGATTACTTGGAACTTCAGTTTACTATTCTTTCTACTTTCGATTATATTTGAAGGTTTTGGGGGTTTTTTGTATAGTAAAAAGTAAAGTAGAGAAGGGCTCCTGAGAAAATTAAATTTTATGGATTTCTATGAAGGTTTAAAAAGTCTCCATATTGATAGAAACGTCATAATCACCATCGTCAACATATCATCCACTTCTGATGCCCCAGAGAGATACAAATAGGACAGGAGGTCATAACAAATTCTCAGTGACTATTTGCAGTATTTGGTTGTTCAGAATTATTCTACGTTGAATACTATCTTTAAGTAAGTGATCTGTAGACTAGGCCTTGAGAATCACTTTTCTCTTTGAGGATTTTATCGTGATGGAACATGCAACTATGTTTGTGTTTTAAACACAATTTAGTGTAGTGTCATAGACCTGGCTTCTAGTCTTCCTCGCAAAGTTCTTCATAGGGAATTACAGTGCTTACTATTTTCAGCATTATTTGGGTGAAGAACTAGTTTATTTCTTCATTTACAGATGGGGCAAACTGAGACCTAGAAAGTGATTTTTTTATATATCTAAGGTCATATTTAAGTTATATATATTAAAGAACCATGAAAACTAGGGTTCAGGGGGGTTTTAGTGGCATTTGGAAGAGCTGTTTTTTTAATAGATTATTTTTCCTATTTTTTATTTCTTTGCCATTTCCCCCCTCTTTGTGTGTTCTGTGTCTATATATTCATTTTTCAATGTGTGTGTTTTGGCTGAAAGTATTTATTGTGAAATAATCTAGCTCAATGGTCTTAATCATCCAAAATATCTGTTAAAATTAATAAGAAATAAGAACATGAAACTAAATTTCTTTTACAAAAAAGAAGAAAGCCCATCATCCGAACATTTTCTGCCTCTCAACTCTTGTTGTCCCCTTCAAGCTATAAGTTTAGCTTTTTGTACTAAAAGCACAGCAGGGTCTAAAATACAGAATTTTTCACAGAATTGGTTTTGCCAGCATGAAATCTGCAGAAATCGATCTGTTATCTTCAGAATTCTGCCTTCCAGCTGTGCCATGGCTGTGACTCTACACAATGAGTAGAGTGTATTTGTTTGGTTTCCTAAATGCCGGAGGCACTTATCTTCCATACCTTGCAATTGATTTGGTTGGCTGTCCGCTGATCTTTTTGGAAGCAGGGGTGGGTGGGGAGGAAGGACTTCAGATGAGGATTGAGTTGTGCTAACAGGTTTGTTTAGCTTTCTCTGCACTATTGGTTAGTCTTCTAATAACTCCCTGATCGCCCTTAAAGTGGGAAATGTCCTTTGATAATATGGACTTTAATGTCACCATTGATTATATGTTGTAGTTACTTTCAGTCCAGATTTCCAAAAGAGGCTACATTAAGAAGACAGAACAACCGCTCCCCTTAGTTTTCTACTGGGTCCTGAAATCATTGGGACTTTAAAAATAGTTATTTGTTCCACAGATATCTTCTTCAGCCAACATGAAAGGAAAACCACATCACCTCTGGTTATATTTTAATATTTGTTCATGCAGCTGTCATAAAAGGGAATGCACATTTTTTTTTGCTCCCCTCCCCCCACACCTTTTGGATTTTTTTTAACTTGTTGAATGACAGATTAGGCACAACCCAGGGGAAGGAGTCTGGGGTGGGTGATGTAGGAACTAGGGAGAACATCCCCCTCTCTCGGTGAACTGAGAAATGTGTTTTAAGGCTTCACAGGACATTGCTGTGTCCTTAAGTTAGTGTCTTTTCATTGGCTTTCTCCAATTAGGTCTAAGTTGCTTTCACAGCTGTTAAAATCCATATATTTTTATTTCCAACAAGGTTGTCTTCTTTGCCTTTTTGTTCATGTCTTAGGTTTATACGGTCATTTTTCTAAGGATTTTTATTTC
Source organism: Rhinolophus ferrumequinum (assembly GCF_004115265.2). Taxonomy (NCBI): domain Eukaryota; kingdom Metazoa; phylum Chordata; class Mammalia; order Chiroptera; family Rhinolophidae; genus Rhinolophus; species Rhinolophus ferrumequinum. Next base: position 41,581,388 of record NC_046304.1, read on the forward strand.
CGTTTTGTCCCAGGTATTTACCACCAGAGTGTTTTGTGGTTGGGAAAGAACCACCAAAGATCTCAAATAAAGTTGACGTCTGGTCAGTGGGTGTGATCTTCTACCAATGTCTCTATGGAAGGAAGGTAAGGGAGAAGGTTGCATGCAGTGTCTTGACTGCCACCTTGGGTGGCACATGTACTCAGTGGCATGGGGTAGACTGTTCTCTGGGGTCTAATCATTGGGTTATACACAATGGAATCTTGAGAGTAATGGTATGAAGAAATATAGACTTAATAAAAAGCTTTGTGTAGGAGAAATTTTCAACTCTAGAGCACCTAATGAATTCTGCTGGGTTGTGGAAAACATACATTTTTTTGCTGTTCTCAATTAGATCCAGGATATGTTTTGATTCTAATAATATGTTATGGAGAATTATATGAAATAGCTTATTAAAGTATACAATCTTCCCAAGAGCCATTATTAAAGGTCCCCAAACTTGAAACATCTGTAGTATTCTTTATTCCCAACCACCCCATTAGTTAAAACTTTTACCGTGTTTCCCTGAAAATAAGACCTAGCCAGACCATCAGCTCTAATGCATCTTTTGGAGCAAAAATTAATATAAGACCTGGTCTTATTTTATTATAATATAAGACCAGGTCTTATCTAACATAATATAAGACCAGGTTTTATATAATATAATACTGGGTCTTATATTAATTTTTGCTCCAAAAGACGCATTAGAGCTGATGGTCCGGCTAGGTCTTATTTTCGGGGAAATACAGTAGTAGTAAAAGCATGCTTTATATTTCTACACTGGGCGGTATTCATTGTCTGTTACTTCTGATCAAGGTGATACATCATTAGAACAAGTAATAACGTAGGTAGTAAACTATACCTAATGAATTTTCACATTTGTTTTTTCCTTGTGAGTATAATACCTTATAAATGTATGTATTAGGGTCCAGCTGTGCATTTATATACATATTTCTGCTGTTAGTGTGTTTGTATGTTTCAATGCTCCCCATTAGGCTGTGAGTATAAGCTATTTGGGAGTTCTGCAACTCCCCTGGACTCTTAATATTTTGATCACAATCCCCCGGCCGACCTGTTAATTCAGATTTCAGCTTCCTCTTTCACTTCCCCTTGTTTCCTTTGATTCTTTTTTTTCTTTTAACTAATTTTTTGTTTTTTAATTTTTTATTGGGGAATATTGGGGAACAGTGTGTTTCTCCAGGGCCCATCAGCTCCAACTCGCTGTCCTTCAATCTAGTTGTGGAGGGCACAGCTCACTGGCCCATATGGGAATCGAAATGGCAACCCTGTTGTTCAGAGCTCGCACTCTAACCAACTGAGTCATCTGGCTGCCCCTCCTTTGTTTCTGTAGCCCACCTCTCTCATATGGGGTATTATTCAGAACAAGTAGGAGTTAATTATTGTTTATGCTCTCTGATAATGTGAAAGTGCTGCTGATAGTGGTGGCAGAAGTTATCTAGAAAGAATTGGTTGTGATCTCTCAGTAGAAACACTAGAGAGATGACATTAGGCCTGGACTTATTTTTTAAGAGTTTATTAGAAAATGGCTATTTGGGGCCCAGATGAAGCTACCAAGTAGCCCCAGCTCTAGTTTTCTCCCACTCTGTCCGTACCCCTTTTACTCTTACTTTTCCATCTCTTTTTATGTGTGTTTTGTGTCTGCTGATGGCACCTATATGTATTGCTTAAGCCCATGGGTACCACTCAGGGCAGAAGAGGTTCCTGCTCTAAATCTCCTTCTCTTTGCTGTAAGCAAAGCTCAGCAGGGGTATGTTAGAGCAGGTGCTGCTTCTGCTCTCGGCTCAGCCCTAACCTAGATGTTGGACTGTCACCAAGTTACTTAAGCTCTGAGCCTTTCCACTCTTTATCTGCAAAATGAGAGAATTAGAGGAGATCATCTCCGGAGCTCCTTCTAGCAGTTCTCATTGAGACATGTCTTCTCCTTTTCCTCCCTGAGGTTTTGAATTGTGTTCTTAGTTAGTCTTTGTTTGTTTTGTTTTTATATGATAGCCTTTTGGTCATAACCAGTCCCAGCAAGACATTCTGCAAGAAAATACTATTCTTAAAGCTACTGAAGTGCAGTTTCCGCCAAAGCCAGTAGTAACACCTGAAGCAAAGGTAAGTTCTGATCCATTGGCCAACACAAACGACTGCTTTGGGTTTTGTGTTACTTCTCTGGGTAGTAGTGGATGGTTTATTCAGTACAAAAATCAGGAGTCATTAAAAACTTCTTCCTCCTTCTAAATGTGTATTTCTCCAGCCCCTACCCTGTTCTCCCCCTCTCCTCCCACAATAAATATTTATTGAGTGCCAATTAAGCAGTAGACACTGTTCCAGAGAGTGGAGAAGGAGGAACTCTGAGTATGTAACAATGAGCTATACAGACAAGGTCCCTGCCTGTAAGGACTTTATATTCCACTGGATGAGACAAACAGTAACGAAAAATGGGTACAGTTCAGATGGTGATAAATGTCATGAAGTACATAACAGAATAAGGGGGTGGAGTGGTCGGAACCCCTTTTCTGGTGGCACGGTCAGGGAAGGCCTCAGTGATGAAGTCAGGTTTGGGGCACTCTTGAATGATGTGCAGGTGGAGGCCATGCATACATTTGGGAGAAGAATGTTCTGAGCTGAGAGACGTAAGTAAAGCTCAGATGTGAGTGTGAGCGTAGCAGGTCCACAGAGCGGGCAGAGCAGAGGGGAGAATGGTAGGACAGACTGTAAACTGGGATGAGAAGCAGTGGATGGTTTTAACCAGGGCAGCTGTGTGATCTGATTGCTGGTTCAAAAGCCTGTACTGGCAGCTGTGTGGAGAGAAATTCAAGGTAAAAGGAGTTGATTTGACCGATATCCAACCCAAGGAAACCTGTTTAACTCTAGTTCTAGGTATCTCAGTAAGAAAGGTTTGTTTTTAAAGGCCAAAGATCAATGTGCTCATTTCTGTGAATTTGTTTTTATCTTCCAAATGCCTTAATCAAGCAACTCCCTGTAGGTATCTTTTATTTTGAAAAACCAGGATTGGTTTTATGCTTTTGTGTTTTGTTAATTAAACACAGAAAAACAGAGAAAAGTATTTCATGTTTTAGATTTTTGTAAAATAGGCTACTTTTTAGAGTAACTTTAGATTCACAGCAAAATTGAGTGGAAAGTACAGCGTTTCCATGTACTCCCCACCCCCAAGCACACACAGCCTTCCCCACTGTTAACACCCCACGGCAACGTGGTACATTTGTTACAATCAGTGAGCCTGCATGGAGGTGTCACCGTCACCCTCATGTAAAGTGTGGACTTTGGGTGACAGTGATGTTTTAGATGATTAAAATGGATTCATTTATTTAAAATAATTATATTACAAGGCTTTGATTAAATAGAACTGTCTGGCGAAAAAGACCATGTATTTAAGGGCCTTTATGATAAGAGTTGTAGAAACTGCGACTACATAGCCATTCATACCCAGCGTGAAGGAAACCTCCGTGTTGGTAGTAAATTAGGATTCCGAATCAAACCCCACGCTCAGTGGGTCTTCAGTTTGTGATACTCTTGGGGTGATAAGTGCTATTCAGGTTTTCCTTTACTACTTAGGTATGTGCCTGCTCATTTGCTTAATGATCTTTCAGGGACGAGTGAGATACACAGGGAAAGCATTTACCAACCTGTGACACACTGAGGTGTTAGTCAGTGCCGGTCTCCTCACCTGCATGTGGTGGTAGTTTGTCGTTACAATTCCCTCTTCCTTGGGAAGCTCCTATGAGCCCATGGTTTGGACCGTGAAGGACCACGAAGTTAAGACTGTGCCCATGCAAACCAGCCAAGGCAAAGAGAGAGTTCTTTGTGTTGCTCTTTGTGCTTTGGGGGCAGAGCTATTCAGAAGCCATGCCCCATTCCCCCTCAGGAGTGGCTCAGCCGTCCCCATCTGGGAAGGAGTCAGTGGCCACAGAGAGGTCCTGCTGCCAGCGCGTCTCCTTTCCTGGTCTGCTCCAGGTCTGCCTGGTGGTTTCTGGGAAGGACCTTGGCAGCTGCTGTAGAGCCTCAGGGTTCCCTCTTGGGGCGCCAGGATTGTCTGCTTCAGGCTTCTTCAAGAAACTTTCCTTTCAGGCGTTTATTCGACGATGCTTGGCCTACCGAAAGGAGGACCGCATCGATGTCCAGCAGCTGGCCTGTGACCCCTACTTGCTGCCTCACATCCGAAAGTCGGTCTCCACAAGTAGCCCTGCTGGAGCTGCTATTGCGTCAACCTCTGGGGCATCCAATAACAGTTCTTCGAATTGAGACCCACTCCTAGGCCACAAACTGTTCAATGCACACAAAGTGGACAAATGGCATTCAGCAGCGGGTTTGGAACATAGCGAATCCGAATGGATCTCATGAAACCTGTACCAGGTGCTTTTATTTTCTTGCTTTTTTCCCATCCATAGAGCATGACAGCATCGATTCTCATTGAGGAGAAGCCTTGGGCAGCTCTGGCCAGGCCTCGTAGGAAAAGGCCCCGCCCGAGGTTCCGGCGTCAACGGCCACTGCATGTGGCTGCTCTGAGTGAGGAAAAAATTCAAAAGAAAAACTGGTTCCATGTACTGTGAACTTGAAAACATGCAGACTCAGGGGGGTCCCTGATGCAGTGTTTCAGATGAAGAATGTGGACTTGAAAATACAGACTGGGCTAGTCCAGTGTCTATATTTAAACTTGTTCTTTTCTTTTAATAAAGTTTAGGTAACATCTCCTGAAAAGCTTGTAGCACAAAGGCTCAGCTGGGGATGGTATTTGACTTCAGAGGAAAAAAGTTGCTATTGCCCGTTAAAGGCACTAGAGTTAGTGTTTTATCCCTAAATAATTTCAATTTTTAAAAACATGCAGCTTCCCTCCCCCCCTTTTTTATTTTTGAAAGAATACATTTGGTCATAAGGTGAAACCTGTATTAGCAAGTACGGGGCGGTGTTCATTCCAGTCAGACGCAGCTTTCTCCTCCGTCTGGTCTCCCGTTTGCCGTTGCTTCCCTTGTCTCCGTAGGGAAAACGTGGAGTGGGAATCCTGAGGTGTGCGGGTTTTGCCATTGGACAAAGAATGAGCTTAGAAGACTGCAGCTTGGGTCTCTCTAGGTTTTCAACTATTTCTTCACAATTTGAACACTTGACGGTTGTCCCTTTTAATTTATTTGAAGTGCTATTTTTTTAAATAAAGGTTCATCTGTCCATGCAGTCCTCTTGAATTCTCTGAATGTAGTAACTATGGAAACTGCTGCAAAGGCAGGCAGAAAAGGGGCTGGGGAGCCCCGGCTCCAGGGTCAGGGGTGCCTGCCCACAGGCTCTGTGTGCTTGCTCAACGGTGTTCATTTCTGTTAACCATGATATTAAAACTCGATCAGCACATAAGCTTTCCTCTGTTAGGTCTTTTGGCAGGAAACCACCTCCAGTCCTCTACGTGTTGTGGGTGTGTGCTGGTGTGTGCGTCTGTGTGTGCATGTGCACACGCACTTTATCTCACTCACTTTATAGATTCACTAAGTGGAGTTAAAAAATAATCTCAAGGGAAATAGGTATTTCAAATATGAACATTTTTTGGAACTAATTTTTTAAAAAAATTTGGCTGTTTCTAAGATGTACGATCAACTGAAGATGAAGCTGAAATGGGAGCTGCGTGGCCCCACCACGGCCTTGAAACAGCAGAGCACTCGGCAGTAGAGAGAGGAGGCCAGAGCCTGAACATGTGGTAGCCAGCTTGGAATGTTACTGACATATGTGGCAAGAGGGCTCCGCCAGAAATATTTAAAGATGCAGCATTCGGGCTTGCGAGTTTCCTGGGCAGGGAAGGGAAGTCAGGAAGGGTAGAGAGCTCTCAACTAACTCATGACTCTAGTGTTTCTTTTACATGTGAAACAATGCCACTGGTGACACATTTGCTAGGACCTTCGTTTGTTTTGTGAATCTGCCCCTCCCCTTTTTCAGGCGATCTTAGGGGAGAATAGTGTGCTCCAAATCGAAGAGAAGTTTGGGGGTCGGTTCTGTCTTCTGGAACTTTGAATGGAAGGAAGTTAGCCCCAGACCCTTGGTGCCCCTGAGCTTTGTGAAGCTATTTTATTGCAATATATATGTGCACACATGATACATGTGTATGTGTGTGCAGCAGCTTTTTTTTTTTAACCAAGCTGCTAAGCACAGGTTACCCATGGGGTCTCAAAGGTCAATTGAGCACAATGCCGAAAGGATGGTGGTGTCTGCACATGAAGAGGGATGGATGAAGTTGAGACCGTGTTTAAACTTACTCAAAATATTAAGTTCTGTTCCTTATTTTTCCTCCCTCTCTTTCAATAAATAGTCTAGTATAATTATTTTGAAATTTTTTTAACAGTTAAATGCTGCATCTTTAAGCCTTCCCTCTAAAGCTTCCTGCCTCCTTTTATCCCATGGCCTAAGTGAAGCTGCAGGACTTGGTTGATTTACCCCTTCTACCCTTGTCCTGAAGAAGGGGTGCCCCCGCTCCTTGCTGCTTTTGGGTCTAGGGCCAAGTTGGAGCTGACTGGGCTCAACTGTCTGGGCAAGGCCTCTGCACTGCATGGACCAGCCCCGGAGAACATGCAGGGTGGTGACCTTTACTAGACTTTTAAATAGCCAGTGAAATCACTAGTGGGGTTCTTCTACAACATATTTTGTTAATATGGGTTTCACTTTTTCCAAGAATAATCCCTTATTGCCACAATGTTGATTTACTTTAAACAATGATTTAAAAATGTGTATTAATTTGTAATTAAATCCAGCCAGACTGTTTTGGCCTGTCCCAATTTGGGGGGTGGGGATGATATTAAAATAAGTTTTAAGAAGCGAATTTCCCAGCCTCTTGATTTTACTCTAGTTCTACAGCTTCAAACAGAGCCCTTACCATCTGGGGTGTAGATAGGGGAGTCCTGGCAGCGGCTGAGTCCAAGTGGACCGCAGGCTTAATGAGAAAGTATTGATTCGTGCAACACCTTTTGTACCTCTCATGTACCAACAACTATGCCTGTGGGTGGGAATACAGTAATGAACAGGACAGGGAAGGCCCAGCCATCACAACCAGGGATGAAGTCTCTGGGCCCCAGGAAGGGATGGAATATGGGGGTCTGAGGGGAAGGAAATGGGCTCCGAAATCTCCGTTGTGACATGGGCAGCAGTAAATGGAGACGCTCCATTCAGAGCCATATGCACCCCACTTCTGTGGCCACCCTGTATGTCTGCTCTCTTCTTTAGAAGGGTTTGTCTCCCTTTCCTACTAGTTCTATAGGGACAGGATTTCCGCCAGCTGAGAAGCTTAGCAGTCAAGGAGCACTGCATTTCTTTAGCAAGTAGCTCTCTTTAAACATAGTTATCTTAGAATCCTAGAGCTCGAAGCAAGCTGCAGGTCCAGCTCCTTGCTTCTAAGAAGGCAAAGTTTGTTGGTGTTTTTTTTTTTTTTTTTTTTTTTTTTTTTTGCTTTCTGAGAATCTTTTCCCCCTTACTCATCATTCTAATTGCCCAAGCTCTTTTTGTCTGTAATTAAAATCTGCCTGGGGTAAGTGGGGAGAGACATGGTACACAAACTACTAGTTGGGGTATGGGCAGTCCTTCTTCCTAAAATTAGCTGTTCTGTCTTATCTTCTTAAGGCAGAATCGCCTAGTCGTTAAGAGCCTGGGCTTTAAAATTAGGTCTGGTTCAAATCCCACCTCTGTTCCTTGCATGGTTGTAGTAAAAAGTGGAAATAAGGTATGTAGAGTGCCTGGCACATAAGAAGGGAATCAAAAAATGTGGTTTAAAAAGATCACAAGATCCAGTAAGTGAGATTGCTGGTCCTGGAACCCCCAAGTTTGCTGGTTGAGGTTCAGAGCCTTTCTCCTTGCCAGGCTGTCAGGAGATCCTTTGCCCTGGGTAGGTGATGCAGACTTTTCGGGAGCCTTACCCCTCTGGCTTGGGATTCATTGCCAACCTCTGTCTGATGAAGTGAGCAGTCTCCACTTACCTGGATCCATGACTGCTTCCGGCCTAGTCTGGAAGGAGCATCTTACAGGCCAGGCTGGCCCCAGGCCACGTCACCTGGGACCCAGTTAGAAACGCACGTTCTCAGCCCCGCCCCCACCCCACGCCACCCCGCCCCACCCTGCTGTCTTGTTTCCCAAGTGGCTTGAGCACTGAAGGTCAGTCACAAGTCCTGGTGACCTTCCTATCAGCCACTGCAGCAAGGGAGGGACAATTGGAGAGGGTTGCTATCGGGCCGTGTCTTAAACTCACCCAGCTAGAAGAGAGATGACTGTTTTATTTTCTGTCTTAGGGCTGAAAATGTAAGCTCTGGGCTGTCCTAGGACTGATGTCATACCTAAGCTCTTTTATGGGGAGCCCCAGGAGGGTCCCTACAACACATCCCTTAAACAAGTGCCTTGGTACCTAACAATATACTCAAGATGCGTCTTACCTTTGGCCTTAAAGTATGTAACAACTCACCAGTACCTTCTCATGAATTCATTTATCACATTTTTCTTTCACTGGAGAGCTATGAATCCAGCCTGGCAGTCTGGATCAGGGGTGAAGAGAGCCTGGGGCTGGACTGGAGCTCTTCGGTAGGGGTGGGGGAGGAGAGAGTGTAGAGAGGTTGCAGGGAGAGGAGGAGGGTTAAGGAGGGAGTACTTAGGGACTCTGGCTGCTGCTGAGCTCTGCTGGTGGGTTGGGGGAACCTGCCAGAGGCTGGGAAAACAGGCCAGGGAGCAGGTCTGGGACCTGGTGGGGGCAGGGAATACAAGGCCCTATTGTGCTCAGGGAGCTCAGCAGGGGCCCGAGACAGGCTGGAGTCAGCATAAGGGTGTGTGTGTATGTGTGAGGCATTGGGCTGGAGACCCCGTGGTGCAAAGGGGTCAGAGAGCAACTGGCTGGCGCACTGGGCCCCACCCACCCCTGGCCATGGGTCTGGCCTGGAGAACTGGTAAGCTCAGCCTCCTTGGGCCTCCGGCACAGCCTGCAACTTTGGTGGCCTGTTCTGCCCAAGCCTTTTCACCCTGAAGGCAGCTTGGGGAGGGGGGAGCAGAGGGCAGCATCTGCCGGGACAGGGGCTCTAGATGACTGCTTCACAGAGAAGATTCTCAGCTGCGTCTCTTCATTGCCTAGGTATAGGCAAGGTAGAAACATCTCACTGATTTTACAGAGGGGGAAATAGGCGCAGAGAGATTTGGTGCCTGGTGGTAGGTAAAGCAGGGTTGAATGGGGATGGGGTGAGGTGTATTCTTTTGAGTGCCATCCTTGTATAGACACTGCTGTGGGAAAAGGCTGCACTTGGGGTCCCAGCTGGAGGCATATCTTGCCCTAATCTAGGGCTCACTCCCCCAGGCTTCTGTCATTGTCCCTCCCCTGCCTCATGGCTAGCCCTTAGAAATCTACTCGGTGACCCAGCTGGCCTGGGCAGCAGTCCTGGGCTAGAACTGAACTTCGCTGGGAGATGGGGGCATGGCTTCCCCGGGGGCATGGCTTCCCAGAACATTCCTGCTTCAGGTTTTCTAAGCCATCTGATGTTGTCGTCTTGCTTTATAGATGAGAAAGCTAAAATGTCCCCCCACCCCAGCCCTGGACAGCTCTGTATCTTCCTGTTCGTGTGTCCTAACTTCATCGTGATTGCTGTAAGGCTTGAAGGGGGTGGGAGATGTAAGGATATTTTCCGAAGCTGAAAAAGTAAAGTAAATGGCAGAGGTATAGTTAACGCTGCCTCCCTGTCACAGGGGCCCCTGGGGAGACGTCTCCAGTGTGGCCGTGGCCTGAGCCCTGTGCCCTGTGAGAAGGGCACGCCACCGACAAGCGTGAAAGCGAAGGTCCTTCCCTACAAATCAATTCCTGGAGCCATTGCTTCTTTGTATCTACAAGATTCTCAGAATCCTACTCACAACCTTCACACTAACCCTGCTTCCCAGCCCACATTCACTGGACAAAACTGCCCCGTGTCAGAATCTGGTAGAACAAGATGACAGGAGAGCCCCGAGTGAGGACTACGTTCAGGTCACAACTCTAACTTGTGTGACCTTGGGCCAGGCGCTCATAGCTACAGTCGCCACGTCTGTAAACTTCATGCATCCACTCAAAGCACATCTATAGAGAGCCTTCTGTTTATATTACATTGGGCTAGATTCTTTGGGAGGTAAAAAGGTACATCAGATGTGGCTCTTGCTTTAAAGAAGGTTATCAGTTAGAAACTGAATGTAATAAATGTAAGCTGGGAGCTGATTAATTCCCTAAGCGAGATGAGGCGCCTGGGGATTTGGGGCCTGGATTTTGCAAGATGGGCAGAATGAACTAGAATGAGACGGGACAGTGTTTGCAGCCACGGGTCCGTTACCCTTGCTGTGCTCTTCCTATATGAAGTGTTTGTCACACTAAGACCTCTCCATGCTCTCACACCTCCAAGACTTGGCCATCTGACTGTCTTTGAAAATAACTCAAGTGTCATCTGCAGTCTGCCTGCCTCTCGGCTCTGACAGTGCCTTGTACACCTTTCCTTTCCTTCTGCCTTATCACTTGTGTGCGGTTATATGGCACCGCGAAACCTGGCCCCTCCAGGGGGTAAGCCCAGGGCCCAACTGAAGGAAGGACAAGTAATTTGGCCTGCTGAAGCGTGGTGCCCAGAAGGAGAAGTAGGGCCGGGCAGACGGTAGTGAGGGACTTTAGATGTGGGACAGGAGTAGGTCGGGGCAGTCACCTAGAAACAGGCTTTGCTCAGGGACAGCCAGGAAGCCTGCATAGCTGGTTCCAGGTCTTCAACAGCCGTGTTTTTCATGACAATCCACGGTAAGAAACACCGCAACCCAACACATATTTCATAGAATAGAACTTAGCTCACATACAATGCACTCTGCTATTTGTTTTACTTCATTTTTAAAAAGCTGGTCACCACCCACTGGTGCCCCAGTCCACTTCTTGCTGCCTCACTGGGGGCTGTGGGAGGTCTGGCCAGCCTCTTGGAGCTGGGGTGGGGTGGGGCGCCAGCTGCATGCAGCCCCTGGCTCCTGTTCTGGTTAGGGGCTCCATTCCAGCAGGGGCTTAGAGTGGGAAGGATGGGTCAGGGGAGGTTCTGCATCTGAACCGCCACCTCCTGCCCGTCCTGCCGTCAGGCCACAGTCAGCCACAGAAGGCTCTTGGCAAGACTGATCAAGTACTGAGACTAGAGAAAACCTCATCCTGCCTGCCCTTCCTGAATTGAGGAGACAGTCAGGGACCAGGAAGCAGCCTCAGATGACATCTGAGGGAGAGGCAGAAGTGCCAGCCCAGCCAGAGCTGTGGACCAGAGGAGGCCTTGACTCCTGGCTCAGTCCCGTCCTCAGTGCAAGGATGGGCTCAGAACTGCAACTCCAGGTTGGGGGTGGCCCCATCCAGCAGACAGGGCGATGTGACACCCCTCTCCCCAAGCTCCGCACAAGTTGGGTGGGGCACTAGAAGGTTCTGGGAACTACATTCCACCCAACTGCAACTGGTTCTTCAGCTTGGCTCTGCTGTCTGCTCTTCTGCCGTGCATCAGGCCAACCTCTGCCTATCTCCGAGCCTGTGGCGGCCAGCTTGCTAAAACCTCCGAGTGGAGACGGGAGGCAGTGAGGATCCTGCTGCAGCCTGGGCTGTCCTGAGCCCCCGTGGCTCTGAGCTTACTCTAGGGCTGTCCTTGCTGACGGTGGCAGATGTTACTGTGTGACTCCAACCGGGAGCCCTTGTCCAAACTCCAAGACCCATGGGGCAGAAGTCAGCACTTGTTGCTTCCCGGAAGGGGTCCTGAGGTCATTTTCTCCTACTCCTTGGGAAAGAAAAGACTTTAAAAGAAGCCTTCTAATACACGCCCTGGATTGAAAGTGAGTGGATACAAACTCAGCAGCCCTCTAGGGGCTTGTGGGGGGGGGGGCAGCTTCTAGATGTTCTGTAACAAAAGGGAGAAGAACAACCTAGGGAAAATGGGCAGAATTTTTCTGAGGTAATATTTGTGGCAGAGCAGTCAGCAGAAGGCAGACCAGCCATAAAATTCCCTAGTAATGTGGACTGGAGAACTAGCTCCTTTAGGTTAACTGACTGTCCCAGTGCCATACAACCTGGAAGAGGTGGAGCCAAACTTTGAAACTTGGGTCTGTCTGAATCCCAAGCTTGCCTTCTTCCTTCCCTCTTTAGCCCAGTCTCTCTGGGATCCTCAGTGCTTCAGAGGATGGGGGCGGGGCGGGGGGGGCACATGGACTCACAGGGAGGAGGAGAGCTGAGGATTTGAGCTGCACGAGCCCAGAGGGGAGAGAGGGTAGGATCTGCCCAGCCAGCCCTGAGCTTGGAAAGGGTGAGGGTGGGGGAAATCTTAGAGACCCCTTGGAGTTCACACTCCCTCCTTTAGTTGCCTCAGGTAAGAACTGACTGCTACCCTAGCTACCCTAGTACGAGGCCACCAGATTGCATTCTTCCTGTCTTGTTTTCTCCTGTCCTAAGCTTTGGTTGTAGGCTTGCACTGCCAGGGGTGTCCACAGGCCTTGCTCTGCTCCCCAGGGCACCCTCCTGCCAGAGAGGCTGCCAAGCCCAGAGCCAGGGAAGAGGAGACTAATGTGAGAGGAACCCTAAGCACAGTAAGTAGTAACAGCAAACTGGTACGGTAAACGGCTCTGGAGACTCAGAAGGGAAGTGACTCGCTTGGGGACACGTGGCTAGTGAATGGCCGAGCTGGAGTTGCAACTCAACTCCAGCCTCGAGGCCTGGACTCCTCCCACTGCCCTATGCTGGGCTATTTACAGACATGCGTTCATTCACCAGCCAAAGTGAGCACTGAGAAGCTTCTACCTGGATTCGGTTACACTGCAGCATACCGCTTCTGTGTACAGTGAGACCTGGCGAGGTTCAGACAGGAGGGCAGGCTGTGTTGTTCGCTCAGGCAAAGAAAAACGCCAGTGTGGCCTGAGCAGCTCACTGGACAGTGGGGTTGGGGGTGGGCTGGAGAGGCAGGCAGGGCGAAGGATGGAGGGCAAGGGAGACACCCTGATGTCCAAACGGCAAAAGAAGATGGGAAGCCTGACATTCCTGAACAGCTCTATCCAGGGGCCATGCCGTCCCTTTATACATCCCATTTAATTCTCCACTGCTGCTGATACAGGAGAGTTAGCATATCCCTAGGTAGACAGGGAGGCCCCTGGTGGAATAAACAAAAGACTGCCATATCCTAAAACTCCAGATTTTGAAATCACTCCTTCGCTCCAGGACATAATGTAACAAGGCCCTGAGATTAATCATAAAATAAAATTCCTTTTGGCCTGAAAAACAGAGCAGATCTGATAGATAAGAGTGGGTTATTTTGCTAATTCTTTTAGGATGGGCAAGCAGAACAAACCTGGTAGACGAATTTCATTAAAAGGCGCCAGTTCCCTTCTCCAAACAGCTCCCCTTCCCCAAACAGGCAAGGGAAGGTATAAAGTAGGAGCTTTTGCCTCAGTCACGGGACCACCCCCATCCCTCTCTGGAGCTGCAACCTCCTCTCTTGCCTCTAACAAACTATCCTCTTTTTAAAACTTTTTGCCTCTCCCTGGTCCGTGTTTCCATTCTTCGGCTTCACGAGACACGATCCCAGCCCACACTCAGAAACTGCCGGCAGATCCAACCACCTACATCACTGTCTCATTTACAAATAGGAATTGTGAATGCAAGACAAAGCTTGAGGAATTCAGCGAACATCGCAAAGCTGGTAAGTGGGAGAGCCAGGATTCCAAGTGGGATCTCTGACTCCAAAGTCTGCGCCTTCCACTAAACTTGGTTTTTTTGCAGTCGGCAGATGGGCAGTACCTGGGCTGGCTAACGGTCAGTGTGTGAAGGAGAGGTACTTCTCGGTACCGATTCCACCATAGCAAATCCGATCTTGGCAAAAATTCCCTGGACCAGGCCATAGAGTCACTAAGTCCCCAGCACCTCTCCTGGTGCCTGGCCCATAGTGATACTAATAAATGGCTGTTCAACGGAGTCTAACAGGAGTGGTGAGGAGGCTGTGGGTACAGAGGACACTGGCCCTTCTTTGGAAGCAGATGCGAGTCTAGGTCGGGTGGGGGTCCCTCTGAAAGCCCCAGCCCTCCCAACACCCAACACGTCAACAGGCTGTGCCCACTGCTCCTACACGTAATCTTTAAGCAGTGGGGGACTGGGCTGAATTCTCCACAGGGAGAATGGCCCAGACGTGGCCCAGCTCTCAGCCCTGTGAGCCCACGATCTAAGACAGATGGTGGCCGCAGATATGGGCCCAGACAATCAGCAGAATACAATGTGTAGCCCTGGCATGCTGAGCAGGAAATCTCACCGTTGGCAGAGACTAGATCAGGGCCTCAGAGGAGCAAACGTCCATCAGTCCCTGCTAGCACTACGTCCGTCGCTGCTAGCACAACGTACGGTTCGTGCTCCTCAGCCCTTGAGTGGCAGTTTCTCTGCCTGGAATATGGCAAAATTGTGTCTATTTTCCCTACTAAACAAAACTCTTCTGAGACCTGGTTTGCTCATTTTGTTTCCCCAGCAACTAGCACAGAGCTAGCAATCAGTGGTTGTTAAATGGGTGAATGAAGAAATGAGCATCTGCGTGCCCGGCAAGTGGTGGACTTGCTGGACCCACGACATTCACTGGTGATGTCAGGTAGTTGGCTTCTGCCCTGCTGGTGGGAGGAATGCCAAAACCTACTCAGACTGGTAGGGAAGGCCCATCCACCCCTGTTCCAGAACCTGGAGGGCTCCTTGGGAGCCCTGCCGAGGAAAGGGGTCCCTTTGGTGAGGACTGATCAGCACATCCAGAGATAGCGAGCGGATGGAAGCCTGTGAGTTGACTTTGAGAAGACACATCCTGTGTTTTGGCTGCTCAAGACAGGGAGAAAGAAAGTGAGCAGCTTAGCTGAGGCTGGCAAATCCTCAAACCCCTTGTAGAAAACAGGACTGAGAAAGGGGGCCAAGAGGATGACCTTTGAGGCAGCGTGGTCAGAGACTGCAGAGCTGTGGGGTCCCAGAAAATGCTACCCCAAGAAGGTGTGTCCCAGAGGGCAGTGAGTGGAGCAGTAGTCACCAGAAGGGCCATGGTTCTGTCAGACATGCCCACACTAGCCGTGGGGTGCCAGGGGCTTCTGGGGCCTGATTGCTAACCATTTTTTAGGACAAATGGAGACAGTGGGAGTCTTTCCAGGGGACCGGAGGGGATTTCACTGAGGGGTCACTCGGGGGCTGGACAGCCTTTGGGCTGATACTTGCCAAGAATTTCAGCCCAGCAGACAAGGACAGAGCTAAGCAAGCATCTCTAACCCCTAACCCTCATTGCAGAGATGGGGAAAGATTTACCCAAGGCAAGAAGAGTACAAAAGGGGAGAAAAAAAATGAGTTTGTTATTTCCAAAAATAGCACCGAGGTGGACAGCACAGGAAACAATAAAATTTATATTACAGTTTCATAGTGTTTTTATTTGATTACTCGTGGTGGGAGAATGTGAATCTTCTCAGCATTTAGGGTCTCTAAAATGTCTCAGTCTGGCTCTGAGCCCCGAGATCTCTAGCGACTTTTCCAAGAAAGCTCAGGGAATCAGAAGTAGAGCTGGGGCTGGACTCCACCAGGCTGATTCCGGATCCATGCTCTGCGCTGCAGTGACTTGTTGCATAAGACGGACTAACTGGATTGTCTTCCCTTTTATGAGATTTTCTTTTGGTTCTTTGCGACCATCCAGCCGCCGGGTTGCTGGTGAGAGTGATGATGTCCGTCTTCTGGGACATCCAGTGGACAGATTTTCCTTAGTTTTTTGGATACAGCCCCAACTAGCAAAAGCGCTACACCCCTCTGGGCCAGGGACGCTGACACAGGGGTCACGCAAATGCTAAAACGAGACCTGCAAATGTTTGCGCTCCGCACATGGCAAAGGGGCCCTGCCTCCCCCACACCCCCCACCCCATCGTCGTCCTGGTGGCCGAGCTCTCGGCTCCGCCCCTTCCCCACCAGACCCAGGGAGGGGTCCTCCCAGGCGAGAAGGTAGCGGATGCTCGGCGGCTAGAGACGTCCACAAAAAGAGGCGGGATAGAGGGGGCGCCAGCTGCCCGGGTGTGGTTGCTTGGGTCAACTGCGCGCCCCCGCCCCGATCGGCCGGCCTCGCAGCCCACGTCCCGCCACGCCGCGAAGTTTGCGGAAAGTTTTGCAGTTGCTTCCCCGCCCGCGCCAGCCGGGGAGTTGTGACGCAGCGTCTGGGGCTCCGGGCCCGAGCCGAGAAGAGAGGGAAGGCGAGGCGGGGTGAGAGGGAAACGGGAAACGAGAGAAAGCCGCACGCCGGGGTCCATCTCGACCCCGCGAACCCTGCTCTCCGCCTCCCCGCCCTCTCCCCCTCCGAGCTCTCTCTCCAGCCCAGCCCGGCGCCCGCCTGCGCCTCCTCCCCCATCCCTTCCACGCTGCCCACTTCCCATCCCCTCTGCCCCTCACACCCTCCTCCCGGGTTCTGCGCTCCTCCCTCCGCCCTCCCTCCGCCCGGCCTGCCTCCTTCCCTCCTCCTCCCCTCCTCTCCCCGGGAGGCATCACTTCGTCCCGCCCGGAGGAAGAGGCAAGCCCCTCGCGGGCGGTCATCACAGCCCAGCGCCCGGGCTGCCACCCCGCACCGCACCCGCGCGCCCTCGGTCCCAGCGTCTCCCGCGCGGCGCGACGCGGGCATGGGGCCCCGCCGGCCGGTCCCCGCGCCCTGGCTTGGTCACCTGCTGCGCTACGTCCTGCTCCTCGGGGGTCTGCACTTCGGCCGCCCGGGGGCCGCCGCCGCCGCCGCCCTCCCTGGTAAGACGCTGCCAAGTTGGCCAACTTCGGGGGCCGGGCGAGGGGAGCGCCGGGGAATGGGCCTCTCTCTCGCCTTTTCCCTCTTTTTTTTTTTACCCCCCGAAGCGTGTGTGCTTGTGCGTGTGCGTGTGCGTGTGTGTGTGACTGGGTTTTTAAAAATCATCTCTTTTCTGAAAGCGGGGGAGGAGAGGGGGAGGAGCGCGCCTGGAGGTGTGGGAGGACCTGAGTGGAACCAGATGTGGCGGGAGGCGGGGGAGGGGAGCCCAGGGGTCTCGAGCCGCCTCGGAGGAAGAGGGCGGGCTCCGGGAGGACCCCTGCGCCCGCCCTCCCGGACCACCCGGCGCCGGCCCTGCCCTGGGCCCAGGGACCTGCAGGGCGCGCCCGGGGGAACAGGAGGCTCCTTCCAGGAGACTCCAGGCCGGTCGGTCTCCTTGCTTCTCCCCAGGACTGATGCGTTGTGATTGTTTTCGAATTATTCGCCAGGGCTTGTGTGCCCTTCCTGGCATCTCGGGGTTTTTATATTTTCTTTTCCACATTTGGTCTTCAAGGACGGCTTGTGGCATGCAGCATCCTCACTGCTTGAACAGAGCTCTGTGGGGCAGTTTTGTGCCACCAGGATGCAGCAACAGGCTGGCCAGCGTGTGTGTGTGTGTGTGTGTGTGTGTGTGTGTGTGTGTGTGTGTGTTATGTGGGCGGCTCTGACCAAACTGGCATCCCTCCAGAGTGGACAGATCTGGGGCTGCCAAAGAGCTGCTAAAGATGCAAAAACCCAACCAACAGAAAACAAAACAAAACAAAAAAAACCCTTAAGCTGTACCTTCTCTTTCTGCTGCTCTTTCTAAAGAGTAACAGTGAAGTGTGGGGACAGACGGACCCCTCACCAAGAATCTGTGAGTTAAAGGGAAAGATCCACTTCCTGGAGGGCTTGCAGGAACCAAAGCTGGAATTGCCAAGGTGTGTGGTCTTTACAGCCCCAGCCTGGGTCTTGCTTTATGTTTAATGTGGGGATGGGGTGAGTGAGAGGCGACAGTCGGTGCAGTGTTTGCAATTTTGTGCAAAGTCCAGACAGCCTCCAGGAGGGCGTAGGGCCTCCTGCCACAGCCAGTGCTTGCTGGGTTGGCCCGCCCACCAGGCGTGATTTAAGCCACCAAAACACTTATCTGCCCCCATTGAGAGGTGGAGGCCAGTGTGACCCATATTCACCCCAAGCAGAGCCCTCCCTGCTGAATTCCAGGCCCACCTGGAATTGAGTGTGGACCAACACAAACCAGGCAGTGACTCCCCACCCACTGCAGGACAAAGCACACAGGCTGCCCCTGCATGTCTCTGTCCTGCCCCTCTGTGAAGGAACTGGGAAGACAGGCAGGGTGGGGTGGAGGAGGACCGCCATTCCAGAGCCCCAGAGCACACTTGAAAGCCAGGCCCAGGGACAGTCAAGGCCAGAGTGCTGACTCGGCCTTCTCCCCTTCCCCCCAGCTTTTGACAGAGGGAGCTGGAAATCCCTGGCGAGAGGCCCTGTCAGGGAGGATGCCTGGAGGGCCCCCTGTGCCTCCCTCAGGCTGTGCCCCTGCACACTGGTAGCCCCCCTTCCCAGGGGCATTGCTTCGATCACCCCTGAAGAAGCTGAGATGTGAGGTGGGGTGGCCTGGTCTCCATGGCAGCAGTTGAGGAAGAGGAGGGCGGGGTTGTTGAAGGTCCTGTCCAGCACATCTCTGTTCCCTCCGCCCAGAATGCTCGGCCACTCCTGTACCTGGTGAATTAGGTAGTCACTGGGAAGAACTTACCAGCAGCAGGAGCCGAATGGCCCCAGGAAATGCTTGTGGGAGATACGTTTCAGCTTGGCAGGCCAGCGCTGCTGGAATGAAACTTACCCTTAGGACACGGGTGCGTGTAGCTGGCTTCCTGACCAACAATAGGGAGCCCTGTGGGATGAAACGATGCGGCACCGCAGCGCCCCTTGGGGGCAGCGGTGTCCTTGTGGTGTGGGGATGGCAGAGTCCATGTTTTTCTCCACCTCCATGGGGTGCCCTACAAAGTGTGTGGCCAGAAGACCTCTTTGTTAATTGCCGTATTGACTGCATTTTTGTAACATTCACTGTTCAATGCCGAGCCAAATACTTGGGGAGGAGGGAAGGTACAGAAGAGTTAAGATGCATCCTTGGGGTGGGGGAGGCCCTGAAACATGAAACACTTAACAGGCTGGGGAGGCAGGATTCCATTGGTGGGGGGTCTGCTCATGGCCAAGAGCCACGTTAAATGCTTTATGTGCAATTTCTTATTTATTTCTGATTAATAACTCAAGGAACACAAAATGTTGGGCCCATTTTGCAGATAAGAAAATAGAGGCTAAGAGAGGTTTGATCATTTGCTTTGGGTCATGCAACTAGTAAGTGAAAGTCTGGGGCTGTGGATACTTAATGTCTGGAGGCTGGAGGCAGGAGAAACTGGGGCAGAGTCACCAAGGCTCTCTGGAGGGAGGCTGGGTGGGACCAGGCTTTGCAGAGGAGGAACAGGAGGGGAACAGAGAGGGTGAGACCAGCAAGGTGGGCTGGGTTGTTGTGGGGATTATGAGGATGTTGGCTGCGTTGGCATGGAGAGTTCCTGAGTGGGTTTGGGAGTAATTTGAGAGGAGGAAGCTGCCCTGGTTCCTGAGAGGTCAAAATGGGAGGGTGACTTGCCAGTTTGTGGTGGGGAACCCTGGAGAACCCCTGTGGGTTTCTGAGGAAAGGAATGAGGTGTGGGTTGGAAAGAGGGTTGCGAGGAGCCCCAGGGATGCGGTCAAGGTGTGAGAAAACTTGGGAACCCTTCCTGTGGGAACAGACTCTGCTGTCTAAAGGACAGGGAGGCGCATCAGGTACTTGCTGCTACTGCCAGAATCTGCCAGAAAAATCACCTGCACTTCTGGCCCAGCTCCTGGTGAGTCAAGGAGTTCAGAGCTCTCTTACCAGCCTCCCCCGCCCACCCCCCTACCCCCACCCCTAATAGTCAATCTTCCTTGTTCCAACCCGCTCACCTTCTGTGAGCTGCCAGGGCCGGGGTGGTGCCCAGCTGAGCTATGGTTGGTACTGGGATCTAGCCCTCCCGCCAGGTTCACCTGGGCAAGGTGAGGGTATAGGCTGGGAAGGACGAAGCCCAGGTCTTGGTCCCCACCTGTTCACACTAGAGAAATCTTGCCTTTGAGGCCTGCATGGTACAGAGATTTGGGAGGATGAGATGAATTCAGAAGTACCTTGAAATTCTCAGAAGGGTGTTCATTTGGATTCACCACTAATTTAAGCATTAAATAGGAGCCCCATTGCACCCCGCGGAGGGAGGGAGGGGTAGCAGCCATGGCTACCATTATAAAACATGTGTGGGGCGCTGTGCCAGTTGCCTACAAGCGCCGCTCTGACACCTCTCACCGCCCTCGGAGGGTGTTCTCACCCGTTTTACACACAGATTAGAGATGGTAAGTCCTTTGCTCAAGACCACACCACTCGGAAGTGGTAAAAGCGGGATTCGAGCCCAGGTGTGGCTTTTGAGCTTGAACACTTCAGTACCAGGCCACACTATGTCTCCGTAAAATTCGGCCTGCATGGGTGTGTGAGGAAAAGCTGGAACGTTCTGCTTGATGGGCTTTTCCCCATAGCTCCAAGCCCTCTGGAACATCTTGCTGTGTCCTCCTGAGAGGAGCTCCAGGAAGAGGGTAGAGTGGGCAGCCCTCTGTTACACTCCCGCTGTCTGGGTGCTTGTCTCTCCCCCAGTCCAGTGGGCCCAAGTGGCAGGGACAGAGCCCCACTAGTTGTCCTCATGGTATCTGAAGTGCTGCCCCAAAGAGGCGTGCATGAACCAGTGACTGAAGGCGCCCGGTAGAGGAGGAGCCAGCCTGGCATCCCTGCGTCCCTGAGGTCAGGGGATACATATGATCCTTCATTCAGTCGGGCAGTGGCTGTTTCCTGAGCCTGCGCAGGGCCCAGAGCAAGGATGATGGTGGCCCGTTCTTTGGAGGTCACCTCCCCCTGTACCTCCAAGGGCGTCCCTGCACTTGGAGGGCCTGGGCATTGCTGACAGGAAGTGTCTCTCCTTGGTTAGTCCTTCATGAGATGGGGAAGGGCACTTTCCCATGACTGGACCCTATAAATCTGGGTGGGGTGGGCCATCGGAGTGGTGACCCAGCACTTGGAACTCACCCTGGGTGCTGCACCTCCCCGTTACTCCTCAGCGAGGGGCTGTGTCAGTAAACAGGCAGACTGGATAAAGGCCTCATGGTGGCTTCTGTGGCCCCGGAGACCTGCCAGCATCAGCCAGCTCCGGCTCCTTAGGGGACAGGTTAGGTTGGCCACCCTCTCTCCCAAACTTCATACATGGCCCCAGGTGGAACTTCAGGGGTTAAGTTCCTGCCCTTCGTCTTCTTCAGAGCTCTGTCCCCTCCGCTGAGCCCCTGACTGTGCAGACCCCTCCCATCCGAGGGGCTGGGCTCATGGTCTCTGCCTCACCTCAGCCCTGCCCCTCCCCCCACTTCAGTTCCTCTGTACATTCTGCCCCCAAAGCTCTGGTTGTGCTGCTAGAAGACGGCTATGAAGCCTCAGCTTCTTCCCAGGTGACCCAGCCGCCACGCCTTCCCCCTGTTCTCCTTCGCATGCTCTGCTCCATCCTTCCAGAACCTTCATTGCCTCCCGACCTCCATGCCTGTGTACACACTGTTTCCTCTGCCTGGGATGCCCTTCCCTTCTTGTTCCCTGGCTGCTTCTGCCCCTTCCTTCGAGACTCAGGATCTGAGATGGACACCAAGGGGTCCTGATCACTGCCTCTTGGGCCCATCTGGACTGTGGGGAGATGAGCTCCTAGATGTCACACATCTGTCTCTTTCTCCAGGATCACCTCTAGGAGGACATGGAGAAGCTTTTCTATGGTTGGCTTGGAGCTCCTTGAGGGAAACACAAGAAGCCAGTTTCCCAGCCTTTCCCAACATCCTGAGCAAGTGTTGGGAAGGGGAGGCGATAGGTTCTCCCCAGTGTAGACTGAGGCAGGAATGGGCGTGGCCAGGAATGTTCCCGGTCTCCTCTCAGTCCTCTGAAAATGTAAATCAGGACAGGAGTAATTAATGCCATTCACCAGCTGTGTGACCTGGGCAGGGGCTCAAGTTTCTTCATTTGTAAAATGGAAAAAATAAAATAATACCCTTTTGTAGGATTAGTGTAAGAAATACACAAAAATGAGATAATATGTGGTTGAGATACATGCCTGGTACCATGCTGGATACCGTCGTTTCTTAGGAAGTAGTATTAAATAATTGCTATTTTTATTATTATTAGGAAGAGAAAACCTGAATATCAAGGGACTAACATAAATATGAAAAAGCACAGTCCTCAACATACAAAGTCCTAACTACAGCCACATTTAAAAAAAAAAAAATCAAAGCAGGTCTAAACTCTACCACTTGGTGACACTTGGCTAACTACTGTAAGTGCGTAAACGTAACCATCCTTTCTGTGAAGTAAATTTAAATCATGAAAAAACAAAACAAAACAACCCATACTCAATTGTCCTTACCCTTAACCACCCTCTCTCTTCGCTTCTCTTCATCATGAAGCTTCTCTAGCTAACCTTCACTTAGGAAGTGCAGACTTTCCTGGACTCTGAACTTTGGATGTGAAAAACCAGATAGTCCCAGGCAAACGGGGGCAGTTGGTCCTATTACTTCCATTTCCTGACCACTGGTCACCTTAGCATCCCAATTGTCATAGTGATTAGGCTCTAAATTACCAAATTCAGTGACTCTACTCAGGCCTCACCTTGTAGTGTATGGGTGCTATTGATAGCCTCAGTTTTAATAATGCGTGCTCAGCAGAAAACAGACCACTTACTAGAAGTAAAATACAAAGTTTGAAGTCCCCTCTCACCTCAACCCACCCCCGAACAGTAATCACTGTCAGTAGTAACCTTCCGGTTTTTTTATGCATATGCACACAGACGAATAGGACCACATTTTATACTGTATAATAGAAATGATTTTTATTCTTTTATATTCTTGGAGATCTTTCCATGATAAGTTGTAGAGCTGCCACATTCTTAATGGTGCTCGGTGTTCCTTATAAGGATGTACTGTCTTTGAAAAAAAAAAAAGTGCTTCCCTTTGGGCACTTTTTTGAAAATTCTCTCTTCCTCTGGCCTTTGTGATGCAGTTTGCATCCGTGTCTCCACCTCCTGTCTTCCCCTCCATCCTCAACCAGCGCTGCTGTCACATTTGTGATCCTGAAGGATAGCTTTAAGCGTCAACAGAACAAAGTTTGAAGTTTCTGAATCGAGAATTTGAAGCCTTCCATAGTCAGGTTCTAGCTTTTCTCTCCAGCCCCTTCCACAAGTCAAATTGAGCTACATGCCATCACCCACAGATGCCCCAGGGTCTGCCCAGGAAAGCCTCTGCACATGCTTTTCTCTCCACCAGGAGCGCCTGGTTCCACAGGTCTGCCTGCGTCCCAGCTCATACCTGAGTTGCCCTCAACTGGAGGAAGCCTTTCTTTCCAGAGCTCCTCTTGCATTTCATCTCTTTGTCATCCACCTGGTGAAGTTACTTTCTCCCTTCCCGGGCTGTAAGCACCCCTGGGGCAGGGCCCTTTTATCCCTGTGTGGGTTCCAGCACAGTGCCCTGAACACAGTGGCATTTAACAAATACTGAAACAAAACAAAAAAAAGAGTAGATAAGTGTTTCAAAGAGCCGCCCTGCCCCCTCCCCCCCTTTTATTGAGACTTAAGTGACACGTAACATTGTATTAGTTTAAGGAGTATGTATAATGATTTGATAATATGTATAGATTGTGAAATGATTGCCACAATGCATTTAGTTAACATTCGTCACCTCACATAGTTACAAAATCTTTTTTTCTTGTGATGAGAATTTTTTCTTTGTAGTAGAAAGGCAGTGAGGAGAGAGTTATCCTTCCAGAGTTTTAGATGATGTCACAGTCATGGAAAACATATGGCACTGAATTAAAGTAAACAGAAAAAAGTCCAATGGACTGAAATAAATTCTAGTGGACTTAAACTGTTTAAGAACTTAATGTGAGACACACCAGAAAAAACACGCTCATGGCAAAAGGAATCTTTACTTTTAAATGTTATTGAACAGCTAGATTCTAATGTAAAATTTGATTTCAATTTGTAGGTGATCACACTTAAGGAAATTCAGATGGCAAGTTGTCATGTAGAAAGTGCAAAGATCACTAGAAATTAAAGAAACTAACTCTCTTAAAATACATAATTGAACTAGTAAAAACAGAAAACCTGGTCTTAGCCGAGCTCCGAGGAAGCCAGTTTATAGCGCTGGCGCACTAT
This sequence comes from Rhinolophus ferrumequinum, assembly GCF_004115265.2. Classification (NCBI taxonomy): domain Eukaryota; kingdom Metazoa; phylum Chordata; class Mammalia; order Chiroptera; family Rhinolophidae; genus Rhinolophus; species Rhinolophus ferrumequinum. Next base: position 41,605,467 of record NC_046304.1, read on the forward strand.
AAATTGGTTCAGTCTTTCAGGATTCAGTCTTTCAGACAATATGTAAGAAACTAGATATGTAAGACTTCGTATCCTTTGACCTCATGATTGCACTTTTGGGAATTTATAAGGCGTTAATCCCAAAGAGAAAGAAGTGTTTATAGAAGTGCTCTTTGTAGTAGCAGAACAAATTGGAAACTGTCTAAGTACCCAACCGTAAGAGTATGGCTAAGCAGACTAAGATATCTTAACGTGACAATTTACATAGTTCTACATAACAAATAGACAGCTAATATCAGTATGTGGAACTATGTCTAAGAAGGAAGTTATGACAGTAAGACAATCTCACAAAGTAATGTGCACACACCGGTAACAATGAAGGGAAAATGCATGCCTGGTCACTGATACTCATTTAGTTAACTGTTTTGTTTTCAGTTTTGTTTTTGTTTTCCTGAGCATTGAGAATGTGCTAGGCATGGTATTTAGTGCTGAGGACACTGTGGTGAAAAAACCAGGCCTTCCCAACGCTTGTATTTTGAGAGCAATCCCCCAAAATGTACAGCAACATAAATAGAGTCAAAGGTTCACTGATTTCATTTTAGGTGCCATTTTTCAAGTTCATTAAAAGAAAGATGGCAACAATAGACTGCTCTGAAATCTCAGACGTGGGGTTGGGAACCTGCCTGACCGCAGAGAGAACAGCCTTGAGTCAAACCAGCCTGGTAGAGTAGGAATTCAACAGGAAACAGCCTTGCTGTCAGTCTTGGCCCCTGAGGAAAGGATTTTCTGGTATAACCCCATAAATGCTTAACCTCGTTTCTGAAAGATCTGAGGAGCATTCGTGGTTTGGAAAGAGCTTGGAAGCACTGTTTATAATAGCCAAAGCAAAAACAAAAATGCACGTCACAAGAAATATGGATAAATAAATTACAGAGTGTAGACACAATGACATATAATGCAGCCGTGAACTACTGAACCTCAGCTACGTGCATCTGCATGGGTGAATCTTAGACACATAATGCAGACTGGGGGGAAATCTTTCTCCATTCATCTATTGTTGGGCACTTAGTTTGCTTCCACCTCAACTATTGTAAATCATGCTACCATGAACATAGGGGTGTATATATCTTTTCCAATTAGTGTTTTTATTTTCTTCCGACAGTTACCCAGAAGTGGAATTGGTGATTCGTCTGGTAGTTCTGTTTTTAATTTTTTTGAGGATGGTGACGATCATTTTGATCACTCGGTTCAGGCAGCGTTCACCAGATTTCCCTACTAAACTAATTAGGTACTTTCCCTCTTTGTATTTAGTAGACAATCTAAGGAACCCAAATTATATTCTTTAAAAAGCCAAGTTTTTCATAGCAGCGGTCTTCATAATAGCCCACAGCTGTCTGGTTCCCTGCGTGGTCTTCTTTTATTTTACAAATAAGTATTCATTATAATATGACGAATATTTGTGAACCCACCACCAAGACGGAGAACATTGCAATACGTATACAGGCACGCCTTGTTTTATTGCACTTCACAGATACTGCATTTTTCACAAATTGGAGGTTGTGGCAACACGGTCTAGAGAAGAACTTTCTGTGCAGTTTTTCCAAAACAGCATTTGCTCACTTCATGTCTCTGTGTCTCATTTTGGTAATTCTCAGAATATTTCAAACTTTTTAATTATTTTATATCTGTTATGGTGATCTGTGATCAGTGATCTTTAATGTTACTAATTGTTTTGGGGCACCACTAACCATGAGAACTTAATCGATAAACGTTGTATGGGTTCTGACTGTTCTACCAGGGCTGTTTCTCTTTCTCTTTCTTCTCGGGTCTCCCTTCCCCTAAGACACAACAATATTGAAATTATGCCAGTTAATAACCCTACAATGGCCTGTAAGTGTTCAACTGAAGGGAAGAGTCCGAGGTCTCTCACTGTAAGTCAGAAACTTAGTGAGGCAGGCCGAAAACTGAGATAAGGCTGAAAGCGAGGCTTCTTGTACCAAATATGTTAGCCAAGTTGTGAATGCAGAGGAAAAGTTCTTGAAGAAATTAAAAGTGCTACTGCAGTGAACACAAATGATGAGAAAGCAAAATAGCCTTATTGCTGATATGGAGAACGTTTTAGTGGTCTGGATAGAAGATCAAACCAGCTACAACATTTCCTTAAGCCAAAGCCTAACCCAGAGCAAGGCCCTAACTCTCTTCACTTCTATGAAGGCTGAGAGAAGGGAGCTGCAGAAGTTTGAAGCTAGCAGAGGTTGGTTCACGAGATTTAAGGAAATAAGCTGTCTCCCTAACATAAAAGTACAAGGTGAAGCAGCAAGTGCTGATGTAGAAGCCGCAGCAAGTTATTCAGAAGATCTACCTAAGATAATTAATGAAGGCGGCTACAATAAACAATAGGTTTTCAATGTAGCTGAAACAGTTTTATATTGAAAGAAGATGCCATCTAGGACTTTCATAACTAGAGAGGAGAAGTCAATGCCTGGCTTTAAAGCTCCAAAGGACAGGCTCACTCTCTTGTTAGGGGCTAATGCAACCGGTGACTTACTTTAAGAGGCCAGTGCTCATTTACTATTCCGAAAATCATAGAGATCTTAAGAATTATGCAAAATCTACTCTGCTCTATAAATGGAATAACAAAGCCTGGATGACAGCACATCTGTTTACAACATGGTTTCCTGAATATTTTAAGCTCACTGTGGAGACCTCCTGCTCTTTGACAATGCACCTGGTCATCCGATAGCTCTGATGGAGATGTACAAATGGGATTAATGTTGTTTTCAGGTCTGCTAACACAACATCCATTCCGCAGCCCACGGAGCAAGCAGTAATTTTGACTCTCAAGTCTTATTATTTAAGAAATACATTTTGTAAGGCTGTAGCTGCCAGAGGTAGGGATTCCTCTGATGGATCTGGGTGAAGTAAATTGAAAACCTCCTGGAAAGGATTCAGCATTCTAGATGCCATTAAGAACATTCATGATTCATGGGAAGAGGTCCAAATATCAACAGTAACAGGAGTTTGGGAGAAGTTGATTCCAATCCTCATGGATGACTTTGAGGAGTTCAAGACTTCCATGGAGGAAGTAACTGCAGATGTGGTGGAAACAGCAAGAGAACTCTAGAAGTGAAACCTGAAGATGTGACTGAATTGCTGCAATCTCAGGATACAATGTTCACAAATGAGGAGATGCTTCTTATGGATGAGCAAAGAAAGTGATTTCTTGAGATGGTGAAATAACAGCTGAGGGTTTAGAACATTACGTAAACTTAGTTGATAAAGCAGCGGCAGGGTTTGAGATGATTGACTCCAGTTTTAAAAGAAATATGTGGGTAAAATGCTATCAGACAGCATTGCGTGCCACAGAGAAATTGTTCATGAAAAGAAGAGTCGATCGATGCAGTAGACTTCACTGTTGTTTTATTTAAGAAATCGCCATAGCCACCCCAACAGTCAGCAACCACCACCCTAGTTAATCAGCAGCTATCAACCTGAAGGCAAGAACCTCCACCAGCAAAACGATTACGACTCGCTGAAGGCTCAGATTATGGTTAGCCCTTTTTAGCAATATTTTTAAATTAAGGATGTACAGTACATTTTTTAAAGAAATTGCACACTTAATCAACTACAGAATAATGTAAATATAACTTATGTGTAAACACAACTTCTCTTCTGTCTCCCTCCCTGTTCCCCCTGCCCGTCTCTATTTTGTGTTGATCCATTCCTTGCTTTTAAGATTTTAATTCTTGCAATATAATGTAAACACATGAAAGTGAAAACATCATAAATGTTCAGCTCAGTGAATTTTCACAAACTGGACACACCCATGTAACCAACACTCAGATCCAGCAAATAAGAGTTTTGCCAGTATTCCAAGTGCCTTTACACGTTTTCCATGGGCTTATTAGACGTAGCTCTTTCTTCTTTGTGAACTGTTTGTTCGTATCCTTGATTATCTTATCTCTTCAGGTCTTAGCACCTTAAAATGATCAGGGTCTCTATATTTTTCTCCTTGGCTTCTATGAGTTTCTTGCCATAGTTGTTACAAATATCTTTCCCTTGTTTGTTGTTCATTCAAAATTTTTATTTGGGAATTATTAGGTTTTATTCCCCGTCCTCCTCCACACACTTTGCCTCTTTAGTAAAGTTTACAAAGCCCTTTGGGGTCGGACTGGGTTCTCCCCTTCATGGGGAGCTCGTGTTCTCCCTCCGATGCACCCCCAACGTTTCTGTTTGACGAGCCCTCCTTTTCCTAAGCCCTCAGCAGCTCATCTGAGCTGGTGGGGAGCTTCAGTTAGTAAACTTGAATGAGGCTGCCAAAAGATAATGTTACATATGTATTTTTTCAGGGTAAGAATACACTTTTTGTGATTGTAAGAAAAAGAGTCACTGTATACAATTCAAATAATGGAAAAAAAGTTACCAAAAAAAAAAAAAAAAAAAAGAAAGAAAGAAAGAAAGAAAAGAAAGAGAGAAAGAAAAAGAAAAATTACCTGAACTTCACCACTTAGAAACAGCCCTGATAACATTTTGGAGAATATCCTTCCAAATTGTGTCTCCTCTCTTTTCTCTCCCCCGCCCTGTGTAAGACTTTACATAGATGTTTTCGTACTGATTTCGAACCTTCTTTTTTCATGAGCCAGTATGTCATCAATTTATTTCCACCCAGTGCTTCCATTGGCTGTGTAGGATTCCACTGTACCCGTGAACATACCCTAACTTATTCCTTGGTGGACATTCAGGTCATACCTCTTTTAATTACCAAACACATTAACTGTAGAAAACACAAAGAGCAGAAAATAGAAATGAGGTCATAGTATACATTCAGTTTTTTTAAAAGTTACACTGTGGACCTCTATTCATGTCTAAACACTCTTGTAAGTCAATTTCTGTTGTCTGCAGAGAGTTCCATTACATGAGTGTGTTTCAGTTTATTCAGTCAACACCATATTGTTGGACATTCGTGTTCCCCCAGTCATTGCTACTGTAAAGGATGCTGTGTAGCTAAGTCTTTGCATAGATTCTTAAGAATTTCCTTAAGCTAAACTCCTAAAAAGTAAATTTTGGGGTCAAAGGATGTGTGTGTTTGAAGGCTTTTGGTATATGGTGTTGAATTCTCCTCCAGAAGGATTGCCCCCTGGGGACACTGCTACCATGAGTTCGCACTGTGTGGGGCAGCGTGCCCACTGGGTGGGGAGCACCCGCATGGCTCCTGGCACAGGCTGAGTGCTCAGTGATTGTTACGTGCGGTAAACATGAGGAATATTTTCTCTACCCAACAGATGAGGCCACGGAGGGATGATGAGGTCCAATGACTAGTTCAAGAGGGGGAATTCAAACCCAGCCTTGTATCCAGAGCCTGCGCACTCTTAACCGGGCCACTGACTTTTTAAAAATATTTTTATTTTTCAATTACAGTTGACATTCAGTATTATTTTATATTAGTGTCAGGTGTATGGCATCGTGGTTGGACATTTCTATAATTTAGGAAGTGATTCCCCCCGATTCGTCTAGTCTCCACATTGATTTTTAACTAATATCAGAGGGAGGAACAGTGATGGTTGTGGGAGCAGTACTTTTTTATATAGACCTGCAAATGTATGGAAGAAATCGGGATAAGGGAGTGAAAGGATGGGGAAAGAGAGGGAATCTGGGGCGACCCGTACAGACATTCCTTTGTAGGTCAAGTCTATTGTAGGTCTGGGTGACATCACAATGGTGGTGATGGCACTGGGTGTTATGACCCCTTGTAGCTTTCGGGGGCAAAACAAGTGAAACTCAGCCAACAAACACTGAACCCGGAGTTGGTTCCTGTGGGAAATGCAGAGAGATTTTGTTGCTTCAAAGATCTTAAGATGCCCCCTGTGTCTCCCTTCCCTCCGTTTTATTTACTCTAGAAACATTATAATAATATAATAGAAAGTTACAGATAATCCCAACCTCCTGGCACAGGAAATAATTTCATGTTTCCCTTATTCCCTTCTATTCACTGTCCATACATAGATCTCTTTTTTAAAGGAAGGTATAATTTAGAGGATGGTAAACCCGTCCCTTAGGACACAGGGCAGCTTCCTTCCCACCTCTCCTGGTCTAGTTCAGTTCAACACACATGTATCAAGCACCTGTTGTATGCCCTGAACAGGGAGAGAAGTGGGTAAGACACAGCTCCTGCTCTTAAGGAACCGTTTAATGAGGGAGAGAGACCGTAAAAGGATCCTGTTAGTATTCCTGTAGCTCTCTCCGTAGCTCTCTCCCTGTCTGTCTCCCCAAGAGCCTGTGAAGAAACAGAGATGGTATTTTATAATTCAGTTTGTAGGTAAGAAAATAGAGTCACCTAAGGTCATTTAGATGTAATGGCAGAATCAGAACCTGAACTCCTGGGCTAGATCTCCATTCTCAGCCCGTACTGCTTACCCCTTTCCTTCCTCCCATTCTTCGGACCTCAATGCCGCGTGACTGCCTGAGTCCCGGCGAGGGTCCCATGTACACTCTGTCTCCTCCTCCTTTCCTGGGCATCTGCTATGCTAAGTGGCCCAGGCACTACCCCACCTCCTTTCACATTCTCCCTTCCAGCTGCATATTTCGTGACCTCATTTTCCCTTTGCAGCTGCCCTTGGAGTTTACTTCTGCAGAACCTGAATGCGGCAGGGAGACCAGCATACCCCAGGCTGCCCTGACCCTCCGGAAATTTCCTAACTTTTCCCTAACACACGGACTGCCCGTGGCCTCTTCTTGCATCTCCTTTCCAGGCACACCTGAGGAGGGGTCCAAAAGTTCCGAGGCCAGAAACAAATGATCGTTGCCAGGGACCAGGCACCCATGGGAATGGGGGAAGGACTCCGCATCTGGACCGTGATTTATTTTTCTTTTAATTCTTCTGAAGAGCAGCTTAAACACTTGAGTCCTTGGCGGTATTTCCTCTTATCGTTTCCTTTTATCCAGAGTGCAGTGTCTGCTAAGCCTGGTTCCCAGGCTCTCTGCTGTGAAACAAACAGATTCTTGAGCTCAGGGCCCCAATCAGGACGAAGGCTCTTGTTTAAATACCAAAAAACAATAGTGGCCTTCCATTACTGAGTGCTTACAGGCATTTTCAGATGTTTTCTGGTTTAATCCTCCATGAGACGGCTCATATTAGTGTCTTTCCCAAAGTGAGGCTCCCAGAAATGAGGCAGCCAGCCCAAGGCCCCAGAAGGGACGTGAATGTGGGTGGGTCCAGATTCCAGAGCAACTGCCCAACCCTCCACCATGGTGCCTCTGGAGAAGGTGTGTGTAAGTTCCCATTAGCCTGTCACTGCAGAGATCAGCAAGTGTTTAATCTTTGGCGTATAGTTTTAGGGAGATCCTGAAGGTTCCCGAGCAAAAAAGATTTTCAGTTCAGCTAACTTCAGAGAGCGCCATGCTTTCCTTTTAGAACCAAACAAGTCATCCTTGAATGTCACTCCATCAGAAGGTCAGGGAATTGCCAGTGAGCAGAGCAAAAGCTCATTAGGAACCGTGTCATGTTTTCCCAGAGTCATATTTTGCTGTGTTTCAGACACATCTTGTGAAAGGAATGCAGTGTGTCACAAGGACATTGTGAAGCCTAATTTAGAGGCACTCATCCCCCCTTTTTTTTAGTTTCAAAATAGACGTAGCCCTCTGATCATTCTTTTTTTTTTTTTTTTTTAATTTTTGTTTTTTTGGTGGGGGGAATATTGGGGAACTGTGTGTTTTTCCAGGACCCATCTGCTGCAAGTCAAGTTGTTGTCAATCTAGTTGTGGAGGACGCAGCTCAGCTCCAAGTCAAGTCATTGTTTCTTTTTTTTCAATCTAGTTGTAGAGGGCGAAGCTCACTAGCCCATGTGGGAATCGAACCGGCGACCTTGGTGTTATGAGCACTGCACTCTAACCAACTGAGCCATCCGGCCACCCCTCTCTGATCATTCTTAATAGAGATCAGAATACTGAAGAATGTTTCTCTACTCTGATAAAAACAAGGTGCAAACATAACATATGGCCAATCTCATTCCACCCCAGTGTTGGGGTGTGGGCTGCAAAAAGGTTGGGTAGGAACTGGGGCAAGCGGAAAGCTGATAAGCTCCCTCCCAGATGGGCACCTCCACCGGGAAACTGACTGACTCCCTGTAGGCGCACTGGCTTAATGTTGTTAGGCCCCCCAATATTTCCAGGAGAAGCTGGAAATCCAGATTTTTACTTGGAATCGCTACAGTTTCAAATGTTGGCTCATTTTCATCACACTGTGATGGCCAAATACAACTTGCCTGTGGGTTATCAGGTTCAAGTATGTGAAACAGTTGTTTGGGGCTCAGCTCTGGAACCTGTCTCCCTGGCCTCCCATCTGAGCTTTGCCTCTTATTAACTGTGTTATCCAGATGTTTGATCTCTAGGTTACAGAGTATCTCAGTTTCCTGATCTACCAAATGGAGATAGGAATTTTACCTACTTCTGAGGGTCACTGAGAGGATTAACAAGAGGATTAAGGAGAAAGCCTTGGAATCCAGTGCCTGGTCCATACCTATCCATACCTAGCAAGGGCATGGTAAACATTAACCTGTAGCATATTTGTGTCCCTTTTTATAAGTGCACAGTGACCATATGAGGTCGGACAATTAAGTTTGAGAACTCATCCTAGAAAAAGTGCTACATAACTCATTGCTGAATATCACTACCGTCATCTTCGAAGGACTCCCCTAGGGAAGCTATGCACCAACACCAGTGTCTAATCCACCCTTCAAAGCAATTTTGGAACTCTTTTTCTGGAATGGGCATCAGAGCTGTCATCGTATTACCCGTCGATGTCCTGAATGTCATCATAATGTCTTCTTTCAATATTTCCTTTATATTTGGGTAAAGAAAGAAGTCATTGGGGGCCAGATCAGGTGAGTAGGGAGGGTGTTCCAATACAGTTATTTGTTTACTGGCTAAAAACTCCCTCACAGACAGTGCTGTGTGAGCTGGTGCATTGTCGTGATGCAAGAGCCATGAATTGTTGGTGAAAGGTTCAGGTCATTTTCATCTAACTGTTTCATGCAGCCTTTTCAGCACTTCTAAGCAGTAAACTTGGTTAACTGTTTGACCAGTTGGTACAAATTCATGATGAATAATCCCTCTGATATCAAAAAAGTTTAGCAACATCGTTGCAACACGTTCACGAACTTAATCGTCAGAACTCATATGTCTTAGTTTGCCTGGGGCAATTCTGGTTCAAGTTTGTAGTGGTGTGATTATTACTACTAACTCCCCTTTTAATTCTCAATATGAGACAACAAATTATATGGTCAAGTTATATAAGCAAATACTGGTATTTTGCTGTTCAGGACTATGAAAAGGTCTCGGTTCCCATTGTTGGAGTACTCTTGGACAAGTCACCTAACCTTTCTGTGTTTCAGTTTCCACGTTATAAAGCATTGACAAGATGAAGTCTAAAATCCCTCAGTTCATATTCATTCTATCATTCTACAAAAATTTACCATGAGTCCAGACTATACCAGTGAACAAGCAGAGCATAGAGGGGCGGAGGACAGACCTGGGCCCTGAAGGGATGCTTGTCATGGAGGACCCCTGTGCGGCGAGTTGGGAAGACCTACCCTTTTTTTCTGTTATTTGAAAGACGGTTACCTTGAAATTGTTCATAAAATGTTTCGAATTGAATGTTTATCCTTCTAACCTCAATTTCTCACAAACAAATCATTCCAGTTCGGTATACTCTCCTCCATATTTCTATTTTATGACTGGGTATCTACATTAAAAAAAAAAATACTGATTTCACTGTGGAAAATTAGAAAATACAGAAAGGCCTAAAAGAGATCCTTCATTTCCGTTGACTCTGGCAGCGATCAGTAGCGGGGGTTTCTAATATTTTAGCTTTAGGTTACTCCCATCCTCCCCCACCCACTTCTTCAACCACTTTGTCAAAACTAAATTAAAAGAAAAAAAAGCTCTCTCTAAATTTGCCTAGGTGTCTCCAATAAATGCTCTCACTCATTCATTTATCCATCCTCAATAAACCAGGTATGGACCACCTAATCTGGTACTATGGCGGGGGCCCCAGAGGACTCTCCTGTCTGTGATTTTATGAAATAATCTGCTCCTGACTCCCTCCCACAGATAAATTAAACAAGGGTGGCTCAGCAGAGGCCTTCGGGATCAGCTTTAACGAGTAGGTGGGCCTAGTGGGTGATGTGGTCACTGCCAGCTGCAGGTGATTTCTGCGCCTGGGCGTGGACATTCCTCCACCCACGCGCGCTCCCTGCCAGTGGCAACTGCAGAGCTCAGCCCAGCTAAGGACCAGATTCCTCGGTCCTGCCCTTCGCGGTCGGGTCAGTGAGGTTGGGTTGTGCTGGCTCAGAAAGCCACTTCCTGCCGCGACCGGAGCCGGCCGTCGCTGTGAAAGTTGCCCCCCGGGGAAGGAAGTGGCTTTGGGCTGTTTATTTTGGCTGCGGGCTAGCAGACGGCGCCGGGGGCCGCGCAGACCCGGCGTTTACAGAGCTGAGCTGGGGAGCCGAGCGGACCTCGGGACCCCGGGGGGAGGCTTCGCGCCGAAACGCCGCGGGGCTCTGAGGAGAGGGGGAGTGGGGAGTGGGGGACGGCACGCCGCAGAGGGTGCTCGGCGGGGTGGGAGGGCGGCGCATGGCCGAGGCGGGGGCGCGCGGCCGAAGGGGAGGGAGGTGTGCGGCCGAGAGCAGGCGCGGTGGGGGGAGGGCGCGCCGCAGGGGAGGGGTGCCACCTCGCGCGGGGAGGGCGCATGGCCGAGCAGGGGCTGCACTGAGCAGAAAGCGCAGCTGCGGGCGAAGCCTCAGAGCTCCGAGGACAGGCGGGTTCCAGCGCCCCACGTCCTGAGGACGGGTGAGGTAGGGAGGTGTCAAGGTATGCCTGTCCCTGGGGTGCGCAAATGAGGAGGAGACGTGGGGAAAGGGCAGGGGAGCGAGGCCGCGGGACTGCCGGGGAGCGGACGGTGCCGGGTCCAGCCAGAGGTTAGAAGGGAGATCCTCTCCATCGGGGCTCGGCGGCTTCCCGCCTTCATCCAGCAAGATGAGGCCTGGGAAAGGACACACCGAGACGACTGATGTTTTTGTCTGAGAAGATTTTAAAAGCCAGCAGGGGATGAGATCAAACACCGTTAAATCGCTAGAGAAGGTCAGGGCAGGTGAGCATTTGTGTTCCAGAGAGCGCCAGGGGCCGGCCACACTCAGCAGACACTAACTGGGGCACCCGGGGAACCAGGCAGAGCCCTGAGGAGGGTGAAAGTTACCTTTCCGAATTTACACGCGTTCCCACTCCCCACCACCCCATCACATGCCCCTTCTCTTGCAGTTATTAGATGGAGGTGAAAGCCCACCCTTAACCCATTCCCTGACAGAGTTTGCCTTAATATCTTCCTAGAACACAGCATATCACATTTGCAAAACGTACATTTAAACATCTCTGGGCCTGTCCAGGTGGGCTCAGGTGGTTGCAGTGCCCTGTTCCTAATGCCGGAGGTCTGGGTTCTATTCCCACATGGGCCAGTGAGCTGCGCCCTCTACAGCTAAGATTGTGAACAACAGCTCTCCCTGGAGCTTGGCAGCTGTGAGCAGCCAGAGGTCCACGTGAGCTGCTGTGTGCTGCCAGGGGCTGCTGTGCTGCGGTGGGCTACTGTGCGCCACCATGAGCAGCCGGTGGCCAACGTGAGTGGCCGACAGCCAGCTTGAGTGGCTGGCAGCCAGCGTGAGCGGCTGTGGGCTGCCGTGTTCCGTGGGCTACTGTGTGCTGCCATGATCGGCCAGTGGCCAATGTGAGTGGCTAGCGGCCAGCATGAGTGGCCGGCAACCATTGTGAGCGGCCGGCAGTCGGCAAGAGCTGCCATGAGCTGCTGTGAGCAGCCGTCGGACACGACTGCCTCAGCTGGGGGGAGCGCCAGGCTCATAACACCAGCATGGGCCAGGGAGCTGTATCCTACACAACTAGACTGAGAAACAACGGCTTGAACCGGAGGGGGTGGGGGTGGGAAACTTCTCTAGGAATGAATGATAAAGGAAGCTTACCAGGACTGGAGAGAGAGAGAGAGAGAGACCACACACACACACACACACACACACACACACACACACACGTGCATATGACAGCAAGACCGATGAGGCCATGTGTTCGGTTTAGGCACTGTAAGCAATGGAGGGCTAGCAGTTTGTCCTGGCTGGAATGGAGGGGCTGTATAGGAGGCGGGAGGAGAGTATGAAAGGCCTGGAGGCTGGAGGGTAGAGGAGAGCCCACAATAGCCCAGGATTTTAGTGGGGATATTCCACAGCTGGACGTGGTATTGGGCCTCAATGTCATGTGACTCTCGTGCTGTGCCCACACTATTCAGGTCCAATGTGCTTGCATGGATATGGTACATAGCCTCTAGCAGAGGTGGTACAGGGTGGGGTGCCAGGTCCCCAGGGTTAGCCCCTCAGCAGGGCGGGGCTGGCTGCTTCTGCTGACTCAGGGACATTTCCAGGCCTGGCCTCAGGGCCAAGCTGTTCATTGAAAACAGCTGCTCCTCTTGGCTGGTGGCCTTGTGGGCGGCCCCTGACTCCCTGGGATGACCTCTTGCCTCTGCGTGGTCTGGGGAAGGAGGCCTGCGTCTGGGAAGGGGGGCCGACTGCAGGGAGGCTCGGCATCTGGAGGCCACCCTGCCCTACCCTTGGGGACCACATGTAGTCAACCCCCCGGGACCCGCTAGCTGGCCCTAGTCTCCAGCTCTCTAGGAGCTGAGCCAGGCTGGTTGCTGGGTCTCTAGCCTTTGCTCCTGCCATTCCCCTAACTTGGAACACCCATCTTGTCCTTGTCTCTGCTCACGCCTTTCAGGGTTTTGTTTGACATGCCTCTCATTCAGCAGATACTTGTTGAGAGTCTGCTGCGAGCCAGGCACTGTGCTAGAATTAACTTCCTCTGCACTGTCTTCAGCATGATGTCTTTCACGTGTAATGGAGAGCAGCTGTCTTGTTTGAGGTCAGACCTCGGGCTGCCTTCGCTGCTGGGCTGAGTCCGGGAAGCTTCAGGGACAGCGGAGAGCTTTGCTCCTGAGAGGCAGCGAGTCTTGAGGCTTTGCATTCAGCCTCAGGACTCCACCAAAGCAGTGCGTGCACTGTAGCAGATGGGGAAGGAGGCCACAGTGACCGTCAACAGGACAGGGAGGAGACGGGTTACTTACTCAGTGTAGAGCAAGTAGCTTTAACACCCAGTTACCTCTGAGCATAGGAATAAATTTCCAGGGTGATGACCTGGTTGTCTGAAAAGCAAGGAATTGTGGGCTACACATCAGAAAGATTCCTGTCACATTTCAGTTATCTGGAAAATCCATTTCTATCCAATAGCTTCACCCCCAACCATGCAGTCAGTATAAGTTAGACTTGACTCTTTTGTACACTTGTTGATGTGTTGCTTGTAACTTTTTCATGGATGGCTTCTTGAGTTCTCTGCCTCTCTAGCTGCATTGTAAACGTCCCAAGGGCAGAGGCCATATTGTCTAATTTCCCTGTAGTACCTAGTACAGTACTTTGCAAATGCATGTCATCTGCATGAGTGAGAAAGCCTCTGGGGGAGCAGGCAGCAGGGTGATTAGGAGGATAGGGTGGGGTCCAGCCCACGAGCACTTCCTCCAACATGGCCCAGAGCCTGTAGCAGCCCAGGAAGCTCAGTACTGACCAGACAGACAGAGAGGATCCTGGAACACTAGCCTCCAGGGGAATAAGGAGAAACGGCCAGTGTTCCAGACCGAGAAGGGCTCTGGCTCCAAAACATGATTTGTGTTTATCAGGATTCTTCTGGTTACAAGGTCAGAAACCCAATGCAAACAAGCTCAGCAAAAGGAACGTGGCTGCAAATGACCCTGAGTGATTCACAAAATGGAGGAAGGGCCTCAGGAACTCGGGGACCGGGACTGGACGTTGAACATGTCTAGGACTCCCTTCCTCTCCATCTCTCAGCTCTGCGTCTCTTTCTATATTATCCCCATACTTGCCTGTAGAAGAAAGGTCTTCTCATGGTAGGAAGTATGGCTACTGGCAGCCCCAGTTTAGCCATCTCAACAGAGAGAGAAAACTTCTTGTATTCCAGGGGACAACTGATCAGCCCCGTGTGAGTTATGTGCCCAATCACTGTGGCCAGGGGGATGGACACTGATTGGCCAAGAGTGAGCCTTGTGCCCACTCACATAGCCAGAGGTGCAGAGAAATTCTTTATAAATATTAATAAGAAGGGGATGAGAAGTTTGCTGTACAGACAAAACAAAGGCCAGAGACTGTGGGCAGTCAGTGAAGTCAAGGATTCTATCGTCTCCATATTGTCCAGTGCCTCCCAGACCGTGTGACGATAGGAGCTGGATTATGTCTCTACTATTCACCACTATACCGTTGGTGCCTGGGACCCTGCCTGATACCTATGAAATTCTCAACAAAGATTTGTTGAATGAATGATTGGATGACATCCAGTTGGTGCTCAGTGCATGGCTCCCTGTGTGGCTTCATTCATTTATTCACTCACTGAACAAGTATATAGGGAGCCACAACTTAGCGTACAGCCCTGTGCTAGGTGTGGCGTGGTCGCCAACACAATACAAGAGGCCATCTTTGTCCTTGGTAAGGACCATACCAAGATCCTAGTGAGGGGCAGTTTCCCTCCCGGTATTGATACCTGATGCTCCCAGGTGTGTGGAGTGAGGCTAGAGGAGTGGGTAAGGCTGGAAGGAGCCTTCTCAGGATGGGGGACGGGCATCAGGCCCTTCCTGTGAGCTCCCTCGGCTACTCTGTGAGCTTGCTGACAGCATGGATGCAACGAACACAGTTCTCCAATGCCTCCATTCCCTTCCCTCTCTCCCCTTAGCAAATCCAGCTCAGCCAAGGCTGGGCTTGTTGTCTTCCTCCATTGGGCCCTGGAGAAAGAACTTCCTTTCTGTGAGGGCCCAAGCCCACCCCTTGACTTTGGGTACAAAGTGCTCCCCCAAGAGCCCCTTAGCCCCCAGCTTGGCAGAGACCTGGGGATCCACCTCCAAGAATTCCCCTCAGCCTCCCCTTTACTTTGTACCTCTCCTCGGCTCCGAAATGCCTCATCCTTTTCTCATTGCTGCCAAGGTAGTTCCGTGACCTGCATTCGTCACCCTCTGCCTCTTCCAGGTCCTCTGTGTCTTCAGGGAATCTCCATGCCCTTGGAAGGCACAGCCCCCTCCTATGCCCCCAGACAACTGGATTTTAAAGGGCTTGTTTCCCTCGTGTCCTTCTGTGTCCAAACCCACTGTTCTCTAACTAGGGCAGTGCTGTGTGTTTCCTTGTGGCCCCAGCGTTGCCTGGGACATGCTACACACATAGCAGGCACTCCAAGAAGATATGTTTATTTGAACCCAGAATGTCAGAAGAAGGAGGGGACTTGCAGCCATGATTCATGTGACAGGAGGAAACTGAGGTACTGGGTTGGGCATCTTTTTCCCTCTCTGGGCCTCAGTTTCCTCATCTGTTGAGTGAGGGGAAGGTGGCCTTATCCTGGGATGGCCTCTCCCAATGGACATGGATCCCTTTCAAACCCATCATTTGCCATGTGTTACGACTGTACAGGCTGGCCAGAATTGCTTCAGCCCACGTATGGGTTTTCTGGTTGAAGAGAGGAAGATACTGTCCCCCTGGGCTGCTGTGGGTTCCTGTGATGGTTTGGGCTGCACTGTCCAGTCCCATCTCTGAGAAGCATCTATAAAAGCAAGCACGATTTCCTCCCTTTTCTGGTCCCAAGCCCTTTCTCTGTCCCCTGTCAAGGGCCACTTTCTGTTACCACTGACTCGTTGCTGAAATGGAGTTTCTGAGAATCAAATACCCAGTCCCTAGAGGAGGCTCAGGCAGGTCTGGATCAAGTCCTGGGGCCAGTTTATTGTTCTTGGAGGGTGGCTGGAAGGAGAGGAGAGGGGCAGGTTGAGGAGAGGGGTTCCCAAGGGGGAAGGATTAGCTGTGGCAGTCGCCCTAGAGGTCCTTCAGGAATTTACCTGTGTTTTGGTGCTGTGGAAGACTAAAATGAGCAGTGTCCCAGCTCTATCAGCCTGCCCTTCGGGGTGTTTTGAACACTCAGTGACAGAAGCTGTGGACATTCTGTTTTAGGAAAATCGGGCAGCTGGGACAAAGAGAGAAAAACAGTCTGGCATGAGGTTCATTCATTTGTTCATTCAGTATATATTAAGCACCACTGTGTGTCTGTCAGGCAGAATTATGGGTACTGGGGATAGAATGGTGAAGACAGAGAAAGTCCTCAGAAGTTTGAACAAGATGGTAGACAGAAAATAAAAATGTGTCAGGTAATGAGTTCTAGTTCTGAAAATGGCAGGATGGCTTGTATCAGTTGTGGACAAAACAGAGGCCACAAACTAAACCTGACAAGCTCAAGGGGGGCCAGCACGGTGGGGCCTACAAACTGAGAGACTGAAAAGTCTGAGACATAGGATAGTCTGAACATAACAACTCCTGACTAAAAGGAGTGTCCTAGGCCTGTATCTTCCTTGCCAAAGGTCAATCTTTACCTTACGTGAGTCTGTTTATTGTCTTTGTTCTTGTAAGAGATAACATACCTTTGAACCTTCAGAGTGTTCTTTTTCAGATCCCCTCCAAGGCACAACTGCCAGAGCCCAAGACCACAAACCCCTCATTACCACCACGCTCCTCATACTATCTCGATGTGCTGTAGATGTTCATCACTAACTATCCTGTACCCGCCAATGTACAAGAAGTGTGTGTCTCTCCATTTTACGTTTTATCCAATCCCAGAGATTTCCTCGCTTTGTGTTCTCCCGCCTCCCTAATCTATCACCAGTGGATTGCATGTAACCCTCCTTAGACTCCTCCTTTGATTCTAATGTATAAAATAAGCTGCAAAACTGCCATTCTCCGGAGCCTTTCTCAAGCTGTTGAACTTTGGCTTTCCGGTAATTGTCATCAGTTTGACTCAAATAAACTCATGAAAATTCTCTATAGGTTTGGACGTTTCTTATGTCGACACAGGCTAACTCGCTAGCCAAGAGTGCTTATAGACTAAGGATAAAATATAAAATACGGTGGTTTGAGAGCAGTCAAAAACGGGTAGATGCTGGGGAGGAAACAGCCTTTGAAAGAAAAGAAGCAGATGAGGTGAGTGGCTCATTTAAGCAGGTTCCCCCCCCCGCCCCTTACCCCCCTCCCCCCACAAGAGTACTTCCCCGTATGACGTGTGTCAACGTAAGAACATCCAAATCTGTGGAGATTCTTAATAAAAAATAGTTTGAGCCAAACAGAGGATACACCTGGAAAAAAGATCGAAGAGACTAAGATCTACAAGATCTACAGACTAAGAAAAATGCTTCCAAGAAACGACAGTTTGCTGCTGCTTTTATGCATTTGGAATTAAGGGGGGAATGTAAGGAAGATTACATGAAGGTGGGAGTTGAATTACAGGATAGTTAACAAGACGATGAGCTCTCTTGAGGGTGGTCCCAAAAGAGGCATTTCGAAGGTGTGTTAACCTAGATGCACAGAAACAAAGGACCGGGCTGCTTGAAGCAAAGATAAGCCTTTTACTGAAGTTCTCTGCCTGTGGTGTGACTACCCACTGTGACCTACCCATTTAGGAATTTATGATCAGCTGTCCATGTGAAGTTACTTTCTGTAGAAGCCCTTTTTTGTCCACAGGGGAGCTCAAACGCAAAGTGGCAGTTTTACTGGTTAGAGTTTGGGGCTACCATAAAGGCTAAAAATCAAGAAGGAAAATTCTGGAAAGGAAGGAACCATAGAGATGTCCCCTACAGATTCTCAAATCCTTGGTGACTGCTGAACTGTGCATGGGCAGTTTAAACTGTGAGGCTTTAAGGAACCCAGGAAGAAACAGCAGCTGGGAGGCAGAGGTTTCCATTGTTCCCAGTGCCGAGGAAACAGTTCGGAATTCAAGTTCTACCAATTTAGAGTGGCTTGGTAATTGCCTAAGGTTTTCCTCTGAAATTCCAGAAGGGCCTCACCATATGATTAAAGCCAAGGCTAAGGACCACACCCTAAGACTAAAGGCAAAACCCAAACAACCCCACCCTAGCAAAGCCTAAAACCAAGCCTCTACAGGATCAAGGTGATCCACCAGTAATTTAACTGCCTGCCAGAACAAAACTCAGCATTCTTTTTAGGAAGATAAATCCAGACTCCCTGTAACATGCCATCTACAACGTCCCATACACAATAGTATACAATTAAAAAAAAAATCCAGACTCCTTATGACATTATCTACAATGTCCAGTATGTAATAAAAATTACTAGACATGCAGGCAGCAGGAAAAAGTGACCCATAATCAAGAGAAAAAATAGTTACTAGACACAGACTCACAGATAACCCAGATGTTGAACAAAATATCAATGAATAATAAATGTTGTGAAGAGAACTACAGTCAAATGATATGCTAGAGAGTAAACTGTGTGGTGACTTTAGAATAGGAGGTCACGGGGGGCCTCTCTAAAGATGTGACTTTGTTTGAAAAATGTGAAAAGCCAAGCAGAGGAAACAGTGCCAAGGATCTGAGGCAGGAAAGAGTCAGACCTGTTCAGTGAAGGGTGAGGAGGTCAGTGTGACCTGAGCAAGGAGGAGTAGTGTGACCTGATATCAGACGGGTAGGCGGGACCAGACCATGTAGGATCTTGAGGCTCATAGTAAAGACTTTGAATTGTATCTGAAGAGTGCTGATTGCCTTTGAAAGACTTAGCAGGACAGAGATTTACCCAGTTTAGGTTGTTTTTTCTTTTACTGGAGTCAGGTTTTCATTTCAAATATTTAAAAGCCAATTCATTTTTTTTTAGCTGTTATACATATCTTTTACTCATTTTCTATGGCATTGTTGCTATTTTTCTTAAAACATTTTTGTGTAGACATTCTTTTTATATTAGGAACTTAACTATTTGCCTCTGATAAGTTACATATCTTTTTATCATTTGAATTTTGATTTCATTTATGGCATTTTTCTTGCCATGAAAAAAATTATGTCATTGAGTTATCAACTTCAGAACGTCCAAACCTATAGAGAATTTTTATAAGAATTTATTTGAGCCAAACTGAGGACAGTGCCAGGAAGCAAGATCTCAGATGCTCCATAGAATGATAATTTTGCAATTTCTTTTATACTTTGGAAGGTAAGGAAGATTACATGAGGGCAGGGATTGGATTACAGGATAGTTAACAGGACTGTGCTCTCTTGAGAGTGGTCAGGCTTTAGGAGGAGTGGTCGGAAAAGAGGCATTTCAAAAGTATATTAATCTAGATGCACAGAAACAGTGGACAGGGCTTGCCTGGGGCAAAGATAAGCCTTTTACTAAAGAAGTTATATGCCTGAGGCGGGACTACCCACCATGACCTGCCAGTTAGGAATTTATGATCAGATCACCCTGTGAGGTTACTTTCAGTTAAATTTATACAGTGCCTCCTTTTCACCCACAGAACCCATCATTGTTTTCTTTATGACCTTCAACACTCCAATATGGTTTTTAAAAGTATTTTAGAACGTATTTACATCTTTAAAAGAGATCATTTTGGCTGGCCATGGAGAATGACCTATCAAGGGATGATAAGGCCAGCATGGCAGAACAGAAAGAGCTCGAGGTTTGGAATCAGAAGACTTGGACCCAATTTCAGCTCCATCTCTCACCAGCCTGTGATTCTGGTCCAATATTTTTGCCACCCGTAGTCAATTTCTTTACCTGTAACAGAGTAATAATAATAACGATACTACTACTAATAATAATAATAAACATATATAGTGCTCTTACTATGTACCAGACCCTGTTCCAAACATTTTGCATGTATTACCTCATTTAACCTTTACAACAGTCTTATGATGAGGAAACCAACTCAGAAAGAGGTTAAGCAACTTGCCTAAGTGACATATTAAGTGGCAGAGTTGAGATTTGAACCCAAGCAGTTAGATTCATGCTTTCAAGGCATGAAAATTATCCTGTGGAGCTAGTGGCTAATGGATGCAAAAGTTCTTTGGAGACTGGGATGTGTCTGCGTGTATGTTGTATACTAAATCGAGGAACACGAGGAAGAGGGTGGGTGAAATGTGAACGTCAGAGAGACTGGGTTTGCTTACTGGCTCTGTGATACTGTGAGTAGGTCACTTTATGTCTCCAAACTCATCTCAAGTTTCTCTCTCTCTCTCTCTCTCTCTCTCTCTCTCTCTCACTCTCTCTCCCTCTCTCTCTCTCTCTCTCTCTCTCTCTCTCTCTCCCTCTCTCTCTCTCTCTCTCCCTCTCCCTCTCCCTCTCCCTCCCTCTCATTCTCCCTCTCTCTCTCTCTCTCTCTCCCCTTTTAAAATATAATAACAACTTTAAGATATAACAGCTTTGAGATAACTCACATATTGTAAAACTCACCCATTTAAAATGTGCAATTAATTGGACTTTTAGTGTTTTCACAGAGTTGTGCAACTGTCTCACAAGGTAATTTGAGAACATTGTCATCACCCCAAAATAAACCCTGTACCTTTTGGCAATCACTCCCCATGTCTTTCACCTCAGTGCAGCCCCAGGCAACTGCTAATCTGCTTTCTATAATTTTAAGCCTTGATCTGTAAAGTGAGTGTTCGGAGAGGTGATGGACAAGGAGATGTAGGATTGGGGAAGCCAGAGAGCTAAATGCTGCCTGAAAAATAGGACTGAAATGGTTATGGAGGGCATGAATGGCTGGGTATGGGTGGTGGTGAGTGGTTTGAGAAGATTCTAGATGGGGGGAAAGGATGGAGCCACTGGCTGAAGGGCAACGGGGAAGAGTGAGATAAAATGACTCCAGGCTGGAGAAGACCTTTGGTGGAAAACCACGCTACAGAACAGAGTTATGTGGTGTGTGATGTACACGTCTCCACCGCTCCCATTAAGATCTTCAGAAAAGTTTACAGTAGTCAACTTGCCATATAGAATTGGGTTTGCTTTTGGGATGGCACAGGGCTGAGTCCTGCCCCCAGGTGGCATGGGGCCAGCCCAGAGGCTGGCATGCAGATGTTTCCTCAGCTGGACACGGGTGTAGCAGTGCTTCTCACCACCCTCCCAAAGGGGTTAGTATTGAGGACTGAGTGATTTGACATATGAGAGAAGGCTCACAACCCAGCCCTGGGCTCATGGTTCATGTCTGTAGGTGGCACCGGCCATCAAGGGCCAGCCAGGAGAGCCCCTGTGGTGGCTTCATGCCTTGCCTTCCCCTTCTAGAGCCCAACGTCTTCCTCATCTTCAGCCATGGACTGCAGGGCTGCCTGGAGGCCCAGGGTGGACAAGTCAGAGTCTCCCCAGGCTGCA
This sequence comes from Rhinolophus ferrumequinum, assembly GCF_004115265.2. Taxonomy (NCBI): domain Eukaryota; kingdom Metazoa; phylum Chordata; class Mammalia; order Chiroptera; family Rhinolophidae; genus Rhinolophus; species Rhinolophus ferrumequinum. Next base: position 41,626,730 of record NC_046304.1, read on the forward strand.
ATGCCAGTCTTCCTGCCCAGCGCTGGAAGTGGGTCTCTCGGAACCGGCTCTTCAACCTGGGCACCATGCAGTGCCTGGGCACAGGCTGGCCGGGCACCAACAGCACCGCCTCCCTGGGCATGTACGAATGTGATCGGGAGGCACTGAATCTTCGCTGGCACTGTCGCACATTGGGTGACCAGCTCTCCCTGCTCCTGGGGGGCCGTGCTGGCAACACGACCAAGGCTGGCACACCCGAGCGCGGCGACCAGACCCGCAGTGGCCAGTGGCGAATCTATGGCAGTGACGAGGATCTGTGTGCTCGGCCCTACTATGGTGAGAGGCTGCTTGCAGGGGAGGGGAAGGGTCCCTATTGTCAGGGAGCCACAAAGGGACAGTCTCTGGGGTGACAATGCCTTTGGCCTCTACACACCTTTGGCAGTCACATCTTTAATTGTAATAGGAAGCATTTTTGAATAAGAAAATTAACTTCAAAGCATTTAATTTACCTATTAAAAAATAAAATACACACTTGTAAAGACCTCAAACAGTACAAAAGTGCATAATACAAAATTAAATGAAAGTTCCCTTCCCCAGGCCCACTCTCCAGGGAGACTCCAGAGTAAGCCCCAGAGGTGCCTTGATCCCCATTTTGCAGAGGCGAATAGGGACCAGGGTCACCCAGCAAGGGGCCTTTTGTGGTGGGCAGCTCCATCCTGGGGTCCTTCTCCTGGAAGCCGCCTTAAGTTCCAGGATGGAACCTGGGAGGAGGGGCACACAGGCTGGGGAGCTGAGCAGGATTCCTTCAGGCTCAGACCTCTATGGATGACGTGGAGGCCCCTCCCCCAGCTGGAGTTTGGACAGGCATTGGGGCATTAGGGTCCCCTTCCCAGCCACTGGGATAAGCAGCAGAAACCTTCCCAGGCTCTTGGGCTGATCTGATGACAGAGGGGGACGTAAAGCCACAGTCTGGTACCACTGCCTCCTTCTCTGTCTGCTGACCCCTGCCAACCCCTGGCTCCCTGGGTTATAGGGGTGGGCAGCCTCTGGCGTCCAGAGGCCAAGGCCTGGCTCTCCTCCTTGCAGAGGTCTACACCATCCAGGGGAACTCCCATGGGAAACCGTGCACCATCCCCTTCAAGTATGACAACCAGTGGTTCCATGGCTGCACCAGCACAGGCCGTGAGGACGGACACCTGTGGTGTGCCACCACCCAGGACTACGGCAAGGACGAGCGCTGGGGCTTCTGCCCCATCAAGAGTGAGAGCCGGGGGCTCCTGGCAGGAGGCTGGCCAGAGGGTGTGGGTGGCAGAACTTCTGGGACTGGTGAGAAGTGGCCCCTCCCTCCCAGCACGGAACAGCCTGGGTGGGGTCTCTGCACGCCGTGAGGGACCCCTGTGTGGGCCCTGAAGGACAGGACCCGGGAGGGACCCACGTCCGGCTGTCATGGTGGCAGGTAACGACTGTGAGACGTTCTGGGACAAGGACCAGCTGACCGACAGCTGCTACCAGTTTAACTTCCAGTCCACGCTGTCGTGGAGGGAGGCCTGGGCCAGTTGTGAGCAGCAGGGGGCGGATCTGCTGAGCATCACCGAGATCCATGAGCAGACCTACATCAATGGTGAGACGACAGGCAGGCCCTGGGTGGGGCTGGCTGGCTGGGGCCTGCCCAGCTGGGGACAGGGCAGGGGGCCAGGAGCCTGAGACCTGCTCTCACCTTTGGAGGACCCTGAGCCCTTTCTGCTTGTGGGGGTAAGGATGGTGTTGGTGGGGGCAAAGAGTGGGAGGGCCGAGGATGGGCCCCCCGCTTCTCACTGTCACCATCTTGCTGTCAGGGCTCCTCACTGGCTATAGCTCCACACTGTGGATTGGCCTGAATGACCTGGACACCAGTGGAGGCTGGCAGTGGTCGGACAACTCGCCCCTCAAGTACCTCAACTGGGAGAGTGGTGAGGCGTGGGGTTTGGGGTGCAGGGTGGCCTGGGGACGCCACAGGCACTCAGCCTCCTATTTATTCCTCGTACCTCATTCCAGGCAAGCAGGGATGCCGGGTAGGGGCGGATGCCCCCACCTCCTGGACTGGCCCCACTGGCCCGTGCAGTGCCTCTGTGTGAATTATAAACAAATGCTCAGGGCTCAGGGCACAGGGCACAGGGCACGGGCGGTAGGCTGGATTTCAGCCCCAGCCCCGCGCACCAGTGCACCCAGTGCCCCAGCAGCCTGGCCGGGGAGGCGGAGTGGGGCTGGTACCTGTTGCTGAGTAGAGGGCTCAGGACATGTGGACCCAGGAGGGAAAGCAGTGAGCCCTGGCGTGGCCAATGGGGGAAGGCTGAGCGGAGCGCTGGGCATCTCCTTCTGGGCCAGGCTTCGCAGGGAGCAGAGGGTTCGGGGGCCAGGAGGAAGGCTCCGGGGGCCAGGGTGTGAGTCTCGCTCCTGGGGTGCTGGTGCCCTGCCTTCCCCACAGATCAGCCAGACAACCCGAGCGAGGAGAATTGTGGAGTGATCCGCACGGAGTCCTCCGGAGGCTGGCAGAATCGTGACTGCAGCATCGCGCTGCCCTATGTGTGCAAGAAGAAGCCCAATGCCACGGCCGAGCCCCCGTCTCCTGGTGAGTGGTGGTCCCAGCGCGGGGGAGGGGGTGTGTGTGGAAGGGAGGGGCTTAGTGTCACAGCCACAGCACAGCCTCACAGCGCAAGGTGACGCGGATCCTCCCTGTTCTTATTTAACGGCTCAGCTAAAGTCTGAACAACGCGCAACGTGCTATTAATTCATTGGGGGATTTGTTGAGAACTGTGTTAAATGCTGGTATGACTTACCTTGTCCTAGTGGGGGTCACAGTCTGCTGGAGGTGACAGACATCTCAACACACAACTGAAATATCCCGAGTCACGCACTGTTACAAAAATATGTGTAGTAAATGTTACAGGAGAAGAAATGCCTAGAGAAGGAATTGATTAGGCTTCTGAGAGTGAAAAAGGGTTTCGTGGAAGTGACATTTCAAGTGGAGTAAAGTTTAAAGTGGCATAAAGAGATGCGAGGGACGACCTAAATGTAGACTCTCAGGCCCTATCCCAGATTGATTGAATCAGGACCTGCATTTCACACAATCCTGTACCTGCAATGCATGTGCAGGTCGAGTTTAAGAAGCACTGACTGAGCGAGTGTGATGAAGAAAACAGTTCAGAAAGGCAGGGTGCAGCCAGTTCCTGAAGGGGCTTGGCTGCTTGGTGAAGTCTGGGTGGAACCAGGTGTGCTGTGGGGAGCCTTTGCTGGTTTTGAATCTGGGAGTGTCTTGCTGACTTTTATGATTCATAGAAAGAGCTCTACTGTCCCCTAGAGGAGTTGGGAGGGTGGCAAAGGGCGGGACACTGCTTTGGGGGCTCTGCCCTCACTGGTGTGTGGCCTTGGGCAAGCAGCTGTTTCTGAGGTGCAAACTGAGAATAAACTCACACCCCTCGCAGGGTTGTTGTTAGGCTGGCGACTTGGCCTGGGCCAGAGAAGCATCTCCATAGGTGGCGGAGGGTGTCTGTTAGTTTAGGCTGGAGGGGCCCCTGTAGGAATCCAGTAGCCCTGGGAATGGTGAAGAGGGGATTTTTATAAGTAAAATGCAGCAAAACCAGAAAAAAACCATAAATCCACAGAAAGTAAAACTTCTGTTTCTGACTATTAAAGTGTTGCCAAAGACCGAGCCAGGGCCGTCAGCTTCTGTTTTCTCCCCTGACGTCCTAGGGGTTCAGGAGCAAAGGCTTAAAACCTTGTCGCCGCCCCACCCCCCAACTAAGTCACCTCACCTCTAGCTGGAGGGAGCCTGGGCAGGCACCAAGTCCAGATCTTCTCAGAAGCTGCTTTTCTGAAGGAAGGAGGGCCCGGTGTGGGCAGGTCTAGCCTACTGTGGTCCTCCTTGGGGACCAGACCCTCACCAAGGTCTCCTGGGTCTCCCCGGTGTGGCCCTGTGGCGAGTCCTCTCATGGACCTGCAAATGTGTCCATAGCCTTGGTTCTCTTTCACCCCAACCCACATCTCTCTGTAGAGGCATTTTTCTAGGCCGTTTCTTCTGCCTTCCTCATCTCGTCACTCAAGCCATGTCATTTCAAAGGCAGCCACCATCTTGCCCCCAAAGCATCCATGGTTCCTGAGTTCCCTTCCTCCCACAGCCCAAAGCAAGTCCCCTGGGGTCTGAACACCCACTCAGCTCCTATTCTTTTGGAGGGCAGCAGCCTCAGATCTTAGCTCAGTGGCCAACAGAGATGATTGACAGTTCTGGAGCCCAGGAGCAAGCCCGCTCTGGCTCTCATCCCTGCCTACTTTGCTGGGTCACTAGGAAACAGTATGGCTGGACCCTGGAGAGGTTCCCAGAATGGAGTGGATCCCAGAATCCCAGTCCGGAGTGATGCTTCGAGTGGGTACATGTTTTCCCGCCCAGCCAGGCAGAATCCTGCCCAAGCCTGACGTTGTGGGTGGTTTTGTAAAATCTTATTTTCTCTTGCCAAGGCTCAGGTGAGGGCTTGTTTGTCTCAGCTGCCCTTGGACCACGATCCCCAGTGGGTGAACTTGAAATACACGGAAGTGGGGGCCAGGAAGGGCCCATGACTACTCAGTTCCTCAGCCCCAGGGTGCAGGGAGAGGAGCTGGGGGTGGGGGAAGTAGCAAGAGGAGAAATCCCAGCCAAGGGATGCCATCCAGTGAGCAAGGACTTTACGTGCTGCCAACACAGTGGGGCTCCATTTCCTTACTGCCTTCATCCTGGACTGCCAGGGCCAGCACAGAGTCCTCACTCAATAGATGTTATTTGAGACAATGATGGTGGTTTCATTTATTAAGCATGGCAGGCATGAGCTACGTTTGAACCTTATAGCAGGAAACTCCATTTAGAGAAAGGAAACGGAGGCTCCCGGGGCTGATCTGTCCTGAATCCTGCCCATCTATCTCTGAGGGCCCCAGCTGGAGGGGCTGTCCTGTCTTGGGTGGAATCTGCCACCATCTCTTGGGGCTCTGCCTCTGGGCCTCCAGCAGCCCTGGAGGATTTTCTCTTTTCAGCATCATTCAGCATTCAGACCTGTCTTGGTGAGAAGGGCTGATGTGGGACAGGTTTGGGGAGAAAGTGACTTTGGGGCCCTGCCTGTGTTAATACCCAGTGGCTTGGTGCCCAGGACGGGTGGTTCAATGCCTGAGCCCCGACCTCGTGGGTCTCTGCAGATGTGTGGGCCAATGTGAAGGTGGAGTGTGAGCCCAGCTGGCAGCCCTTCCAGGGCCACTGCTACCGACTACAGGCAGAGAAGCGCAGCTGGCAAGAGTCCAAGAAGGCGTGTCTGCGGGGCGGGGCCGACCTGCTCAGCATCCACAGCATGGCCGAGCTGGAGTTCATCACCAAGCAGATCAAGCAAGGTGAGGGGCTGCTTGTCCACTGTCAGTCTGGGGTGGAAGGCAGGGCCTCCCGAAGCCCAGCCCATCCTTCCCAGGAGACTCAGGGTCTGTCCCTTCCTCCCCTGCTGGTGGCTGAGGCTGACCTCTCCATGTCTTCTCTCCCCTCTCTTCCACGGCACCCCCCAGAGGTGGAGGAGCTGTGGATTGGCCTCAACGATTTGAAACTGCAGATGAATTTTGAGTGGTCTGACGGGAGCCTTGTGAGCTTCACCCACTGGCACCCCTTTGAGCCCAACAACTTCCGGGACAGCCTGGAGGACTGTGTTACCATCTGGGGGCCGGTGAGAATCCCTCTCCCTATCACAGGGCCCCTAATACACGCCAGCCTCCCGGTGCTACCCCAGTCCTATAATCGGCGCCTGCCCGTAACTCCATCCCATGGCCTCTCAGAAGCCCCCACGTCCCCACCAACCACATCCACATGGAGAGATTGCTGGTGTTTGATGCCCCTCTCCTCCCCCAACTTGCTGGATCACCTTGGGCAAGTTACTTAACCTCTCTGCCTCGGTTTCCTCATCTGTCAGTGAAACAGTACTGGCGCCAACCTCAGAGGGTCATTGGGAGGATAAAAGACTTAATTCTCCCGAAGCTTTAGGATGTGGCCTGGAGCCATCTTGGTCTCCTGCCAGATGCTTCTCCCTGCCAGCAGGTGGCATCAGAACCCACATTATGTGGACATTGCTGCACAGGTCGGGCTGCTCTGTGGAGTCCTGTCTCCTCAAGAAATTAGGGGGTGATGACTATTTGCCATGTCGTTGGCTCAGATGCAGTGTGGGTAGATAGAGGAATTCATGCAAGACTTCAGGCAGAGATAAGAGACCTTTTAAAAAGGGACAGAGCTATGGAGATAGACTATCCACTCCAGGGACAGAGAGGATACCGTGCCATGAGATACCACAAACAGTGCCAGGGACCATAGAGATAGAGCCATCTAGAGTAGGGGATGCTATTTTAAAATTTATAAACAATTATTTGTTGAGTGTCTGCTACATGTCAGGCATTCTCCTGGGGGCCAGGATAAACACCTGTACCCTCGGATGGAGCTAAAAGGCAGACAAACTGCTGGCTGGGAGGCTGTGGACAGAAGAGGGCTAAGGTTTTGGGAGGGGCTGACCACTGAATTCCTCCTCAGCTCCATCAGCTGTGATTCGGGTCTGGGCACACAGCCTCTGCTCAGCCTGGATCTGCAGGTATTGGCTGGACGCCTTGAAGTGGGAATGTCATCTGTCTGTCCTGCCATCAGTTACATCAACAGTCTCAGCTAGTGTGTCCTTGATGATTATGAAATGCGCTATAAATAATCTAAAAGAGTGCCTCTTTCCCTTTAGACAGTGCTTGTTGAAGTTTTTAAGGCATTTGCACATCAATTCTGTGCTCTCATCAGCCCCACGCGACTTATAGAACTAACCCTGTTCTCCCCATTTTATCTTCTGGAACGCAGAGAGGTCAAGCCTCTTGCTCAGAATCACACAGCACGCCGAGGCAGGGTCATGTCTGGAAATCAGGTTTGCGGAAAGGTTTGGGAGATTTAGGGGAGGAGGCCTGAGACGACTCCTTACCCTGTATACCCAGGAAGGTCGCTGGAATGACAGTCCCTGTAACCAGTCTTTGCCGTCCATCTGCAAGAAGCCAGGCCAACTGAACCAGGGGGCCACTGAGGAGGACCACGGCTGCCGAAAGGTGAGGGTGCTTCTGGAGCTGGGTGCTGCGTGGGGCCAGCCAGAGGGGCCCCCAGCGGAGGGGGAGATGGAAATCCTGCAGGCTCCCACTGCATTCTCCCTTCCTTGGCACACCCTTCGTTTTCCGCTCTCCAAACTGCTCCTTTCCAGAAGGAGTGATGTTGCATAGGGTGGGGGAGAGGGGCTGTCGGGAGGAAGCAGAGCTCCCCATCCCCATCCTGAGCCCCCTCTCCGTGGGGAAGCCACTTTCCAGAGGCAGCAGAGAACAGGAGGTGACAATGGGCAGCTCCCGAGTCTGGCCAGCCTTTCCTTGAGTGGAGGTTGCTGGTGTAAGCCTGTGTCCTCCGCACCTCCAGACCTGCTTTCCCACCTGTAGCACGGCTGGCACAGATCATGCCGTCTTTCATAGTGGGTGCGTGTCTGTCTCCGGAGGAAGGAGGCCATTCTGGGGTCTCCCTCCTCATGCTCCTAGACCCGGGGGGGCTACTAAAAGATGTTCTCCCTGCCAGGGATTAGGACCGAATGGCAGAATAAGTGAGTGAGGGACGAAGTGTATGAAAGAGGGCAACAGTGGGGGTCAACCCATGTCCCTTCCCTCCTCCGGGCGCCCCCTCTCTAGCCCCCCGCCGAGCAGTGGTGTGAATGGTGTGGCTGTATATGGGGAGGTTGCTCATATAGGACACTTTGTGGCGTTTTGGCCCCTGACAGCTCCGTCTTCCAGGCCACGCTCCTCCCACCAGCCCCTTGCTGCCAAACTGGCTCCTCACTCTGTTTTCCTTTGGATTAAGTCCCCTTACCACACCCCTCCCACCTGCACCCAAACTCCCCCCAGGGGAGGAACGGGAACCACCAAAAAGCATGACCTCCAGTCACGGAGGGCGAGAGCAGACAGGCCCAGCTGAAGAGTCTGGGGGCCCAGCTTGGTCAGGGACTGGCCCAGGGGCTCTGTCCTGGCTTGGGTGAGGTGGGGGAGGGGACAGGCAGGAATTGCTACTCACGACTGTGGCACCAGGGTTGGCCTAGAGTGTGTGTGGGGTTTGAGCAGCCACAGTTAACACCCCAGGAGAGCTAGGGGGTCTTAGCACAGCCCTGCTGGGCATACGGGACACACACATACACACGCACATGCACACACACCGCCCCCCACACCCCCTCCTTCTCTTCTGCCCTGGTTCCTGCCCAAGGGGCTGTGTCTCTTTCTCCCAACCTCGAGCCCACCCCAAGGCTTCCCACTTCAAGGGCTGCTGGAGGGAAAGGCCCTGGCAGGCATCTGGTGTCATCTTAGGGGAAGCAGGGCTGTGGTGAGGACAGGCACAACCTTTGTGGTGTGGGTTCAAGTCCAGGCTCCACCTTGTACCATCTGTGTACAAAATCTAATCACGTAGTTTCTCTGAGTCTCAGTTCCTCATCTGAACCGCAGGAGCAGAGAGCCCCTCAGGGTGGCCCAAGGGAGGGGGTCTGGGGGATGTCGGGGCTGGGTAGTGGAGAGCCAGCTGCTCAGGAGTGGTGGTCTCTCTTCCACAGCTTTGCTACCCCTCGCTGAGGGTCTGTTTCCCCCCTCAACCCTCAGGCCAGGCGCGTCCTCCACTTATTCCAGCTTCTCCACTTTTCCAGGCCCCTCCACATCCTGGCAACTCTCCCAGCTTTTTGGCTTGGTTTCTCAGCCAACTGGCAATTTTCCCATTGCTTCTCTTGGTTTAAATATTCAAGAGAGGAGTGTTATGGGCCACTTATCTTTCTGCACCAGGCCATGGGCCAGGTCACTGGCTGCCCCCGATCAGCCATTGCTAGGCCATGCTTCCACCCCGGGTCTGGCAGTTGTGGGTAATGGTGAGAGGGAGAGTATGGAGTAGAACACAGCGTAGGAAGAGCCATCCCTGGTGTCAAACAAGTCCCTTCCATGCTGTGTCCAAGCCTGCAGCACATTCAGTGATGCCACTGATGGCATCACCCTGCCCCCGGATGTATGGGTGACAGAGGAGCATCCTCCCCACAGACACCCCTCTTTTGCCCCCTCTCGAGCCAGGGTTGGAAGTGGCACAGCCCATCCTGCTACTGGCTGGGAGAGGACCAAGTGACCTACAGTGAGGCCCGGCGCCTGTGCACCGACTACGGCTCTCAGCTGGTCACCATCACCAATAGGTACAGGAGGGGTGGGCACACAGACCAGCCTTCACCCATGTCCTGGCCTAATGTGGCCCTTGCGCCAAACGGGGCAGCATCCTGTTATCAAGTACAGAGGGACCTGAGTCCTTTGAGCCTCAACTGACTCCAGGGCCTTTTTCTAATATTGTCACCAGAATGAATCTGACTATTAAGCCACCCCAGGGAGGGGCACACTGGGCAGGGGCATGAACAGGTGTAGACGTGGGCTGGATGCCCAAGAGAGGCCTTGGCTCTGTCTGATTTTGTCTACTTTCTTCTCAGTCAGGCACAGAAGTGCACACAGGAGAGGGGGAGCTGGGTTGCTATGTGTTAGTTGCAGGGTCCCCAGGGGTCCCCACTTCCCTAAGCAAGTTATTGGTCGGACACAGCACCCAAACTCCTAGGGCAGAGCATCTAGCCTGTGGCCCGAGGAGTGGTGGGGAGCGACCAGCCTTCTCCCCACAGGTTCGAGCAGGCCTTTGTCAGCAGCCTCATCTACAGCTGGGATGGCGAGTACTTCTGGACCGCCCTGCAGGACCTCAACAGCACCGGCTCCTTCCGCTGGCTCAGTGGGGATGAGGTCATGTACACCCACTGGAACCGGGACCAGCCCGGTGAGCCCCTCCTCAACCGCGGTTGGTCAGCCCCCTTCTGTGACTTGCCTCGGTGGACCTGCCCTGCCAGGACCGAGACCCAGTGAACTGATCATTTGTATAGTACGGTGAAGCCATCAGGAGCACAGGCTCGGGAGCCAAACCGCCCGGCTCAGATCCTGATTCTGCTGTTTATTAGCTGCATCTTCGAGCCTCAGTTTTCTCATCTGTCAAATGGGGATAATGGTGCTTTCCTCTTGGGGTTGATATGGGCTTAAAGGGGTTAATACAAGTAAAGCTCTTAGAATAGTGAGCACAATATAAGCGCTTGCTACTATTATTATTACCATTTTACATTCATTATTTTTATTAACACTTTCAATAACCTGATGAGGTCGATGATGAATAGTTTCAGAGAGATTAAGCAACTTGCCTAAGACCTCATATGAGTGAACATAGTGCTATGACTCTGCCTCCATTCCCTTCTTCCCACCTGGGTCCCACACAGTGTGTCCTTGCAGAGCTGGCCAAGCTGGTTCCAAATGCGAGGGCTGTGGTGGTGCCCCACGGGCATGTGAGGGAGGGCCAGACCATGAGTCCTCCTCAGCATAAGGGTGTCCCTTCTCCTTCCTTCAGGGTACAGCCGTGGGGGCTGCGTGGCCCTGGCCACGGGCAGCGCCATGGGGCTGTGGGAGGTGAAGAACTGCACCATGTTCCGGGCTCGTTACATCTGCAGGCAGAGCCTGGGTACACCAGTGACACCGGAACTGCCTGGGCCAGACCCTACGCCCAGCCTCACTGGCTCCTGTCCCCAGGGCTGGGCCTCAGACCCCAAACTCCGGCACTGCTATAAGGTACACAGCCTTTGGCATGAGGGGAGGGAGAGAGAAGAGAGCAAAGAGGCACCTCACCTTGGTTGGGGGTGGGAGGTCCAAGTAGAACCCACCTACCATCCAGACAATGGCCCCGAAAACACTTTTCCCCACAATGGCGGCAGACAGAGCATTTCTGGTGAAACTTGTCAGTGGAATCTGAGACCTGGCACATAGTAGGTGCTCAATAAACATTTGAGGAATTGAAGAAACCATATAGATTGTTGGTTTCAGAGGTTCCCACATGTTGGGGGCCAGGCTGGCTGCTCTTCAGAATTGCCTGGGTAGCTTGATAAAAATAAAATCTTCAGGCTGCCACAATGGAGATGGGGATTCAGTAGATTGGGGTGGGGCCTGGTATTCCGTATTTTTAAACTCGGCTGTGTTTGGGAGCCACTGATGTAGTCCAGGCTCTTTTATTACATGGAAAAACTGAAGTCCGGGGAGGGGGAGGGACTTGCTCATAGCTAATTGTGGCTCTGCTGAGATAAGAGCCAGATTTTGCCACTGGTCAGGGGGACCGGGCAGGGGACGTTCTGCAGGACCTGCCTGTGCCGGCTCTCCTCCTCCAGGCTCGTTCTCTGATGAGCAGGATTGTTAGCTAGCCTGGATCCCCTGTGCAGTGAAACCCCAGCCCCCCCCATTGCTGTCATAGTGGGGCAGGTGTCCCCCGGGGAAGTGGGCCAGGGGGGACAGCTTCCACAGCTGGGCTCTGCTCCTGTAGGTGTTCAGCTCAGAGCGACTGCAGGACAAGAAGAGCTGGGTCCAGGCCCAGGGGGCCTGCCAGGAGTTGGGGGCCCAGCTGCTGAGCCTGGCCAGCTATGAGGAAGAACACTTTGTGGCCAACATGCTCAACAAGATCTTCGGGTACTGAGCCTGGGTGGTGGCCTGCGTGCGTGCCTGTGTGTGTGGCTCTTGGGTTTGCTGGGCAGGGGCCAGGGCGAAGGTGATTCTAGCGTGGCCTGTGTGAGGGCTTGGAGTGACCTGTGTATCTGCTGCTAGTGCCAGGACCATTCTGTACCCCTGGTCTCCCTGGAATTGGAGACCAGGTGTTGTCCACCAGCATCACAGAGCCAGCAACACCCCCTCAGACTCACAAACTTACACAGTAACTCCTCCCCATTCGTCCTCCATTACAAAACCTTAGACAAGTTGAGTGTTTTCCCACCACCCTATCCCATCCCATAATAACTCACACTCCTCAATAAAAAGCTTTTCCTGAGAGACAAGGGGAAAAGGCTACAAAACTGAGCATTTGCCAGTGGAGGTCCTTCCAGGACCCCATCTCTGTCCCGTGGGCTCCAGGCATCCTATGATACACACAACACCTGTAATCTATAGCCCGGGGAAAAATCCAGGTGGATCCAGGCTTCCTGAGGTCTTAATTCCAAGGACATCTCCTCCCAGCAAATACCACAATTACATTATTTGACTAGTAATTATAATAGCTCATATTGATCGCTTCTCACCAGGTACCAGGTACTGTGCTAAACATTTAATCCTTATTTAATCTTCTCAGCAACCCTAGCAAGTAGATATTATTATTGACCTTGTGAGCTGACAGAGAGAGATTGGGTTATTTCCCCACAGTCACAGAGCTGCTCCATGGGTGAAGCAGGCCTAGAATCCATGTTTACCTGATTCCAGAGTCCCAGGTTTATCCACCCCTATCGGCTTTTAAACTCCCTAAAGTGAAAGCTTCAGAGCCTTACTGGCAGAGCAAACCCCACCCAAAGGGAAGCCACGGGAGGGAGCCAGGCCACCCACCACTCCATGAGCTGGGGGCCTGGTCCAGTTCTCTGGGGAGAGAGCTTTTAAGTGGCCCCAACAGTGTATCCCCCACCCCAGGTGAGCATGAAACCCAGATGGAGAGACCTCAGGCCCTGGGACACTGACCAGATCAGAGCTGCAAGGGGCGGGGGTGTGTTTGGCCCCTGCTCCTCTCACTCCAATCTCTTCTGTCCCAACCCCTGGGTTGTGCTGAAGTGAATCTGAGCCTGAGATCCATGAGCAGCACTGGTTCTGGATCGGCCTAAACCGTCGAGACCCCAGACTGGGGCAGAGCTGGCGCTGGAGTGACGGCCTGGGGGTGAGGCCTGGAGGAGGTGGGCGGGGCATTCGTGGGAGAGGCTTGATGGTGGGCGGGGTCCTTTGGGGGCGGGGCGCACAGGGCCTGGAGGTGGGTGAGGTTGAACAAGAGGTAGGGCTTCTGGCCGGAACTGGCAGGTAGCGGAAAGGAGGATGGGGGTCGTCTAGCCCAGGTTGGGGGGTTCCCAGCTCAGGCCAGGCCTCTTGTTCATCTCTTCTGGGGATGGGGGCAGCCTGCGCCTCGTGCCTTAGGACCCTCTCCCACTCTGACCTCCGTCTTCAGTTCTCTTACCACAATTTCGACCGGAGCCGGCACGATGACGACGATATCCGGGGCTGTGCAGTGCTCGACCTGGCCTCCCTGCAGTGGGTGGCCATGCAGTGCGAGACGCAGCTGGACTGGATCTGCAAGATCCCTCGAGGTTGGGTGGGGGTGGTTCTGGGGGACGGAATGGGGCAAAGGGCGGCAGGCCCAGGATCCAGGGGAGGTTCTCCTTTCCCTGCATCATCTCTGTTTACATTGTCCTGGTAGGTGTGGACGTGCGGGAGCCGGATGTCAACCCACAAGGTGAGGCCCTCCTGCCCATCCTGTTCGCTATAGCAGTCCGGAGAGGGGAAGGCGTGTCACCTCTGGGGCAGGGCCTAGCCAGGAAAAAATGAAAAAAGTTAGGGGTTCAAGCCAAAAGAAAAAGGATCGGGGCACCTATAACTGTATTGGCCAGGATCAGTCAGGTGGGCTCGCAGGCCCACCTGCCCTGACTCTGCCCTGGACCAGCCTTGTCCTTCTCCATGGGCGGGCAGAGAGCTGCAGCCTGGCCGCCACTCCCACGCCCTCACTGCCCGCGCAGGCCGGCGGGAATGGCTACGTTTCCAGGAGGCCGAGTACAAGTTCTTTGAGCACCATTCCACGTGGGCGCAGGCACAGCGCGTCTGCACGTGGTTCCAGGCTGAGCTGGCTTCTGTGCACAGCCAGGCAGAGCTGGACTTCTTGGGGCACAACCTGCAGAAGGTGGGCACGGGAGGGAGCATGGGGCTGTGGGCGGGGAGGGCAGGCCCAGGAGCATGAAAGAGAGACCCTGCCGACCCTCCCCTGCTTGCCTGGCTTCCCCAGTTCTCCAGGGGCCAGGAGCAGCACTGGTGGATTGGCCTGCACACCTCGGAGAGTGATGGACGCTTCAGGTAGGAGCCCTGGGGGTGGGGAGAGCAGGTGTGGGAGGGGGTGCATGCCTGGATGTCTGGCCCCAACCCCTGGCTGCAGGTCGGGAGGCTGCACAGCACACACAGACTGATGGACCTGTATTTGAATCCAGCTCTGCCCCTTGCTGGCTGTGTTGCTTTGAGCAAGTGACTTAACCTTTCTGGGCCTCAGTTTTCTCATCTAAAAATGAGAATAATGAGGTCTGCCTGGGAGGATTGTTGTGAGAATTAGAAATAAGATATGTGAGGTCCTTAGCACAGAATCCAGCACGTTATTGGGCACTAAATCATGGCAGCTCACGTTCTGCTGGAGTCACTCATAAAGAAGTCCCCCTCAGGATATGGGGAAGAACATGACAACAGTCCAGAGGGGCCTGTTTGTATTCAGGGCCCACCTGCCATGCACTGAGGCAGGAAGGACCAGGAGCACATGGGTATCCGCACACTGCTGTGCTTGGAGCCCTGCTCTGGGATTCTTAGACTTCTTCTCTAGTTGGAGAAATCGGTATCCAGGGAAGGCCGGGCCTTATGGAGGCACCAGGTCCTCGGGTCTCCCCCTGTACTGAGCACAGCCCCACTCCTCAGCCTACAGACGAGCTCCTGAACTTGGGCCCTTCCCTGCCCTCTTTCCCATGGCCTTTACTGCTGTATATGGGGGAGGTGGAGATTGGGGCCAGTGCTAGAGTCACCCCTGCTTGGTGCTACTGCAGGTGGACAGATGGATCCATTATAAACTTCATCTCCTGGGCACCCGGCAAACCTCGGCCCATCGGCAAGGATAAGAAGTGCGTGTACATGACAGCCAGCCGAGGTGAGGGCAAGGTGGGGGCACGGGGTAACAGAAGCTGAGGAGAGGGTCAATGTTGGGGCCAGTGAGGTGAACGTGGGCAGGGACCCTCAGTCTCTTCTCATTCTCTTTGTTCCCACAACTCAAGTAGGGCCAGACCAGACAGGAGAAGGCCTGTCCCCATGGTCCCACAGCCACAGAGGACTTGAGTTCAGAGTTGGGCACAGGGACCTGAGCCCCAGCTCAGCCTCCTCTCAGCATGAGACAAGCATGCTGCCAGCCCTACCCTGAACTGGGGGTGACTGCCCTTTCCTCCCCTCTCTGCAGAGGACTGGGGGGACCAGAGGTGCCTGACAGCCTTGCCCTACATCTGCAAACGCAGCAATAGCACCAGAAAGATGCAGCCCCCCGACCTGCCACCCACGGCCCTGGGGGGCTGCCCCTCTGGCTGGAATCAGTTCCTTAACAAGGTAGGAGGAGGGGGGTCACCCACAGGAGTTGGGGAGAGGATGTGAATATGGGAAGGCTGAGCCTCAGAAGTCCTGGCTCTTTGCCAACACCAAGAGGCCAGAAGTCATTGCCTCTTGCCTGTACGCACCCACCTCTCCTACTTGGCCCCCGAGCCAGGGCTAGACTTCTTAGAAAATGACTCTGTGTGGTAACACCTGATCCATCAGGAACTGAGATTGTCCAAAGAGTTGGTGAGTTTTATAGATCAGTGGTCGTCAAACATTTTTATAATGAACTCCTATTAGTGAAATAAAATATTGAACATACAAAGTGTGTGTGTGTGTATGCTATATACAGAGGGTGCCAAAACAATGTATACACATTTTAAGAAAGGAAAAAACTGTATTAAAATTGTAATACTCGATATATACCAAGAACAAAAGATGAATACGAGTCATGTGCATGCATTTTTTTGGCTCCCCCTGTATTTGTGTGAGTACATAATATCTATGTGTAAATTTAATTCCATACTAATGTGACTAATGTTATATATAGGACAATACACACAAGAACAAAACAGTATTCAGCATGAGCTAAAGATTTTAAAATAGTATTTTTAAGTTTAAAAATTTTTCTATATTAGTGATATGAAAAAATTTTTGTGCTCACTCAAAAATTATCAATCATCACTCGTAATATGTAAATAATTATAAAAAACACAGTGGTTGCATATTCCTCATTATTTTTTAAAAATCTTGGTCCGACACTTTGTGATTCATGAATCACGGGTCTTGTTTGAAGTTCTGATTATTTCAAAACATGGATTTAATGCTTGTTGCAGATTAAAAAGTTGACTCACAAAGACAAATAGATCAAAGCGAAAAATGTTCACCCATCATTGGCTGGGCTTCCTAGGCATTCTCTCCACTTTTCAGTCCTTCTGATTAAAGAAAGGTTTTTCTATAAAAATTGGCTAGTAAATTTCTGCATTTGAAACTAATCTCCCTCATATATTAATCATAAGACCTGATCAAGTAGGTTAAAAAAAAAAAGTCTTTGGCAGATTTTTTTAAAATAACATTTAGAAGATTTTCTTCTCAAGTGTTTTGAGTGTACAGGTAGTAAAGTTTGGGACAATAAAATTAGAGTGGATATGTTTCTAAACATGTTTTCAAAATGCTTCTTCTAGAATATGAGTTTCTTTCCAAAAGTGGTTCTGTTTGCACCTTCTGCTGATTGATCAGACCTGATTAGACCTTCACTGTTTTTATTAGTAGCTGAAGGGAGTTTATCCCGGGAAGAGAAGGTGGAGGTTTCCTTGTTTGTGCTGGCATCATTAGCGTGAGCTTCCATCCACTCTTTCTTTGCAGGATATTGTAAGACCACTTGTTCTGACTGAGAGGATTAGATTAGGTAACCCTAGATAATATACTCCATAAGTCTTTGTCATACATTGGAGTGCAACCAGCCTCTTAGCGTCATAGAGCGTCATAGAGCATAGCGTCATAGAACTCTCCTCAGAATAGTTGAGCGAATATTATACTTTTTCTGTTAAAAAAAAAAAAGTAAGGCCTGTGTATTATTAAAACTTCGGAAAATACAGAAAGAAAATAAAACTCACCCATACTCTCCAGAGATAACCACTATCTTTTACTCCCCTTCCCGCCTTTTTCTGCATAATTGAGATCATACTAAATAATGCAATTTTGTATCCAGCTTTTTTTCTCAGTGTTGTATTTTGAGCATTTTCTCATGTTGTTAAAATTTTCCAAAAACTTCTTCTCAAGGGTTCTTCCGCCTAATATAAAACAGAATGAATTTTACATATATTCTTTCTCCCCATCACACTGCCTCTGAGCAGAAAATTACTGTACATCCTTCATTTTCAAAGAGAGTCTTCACGTGATAAAGATTTCCTTTAACGTTATGGAAAAAAATGAAGGTGGGAAAGAGAAACATGAAATTACAAGTGTTAAAAGCTGTTGACTAACACGGATCATTGAAAAATAAAGATAAAGCTATCGTAGAGATGATCGTGTAAGTTCAAAGGGCAAGATAACAGATTTCAGACAACACTCAGGATGTTCAGCAGAGGGTGAGACAGACCTTGTCCTACCTCTCAGTGCTTGGCCCAGGTGCCATTGTCATAGGTAGTAGAGCCTTTGGTGGCCCAAAGAAGTCCTCCCACTAAAAATTCCCCAGAGTGTGGGCAAGTGTGTGTGATCTGCTGTGGCAGGTTGAGAGGGTACTGGAGGCTTGCTCGAGGGGACCCAGATGTCCTGGTTCTGATATTTTTCTCACAGCCCCCAAAGCCTCCCCAGGGCCTGCTGCTGAGGGGTACGCAGTGGAGTTTCTGGGTTTGTGGGACAGGGAGGTGGAACTGGACATCATGCCTCCCCCTCCGCCCCCAGTGTTTCCGAATCCAGGGCCAGGACCCCCAGGACCAGGTGAAGTGGTCAGAGGCACAGTTCTCCTGTGAACAGCAAGAGGCCCAACTGGTCACCATTGCAAACCCCTTAGAACAAGGTAGGGCCAGCCCCTGGGGAGGTCCCAGTATCCTCTGACACAGTCCCCCAAAATGGCTAGTGCAGAGTGAGCAGGGGGCTGCCCTGTTGCTCATAACTTTCTCTTCTGGGGGACTGTAGCATTCATCACAGCCAGCCTGCCCAATGTGACTTTTGACCTTTGGATTGGCCTCCATGCCTCGCAGAGGGACTTCCAGTGGGTGGAGCAAGAACCTCTCCTGTATGCCAACTGGGCACCGGGGGAACCCTCTGGCCCTAGCCCTGTTCCCAGTGGCAACATACCGGTGAGGAAGCCCCTCCCCACTCTCCAGTGCCACCCACCTCTTGCTCTGCTGCCCTAGATTGTGGCACTTGCCTTCACTCCCTGGGTTCCCCCTCTTCCAGCGTCTTTACTCATAGTGCCTTTTGGGGGCAGTGGCACAAGGTGGAGGCAGCTGCTGGGGCTCCCCTGAGCAGCTCCTTCCCCCCAGACCAGCTGTGCGGTGGTCCTGCATAGCCCCTCAGCCCACTTCACTGGCCGCTGGGATGATCGGAGCTGCACGGAGGAAACACACGGCTTCATCTGCCAGAAGGGCACAGGTACATGTTACCAGTGAACTTGGGATCCCCATCACTGGGCTAGATGCTGTGGGCCATGTCAGGAGGAATGAAACATGGTTCCTGACCTCAGGGGTCCTTGCGGTCACCCCCAGAGTCTTGTATCTGCTTGGGAAACAGGTGGGCAGAAAGGCCAGCTACCAATCAGAGGGAAAAGTCGTGAGCACCGAGGGGGATCAGGAAAAAGGTTTGGGGAATGAAGGACTGACCAGGAAAGACTAGACATTGCACATGGTGTCAAGCAACCTGAGCTTCTACATCGTGCATCCCTCTGCCTTGGGGTCCTGGGGTAGGAGAATTCAAGGCTCCAACTTGTTCCTCGGTTTATTAGCGAGAATGCATTATTAATCATAACAGCGGCTAACACTCAGTGTTAGTCTGTGCCAAGCACTGTGCCCCATGGAAACCTGGTCTCTGCCCGATGCCGGGTGCTCCCCCAGCCTCATGCCTGAGCCCTGTCTCCTTCCCTGTAGACCCCTCGCTGAGCCCATCCCCAGCAGCATCGCCCCCTGCCCCGGGCATTGAGCTCTCCTACCTCAGTGGCACCTTCCGGCTGCTGCAGAAGCCACTCCGCTGGCATGATGCCCTCCTGCTGTGTGAGAGCCGCAACACCAGCCTGGCACACGTGCCGGACCCCTACACCCAGGCCTTCCTCACTCAGGCTGCCCGAGGGCTGCACACACCACTCTGGATCGGGCTGGCCAGTGAAGAGGTGGGCTCCCAACCCTTGTCCAGGCACCGAGACTGGGCCCACTCCCCTGAGTTTCCTCCCTGTCCCTTCCTAACCCCCTGCCTTACCTGCCCCCACCTCCCGTGGCTGGTCCCCTTCACCTTGACAGCCTCCCTGTGCGCAGGGCTCCCGGCGGTACTCCTGGGTCTCAGAGGAGCCCCTGAGCTACGTGAGCTGGCAGGACGGGGAGCCCCAGCAGCCAGGAGGCTGCGCCTATGTGGATGTGGATGGGGCCTGGCGTACCACCAGCTGCGACACCAAGTTGCAGGGAGCTATGTGTGAAGTTAACAATAGTGAGCGCCCACCTGGTTGGATGGAGGGGTGGGCAAGGCGTAGGTCATTCCGGGGAGGACTCTGGGCCACTTCATCAATCCCGCACCCTTACAGGGCCCCCTCCTCCTCGAAGAATAAGCTACCACGGCAGCTGTCCCCAGGGCCTGGCCGACTCTGCATGGATTCCTTTCCGGGAGCACTGTTACTCCTTCCACATGGAGCTGCTGCTGGGCCACAAGGAGGCGCTGCAGCGCTGCCAGAGAGGTGGGTGAGGGCTGGCTAGAACCCACTCGTGGGCATTTCGGGTGGTGACCCCTCTCAGGGACACTCAGACCCCATGAAAGCAGTCCCCATGCTACACTCTTCCCGTGGACATTCACACATAAGTGCCCTGTCACATTCCCATAGACAGAGACCATATGTGACATTATGCGTATATACCCCTACAATGTGAGCACGTGCACACACGAATGCATGGACTCCACACCATCCTTGACTCAGGCGGCCAGAGAGGAGGGCTGGGGCCTCTGGGGGGGCTCTAGTACCCCAGGGAGACCCGTATGCCCTGATGTGGACCTCCCTTGTGTCAGTGGGTGGGGCAGTCCTGTCCATTCTGGATGAAATGGAGAACGTGTTTGTCTGGGAGCATCTGCAGAGCTCTGAAGGCCAGAGTCGGGGCGCCTGGCTAGGCATGAACTTCAACCCCAAAGGTGGGTACCCTGTGTGTGGGGTGGGGAGGTTAAGGCCTCAGGCTATAGGGGAGATGCCCTCCACCAGGGCTTGGTGGGCGTGAGGACTTGTGGGAGGGAGAGTTGGTTCTAAAACACGCCTGCGCTTTCCCATCTGCTTCTGCTCCACCACGTGAGCCCTCCCCTGCACCCCCTCAGTGCCTTCTTTCCCATAGGAGGCACCCTGGTCTGGCAGGACAACACAGCTGTGAACTATTCCAACTGGGGGCCCCCTGGCCTGGGCCCCAGCATGCTGAGTCACAACAGCTGCTACTGGATCCAGAGCAGCAGCGGGCTGTGGCGGCCGGGCGCCTGCACCAACATCACCATGGGTGTTGTCTGCAAGCTCCCTCGAGGTGAGTGCCCTGGCAGGCACACCGCTCAGCCTCCTTCCGCCCCCACGAAGCTGGTGCTGGGGTGTGGCTCGGGGCTGCGTTTAATTCTGCAGGCGACACAGTGCATGTGAAGAAATGAACAGACAGGTCTGGAGCTGCTGGGACCCTCCCCTGGGATAAATTGGTCTGTAGGAAGGACCAGCTTTTCCTACAAATTTCCAAGATAGACAGCAAACCCATCATTTTGTAGTGGTTAAGGGCATGGGCAGGGTTCAAGTCCCGGCCAAACCACTTACCATCTATGTGACCCTGGGCAAATTACTTAAACTCTATGGCCTCAGTTTCTTTGTATGTAAAATGGGGATAACAACAGTACCTACAAGATGAAATGAACTAATTAAGTGTCTGGCACTCAGAAAGTGCTCGATATGTCTTTGCTTATTATTGTTATTATTACTAGTGCTATTCTTAACTGGTTCCACCTTCTTCCCTGCAGCTGAGGAGAGCAGCTTCTCCCCGTCAGGTGAGTAGAAGGCAGGGCTAAGACTAGCCTTCTCCCTCCTCTTCCCCTCATTCTGGGTGGTGGGCAGCGGGCTCCTGGCAGTGGTGGGGTTTCTTGATTGAATGTCCCTCTTGCCACAGCAGCGCTGCCAGAGAACCCGGCGGCGCTGGTGGTGGTGCTGATGGCAGTGCTGCTGCTCCTGGCCCTGATGACCGCGGCCCTGATCCTCTACCGGCGGCGACAGAGCGTGGAGCGTGGGGCCTTTGAGGGCGCCCGCTACAGCCGCAGCTCCTCCGGTCCCGGCGAGGCCACAGAGAAGAACATTCTGGTGTCCGACATGGAAATGAACGAGCAGCAGGAGTAGAGCCAAGGGCGTGGTCAGGGCCTGGGCAGGAGGAGCTGGGTCAGCTGGGCCCCCCACTAGCTACCAGTCCAAGATGGGCTATGGAGGGGTGTCCTTGGGAGCTGCTGATGGGAGGTGGGGCTGGGCAGGGCCTGGGCTGGTGGGGTCCCTCCCTCCCATGAGGGCTGGGCTGAGACCTGGCTGAGAGCAGCGTGGTGTTTGCCTTTTGGGGGACCTGAGGGCTTGTCACCTGGGCCTGTGCCCCTACAGTAACTAGAGGCAGGACAGAAGCCTCTTTCTGCCTCTTTCTTCCCAGACCCCCCCTGCCTAGGCCTGTTGATCCATGTCCTAGGATCCCCTATTCACTGCACAGCTTGAGGAGCCTCCGCTGAGCCCTCAGCCAGCCTCTGTCGCTTCTCTCCTTCCCACCTGGCAGCCTCAGCTCTGAGCCCCTCACCCCAGCCCCTTTTCCCACTTCTCACCCAGCCCTTCCTTCTGAGCCAAGGCCCTGCGGTTCGGGGAGTCCTCTTGCTCTTGGTGGGGGGTCAGCTGAAGGGTCCAAGCATTCATCATTCCTGTGCCTGCTGGGGTGGCCCTTGGGCGTGACAGGAGGGGCCAGGGCACCGCTGTGGTGTCAGCTGGGCTGGAGACAGGACTGGGGAGAGACACCCAACCTCTTGGGGGTGACCGAGCTGGGCTGGGGTGTCATCTCCTGCCGGTCGGGGGAGGGCTCTGTCCCTAAAGAGTCCCCTGTGGGGACCAAAATAAGTTTCCTCGTGTTTCCAGCTCCTGGCTCTGGTTTGGAGAGAGAGAGAAGGGGGTTTCCAGAGTCCTGGGGGCCTCAGAGAAGTGGTAGCTTGGGACGGCTCCAGGTGCTCGCCCTCTAGTGGGGCCCAGAGGAACAGTGCCCACGCTCCTGGAGTGGCCCCATGCAGAGAGCTGACCCAGTGCCTTTCCAAGAGGCCGGAATCCCAGCCCCAGTGGAAGTGTACGACCTGTCCTGGTGCCACGGCGCGGGACAATGTGAACATGGACTCAAAAGACATGGTCCTTTTTTTGTAGTTCTTAATTTTTTAATGTGCCATTATTGTCAAAAGAAAAAAAAAGAAAAAAGAAAAGCAACAAATAAAACACCTTTAAGAGGCTTGAGAGAGGATGCTTGCCTTGTCCTGTTGTGAGCCTCGTTCCTCTTATCGCTTGAGAGATACATGCTGTCTTTGGAGCTCGCGTCGTGCGTTCTTTCTGCAGTGCACCATTTTGCTTCTATCTTCTGGTCCTCACGGGACACTCACCCTGCTCTGTTCTTCCAGGACCTCACCTTTCTGGGCCCGCTCACCCTTTCCTCTGTTTTTCTGTTCTACTTGATTTGTATGTGGGTGAGAGAGCTCAGGAGCCACCTGACACCTGTGTAAGTTTGTGCAACTTAGCTCAATTTTCAACAGGTGTAAGATGGGCAAACAGGGCCCACCGCCTAGGGTTGCTTTAAGGGTATTTGAGGATTAAGTGAGATCATCTGTGCAAAGCAGACTAGCAAGTGCCACGAGCTCTTGTAGTATGTGCTCCATAAATGCCACCTGTTATTGTTATTTCTGGGCTGTGGCTCCTGGGGGAGCATTTGTGGTGCCGAGGCCAGCCCTGGGTGGGGGTTTCCCATCACCATCCTTCCAGAGTAGCCATCATACCTGCCTTGAGCTTCGCAAAAGCACACACTTGTCCTTGGGAGCTTGGGCTCTGAAACCACCCAGAGCAGGGGAATGGATCACAGGACCTCCTGCCCCACACACCCGCTTCACTCATCCGCTCTTTCACTCAGCAGATAATTGAGCTGGAGATACAGCAGCAAACAAAGAGACAGCCCTGCCAACAGAGGATGCTCAGCTCTGCCAGGTCAGCCAGGTGCTGTGAGGAGGGCTAAAGCAGCCCAAGGGGCGGGGGTGCTAGTTTGGACATGGGTTGGGGAGGGTCTCACCTGAGGGAGGTGAAGGAGTGAACAATGTGAACACCTAGGCCAGGTGTCAGGCAGGTGAAATAGCCCAGGCCCTGCTGTGGGGGTCCCTGGTGCTTCAGGGGACCAGCAGGGAGGCTGAAACTTGAGGTGGGGAGGGAGGTAGGGTGGGGGTAGGGAGGTGTGGGGGCGGGCCATTTGCCCAGTGGTAGAGAGTGTGGACTTTGTTTTAAGTACAGTGGGAATGGCTAATCTGATTAACCTTTTAAGAAGGTGGTTTGGCTCATGACTGCAGCAGTGGTCCGATTCTGTGCACGTGCGCGTTCGTGCGTGTTTTGCCTTGTTCATGATTTTTTTAAACAAGTTTCTACTTCTGTGAATAGGTAATAGCGTCACGTGGTTCAGAGCCTAAATGATACAGAAAGGTACACACTGAGGAGCCTCACCCTGTCCCTACGCAACCTGTGTCCCCTGCCCCGACAGGTAACGATTTCTTAGTTTCTGTGCATCTTTCTGTTGGTGTGAAAAGACAGATTTGTCTGAAGGGAGAGCAGACGCACTTGCTGGGGACTGGATGTGCTGTGGGAGAGGAGGGAGGGGTCAGGAAATGCCCCAAAGCTTTTGGCCTGACAGCAGAGTGAGTGGGGTGCCATTTACTGAGTCAGGGAGCCCCAGCAGGGGTTTGTGAGCTGCTTTTCTGAGGCTGAGCCCAAGAAAAGCAGCTTGGCCTTCCTCCAGTTTTCCTCCAACTCTCCGCTCTGCAGCCCCATGGCAGCAGCAGGACTCTGTTACTTTAGGGAGGGAGCCCCAATCCAGTCAGTTTCCGTAATGATGAATCCGCTTCACCCTGAAGTGATTCTCTCTCCAAACTCAGGAACAGCTTCATCTGTGAGTCTTTGGCCACAGCTTGGCTACAGGGAGTCACCCTGGGCAGAAGCCCTTGCCCCGGGAGTGAAGAAAAGCTGAGGGCTGACTCCTGGGGTGGCAGGAGCAGCTGAGGAAGTGAGGACCCAAATGACCAATGCTGTCTGGAGGGCAGTGGCTGGTAGTGTCCAGAGGTTTAAATCACTCCAGAACTACCTGTCCTCACTGCTCTCTCCTTTCCTAGCCCTGCCCTCACCTGCAAGCATTTCAGACAGCGTCATAGGCCCTGGGGGTGCCCCACAGACTTGGTTCCCAGCCTCTTTGCTGGGGGGGGGGCTGCAAGAGGAGGGTAAGGGGACGCTCCAGCAGCCCTGTCAGAGCAGGAGGAGGGCTCTGGACCTTGGCTATTTGCCTCTGGCTCTAGCGCTGCTCTAGTAGAGCTCATGAGAGAGCTTCCTTTCTTTTGGCTCAATTCACTAAGCATTAAGCACCTCCACGTGCCATTTTTGTTGGGTGGGGGATGCCCTGAGACCCATCCCCATGGGCCTGCGCAAAGGGTACTGTATGCTAGGAACTGGCAGGGCTGAAGCGGCCCAGCTCTGGCCACCTGGACTTTCAGGGACAGCTCGCCAAATCCATGAATGAATGAGAGAATGGTGTCAGGCTTTTCACAACCTCTTCTTGTCAGGGCAGAGATGCCTCCTCCCAGGTGTCCTGGCAGAGTTGGCCTGGCCCAGTGGGCAGCGCTGTGAGGCCGCAGGGGTGAGGAGCCAGCCAGCCACACCACATGGCTCGCCTGGAACAGAGCTGCCCGTACCCTGCCAAGCTGCCTTGGGCACTAAGGCTTGAGTCCGTTGCAGGCACAAGGTAAAGATTTCTGCTTGAGGGAAGACCCCCAGAAAGGAAAGCAGGAAGAGGGAGGAAAAGAGAAAGGAGTTGGAAGAGAAAAGGAGCAGCTCTAAGGGGAACCAGCATGAGATGAAAGTGCCCAGCTGTTCAGGCCTGGCCTGATGGTCTTTATCTTAGGGGCCTGGGCTGCTAGGAGCTCCAGGAAGAGGCTGACTTCCATCTTGAGCTGCAGAT
The DNA here is from genome assembly GCF_004115265.2 of Rhinolophus ferrumequinum. Taxonomy (NCBI): domain Eukaryota; kingdom Metazoa; phylum Chordata; class Mammalia; order Chiroptera; family Rhinolophidae; genus Rhinolophus; species Rhinolophus ferrumequinum. The sequence goes on from NC_046304.1 coordinate 41,651,869, forward strand.
TTCCGTCCTTGTCTGAAAAAGCAGGTGGGCTGCCAGAAAGGAACAGAGTGAAGCAGCAAGCAGGTACTTCCTGCTTGAAATGGATTTGGTGCTGGCAGTCAGTGCAAAGAATGGACTATCTTCTGAAAGCAGCTGTTGGCAGAACTTTAGTTTTAGCCCTTTCAGGGAAATCCTGGTCTACGAAGGTTTTCTCATCCAGCCAGCGTTTTCTCCTTTCTTCCTCTAAGTTCTGAGTGTCCAGGGATCTGGTCCTCATCATTGTATGTCCCTCCTGGCTTGTGCAGAGATGCGTTTCTGTTGCCCGTCTGTATCTCTCTCAGGGACTTGGGAAACTTTGGATGGTGTCTTTCCCCATATGTGAGCTTCAAGGGACTTAGGACACTACCTCAGACAAGCCATTCCTCCATAATTGTAATAATCGAAATATTTATTGAGTAGTTCCTATGTGCTGCCCTGTTCTCACTGCTTACTGTGAATTAACTCTGTCCTCTCAACACACCATGAGGTAGGTGTGATTGTCCCCCTTTACAGATGAGAAAACTGAGGAACAAAGAGAACTTGCCATGCCACCTCTCCTCCACCCTCCCTGCACTATAGAAAGTGTTGGGGAGAGGGGGGATGGGCAACAAGCACTGGCAAGCCCCCCCTGCGATCGTGCAGTCAGACTCAGACTCTTTGAAGAACTTTGTCTGAACCTGTCATCTCTGCTGAGCTTCAGAAGCCTATTTTCAGTTTAAGGGTTAAAAATGATCTCTTTTCTTTTGTTCTTCTGATGGCTTCCCTTCCGAGGCAGTGGAGGAGAGATACACGTGCCCCCCGCTATCCAAAAGTACGGCATTCCTACGAGCCCTTTCATAAATGGAAATGGCGTAAAGCAAAGAAGCAATTACCATTAATTTATATGGAAACATTTTTGAGCATTCTAAGACCCAAAATTCAATGCATGCACAGTGTCTTTATTTCGTCCACCATGATTAAAATGCTAATTATGTCCAGTTTTGCGCTAATTGTAACACCCTTCCAAGCTCTCTCAGGCTCTTCTGATACTTTAGGACACATCTTGCTCATGGATGCACAGCATAAATCGAGATAAAGTCCAGATGATCACAGATACAGTTCAAAGCTCTGGAGGCTTGATGCTGAGTCGCTGAGTATAGTTCCCAGGGAAGGAAGGAAGGAAGGAAGGAAGACAGGAAAGGGGAAGGAAAGGAAGGAAGGAAGGAAGGAAGGAGCTTGGCTCAGCCACTCTTGATGCCTGGGGTGGCACACTGCCTTTAAATTGCTTGAGGCAAAAAAAAACTCTGTACCTTATTTTCGCTTTTCGTCTTTTTTCATGAAGGTGAAAATCTACTTTGGATGTTTTTCGGTTAGTGAAAACAGGTAGTAATGTAGGTCTTTTGTAAAAGCGAGGTGGTGTAATGCGAACTTTGGAAAAGCAGGGGATACTTGTATCAGGGTAGACTTGGGTAGGACCATGGGATATGATGCACAGAATTGTATAGAAGGCATAGAAGTGAGATGCGGGCCGAGCAACAGGGTGCTGTCCCCTTCTCTCCTGCTACCTGCTCTTCCAGTCCCACTTCCTCCATCTCACCAGTCTGGGTTGGTGGCGTTTGGTAGCTCCGTGCAGCTTGTGTGTGACCCCTCAGCTCCCTGACCTGGCCTCAGGGGCCGCCTGGCTCCCCTGCCCAATGACCCCTTTCTAACCAGCTGCTCCCACACACCCTACATCTGTGTGTGCTCCTCGCTTGTCCTTCCCTCCCTCGCCTCTCTGCTTACCTGGGCTCCACCATCCTTCAAGCCCTTTCTCCCCAACAGATCTTTGCTGCATCCATTGGCCCTAGTGACCACCTATTCCCCTGACTTCTGGAGCTGGTTAAGGATGGAGGTAATCCTCTCAGGCAGGCCAGAAGCATGGCCGTGGCCAGCAGACTTACTACACCCTGTAAACTTGAGCCTGTCATGTAACTTCCCTGAGCTTGGGTTTTGTCGTGGTTAATTGACTGGGCTAAGGGATGCTCAAATAGTTGGTAAAAAATATTATTTCTGAGTATGTTTGCGAGGGTGTTTCCTGAAGAGATTAGCATTTGAACTGGTAGCTTGAGTAAAGAATATTGCCCTCCCCAGTGTGGGTGGACATCATCCAATCCATTGAGGGCAGCAATACACGAAAAGGCGGAGGAGGAAGGGCAAATTTTCTCTCTGCTTGAGCTGGGCTGTCCATCTTCTCCTGCGCTTGAACATCAGGGCTCCTGGTTCTTAGACCTTCAGGCTTGGACATGGACTCATATAGTTCTCAGGCCTTCGGGTTTGAACTGGAACCTACCTCACCTGGGTCCTCAGCTTGCAGACGGCAGATCAGGGGTCTTCTCAGCCTCCATGATTGTGTGAACCAATCACTCATAATAAATCTCTTCCTATATATCTCGATGTATCCTACTGGTTCTGTTTCTCTGGAGAACGCTAATACAGATTTCCTCCTATGTAACATGGGGTTAATAATATCTGCCTCACAGGTTTATTGTGAAGATTCAAGATAAAGTAAAATGCTTATCCCCAGGCCCACCTCGTACTGTGTTTCCCCGAAAATAAGACCTAGCCGGACAATCAACTCTAATGACGTCTTTTGGAGCAAAAATTAATACAAGACCCAGTCTTATTTTACTATAATATAAGACCCAGTACTAATATTATATTATATTATACCGAGTCTTATATTAATTTTTGCTCCAAAAGACGCATTAGAGTTGATTGTCCGGCTAGGTCTCATTTTTAGGGAAACAGGGTAGTAGCACCCCGAGGCTCATGTTACCTCCATTTGGCTTTTTCTATATGTATCCTGTCACCCAATTAATCTCCAAAGGGATGAGCCTTGTCATTTTTCCTGTATCCTCACAACCTGGCACACAGTTGATGGATGGTTGATAAATGTTTGAGGGTCATGATGCCAGCTGCCTGAGAGGCAAAGGCTTGGAAAGACCCTGTGTCCCAGCCGTTGTGCCTCAGCCTCTCATAGATCTGGCACTATTTATACAGTCGTAGAGGGGAAAGATAGCCCTTTTCATCTCTGTCTTTTAATAAATAAGACTTGCTCCTTTATGGCACCTAAGGCCATGAGATGCCCCGTAGGCAGACCGCGGGCTGCTGCAATGTAGAATTGATGGCATGGGTAGTTATAAGACCTCTTAGGAGGCACTCCTGCTTGTGCTGGCAAATCTCTAAAATAGTTTTCTGTAGAAAGAGCATAGTTTTCAAAATCCCAACATTGGCTGATGTAAACCTGTGATGGTCTCAGTGTAGCTGCCTCAGACACTTCACATCTTACCGTGGATTTCACCTGTCAGGATGTTTACACAGCCCACTCAAATTCCATCCCGCTCTCTATAAAACTTTTAAAATATGCATTGTCCCTTCTTAGACATTTCTCAGTATTGTCTCCTGGACAGATCTTTTAAGTCAACTTTAAAGTTCAGTTAAAAAACAAAGGCTCATTTTTTCTCATGTAATGGTAAGGGCTGGGGGCGTCATTTGTAAATGAAGGAATTTGAGGTTTTAGGAATTTTATTTACTTCATGAGATATTTTCGACTTGAATGGCTCTTCTAGGCTTTATTAACATGCAAAGACCAAAGACGTCTGTTTTGATCTTTGATCTTGGATGTAGGCTGCTGCCTGGTTGAATCTACTTGTTTGTAGTACTTGAGTCACTTTGCTTAACTGTGGGACATAGAAGGATGGGACAAAGATTTTGAAGTAATTCGAGTCTAGTCTTCCTAAAACCTTGTTGGCACCATAATTCATCTCAGGTGAAACCCTCTTTACAGCAAAATCTACAGTGGCCATTCCTGGTCTAAGGAGTGAGGGTCTTAAGTGTGGGAGAGAGAAGTACCTCTTTTTCTTCATTTTACCTTTCTCTCTCTTTCGCTCTTCTCTCCCACCCTTCACTGTTCCTTCCTCCAGTTTTCAGAAAATTAATTGAGGCATATTTTACAGTTACACCATAGAGTTCACCCATTTTAAATGCACAGTTCAATGAACTTTAGTAAATTCATCCAGTTGTATAAACATTAGCATGAACCAGCTTTAGAAGCTCTTCATCACTCCCAAAAGTCCTCCTGAGCTGTCTACAGTCTACATCCGCTCCTAGTCCCAACCCCGGCAACCAAAGATCTTTCTGTCTAGAGTTTTGCCTTTTCGAGAAATTGCATATAAATAGAATCATACAACATGGAGTCTTTTGTGTCTGGCTTCTTTCACTTAGCATCATGTTTTTGCACGTATCAGTACTTAGCTGTAGAGGGCGCAGCTCACTGGCCCAGGTGGGAATCGAACCGGCAACCTTAGTGTTAGGAGCACAGCGCTCCAACCACTCAAGCCACCAGGCTGGCCGCATATATCACTAATTTGTTCCACCTTTTATTATTATTATTATTATTATTATTATTATTATTATTATTTTAAAGGAAGACATTTTAATGACATTTAGGACATCAAGGGTAATATGATGACAGCTCTGATGGCCATTCGAGAAAAACAGTTTCAAAATCTCTTTGAAGGGTGGACTAGGCACTGGCGTCAGTGCATTGCTTCCCCCGGGGAGTACTTCGAAGGTGACCATAGTGATATTCAGCCACCTTTTATTATTTTTTGACCTCTCTCTCTCTCTCTCTCTCTTTCTCTCTCTCTCTCTCTCTCACACACACACACACACACAAAAACACACAGTTTTCTCACAAACCTTCTCTGACATTTTTGCACACCAAGTTTGATCTGGTCTTGGGGGCCCTAAGATGTAATTAGGAGAGAAGCATGGAGTCCACACACCAAACAGGTCCCATGTAAGTGGGTACCTACAGGGGCAAGCTGGCCATCCGGCTGTCCCCGCCCATGAGGGTCCAGGCTGTGACATCCCTTGTGACAGTGATGGTGAGGAGCAAGGAGAAGTGGAGGTGGGGTGGGGGCTATTGGACTGCTTCCCCCTCCTTGCAGCTGGAGGCCCTGAGCCTTTGTCCATAGAAACTGCAGTAAACAAAGCAAAACTGGGTGAATTAAGACAGTTTACTGAATATGTGGTTTTAGTTCCACTCAGAGTGGAGTGAGGCCTGAATAGGCACCCTCAGCAGAGGGACCCCAGGCCATTGGGCTTGTCAGGGCTGCTGGGTCCCCTGCGGCTTCTGGGCAGAGGGGCAGCAGCAGAGCACCCTGCAAGGGGCTCAGCAAGCCCAGGCTGCTTGGCCTGCGTTGTCTGGGGCGGGGCTGGTTGCTGTCGCTGTCCATAGATGCTCAAACCAGACCCCAAGAAGAGAGTGGCATAAAGTGAAAATGGTAACTGTGGACACGCTGGCTTCAATTTTAGTAAAAAGGAGGAGGAAGGGAGTCACATGGGGATGTAGAAAGGGCAGCTGGGGGAGAGGTCTCCCCCGAGCTCCTTGGCCAGCTCTCTTGCTAGACGACCCGGCTGTTGCTTTGACAAATGCTGCTTTCATTTCCATCTCCCAGCTCAGAATCTGGAAAGCAAGAAGCTCTCTCAGGCTGTAGAGCCATAGCAGACTGCAGGATCTGCTATGGAGGGTGTGGTATTGCTGCCCCTCCTGGCCCCCCCGCCCCCCAACCCTGGCAGTGTGTGCGCGTGTGCGCACGCGCGCGCGCGCGCGCGCGCGCGCGCGCGCACACACACACACACGCTGCAGTGCCTGGAACAGTGTGGGGAACAGCTGCAGCCTGGGGCTGGGGAATTCCTAGACTGCCCCACTGGGCTTTCAGCCAGGCCAGGGCAGCTTGACTGTAAGTCCCTTAACAAAAGCACCTTAGTCATCACCACATCCCCACGTGGCCTGGTGAAGCAAATGTTTGCAGGAAGAATAGCTGGAGGAACCTCTCAGGGTAAAGCCCCACATAATGCTCTCACTTCCTTAACTTGGCTGGGAAGGGGGGAATTGACCTATGTTTTAAAGAAGTCTTTCAGAGATCAAATGACTGGAAGCAGAGGGTTGGGTGATGGCAGAGAGGGAGGGCAAAGAGGCCCTGGGATGGCAGTGGAGTCTAAGTGAGAAGGTAGAACTGGGGTGAGAGGGCTCTTCTTTATTTTTTGGGGGAAACTCTTGTTCTCAGTATATTTCTTTTCCCATTGGCTTGAGTGAGTGCTCCCTGACTATTAGGAAACAAACGGTTTCTGACTGTTGAAGGACAGGGAGCAGGAGTAATCGACATCTCCCATCCCTACCTGGACCCTCTCAGCTTCTACCCCAGCCCCACAGCTGCCCCCGTTCCCTCACCCATCCTGTTCTTTCCCCTAAAGCTAGTTGCCTTGACTTGTGCATATGGTGGGGAGGCCCAGCCTTTGGCCTAAAGACCCTTATGCCTGAGACTATCCATACCTGTCTTGATGGCGGTAGGAGGCATTGTTTCCCTCTCTGGCCTTGGACTTGGTTGTGGTGACAGTTATTTATGCCAGCTGGGAAGTAGTTGTCAGGGGGACTGGGTCAGAGCCATGTGACAGGTTGCCAGATCTGGGCACACCCACCCGGGGACACTCCCCAGTTGTTCTTACCTTGGTGCCACCTGTGGCATGTGTGTGTGGCCTCAGTACCCAGGTGCAGGGGAGGGGTGCTAGTGAGGAGGTTGGCATGGGCACCACAGAACCACAAAGAGGCTGGCATTGCTTTGTGCCACCTGGTGGGCCCTGATGTTTTGCCTTTTCCCCTCCCTGTTTACCTGAACTAAGCTAGGGTGGCAGGTCACAGCTGTGACTCAGCTCTGGCAACCCAACTTAAAGTGCTGCCAACCAGGTGAGTCATGCCTGACTGTTGGGGATCAAAGAAAGTGTGGCCCGCAGGAGGGCAAAAGGCATGTGAATCTGCCTCTGGCTGCCTTGGCTCTTCTCTTGATTATGGCTCTAGCAGGAAGCCAGGCACGGGCTGCATGTGACCAGCGTGCCAGGACCGTCCCTCTGTGCAGGACTCTTCCCCACTTCGATTGAGCCCAGGCTGGGGGCAGGTAGAGAGAGCTTAGACCTACATATACAGGGGAGAACTGGCTGCCCCCACATTGAGGCTGGTGTGGGAGAGTGGGTGGATCCTAGAACTAGTCCCAGCTTCCCGAAGAGGGATGACAAATGACATCTCTCTCGAGCAACACGTGAGGGCAGCGTCGCAGCGCAGAGCACTTGCAGGAAGGGCCCCTAGAGCCCTGTCCGTGGAGACTCCTTTTAAAGCACCACCCAGGGATGCTCTCCTCCTGCCCTCCAGAGACATCAGTTTCCCCTGGGGCCCGGGATTGGAGGCTGGGGTGTCCCGTCCCCATCCTCCCATCCCGGCCTGCAGGCTCCTGGAGGGAAGGCTCGGCACTGCTGCACCTCTGGGGACAGCAGGGAGGCACCAGCACGCGCTGAACACTAGGGGACGCTCCTGCCCAGCTGAACCCGCCCGGACGGGTCCGGCTGCGGCAGGTTTCCAAGAACCCGGGAGAGCCGCGGGCGCCTCCCGGGCGGGGGGCTAGGGAGGGGCGCAGCCGGCACCGCGCCGAGACACTGCCCTGAGCTCCGGCCCGGAGTCCCCCGCCCCCCCTCCCCCGCGCCCGAGGTCGGCTTAATGTCGCGCCCTTTCCGGAGCTGGGGCTCGCGCCAAATGCCGCGATTAGGACCAGGGAGGTGCGGCGCAGAGGCATTTTCCCCGAGACGGGGTGTGTGCGCCCGCGACACAAAGGTCTTTCTCAGCCGTGCAGCTCCCTTCCCGCTCGCTCGCTGCCCAGCTGCCGGAGGGGGAGCAGCCGCTCTGGGTCGGCCCTGGCGACTATGCTAGGTGTCGGGGGCGGCAGCCCAGAGTGGCCGCCGGAGGACGCGAGGGGGCACTGGGACCTCGTCCGGCTCCGTTGGACACAGTCGCGCCCAGGACTGGGAATCTGGGTTCCTTTTGTGAACGGAGGCAAGGGCCCTCCCTGCATCTCTGAAAATGGGCCCCCCACGCACACTCGGATCTCAGGACTGCGTGTCCTGAATAGTAAACTGGGTTCTCTAGGGTCGTCATCTGGGCCCTACTCTGTGCTATTTGGAGCTAGTTCAGCTTCTTCTCCAGGCAGGTCTATTGGGGGTTCCCAAAAGCATCCCTGTTGCCGGCTGCGTCGGGATCACCAGGGGCTCACCCCATGGTCTAACCAGGAATCTCTGGGAGGGGCCTAGGAATCTGCTTTTGGTAAGTCCCCAGGTGATTCTGATGGCAAAGCCTGTGTGGGAATCACTGTTCTAAACCTTTCAGGGGCAGGCAGTTGTAAAATTTCTCCCCAGAAGAGCCTCTGGGGATGGAATTGTCTCATCCCCTAGGTTCATTGTAATGTTTATTCTCCCCACTGATCGAGAAGTTCTTCCTGAGTCTGACTGCAAGTCCTCCTGCTTTAAATTAAGCATCTTTTCTCTGGTTGGGTTACATATGGGATAATGAGCCTGTCTGAAGACAGATTTGTCTCCTTTGAGGGACCTTTCTCAGGAGACCTGTTTTTCTTGTTCAGCCTCTGAATCCAGCAGACCCACTTGATTGGGCCCAATGGTGAGAAAAACCCACGAAAGCCACCAGCTTGTGATTGAAAGTGGTCCTTTCCAAGGTTTGGGAGATAACCAGAGAGGCTCCCCAAGTACTAGAGCTGGAGAATTCCAGCAAAGGAAAAGGAAAAAACCTGTAGCAAGGCATCCTACAAGCACAATGCCGGCTTCCCTTCTGTTGGCCCTTTTCCTTGCTTTCAGGATGAATTAAAATTCTTATCTGCTTTGCGTCCAGAGTACTTGGACTTGCCTTCCTGATTGCTGCAGCTAGAGTTTCCCAAGCTTGTGGGGCTATTTTTGCCTCTGGGAGGTGGTCATTACTTCCTTCCACGGTATTAGGTTCAACACAGTGACCCAAAAAGAGTAAATTAGCAAATATCCTTCAAATGGTAGGACTGACCCCCCCCAACCTACTTTGATTTTCTTCCGGACTGGGTTGTGGGAAATTTCTTGAGAACTATGAGAAAGAAGACAATGAAAAATGAATTGTTTTTCCAAAGCAGTTGTGAACAGATGTATAATTCCCTAGTCTCAGGAATGTTCTAGGAATCCCTTACATCACCTTAAAGGGGCAGAGGAAATGGGCGGAGGTGCTGAGGGCATATGCTGATATTCAGCACCTGCAGGGCTCATCCTCGTCCTGAAGACAGCCGCAGCGTAACCCAGGTCACCTTTGCTGGTTCAGGGCTTCTATATTTGGCAGTGTGAGCACACTTGCTTCCTTTCCGCAATTGATCTGAGTAGCAGAATCCCATTCTGATGGTCCGAATCACATTTATAGGCCGAGGGGGTGAAGGCCGTGCTAATTGGCCACTTGCCTCACCACTGGCTTTTAAACAATCGCTTGTATTCTCTGCCTGGCAGGAAGCAGCAGGCACATCAAGGCTCTGGACTCCCTCTTTGTTCTGACTTTATGGCATTTTATGCCACAATAAGAAACACTGTGTACTCCGTGGGAGCCCATTGTGCCAGGCTGCAAGGATGTGAGCTCAGTGCAGAGGGCGGGTGCTCTTCCCCCAGGAAAAGAGGGGTTTTGTGACAGGCTGGGTGCTGGACACTGTTACTGGGGCAACTGCCTAGCCAGTGTGGAGGCAGCTTTGGCCCCTGGGTGCCTGTCACCCATTGGCCAGGAAGAGGGCAGGAGAAGGATGGAATTTCTTGTAGAGGAGCGGTCCCAGTTACCTGGTAAATTATATATCAGGACTGCGCTAACCATGGCTTCCATTGTCTCAGGGCTGGGCTGCTGGGATGAGCTCATTCTGCCTGTAGACTCTGCCAGGTGATCACATCTATCTAAACCAGTTCTCACACTCCACCAGGAAACACCATCTTGGTGAGTGTGGGCCAAACCTGAGCCATCCATATTTTGGGTAGGTTTGGTCCTTTGAGGTGAGAGTTTGGGTTTTGTAGAAACAGTATGAATGGGGAAGGCCTACAGAACTTTCACCCAGCCTCACACATAAATGGATGAATGGGATTCAAAAGCTACTTAAAGACCCTACTTGCTTCCCAGGCCAGACATTGCACTCCCCTCCCCCTAGTTTCTTACAGAAGATTTTCCTGTAGGTGCAGTGTTACCAAAGCACAGCTAGGTCAGGAAACAAAGGTGGGCCTCACTCCAGGAGGGCACTGCAATGGTGGGGAATGCCTGGGGTCCCTCTGCTTTTCAGCACACTGACACAGATGCTCTCTATTGTTTTACAGAGTTTAGCGAATTAGGCTGTTAAGAGGTACAGGGGACCTGCCATGGGCAGGCAGGGAGAAAAATTCAGGGTATAGGTACATTTCATTGGGTGGGATAGTGAGCGTGGTAGAGATAAGACCGATGGCATGGCCGAGGATGCCCAGGACAGGGGACTTTGGGGGAGCAAGCCCTGAATAATGGAGTGCCCCATGTGGGTGCTGAAAGGGAGAGAGGAGAGAAGGCAAATCCATTTAGCTTTACCTCACGGGCCAGCCCTGTGTCCCCATCACAGGGTGAGCCAAGTGGGGTCACATGAGTGGGGGTGTCCTGTGTTCTCTGGAGGTGCTCCTACCATGAGCACCTAAAGTGAAAAAGGCCAGTTTCCTGCTGCGCACTACGGAGAATGCCATTCAGTCCTTCTTTCAGCCCATCCCTCACTCTGTGCCCACCAAGTCTGTCCTTCCCATCTCCAGTGCTTTCCCAATGATCCCATGCAGTGGGTATGCGAAGAGTCTCTGCATCCAGACCTGCCCTTCTCCAAGTTTTCTCTATATGACAGCACCTCAGTTGCTCATACTTTGGGATAGGTGACCAGGTTTTTAACTCAGCCCCTTACCCTGTACGGTTGCAACAGCTACCCAGCTGGTTTCGTCCCCCTCCAGCCCACCCACCTCATGGCTGCTCTAATTATCTCTCAAAAATGCAGCCCTCCTGGCCTGCTAATCCCAGGATAAAAACCCGTCAGTGGCCTTCTAGAACTGCACACAAACCCTTCGCGTTCTGCTCCCTGCCGACACCTCCAGGCTCACTCCCTGCCAGTCGTGGCCACACTCGACTCCTTGACTTTCCCAAACACGGACGTCCTTTCAGGTCTCTGAGCCTTTGCAGGTCCGTCTGCATGGGATGCCCTTTCCCTCCCGCCTGCCCTTGCCCATCTCCACGATGCAGTGCAAACAGTACCTCCTCAGCTGATCAGCTGAAGAGAGCAATAAGGGAAGCAGCTTGGCCACCAGGCTCTCAACGCAGCCAGAGGACTGATGGCAAAGTATACAACCTACTTGGATAAAAAGCAAGGCCTTGGAAATGTTGGCTTGTGTCCCTGAAGACCCTGCCTGGAGAGTCTATCCTGGAGAAGGAATGGAAGGAGGGGGCAAGAATGGCGGCTCCTCACATCACCTAACTTTGCTCTATGTTCTCCCACATCTGGCTCAATCTTCTGCATAACACAAGGCACGTTTCTGATGCTCTTGGTTACATGTCTGTTCTCTCTTTAGACTCTGAATCCCTTATAGGCAAGGAGTGTCTTAATCATCTTTGTATTCCCAGAATCTAGTTTAGAACCTGGCGCATAGTAGGCACACAGAAAATGAATAAATAAATATACCTTGAACTTGGATGTTCCTTTACCTAGAGTACCTTTCTAGCCACAGTTTTGTACTATCACTTTCTCTAAAACATAACTCAAGACTAGCCTCCAGATTTTTGTTCATTGACTCACTGTTTGAACATCAAAGATTATTGAGCACCTACTATGTGCTAGGCATTTCCTAGGCACTGGAAGACTGTAGGGGTACAAAAGAGATAAGGGTTCCTTGCCCAAGTAACCAGTGAACACCTCACCCCTACCCCTATGCAGTCTTTATTGGGCAGTCATTTAGCACTTGTGGAATCAATCCATGCTCCTGGCATTCATAGCGTCTGGGACATGGTCAGGAGTCAAACATGATTCACTCTGTGACAGCATCATGAGAGACAGAGTAGAAGGCCAGGCTTTGCCTTCAAATAGCTCACAACCTCACCTGGGAAACACATTTTTCATTTATGGGATCATTGAAAATCTAGCCAGGGAAGACCTGGAGTTGTCCATTTCACAGCTTCTGGGAATTCATTGGGTCCACGGGTTCTCTTGACCAAGTGCTACTTTCCAATTATTTTCTGGTTCTCTAAATATAGTATTTCCTGGTTTTATAAATTCCAACTTGATCATAAGCTCCACAGAGAAAGGGACATCATGGCATCATGTCTGGTAGCCAGTCTCCCTGATCCCTGTCTCAGCACCTGATACAGGCCAGGGCATGAATGAATGAGTGAATGAATGATCATCACCACTGACAGGCACTTATCACTGGGCACCTTAGGGAGGCACAAATCAAAAAGCCCAGTGGGAATGGGTTCTCCAGTACTGGAAGGTAAGCGAGAGGGAAGGAGGGTTCTCTCCAAACCGTAGTACCTCTCTTTTGCTATATGTTACCCACAGATCCTGAGTATTTTCTACAAGAAAATATTGAGACTCAAATCCAGATGTGTGAATTTGACATAAGTCCTTCGCTTTCCTACTATCCTTCGTGTACCTCTTAACTGGTGATTTGTACTGGCAATTGCTTGGTAGTTTAGTGGGTGAGGTCTACCTCAAGGGTTTTCAAATTAAATGTAAACTGTGGTGAGAGAAGTGTGTTGCCCTATCCTTTCTGCTCTCTTCCGTCCTGGTTCCCAGCTCGCTCCTGGTGTTCCTTACTCCTTACTCCTGTTCTAGGATAGTTTTACCCGAAGGTTCTTCAGAGTCAGTACTTGAGAGCCTTGGTTTTCATCCATTGGGTGGTACTGCTTTGTTGTCATCTCATGTTTGCTTTGCTGTCTCGGAGGCTGCTGTTGCTGGCATTAGCTTGCTGACATTGTGGCCATCTGTAACCCATGTCAACCCTGGGAGCTTTGAAGTTCAATGTGCAATAAAAACTTCATTAAAAAGATGTGGCATCATGAAAATGAGGTTACAGAAATGTTAACAAAGGATCACTTCCTGCTTCCTGTACCATTATTTTTACTTTTTTTTAAAAAATGTATTTCTCTGAGGAATTTATGTCACCATTAAAACTACGGAAGAGTTAAAGGAAGGACAGGCCTGGGTCAAAAAGAGGGTGAGATTCCTGAGGAGATAGCTTGGCAAAGACCCAGGCTCTTTGCTTAATTGAGGGCTTAGGGTTTCAGCCAGAAAAAAAACGTAAGGAGAAATCTAGAATTCTTAAGACTAACGGTCTGAACCAGGCATTTTTAATAGAGATGGCTCCAAATGGATCGCAAGAGACTCCAGTCATGCAAGGTCTGCGGCAATGTAAGCAACACGTGGGATCACTGGATTCTAGTCTCCAGGCAGTGACTGTGCTGGCAGATGCCTCTAGCCCACTTGAGGTTAGAGGAGCAGACAGAGAGATGGAGAGAGGTACATGGGCTAGTGTGGCAGAGTATCACCGAGACTGCCTCATGGCACCATGGGCTTGCTCACCGCCACATTGGCTTACCTTGCAGAAGGTCAAGTTCCAAGCCTCAGGGGCTGTTCTGGGAAACCAACACACAAAGCACACCAGCCCCTGGCATGACCTTAAGATAAGGGAGGTGCCCTCACCTGCCAGTGCTCTCTGCGGGCCCAGACACAGAGAGATATTTAACCAAGAGGAGAGTCCCTTGGGACTTAGGGTTCTGACTTGACAATGACCAAGACACTTCAGAGGTTGGCCCGTGCACTTCCTCCTACATTCTGGTTGACTTGGCTGAGGCCAGGCTCCAGTGAGTAGCAGACCCAGGCTTCTCCCTCAACACCATGAAGCTCCTAGAGGGCCCCTGGTTCTCGTGTTAAAGGAAAGATAGCCACAGGTGACCATTCCTGGTAAACACATTGTCACTTCTCTAATGACAAATGGTAACACCATCAGCACCTTTATTTCTTGGCATATGCACTCACACACAGATGCTAGAATAATGTACCCTGGGATCCAAAACGAAATAAACAGCTTTCTTGTGGGGCAAGGCCCCTGATTTTCACGGGCCCTCCATGCTTGAGCAGTGGAAATGCCCACATATAATGTTCACCCAGCCTCAGCAGCCTTGCTGGCCTCTATTCTGGGGGCAAATATCCCTAGAGACTCACTCACCTATATGACCATTAATGACCATTGAACGACCACTCATGTTTAACAGTAAGCAGTTATGTGATTGTCACTTACTTTTTAACCAACAGCCACTAAGTTTTAGTCCTACTGATGCCAGTGCCATGTCCTACCGAGTGACCGTAAGGACCTCAACAGATTGCACATCTAGTAAACAGCACTGCAAGGCTTTGGGGCGTGCGGCCGGTTGGTCCGGGTCAGAGCCAGACTTACCTCCTCTCTCGCCAGCAGGTTGTAGTTCCATCTCACGAGCTCAGCGAACCTCTGCTTGTAGAGGTGAAGCAGCAACATCAGGTACAAGCCTGAATTCATCAGCTCATACTGTACCTGAATTTGGAAGAGGAAGTTCTTGAGTTCATCTACAAAATATTCATGATCTAAACCATGGGGTGGAGGGTAATAAAGCCAAGAGGTGACAAGACATGGGACAGGAGTGCAAGTCCCAAGGCCAGGCCTACCCTGGAGGGCCAGAGAACAGAGCAGGGGGCCATCCGAGAATTTTTTACAGCCTGCTGGAGGACGTCCTGGAAGAGCTCCGTGCCCCAGACTCAGTTCCATACCATGAACATTTATTGAGCAGCAACGTGTTAGAGCCTTGAGCTGGGTGTTGTGGGGAACATGGGCAAAAGGCCTCAGCTCCCTGCTGGGACCCCATCATCTGAGGTGGGTAGGGTTTCCAGGCGGGAATTCCCACCCGTTCTCAGGAATTATTTTCGCTTTCCCATTCCCGAATCCTGAGAAAAGTTGGTTGGGAAATCGGGAAAATCAGCTCCTTGAACCCAGGTGGTTGGTAGTATCGGCTGTCACTTTGTGGAAACGATTCATCGTGGGGAACAGAAAACAGTTTATATCTCTGGATTCGGGAACGGGAAAGTGAAAAAGATTCCTGAGAATGGGTGGGAATTCCTGCCTTGAAACCCTAGATGTGGGAGGGAGTGCCTCGTTCATAAACAGCTCCTGTATCAGCTGGATACTCAAGTGCTCCAAGGGAGATGCAAGGGGAAGAAAGAGACTCACTGAATTTGATATGGGACAAATCTTCTTTGACGGTCCTTAAAGGATGGGACTTTGGTAGGTGGCTCTGAGGGGTGTTAAGGGCCTTTCAAATGGAGATACTGAATGCAAGTGAAGGCATAGAGGTGGAGAGAGCAGAGAGTGTATTGGGCCAAATTCCCTACTCACTGGTGTGTCTGGAGTCCAGGGTGGGGTGTTGCAGACTTAAACTTTTGTTTTGGCATGGGCAGGGGAGCCGATGAAGTGGGACCATACTAGGCAGAAGTAAGGAGTGTGGACATCATGCTGTATGCATGTATGTAGCTGCTGGCCTCTGAGCAGAGGAGATGCGTGTCTTAGGAAAGCAAACTTCTCCATGGGAGAATCTGGGACCCAGATGCCGTGGGGGCATCTCCCTTTAAGACTGGACTTAATGATGGTCTCACCTAAGGCCTTCCGCCCAGGCTGGTCTATTACTATTTAACCCCCAGAGAGCGGGTGCCTGGCTTGGATGGCACTGTGACCCTCAGGGCCTTTGCTTATACTCTTCCTCATTTGACCTGTTGGCTTGTTTTTGTGCCTCTGGTTTGAATGCCAGGCTGTGTCCACAACTTCTTTTACCACTGTCACACTGTCACCTCCTTGCAATTGTCCCAATGATTCCTTTAGCCCCCGACTCTGAAGCGTTTGTTTTTACTTCGCATACTGCATCTCGTACTTGTTAATGTGTTTGCCTTTTCTTGGTGGGTGGGTTGTGTGTTAGTTTCCTCACTGGTGCTTAGGACGTGGGGAGGATCTGGCCATCTGGCCGACCATGGCTCCTCTGTCCTCAACTCCTTTGGCGGTCTGCGCTGCAAAGCCTCACCCTGGGGATGCTTCGTTGACCTTCAATAAATTAGTGGCTTTAGCAGCCACTCCTCCCCTCTGCCACTTCAATCCCCCATCTGTCCTCATGCCAAACCCTCACTGGGGGGAGGCCTTGGGAATGAGCCAGACGGTGCTCAGGAAGCCCCAGGGGACTAAGCACCCCAGCAGAGGGCATGGCCCTTTACATCCCCCTTGGGAAAGGTCCAAACTGTGACTGTTTTCCCAGGATAACTGAAGCTTGGACTTGACACAGCGACCGCCTCAGCACCTCTTCCTTCCTCCCACAGCAGCCTGAGGTGCTTCACAGACCCATCTCCCTGTTCCTATTCATTCAAGGGCAGCTCAGGAAGCTGGCACAGAACACACCTCATTCAGGATGAAACAGCTGCCAGAAAAGGTGCCCAAGTTGAGCAAGGAATGATCTGCTTGCTCTTACTTCTGAGTCAGGGCCAACTCCAGATCTTGGTGACCACTGGCCCCAAAGTCACTGCTCAAGGTCGCTCCACCGCCCTGCAGACGCATCTTTAAAGGCTCTCGTCAATTGTCCTTAGCAGTCAACCTCCTATTTTTTAGCCTTTCGTCATGTTTTCTGTGCTCTCCTGACCTTGGCCTGGAGCAGGCAGAGAAGTTGCTTGTTTTCACTTTTTTTTCTGTTTTAATTGACTCCTCCCACCTTCCATATGAGTTGGTGACGACTTTATGGTCTGTTTCTCAAGCCACCTCCTCTGGGAAGCCTTCCTAACCTACCCTTTAGCTCCTCCCCACAAACCAAACCTTGTCCCCTGTTTGCTTTTCTCGACAGTGGTAGCTTTCTACGAGCTGCCGATGGTTTTCTCTCCCTCACTCTCTTCGCCAGTAAGCCTTTTATTCTCAGAGACACTCGGAAGCATAATGGCAAATCAATCAGCTAGAAAATGGCTTGGAACTATCAGGTTTGTCAAAGCATTCAGGGAAATCATTTACTTTTTATGACTCAATAAGGCCTGGAGGCATGCAGATGGGAAAATATCCACTAATGTTTTCTGCAGATAATTTGAAAAGTCACTTCTAGCAGATTGTGTCTCTTCTCCGGTCTGTGGGAGGGAGCCTGTCACGGCGCCATAAATCTCAGTGGCCCTGCTCCTTTATGTGGCCCTTTGCAGAGTGTGTGATGCTTCACAAAGGGGCCGGGCCAGCCAATCCGGGCAGGCGTTTCAGAGATGAGCCAAGTCGTCCTTATACTCCGAGCCACAGGTGGGAGGGATTGGTTATCAGAAAGAGTTCCACGAAGAGTTTTGTTCGGCCAGAGCCAAATGACCTAGGTTTCGGGAGTGTTATTTATTCGGCTCCTCCTGACCTACCTCTCCCCCGACCCAACTGTATCTCATTTCGATGTCCATGTGCAGTGTTGGGTGGGAGGAGGGGGGGGTGGGAAAAGCGGATGGGAAGGCTTGAAAGGGAGAGCATGTGACAGTGGTCAAGAACTCTGGAGTGCTCGGCCCTCCTGCCAGATGTTTCTCTTTCTCCTGCCCCCTCTTCATTTTGTTAATATTCATTTCAACCGAGAAAGATTTGGTACCGATGGAAATTCTCAATTTAATCCACTTGAAGAAGCGGGCAGCCTGGCAGAATGTTCTATCAAGTCTTCAAATATGTTCGAGAGATGCTCCCAAGTGTGAGGGTGATTAGGTGACTGCGTGTGTCCAAGGACATCTGCCCGCGGTTGCGATGGAGCGAGGCCAGGCCTGTGCTTCGGCGCAGTGACAGCCAGAGCCCCGCGGAGACCCTCCTGAGTTGTAGTGCCAAGATGGCAGAAGCACTTGTGCATCTCTCAGCGGGCGTGGGCCCTGGCATAGGCAGCCTGGAGCCATCACGGGCTACGATTTTGGGCAAAGAGTTTTAGTTGTGCATGGCCAAAGTGGCTCCATTTATAAAAGGGGAGATGTCACTGCTGTTCTGCCTGTTTCCTCCAAGGCGTTATGGCAAAATGAGGAACACTAGTGGGCACGATATTTTACAAAATGAAAACGTCCTACAAGAGCCGAGAATTGAAGATAGGATCCAGGGCAAGGACCCCATGTGCCGTGTTTGCCTCTGTGCTTTCAGTGCCCAGCCCTGAGCCCAGTACATAGTGTGCTCAGTAAATATACGTACAGATGGAAGGAGAAAAAAATTTGTAATTTTAGACCAGGCAGTGGCCAACTCAGTCATAACCTTTGATGCTTCAACTTTGACATGCAGCAGAATTACTGAAAGAGCCTTTGAAAACATACCTGTTGGGCACGGCCTCCCTCTCTCCCTGTTTCTGATTCAGAGGGTCTGGGGTGGGGCCCAAGACTGTGCGTTTCTAAGAAGTTCCAGGTGATACTCATGCTACCATTTTTGAGAACCACTGCTCTAAACTAAGGCTCCACAGTGGGTCGCCAGTAAGCTGGATCTGACCTGTGGGTGTGCCCTGGCTGGAAAGAGGGAAGGAAATGGATCTCTTTAGTTGGAGAGAGTGCTCTCCATTTTGCCAGCACTCCCTATTGGATGACACTTGGACGATTCTGATCATTTGTTACCTGCCTGCCCTCTATGGCATTTGAGTGTAAAATCTGTGAACTAAACTTTCCTCAGACCTGTTTTCTCCTGGGCCATTTTGGAGCCTGGAATGTTACCAGCCAGGAGTTCTTGCTTCCACTCAGAAACCAAGTGTGCCAACCAGAAGCAGGTATGAGCCTACTTCAGGTTAAAGACGACACACGCAGGGGGAGATGTGGAGTGTTGCTTCACAGGCAACACTACCAAAAGATGGGCAGTGGGTGTGCTGGGCCTGTTGGGCTTGATTTTCAGGCGTCCTTGAGTAAGGAGAGAAGGGAAGCGGAACCACAGCAAACCTTGACAGGCCCACGCATGCGCCATCAGCTGCCAGCATCCCATAGTGCTCAGTCCAGGTCCTGGGCCCACAGCTGCTTTGGCCTCCTGCGGCCCCTCTCCAGACACCCTAGAGGGCAGCCTAATCTAGTCACTCAAAACCTACTAAGAAGCCTTCGCTCTGAGACCCACGGGGCCCCTATGGGAACCACACAATGAGAGCTGTAAGGATAGTTAGATTGCAGTGTCCTGTAGGGCCCTTGGGAAGCATTCACTCTGCTCCTACTCAGGCGCATTGAACCAACGCAGGAAAATATACTTTGACCTAAGCCCCTCCCCCCCCAAGACGGCTGACAATGCCGACTAACAGGCATGGCCCCAATCGGTGGTCAGACCCCAACTGAGGGATCTATCTCAGATGTCTCAGACTTGGTCCTCAAAGTCATATGGATAGAGGTCTCACTCTTTTTCTTTCCTGGTCTTAAAAATCTCTTCCACGGGAAGGACTTCTCTGGTCCGGAGAGCAGGTCAGACCCCACTGTGGCTGTTCAAACAGCTTGGCTAACGTGTCCCTTGTTCTCATCGTTCACTTACAATGTTCCCCGTTAGAAGGCAGTGACTATTAGTCTTGGGGAACCACAGTATCTCCAGTATCTAACATACGATAGGCACTCAATAAGTGTTTTAAAAGTTAAACTTTTATTATGTGTATTTTGCCACACTTAACAAAAATTGATACCCGGTCCCATTGCAGGACAATTAAATCAGAATCTCTGGGGCATCAGCATTTTAATAAGAAAAAAAAAAGAAGACACGCAGCTAAACGTTAATTTTAATTAGGGGATGTTTTTGTGTGTCTGTGATTTTTATAATTAAAAGCAAAATAAAAATCTCAATGGGAAAAATGCATGAGAAAATCGTGAGTTAGCTAGTTAGTTGAGGCCAAGTGAGAGGCAGACTGAGCTAAAGCTAAAGTTCTAGGTTTCTTCTGGTTTTGTCCCTTTCTTTGTACATGTCTGTATTTGGCATGGGCTACCCTACCTCAATAAAGGAACCTGTTTTCCAGGGGTGAACAACACTGAGGGTTGGTGAAGAGGGTTCAGAGGAGCCCAGGTGTGGGAATCGGGGGGATCTGGACCGCAGAAGCACAGGTGTACACATCAACTCCATGCCCGGGCCTGGGGGCCGCCCCAACGGGGGACCAGCTGAGGTTGTAGTACCTCTTCTGTATCTTTGTGTTAAACAACAGGCACTTCAGGTTTGGTCTATGGAGCATTCCTGAACTTGTCTAAGTCATGTTTCTCTAGTGTCTCAAGTTTAACTCAGACTTTTAGCAGACTGACACTGTTAAATTCCCAGTGGGCTACTGGAACAGTCAGAACTGATGTCAAAGTGAGCCCTCCACTGCTTTCCAGCAGCAGATAAATATTGCTCATTGGTTCTCGGGACCGTAGTTCTCCCACCAGGGTGGGTCTGTGAATCTGTCTCTACCTGTGATTATAATAAAGGGCATTTTCAAAAGGCTCTGGTGGCCTGTCCAGCTCTTACTGAAACTAATTTCAGTGCTTTTCTGCTTCCAAGTGGAGTAATTACTGGGCTGGATATTTTCCATTTTCCCCTTCAGGTCCACTTGCCACCCTGCTCTGTGGCCTTGAGGCTGATCTCAGTGGATTGCACTAACTAGGCTCCTTATCCTCTGGCTTCCCATTGGGTTTGGCCAAAGGGAGGTCCTGGCAGGAGACTAGAGAGTAGGAGGAGAGAGAGGCTGGGGTAATCATTCCCCTTGTTCCCTCTCTGCTGGTGCAGCAGTGGTTACTTCCCTCTCCTGAAGGTCACAGGCTGCTGATCTTATAGCTACCGCCCTCCTGATCCTGGTAACTGCCCCTCCCCGTGTCAGTTCAGGCCGAGGGGTGGTCCCATTTGGCAGTCTCAAATGCTTAGTCATTGAGTTCATTTCTTTCACTGCTCACATTTTCTGCCCTTCATTCAGCTCTCATCACTCACCCCTTGTGAGTGTGCCATCATCTTTTTCCTGCCCGGACAATGGCTGACACAATCACTTTCACAGTTCTTCTTAGCATGTGCTTATAGCCGGTTATCTCAGCTGGTAGGATGCAGAGAGGCTAAGGATATGGGTATGACCCCTTCATGGGCCAGTTGGCTTGGTTCAGGGAGGGACTTCAGCCTGGTCTTGGTGCACTTAGCTTTCTCCCTGGAGTGCCGAAGATGTTAGCTGTCTCTGTGGCTGTAATATGGCGGTTCTTATTTACTGAGAGCCTTCTCCGCACAGGCGCTGCATTAGGTGATGGACTCAGGTCTTTTCCTAACATCCAACCCTGTCAGATAGAAATTATCATCTCCACTTCCTACAGATGAGAGAACTGAGACCCAGAGAGCTTGTGTAGTTTCTCCAAGGTCACACAGCAACTTTGAGGAAGGGAATAGGATTTAGGTTCACATCTTAGACAAAGCTGCTATGCTTTTCAGTGGGGTGGGCTGCCTGGCTTTATGAATGCAAATGTTTTAGTACACATGGAAACATTTGCTGTTAGCAAGTCAATTCTACAAATATCACTGGTAAACCAACAGTAGATGGTGGCAGCAGTAACTTGGCAGAGGGAGAATGATGTGGAAATGCTTGGGCCCAAAGGGGTGTTTACTGGACGAGGCGTTCCCCTGGGCTGGGTATTTGTGATGTCTACAGACCATTCTGGCAGTATTCTGGGTAACCCAGCCTTGTCTGGACACGTCCTTCTCAGGAAGTCCGACAGGCTCTGTTTCCTGAAATAATCTATTCTTCAAGATGACCACAAGGAATCTGTCTGCACCCAGGCTGGCACCCTGACACCAGGCACTCAGAGGGCCTGGTTCCTTTCAATATTTTGACTCCAGTGTCCTCAGGGTCCAAGAATGTGAACTGCTTCTGTTTCTCATCTCAGATCTCAGTGCCTGGGGATTATGGCAGAGTGATTCAAGACCCTCAAAATGTATGAACTCAAAATACTGAATTCTCAGGAAATTCTTTCTCCCTCCCTCCCTTCTGTCCTCCTTTCCACTTCCTGTGCCCATTCTCTGCAATGCTGGTGTGGCATTATGTCCATTATATCAAACTTCTTAGTCGCGCTGTTGAGATCCCCATTCTTATCAATAGTTCATTCTTTTGTCTAGCAGCAGCCTTAGGATTTTAAAAACGTAACTACAGAATTGCCCAGACTCACATGCACCCTTTTGACTCAGCTGTGCTGTTTGCCAAAAAAAAAAAAAAGAAAAAGAAAAAAAAGAAGTCTGGATATAGGCTAATGATCTGAGAACCGGAGTGACTCCTCTGAAGGGTGACATTTTGGTGGTTAACAATGATTTTATAGTTTTTAAATTACATGCTTTACAGTCGTGATTATTAATCGTTTTTTCCCTAATCACACTGTGAGGGAGGACAGCCTGAAATTAGAATGGTAATGTGGGTTATTCTCACTTGATAAATGTCTATTGACTACTTATAATGTGCAACACACCTTCTAGATCAGTGCCACCCAATAGAAATATAATGTGAGCTACAAATGCCAGCCACACCTGTAATTTGAAAATTCCTAGTAGCCACATTAAAGAAGGAAAAAAGAAAAAAACTGGTGAAATTAATTTTAATATATTTTACTTAACCCTATATATCAAAAATATTATCATTTCAACAAATAATTAATATGTTTCTTTATGTGATTCTTTGCATTCTTTTTCTTGTACTGAGTCTTTGAAATTTGGTGTGTATTTAGCACAACTTGATTGGCAGTAGCCGCCTGTGCATCAGCCACATGAGGCGTAGCTTCATACTGGGCAGTGCAGTTCTAAACAGAGGTTGTTTGCCCGAGAATTGGGCAATTAACTATTACCCTGGGCATAAGTCACCCACCCACCCAAGGTTAACTAACTCCTTCACAGTATTAGAATTGTAATCCAAATGTCCCAGGAGAGTTAATTCACTAGATGTTAAAAAGCACACAGTAGGTGCCTACTACATGTTCATTACCCTTGAGTTAAGTAGTTCCTTATTACCCTGGAGTTACTTGATATATAAATTGGGGACCATTTCCTCCAAGACCCTGGGTTTTTTTCTCTGGTTGCTACTAAACATAAATTCCTTCAGCCAATTTGGGCTCAGAGCTTGCCAGACGTTTCCTATTTTGTCCCTGACAGCAGTGGGACCTCAACCCAGGATGACCAAGATTTTCCAGTCCTCCAGGGGTCCAATTTAGTAACAGATCTTCTCAAAGAAGTGAGCTAAATGGACACTCCCAACTCAATGCCATGCATAGACAGCCCGTCTACATTCGTTATATCCGGGACAGAGTTTTTCCCTTGCCTCGCACCTCTCACCTCTCGCCTATGTAAGCCTGTGGCGGCAGAGTGGGTGTGCTCATGCGTGTCTTACCCGGGACTGCTGGTGCTTCCTGTAGAACTCGGTCACGTTCAATTCATCCAGATTGACCGTCAGGCCTTGCTTACACATCTCACAGGTCTTCACAGTGCCTAGATCCGCTCCTTAAAGGAAATAATTCTTTGTTACATATGACCCTGGGTCTTTTGTGTTGACGCTTTGGGTCTTTTTGTGTTGACATTTTGAGAGCGAACTTTGTGTGTGTTATGAATTTTGAGTTTCAGTGACCTTCTTTTTGAAGTCAGCTAGCTTCCGTAGAAAATGACCTTGAATCTGATATCGGAAAAAATTTCCTTTGTAATCATTTTCATTATTATGCAAGCTTCATGTAAGTGAAATCCCATGACTTTCAAATAACAGGTCTTGCTTTCAGTTTAAATATAAACACCCTGGTTCATAAAATTGTATTTGCTACATGGAGGCTAAGAGTCTGTAACACAGGTGTTTGCAAAAAGAGGAAATGCTGGACCTATGTTTTTGCTGTGTTTTTTTTTTTTTTCTTGAAGACCTAACATGGGTCCAAGGAAATAAATTAGTGAGGACCAAATCAATGGCAGAAGCTATCCTCAAGCAATGGCTTAAAAATCTGCCTTTCCTCCCACGCAGGTGACTTCCAACCTGAG
The DNA here is from genome assembly GCF_004115265.2 of Rhinolophus ferrumequinum. Lineage (NCBI taxonomy): Eukaryota > Metazoa > Chordata > Mammalia > Chiroptera > Rhinolophidae > Rhinolophus > Rhinolophus ferrumequinum. The sequence continues at coordinate 41,675,773 of NC_046304.1, forward strand.
GAAAGTGAGGGAGCCAGGCGCCATATGTGGGAACTAGCACAGCAGTATCTGGGGCCAGCCTGTGAGCTCAGCCACATTTGGGAAAAGAAACATGAGAAGGCTTCCTTTGCTGTGTGTGTGTGTGTGTGTGTGTGTGTGTGTGTGTGTGTGTGTGTGTGTGTGTGTTTTAAGCATGCATTCTAGATCAGCATTTTTTCTCTGCTTATCCTATTCCCAGTGCAAAAGTGGAAGATGCAGACCTGTGGCTGTTCTGTCTGGGCAAACATTCTGTCACATGTCTTGTCCCCAGTGTAGTTGCTGCCTTTTGGCTAATGATGTGCTGGTGTTTGTTTTATGCATTAGAGAATAGAGGATGAATTAGTTACCTGCACTTATTTTATAAAGATAGGATTTGTGCAGTCTTAGAGCCGAGTTCTACTCTTCCCCACTGGGGATATAAAGAAATAGTAAATAATAGAGAATTTCAAAGGACAAGGATGAACAGTGATCCCTTATCTGCATTTGGTTTGCTCGGTTTTCTTAAGTATCATTCTGTAAAGCTTTAGGCTATTGAGTGTCCCGTGTGTCTTTCAGTCTAATCCTGCTCAACACACCCACACTACTGTCAGTATTGATAAGCATTTAGTAGCACATTTATCACGCATTTCATAAGTAATTTTTTTCAGTGCTAGGTGATTAATTGGCCTAAATTTCTAGTAAGATCAAACATTGCATGACAGAGGCATTAGCAGCTGAAATCCACTTGTTTCTTTGCTTTCTGAAGGACGGACATGGACTTAAGCAGCGTGGGCAGTGGTCCTAGATTTCTCATGCTCAGGAAGATGCATATATGGTAAAAGAGCCTCAGGGAGGAGACAGTTAATGTGATCATGTCACATGCTCATTCCTCTGATTAAATGATGTTCTGTGCTTGGTGAGGGGGCACAGCCATACCCCATGGGGACAGGGTAAAGGTCTTAGGTCTCCCAGGCTGCCTGGAAGGTGGCCACTAAGGAAGAGAATGTGGAAGAGGAGAGAAATAGGATCTGGCTATGGGGTGAAAATTTTCGGAGAGGCATGTCAAAGACATCACAACTATTTTCTAATCAAGTTGTTCTCTGCATTGGTGTTACATGTTTTTTTGTTCAAGTTGCCCTCATTCCTAAAACAATGTTTTAAAGAAACCTCCTGTTCTCTGCCAAGAAAACTACACCCAACCTATTATGTGGCTGTATTTAGGTTATAACCTCCCCTAGGGCATTGAGAAGGGGGCCTTACACCCAGTTACCAGATCTGTTAAAGACAGCGTTGACAAAATCAGCACATGGAAACCTTTTTGTCTAATATGGTTCTAGAAAATTCAATCAGTGCTCTTTTCCTATCCCTACTGCAAAAAAGGCAACTTTGCTCAGTTTCTTCGGTGATACCCCACTTCCCCCACAAATCAAAAGACGCAGAACTGTTTCTGCCGGGTGTCCACTAGCTGGCATGGCGGCCGTGTGCTTGCTGAGGTTCAACCGCTGACCCATTTCTAGTTTCTTTCCTCTGGGGAGGCAATCTTAGCAGCTCTGCTCAGGTGTCGAGCAGGTATAACGTTCAATAGCATGTGGTCCAGGATTCTTCTCTCAGACATGAAAAATAATTCATTTCCCTCCCATGATTTAAAGACAGCATCCTGTTACTACTCTGTCAGGGCTGTGAGCAAGAGTCCTGGCCCAGTGGAGGAGAGTGAGCTGTTGTCAAGGTTCTGAGTCCCACACCATGGTGTCTCTTATTAATTCTATGCTGTTGCACGTTTGCCACTCTTCCTTCCCCACCTACCTGATGTTATTTTCACTTTCAGCCATTTTCTCAGGCACTCTTGATGAACAAACCGCAGGCTTCCCACACAGTCGCAAGGCTCCAGGAGGGGGTTGGTTGGGGAACCCCTGGCTATCTGACAGATGCGACACAGGTCTCCCTCCTCCTCTGAGTCATCCTCCAGGAGACTAAATGGAAAACAAACCCTTGTGACTAGGAGTCAACACGTATGCAGTTTCCATAAACACCAGTTCCCAGGGCCTTAACAGGCGAAGGGAGAGGGAGCAACCCCCGCTCCTCCCCACCCACCCCCCGGACTATCAGGGCTCTGGGCTCCCCCACTGCTCCCTCTGATCCTACTGAAGGTTCTTCTAGGTTTGGTTACTGTTGATAGGTGCATGAATTCTTGTATCAGCCTGATACAGGTGAGCTGGCCAGAAGAACCAGCACTGATACCACAAGTCTGGAGCATGGGAAAGGGCTGCCGGGGTGAACTGTGGAGAAGGCTAGGAGTCCCTCTCCCTGCCATGGCCACTGTGACTGAAGCTTCCCAGCTCTCTGTTTCTTCCTCTGTATAGTCATGGTAATAATGATACTACTGCTACCTGCTACACAGGGTAGTGAGCGGGCTGTGTGCAAGGAGGATGGGAAACCTGTTCTGGAAACTGGGAAGGGCATCCGGTGTCTGGCAAAGTATTTGCACATAGAGATCACTCAATAGGTGCTGGGCGGGAAGAATGATGAACCAGTGAACAGAACATGAGCTCACCAACAACAGGACATTTGCCAACAAATTATGCCAACATTCCAGAATCTGGTGAAGACGGAATTCATGAAAATGTAAGCAAATATATTCGTGTCAAATAAGTGGTGAGTGAAGAATAGCTGGTTGATGTTCATTTTAAGAAGTCTAATGCTACTTTTTGGTTCTTTAGAATCCTAATGGGACTGGGGACTGTCTGGTCAAGGAAAGAAAACTAAAAGAGACTAAAATCAAAGGAGAGGAAGAAATGAGCCTTGCTCTGTATACAGAAGTGACTGCTCAGTGTCTTGAGAGACCTTCCTCCCTAAGAAAGCAAAGTTCAATGAAAAAGAACAGAATTACAGTTTTCCATTATGGACACAAACAAAAGAAGAGATATCCTATGTTTATCAAAGAAAGACTCTATATCTCTAAGATGTCAGTTCTCCCCAGGATAACATATAGATTCAATGCAATGCCAATGAAAACCCAACATGCTAATTCTTCAACATATATAGTCTAGGACTTTCAAGGAACAAAGTGGAAAGGGAAGCTTTGTACCATGAATTATCAAAACTTATAAAGCTGCAGACATTAAGATAGTGTGGTATTGGATTATGGAAAAACAAACAGGACCAATAGGACAGAACAGAGGGCCCTGAAACAGTTATATGTTTATAGGTATGTTACATGACTTACCTGCACGTTGGCCTGGAAAGCTCCTGAGACAACTGTGTATTTATAAAGTGTACCTCACACTGCATATTAAATGTCACTTCACATTTAAATCCAAAACCCATTTCACTAGTGTGCAAAGTAAAACTGTAGAGACTTTAGAAGAAAATAGGTTTGGGAAGGATTTCTTAATCTAGACAACAGGGTACAAGTCACAATCCAAAAGAAAATGGATACATTCTTTTTTGGCTATGTTAAAATTGAGAATTTATTTTCATTAAAAGACATCAAGAAAGAGAAAGACAAACTACATATTAGGAGAGATATTTCCAACACAGAACTGTCAAAGGATTAGATTAGTAGCCAGAATATATAAAAGACTCCCAAAATAAAGAATATTCTAAAAGAGAAATGGGCAAAAGACATAAATATTTTTCAGAAGAGGAAACGCAAATGGTCATTATCCTTCAAAACTGCATATGACGGGGTTTGAAAATTAATCTGGGGAACGTAATTTAGTGGTTACCAGAGGGTAAGGGGGTTCGGGGGTGGGAGATGAGGGTAAGGGGGATCAAATATATGGTGATGGAAGGAGAACTGACTCTGGGTGGTGAACATACAATGTAATTTATAGATGATGTGATACAGAATTGCACACCTGAAATCTATGTAATTTTACTAACAATTGTCACCCCAATAAATTTAAAAAAAAAGAATAAATAAATTTAAATAAAAATGAAATAAATTAAAAAAAAAAACAAAAAAAACTGCATATGAAATGCCTAACCTCGTCAACAGTCATGAAAACATAAATTAAAGCCACAATATCATTTCACTTCCATCAGACTGGCAACAATTTGAAGAGGCAGTCAATACAAGTGCTGGCAAGGATGGACAACAGTATACATTACTGGTGAGACAATACATTAGCATTAATTATTATGATGGAAGAGGTGCTATCCGCCAGCCCAGCAGTTCTATTCCTAGATAAATAATATCCCAGAGAACTCTTGCCATGTGTACCAGGAGACGTTTACAAAAATGTTCATGCAAAACTGTTTGCAGGAAACAGCAAAGAACCCAAATGTCCATCGACAGGAGAATGGCTGGATTGGAGTATATTCATATAATGGAATACTTTGTCATGGTGAAAGCCAACGATTTCAAGCCAAAAATATCAACAAGAATGCATCTCGCTAATGATGTAAGGGGAAAAAGCAGGCGGCAGAAGAATAGATATTTCATTTTGCAAAAGAATCGATATTCACAAATAATAGACAGTTCTATAGAATTTAAAAATATACACTATTGTTTCAGAGTACATACATTCGTATGGTAAAACCATAAAGGAAAAAACTAACAACAAAATAAAAAGCAAAGAATGATAAATGCAATGTAAGAGTGGTTTCCTGGGGGTGGAAGGCCGTGGAAGGAAGGAGATGAGGGGGGAGGTGAGATAGTGGGTGAGGGGTTCACCAGCTCCAGCAGTGTTCTCTTAGCTGGAAGGTGGGCGCAGGGATGTCTGGGGTTTGTTTTGTTTCTAGTTCTTTAGAGTGTACATGTGTTATATACTTGTTTGTAGGTATTAAAATAACTACCTAAGGGAAAGTTTTTAAAGAATGTAAGTGGCATTGAATAATGGGCTTGAAATATTAAAGTAAGGCATATTATAAAATATGAACCAATGTTCACTCAGAATTGCATTTATATGCAAAGATAAAAGACTGGAAGCAGTTTTTACCAGGGCTTATCATTGTATTATAGGGTTACAGGTGATTTTCCTTTTAAGTTTATATTTTCAGTGTTTCCTAAAATGAGTATTTTTGAAATAAGAAAAGCATAAGGTTGATTATATACAGAAAAGAGAGCCTGCCTGATAAACAAAGTGCACAAATAATAGCTGTGTAATGCATTACCATACCTAGAAGTGGATGCATTTTTTTAAAAAATCATTTTTAGCTCAAAGATATCACTTCGGGATGGTGGAAGTTCAGATTCCATACAAGTGGGTCTGAAGCTATAGTTTTGGGTAGGGGAGGAGCGGATGGGTGTGAGGTCTTTTGGCTTTTAACTATGGCTGGGTTTTCTGGTAGCTTGTTTAATAAGGAAAAGAAAGGTGAGGCTTACTAGAAAGTTGCTTCATTTCTGCAGTTGGATAAAAGTCGTATAGGAGTATGTATGCATTCTATGTCCTATTTTTTCCCTTCTTTTTGCATTTGTAATTCATTGCTATGTAATTTTCCCACTGACAAATAAATATCAATAAGATAATTAATGGCCCAAATGAGCCGTGCTAACATATACACAGAGGACTCAAATTCAAAGAATTGATTTCTAGATCTGTAAACCAAGATCAGGGCATGGTAACACCTATCATAAGTGAAATGGTACAATCCTGACATGATGTTTAATGATGGCTTTAAAAAGTATCAAATTTCATAGTTGTGAAATATCCCAATGTCAACTCACAAGAAAGGAAAGATCAAAGAAAAGGGTAATTAAAAAAAGATCTTATTTCTCTCTCTCCCATGCGTGAAAAAGAGCACATAAAATGGAAGCAGTGGTTACCCTGGCACGGCCCTTCCGAGAACTGAGGTAACTATGGTAACAGTTGGGGACCAGTCTTTTAGTTTGGAAGATTCAAATTCTAGAACTGTTGGTTAGATTTGCGAAAAGTCCCGTGAGGGAGAGCTGGTGAACTTCAAGTGCTGAATGTCTCATTCTTTGGGGAGGTAGCAACCTTTTCGTGAAAAATCTTGGTTCCTAGTTGCCAGGAAGAAATCCTTATGTCTAGGAAGCAGTAAGAAACCCTTACATCTAGGAAACTTCCTTTCTTAAAGTTATGGTATTCAAGGGAAAAACACTCTGGGAATACTGAAGAAATTGAGTTAGAACACCAAACTTTTCTTTATAGATAAATGTATTTTTAAGAGCAACAAAATAGACAATTTTCTTGATATAAGCAGTCATTAAAATGTCAAGGAAGGGCCTACCTATGATTTAAAATTCCCATGACCCTCTAAGGAAAGCACGGCTTATTTCAGCATTGGAAAAATTGAATAAAAATATACATATTTACATATAATTATGAAAATGCCTCACCTTTCTTGCAATTTCTTCAGTTTCTCAGGGTCTGCCTTTATTTTTGTGGCTTCCTGTGCATCTGTGAAACCAGAGACTGCCATTCTGTTCCCATTATTGTTTTGATTTGGGAAATCAGATACTGCAAAGAAAGGAAAAAAGGTATTTTCTTGCAGGGACCCAGGCCCATGCAAGTGGCCTTGTAAGTTCACTCTGGATAGAGAGGAGCTGGAAGACTCCACCAAAGACAAGCTGCTTTGAGGATTTAGTAACAGATCTTCTGTATGCAATGGAGCCCCCTGAGGTTGCCTTGTTAAAGTAATAGCTTCTGCTCCCCTGACATCAAGTTCATGTGCACTGTTTACTGGGAAATAACTGTGGTTTTCAGCACTGGCAAATGGATTCCTATTTCTAATGGGGGACAGCGGTCGACGAACATTAAACCTTGAGTTTCCCTCTGAGCTTGAACTGTGAACTAAAGTAGATGTCATTGACAAGTCCACTGGAATGTCATCTCTCAGGGCAGAATGCAACAATGATCCAGGAGTGTAATAAGATGAATTTATTGATGATCTTGGAGCTGTTGGTCTGGCAGAAAGAAAATAATCAAGAGAAGTACTAGAATTGTTTAAATAGGTTTGCCCATCTCTTTCATAATCATGGGTACCAGGCCCATCTTCCGTAGAAGTGCAATCACTAAATACATCTTCAGCACTGAGATCATCATCTAGACTACTTTCAGATTTGGTGTCCCATGAATGAAAGGTCTTTTTCTTGTTTTCACTGTCACTGCTGTCATTCTCCTTAGCAGAACCCCCATCAGGCAGCCTGGGGTCTTGGAACACCCTTTGCCTGACAGAAGGCTGTTCTGTCACTGGCTCCACGGCATTGCTTATTCTTAGTGAGCCATGACTGGAACCACTTCTTATAGAACTAGCTCTGCAATGTTCAGGATTGTCTTCAGAATTTTTATTTTTGGCCTGAGTGGCTGATGTCCCAAGAAATCTACTTCTCTTCCAGTTGGAAGGAGAACAGGGTGGTTGCCTACTGATCAACGAAAGTTCTTCCTCTATGTGGGTTTCCTCTTCAGTGTCATCGCTTTCTTCTCCAGGGCTTAATGCTAAAACAGAATACAAATCTTCATCTCTGAACCTAAATGGCACTCTTTTGGACCCTCCCACTGTGGCGGTTATGAGTGGTAGCCCCAAGGACTTGCGCGATACTTGAGGACTGTTGCGTCTTTGGAAGGCCTGGGATACGCCTGGGTGTGGCTCATTCTGAGAAAGAACACTCGGGTCTCCGTTTTTGGCTCTCTCATGGGTATTCTTGATCACTGTCATTAACTGTGAGGATGGAACTAAGTTTCTTCTTTCTCGAGCTGGCCTCTTCAGCTTGGTGTCACTTGCCCACCTTGGGCCTTCTTGTTGAACTACTGGATCTGCATTGAGAAAAGACAAATTTATCATTCTACTATAGGTGCTCATGAGTGAATGTCCTCTTAAAACGAAGGGTGCGGGTCCCTTAAGGCAACAGATAAGCCTTAAAGAAGAAAATATGTGTGGTCATAATGGCTGGAGGTATGAGAGGAGTGCAGTAGAGTTGGCTTCATTTTACTGTTTCTGAATTTTTCTTTGTACATTTGTGGAGCTCAGGCTGGTTCTGGGAAAACAGGGGGTTATAGATCCTTTCTGCAGAAGCTTTGGGAAGACTGCCCAGCCCGAGGTCAGGCAGGGCTGATGATGGGTAAATCTCTCAAATGCTGGTTTTTATTCCCATATGTATGGGAAAGGAAAACCAGCACTCCAAGAATGACTTCTACGAAAACGACCAGCGCTTTCTCATCTGAACTCATTCAACAAACATTCATAACGCCCCTGCTTCACACACAGCATTACAAAAATCTTGAGAAAAGTACAATCTACTTTGGCAGATTCGGAGGAAGGCTCTAGAAGCTGGTGCCCCGTTAAACTGATGATTTCTAATTACTTTTACCACTCAGTGCAAATAAAAATCATAACTCTCTCATGAAATCATTATGTCTCTTTGTCACTAGCCTCTAGTCAATTTGTAACTTCTGGCTATAATATAATTCCTCACCTCTGTGCCCTGAATCAAAAGTATGAGGAGATGTAGAGAGAGGAGACAGGTAAAGTGCCCAGGTGAGTAGGAATTTTTACTGGTGAAATCCTTTGGTGATAAATCGCCTTATAAAAATAATGCATAAGCACTACTTGTTGAGGGCTTATACCCAACAGATCAGGCACCGTGTTAACTGTGTTACATACACACGTTTAGGCTCACAAACCTAAAACAGGAAACAGGCACTACAGCCACACCACATGGTAAGGACAGCACCAAGGCTTAGGGAAGTCACATAACTTGCCCAAGATCATATTTCTAGTAAGTGATGGAGTGAACATTTGAATTCAAGCCTGACTGATATGTGGTCTGTGTTCTTAACCACTACCCTGAGTTACGCCTTAAGAAACTGGCTGGACTTCCAACTTCCCTGTGAAAATGAGAATCCATTTGATTCACTGTCATGTGTGTGTTGTTGAGGTGTTTTTTTTCCATCTTCTTGACGTAGATAGGACACGGAAGGTACTTCCCTGATCCCACTTACTTTTGTTCCCTCTTCTGCAACCCTCGCTGCCACCCTGCAGGATCTGATGAGTCGCTGCTGACTTTATCGTTTGGTTTCTAAAGCAGTTCACCCTGCGGAGTAGACAGGACTCTGAAGGTTCGGGAAGGCCTGTGTGGTAACAGCTAAGGCAGGTGAAATGCAAATCCTCTGAGTGGCTCCGCCAAAGGCCAAGTCAGTACTGGCTCACTTTATTTGAGGCCTCCCAGGGCAGCACCAGCTCGGGTCTCTAACATCCTAATATTCTGTCGGCCTCTTTTATTGTGAACTGCATGGGACACTCAGCAATGCAGTGAGAATCCTCAGCTCTTCTAGAAATCCTTTATGCTCTCCTATCAGGCCCTTTGTGGGTTTTATAAACCCCAGCAAGGGATGTGTCAGTGATTCCAGGATGCTGTGGGCATCTGGCTGTGTGTGTACAGGAGTGGAGCTGGTGTGCCCACCCAGACTGGGCTGAGTGCTGGAACCTGAATCTTCTGCTCGTTTTCTGAACACACAGGACCTGCTGAGTGGCGGTAGCTGCCCCCTCTGCCCTGAGCCAATTTAGGTTGGGCTTTAGGAGACCCCTAACGGGCAAAAGAATTAGCTAGGGCAGCTTCTCAAAAACAGAAACTGAAAACTACACAGGAACCATAAGCTTATTTCACAGCAGCCACCGAGCTGTCACCTAGTGGCCCTGGCCTCTGGAGCAGGAGAAGTCACAGGCTAAGTGCTGCACTGCAGGGCCTTGGATCCCCAAACACCCTGGGGAAAGCATCTCCACCCTTCCTTGTCACTGTAACAGCCTTCCTCTTTAAAAATTCAATCAGTGCCTCCCTGATGGATGTGTGTGTGTGTGTGTGTGTGTGTGTGTGTGTGTCCCCTAAATGTGGCAGACTGTGCCATTCTATATTTATGCTATTTTAACCCTATTTCTGTGTCTATCAAATAGGGAGCAGATTTCATAGCTCTAGGCCCGGGAATAAACACCCTGTTTGGTACACCAGGGACATGCTATTCATAGAGCAGCCCCACAGATGCTGCAATGCCTCTGGGAGGCTCTGCATGGCTCCAGCTGTGAGTGGAGTGCCTGCCATTCCCGGTAGTTCAACTAGGTGCCAATGCACAGTCTACGAGCAACGAGAGGAAACCAGAGAAAGCATCCGTCTGCCCCAAGACTATGCCTTTGGTCCGACTTCCTCATGTGCTTGGCCAATAGCTTCCTGCATTCTGACGGCCGTACACTTTTAATTGTTTTCCTCAGGTTATAAAAGTAGTCGATGTTCCTTGTAGGAACATGTAGAAGAGGATGAAGAAGAAATAACGCCCCTCCCCCCAATAATCCAAAACTCCGATGTAACTGTTCAGGAATTCAGGGGTGGGTTGCGAACTCAAGACCCCTGGGCTATTTTCATCTTGCAGGTTGTACTTGGGCTCAGCATTTGAACTTCGTTAACGTCTTCCGGTGCAGCATGTATGTGCTGGTTTACCCCGGGCCCTGCAGCCCTGGTTTTATATTTCTCCTGCCATACCCTCCTATTCCCTGAAGGCATTGGGGTCTCTCTTATCTAGAAATATTGTTTTAAGAAACAAAATGGGGACATTTGGGCATACACAACATTATGTCCTGCTTTATTTCCTTACAACTTTTATTGGGACCATTGTCTCCTGCCATTAAATTATTTCTCAAGAGCACGATAGTGATCATAGTATAAGGACACATTATATAAATGTATTTTAATTGAACGCTTCTCCTATCTTTGGGCATACCGATTGTTTTCGAGTTTTTGCTGCCACAAAGTACACTGTGATGAATGTCCTAGCTCAGACATCTTTGACTACTTGTCTTATTTTCTTAGAACAGATTCATAGGAATTGGAATTGCAAGGTCGAAAGGTACAAACTTTCCAAAGACTTTTGACACATGTTGCCAAATTCCAGTTTGTACCAAGTTACTCTACAGGTAGGATATGAAAGCATCTCTCTTAACCATGTCACCAGCAATGCATGCCAAGGGCTTGGCATAGCATCTGACACAACAGTGCCCAGGAAGTGTTAATTATTAATTTCACTATCAGTATTGAGTATTATTTTAATAAACTTTCATCAATTTGGTAGGCCAAATTTATGTAAATTTGTATTTATTACTTAGTGAGGTTGAAGTTTTTCCTTCCCAAATGTTTAGTAGCTACCTACATCTCTTCTGTAAAATTGTCTGCTCTGCCTCTTCCCCATTTTTTCCGGTAAGTTTTATTCATGGTTTTCTCATTGATTTGTAAGAGCTTTCTACATATTGCCTCTTTGTTACATTTGCTTCAAATCTCTGATATAATTCAAACGTCTGGCTCCTGCTCCAATTGATGCAAACCACTTTAGCATATGAAAAAAAAGAACAAAAGAGAGACTAGTGTGGAAATAATTAGGGAATGATAAGGAGCACTGAATATAATATAAAATTGAGACAAATTCTCAATGAATCTCAGGATAACGGAAGGTGTCTTCTGGGTGCAGATGGAGGACTGTATGAGCCTCAGGGGTCCAGGAAGGTTTCACGCATGGGAAACCTCACCTTTCAAATAGTATTCAAGAGTTCATCGAGGGCCATTGGGAGGTGGCAGGAGAGAAACGAACAATAGTTCACTGCCCACTATAGTGCTGGTCAGTATATTATTTCCTTCAGTTATAGCAATGCAATGAAATGGATTTCATTATTCTTATTTTAAGACAAGAGAACTATAACCCAGAGTGGCTACTTGACACCCAAGGCTCCACTGCTACCGTGTTTCCCCGAAAATAAGACCTAGCCGGACAATCAGCTCTAATGCATCTTTTGGAGCAAAAAGTAATATAAGACCCAATATTTATATTATATTATATTATATTATATTATATTATATTATATTATATTATATTATATTATATTATATTTATTATATTGAAGACCCAGTCTTATAGTAAAATGAGACCAGGTCTTATATTAATTTTTGCTCCAAAAAATGCATTAGAGCTGATTGGCTGGCTGGGTCTTATTTTCAGGGAAACATGGTAGGAGGAAAAAGAGCTGGAATTAGAAGTGAGGTCTTCCCTTCCCGACAGGAGGCCTTAGGTCATCGGGGCCTGTGGATGTCTAGGTGCTACAGGTTCACATATGCTCTAACTGCCCCTAATTCCAAGCCATCCAAATGCTATCATCTTCTATATTTACATGTGTCCATTTCCATATTTTAAAACAAAGGCTACTGTGTTCAGTGGGTGGCGAGGAAGTGAGATGCTCGGTGGCTCCCCCAAGGGGAGAACAGGTCCATGGCAAGGCTGGCTGTCAAGTGCGGCTTTCCTTGAGTCCCACGAGGTTCTGTAGGCCCTGTCTTTCTGTCTGCCACCACAGTAGAGGGCAACATGGTTAGCAGAGCAGCACGGCTTAGGCCTTAGATGAATGCTCAGGACTGAAAGAGGAGGTGTCCACCAAACCAGCATTTTGAAATAAAGCATACATTCATTTGATGTTATTTCTTACACATGTAGAACTTGACACCTTGGATCAGAGGGAGAAGACCTCTGTGGGATGTGAGCAGTTTGCCCTCCACACACAGCCACCCTCCCCTCCTGGGAGGTGGGTGGGAACTGTGGCCAAGTGAGACATTCCCAGAGCTTCTCCACCTCCCATTTCTGCCCCAACTCCAACAATCATCACCCACCACCCAAATGCCCTCTCTGGAAGCCTAACAGTGGGCAACCCACTCAAAACCATGCACAGTCACGCTTACGCAGTAATGACAGAGAAAAATAAAAAATAATCTCCCCCCTGCCCTGCCTTTCCCCACCAACTTAAGGAAACTAGATCCAGTGGTTTGCTTTTAAAAGCTTTTAAGTGTTTCATTTTAAAGTGCACTCCCCTTCACATAAAAGCACAAGTGTCTAAAAAACCCTATAGAATTCATCAGGTAACAGCACAAGTCAGTTCTCCTCTCTGAGGAACGAGACGCATGAGCCCCGGGTCCTTACCGGCTCCCCTGAGGGTCGGCACCTTCGCAGGCAGCAGTGATTTCTGTCTGCTTCTGTTCCCACATGCTCTTGGGCAATGTGTGTCTGGGCTGATGGTCAGTCTCCCCAGGTTTGGCCTCCTCTTCCTTGATAAAATCTGTTGTGCCTGGGCTGCTGAAAGGTGCAAAATCTTTTCAATAATTTTTTACAGGAAAACATCACCTGTCTAAAGAATGCTCAGAGGGCCTGCAATAGGAAAGGCAGTTAAGAGAATGGACCCAGGAGGTCAGAGAAGAGTTGGAAGAAGAGTTGGATTTGAAACCTAATTCCATGCCCTTGTAGCCATGTGGGCTTGGGCAAGTCACTTCACTTTTCAGAGCCTCCGTTTCCCCACCTGTTATGTGGAAATAATAATACCTACTTTACAAAGCTGTTATAACCATTAATGAGCACCCATGACACCTACAATGCAGAGTCTGAAGGGGTCTTTTGCTCTGAAGTTTCTAGCTTCCAGTTCATTGAGGTTAGGATGAGCCCGTTGGTAACACTATCCAGAACCTTCTATAGCTGGGGCACACAAAGGCCCTGCTCCTTACATGTCATCCGAGTTTGAATCACAGCCTGTTTTGTACCCGCATATTCCTATCCTCAGGTTGTTTATTAGCTAATATGGCCTTCCAATGCGGTCCCAAGCATTGGGGGCATTGGGGACCATATACCTTTTTTCTTGCCTTTGAGTTACTCACCACAGTGCTGGGATGATACACTCACGGGAAGACGGTAGCTAGAGTGTACACATGGATTGAGTTGCCAAGGAATATATATATATTTTTTTCTTTTTCCCTCCAGAGCCCATCAGCTCCAAGTTGTTGTCCTTCAATCTAGTTGTGGAGGGCGCAGCTCAGCTCCAAGTTCAGTCGCCGTTTTCAATATTAGTTGCAGGGGGCACAGCCCACCATCCCATGCGGGAATCGAACTGGCAACCTTGTTGTTAACAGCATGCGCTCTAACCGGCTGAGCTAACCGGCTGCTCCTGCCAATGAATATTTTTAATTTACATTTCAAATTAGGTTGCTGATTGGTCGGAATAATCTCAATTTCCTTCTTCACAGGTACTGAGCATCAGGGTGCGTGAGTTTGGGAAAAAGTTTCTGTATTTCCCATGCATCTCCACAAGTTCTTGAGTTCACAAGCAGTTAAAATTGTGAATAGCTGGACTAAATCCTTCCAAGAGAATTTTCCTGGCTCATCCCCTTTTGGACAGTTCAGAAATTTCACAAATAGCTGTAGCCAGCAGGCAACAGGGGTAAAGCTGGGAAGGGTCCCTGTGTTGTGTGCGAGTGAGCAGCTTTCTTGGCACATGAAGACAACTGGATTTATGTTCCAGAGTATAAATTGTGGTTGCGTGAATAGTTTTCCTCCAGATTCAGGAAAGGAATGAAGTTCTCCTTGGCAGCCCATGAAGTCTAGTTTCATACAATGATAGGTACTACCTACTTTCCAGGATAGGCCCCAGGAGGGGAAGTCAGTGAGTTCTGTGCCTGAGACAGACAGGATCATGTTCCACAGGAAACTTACTAGAAGAGGGAAGCTGCCTCTGGTGTCGGGTCCAGCTTAGGGCCAGTTAGTGGAGCCCAGAGAAGCTGTGGGCGTGACCAGAAAGGAGAGGTGAGAGCTCTCCAGAGATTGAGAATATAGTCTTTGGAGCGTGGAGGGTGGTTATTAGACACAATTTCCCAGACCAAGAGGAGAGTGAGAGGAGGAGGGTGAGAGAGAGGGATCAGGGGCTTTACAGTAAGGGACCCAACACGGTGAAATGGGGGAGGAACTTTCTCAGCACCAAGAGTTGCTTTCCTCCAATCCAGCTGCTTGTCCTTGAGGCCTCATCCCTCCGCAGCTCTCAGAATTCAACAACTACCTCCTGCCTCTCACCTGACTGACAGGGGAAAAAGCAGCAGGATTCTTATTTACTGAGGAAGAAGTGGGGGGCAGGAAGGGGTGGAGAAACCACGGAAGGGGCCGGCTTGGGGCTCAGGCCAAGTCCAGTGCATATTTGGGACCCAGCCCAAAGGTCCTAGTCACAAACATTTCACTTTGATTCCCAGCAGGAACCCCCATAGAATATTCCAATTTCCTTCACACCCCAGGCGGTAGAAGAGTCACAATGCCCACAGCCTACTCCTCCACTCCATCCATACCACTCACCCTCAGGGGGAGTGACCCTCGCTCTCAGAGGGCCTGCCAGCCAGTAGGTCCTTCAAGGTCTATTTCCAACTGTATGTCCACCAAGTCTGCTCTGATTGTGCTTTGGCCAGAACGTACAGGGTTCTTATGTCCTTTAGCATTTAAATACTCCGCAGTTGCCTATTGTGTGTCTTTTCTCTCTAACTGGAATGTAAGCTCCTTAAGGTTGAGGACCCTGTTTTAGCCAGCCTGTGTGTTGTTTCGCACTCCCTGCAGGACAAATACTACTCACCTAGTACGATCTGCAGGGCTCGAAAAGGTGCATTCAGCTGAAACTATGGGGAAATCCCAGAAGTAGAACAAATTTTTTTTCTTGTGCAAAACACCCAAGGTGGCTTACGGTGGCAGGTGATTTTCTTGTCTTATTCAAAAAAGTGCTTTCTTTAAAGCATCAGATCTCTTAAATTATTTCCATTACCATGTCTCCTCTAATCAAGTTTTCAGCAAACTAAAGTAACGAAGCTGAATGACTAGAGATTGTTTTACCAGGTTTGGCAGTGAAAACATCACCATTGGTGGTGCAGGCAGAATCCCCTGACCTTTGGCAATTTGAACCTCAGTATTGGCATCTATAAAATGGGAATATTCCTATCTTGTTGAGCTAGGGTAAAGTTTAGCACTAATGTATGTAAATGATCTAACACAGTGTCTGGTACTTATTAGCTGCTAAAAATGGTAGCTGCGGCTTCTTCTATAAATAGTCATAATAATTGGAAATCTGAAGTCACTCCCATGAGAGAACTGAATTTGACCAGGACCTTATTGTTATGCAGGCTTCATAGGTTGAGAATAACTTATTCAGCAACCTTCATTCCTGACTCCCTCAAACCTTTCACAAAATCCAAAAGGCAAATAGCAACTCTCTTTTTATTATAATTTGTTCGACAAATACTTGTGTGTCTTTGCTTTGCCATAATTTGAGGATGCGCAGAGATGAGTAAGTTCTTTTGGTCATAACCTTAAAGATTATCATCTAATTTGGCTGTACCCTGTGAAACCCTTTAGGTTCTATGGAAAGCTAATTCTTGGGAACTGTTCCTTCGTGTCCGTCTGTAACTGCAGTCATTAATGAGGTGCCTTGCACTGCATAGTTTGTATGTACCTGGACTCACCTCACACATTCCCCAGTCATCAGTCACCTCACACACTCCCCAGAGTGAACCAAACGTCAGACCTTTGGGGCGTTTCCAGGATTGTCCTCACCATGGCACGGTCCATAGATTAATTTGCAAGGAGACCAAGTCTCATTTACAGTGAAAGATGAAAGATAACTCCCTCTTCAGGTAGTACAACAGGCCTTTTGCCTCACAAAGAAGGGAGGGCACTGTGTTCAGGAGATTTGTCCACCAGGCAACTCAATAACCTGAAGTTTGTCCGTGAATTTTGGGAAGATCGTGGTTTGCTTGGGACAACATGAAACCTGTACTTTGTTGTTCTATAATAGTATCTGAGCAAGGTGACGCCTCCAGTAGCAAAGAAACCAAACAGATGAAAGTTATCTCGCCTCCGTTCTCTTGACCATGCTGGGGCACTGTAATTATTGACTGAATGGTTATGAATTGGACCAGGAAAGGAAATAAAGGTAGAAATCTCTTATTTATACAAGCCCTTGACAACTGGGCATCAGGTCCATTTAACGGTTCACATTAATTCCATGCACCTCACAGTTGTTCAGTTCCTCACATCACTCACCACACACAGATACAGTTCTTGACACACGAAAAGAATGAGAAGGCCCCAAATTCCTGAACCTTCACCCCTTCCCCTCACTGCCTTGACTCGAATGCCTGGTGTTGAGGAGGTGCCAAGGTTCTAAGAGATGCCTTTTAAAAATTTTTATTGCTTCCTTTAATTTAGATTGTGGGGAGAATTATAGCTCACTTGCCAGTGCTTATGTTTCCTTGGTGTAATAGGCAGCTTTCTGTACAGTCACAAATAATAGGCCACGTCTATTTGCCTATTTGTGTGTGCTGGAAATGTGTGTTGTCTCACATACCCAGAGGAGATCTTAATTAAAGCTTAATTATGTACCATAAATATGTTTTATTTTTGAACCCAGGAGGTGGGATTTTTGATTTTGGGAAATGTAGTACCTAATAAGTAGGCAGAAAAGGGAATGTAAACAGTGACTGAGCCCTTTAATTTGTCCCTCCTCTGTGTGGCTCTGAACGGGTTTGCAGTTCCAGCCTGTGCATTCCCAGGGCCCTGGCCCAGTGTCTCCCTCTCAGGGCCGCCTCCCACGGGCAGACAGGGAAGAGCCCGTTCGGTTTCTGGGGGTAACATTCCAGAGTGTGCCAGACACAGGAGTGAAGAAATCAAATGAGTCTCCAGGGATGACGGGATTTTATTGGTCGCTCATTCCGCAGTGCTACAAGGGTGCTGAATGAAGTGGCAGCAGCTGTCTTGTCTTCCTGCTCCCCTGCACACCTCCCCTCCCGGTGCTGGTTGTTCGTGGCATTGCCCTCTGGGCCCCTTCCCGTCCACCTGCCTTCTGGAAGCCTGATGTTCTCCTCTCCCTGACTCGACTGTGCTGTGTGCCTGGCCGAGGGTGACTTACCACAGGAGGTAAATTCTACTGGGCCTTCTGGGGCCAGGTAGGCACAGCACTGGGGTCTCCCCCTGGGTGGGGCAGGAGACTGGGAAATAGCACAGGGCTGCTGGCGACTCGGGTCCAGGGTCCAGGGAGGAGGCAGTGGGTCTCATGAAGGAGGGCAAGGAAGCTGGAGGGAGATGGGACGAAGAGTCTTGGGCTACTGGGGTCGCAGGTGGCACTAGTGGCAGGACGAGGCAGCAGTAAGTACTATTGGGCTGCAGGACAGGGGAGAAAGCAAAGACGGAGCAGTAAGGGGAATATTCAACACAGAACAGCGGATGCTCGCTGCTGTCACCTGCACAAAAGAAAAAGAGCAGTCAAGAAGGAGCCTTCACAGTGGGAAAGGACAGAAAAAAGTCCGTGAATGAATCAAAACTCAAAAATTGCTCTTCGGGGGTGGCGTCTCCAGGTTCAATGGGGCAGGAGGCGCCTCGCTTGGATTCCAAGGTCGTGGAGGAGTTAACCCGGGAAATGGCATCAACCACCATCACACCCTTTTCCAGCCAATAGTCTCTGGAGTCCCTGACAGATGCAGGAAAGTTCTTTCCCCACTAAGTTCCCGTGTGGAAGCTCTCGCTGCCTTCTCTGCTCCCACAGCCAATGTAATTAGCTATTCTGGCAGCAACATATGGTGGCCGGCAGGATCTCACTTAGGTAAGGCTCTCCCCGCCCAATCCTCCAGCTGCCCCTGGTTGGAGGTTGTGGTCATGCCTTAATCTGGCTTTTCTGCTGCAGAGGGGAAGCTTGGGAAAAGAGAAAGATGCAGAGAAATCCTGGTGGGATCACGAGAAGGGAGAGGGACCAAGGATGGGAAAGGCAGGTGGACGAGGGAGGTGTCCAAGTGAAGCTAATGATTTGTTCACTAACCTCACACTCAATCTGCCAGCCTTGCTGGAGGCAGAATATGGGCACCTGACAGAGAAGTCATGATCAGAGACCCCCTCACGCATGACAAATCTCTCAGCTCTGCCACTAACCAGCTGGGTCACCTTGGATCACCTGCCTATCTTCCTGAAAACTGTTTCCTCATCTGCAAAGTGAGGCAGGTGTTTGCTCTAGCCTTGCTCCCCCAAAGGTGGTCCTTGGACGAGCAGCATGGAGATCACCTGTGAGCTTCTGAGACCTGCAGAAACCCAGCCCACCCAAACCTACTGAATCAGAACCTGTAGTTTATCTAGGTCTCTGGGTGTTTCTCAGGAACTTTAAAGCATGAGAAGCAAAACTCTGAGATAGGTGCCCAAACCTCTGTGAGGAGAATCACCTTGAGTGCTTGTTAAAAGCACAGTTTTGCACGTCCCTTCATTGGAGATTCTAGTGCTGTGGGTGAGAAAGGGGAACCAGGAATGAGTATTTTAATTAAACACCTTCCTCGTGATTCTTATCATCAGAGAAGTTTACGAAATGCTGCACCTAAAATCAGTTCCAATTCTAAAATGCCATCGTTGTAAGCATCCAGTTGAAAACCATTAAAGGCATATCTCGTTTTACCGTGCTTTGCTCTCTTGTGCTTCACAGGTTTTGAGTGTTTTACAAATGGAAGGTAGAACCCTCCACCAGCAGAAAGACTATGGCTCGCTTTAGTGCAATAGTCGCTTTATTCCAGGGGGTCTGAAACGAAATCCACAGTATCTCTGAGGTATGCCTGTCCCTATAATGGGAGGGGTCTCGGTCCTTATTTACCTGAATCCTCTGTAGGATCTGACGCTATTATCCACTCCTTCCTTTCCAGATGCTTCCTTTGGCTCCTGCAGTGGTTCCTACCTCTCAGATCATTTCTCTGCTGTTGTCTTCTCCCATTCTTCCTTTAACTGTTCTTATCTCTCAAGGTTCTTTTATCATCACTCTTCTTACTCCATCTGTTCTTGCAGGGAATACACTCGTGGTTTCACCTGTCTTTTGTTCACCGTAGGCTCTGGGATTCCTACTGGCGGCCGAGGATCTCTGCTGAGCAGCAGACCTGGTTATCCAGGAGCTTCCTGGCGTTTCCTCCTGGACCTCCTGCCTACCCCTCAAAGACAATGCCCACAGAATGGGACCCACCCTCTTCTCACTTTTTCAGCCTTGGCAAAGGCAACCACCATTGGCTTACTTTTCTGGTCCAGAACTCCGAGTTCTTTTTAATTCCTCCTTTTTCTTTACCCCCACACCCAACAGTCACCAAGTTCCTCCAGGTTTACTTCCTTCAGCATCTCTCAAGCTCGGGCCCTCTTCTCTATCCCTTCTGCTTTTGCTACAGGTCAAGCCCTTCTCATTTGTCTCTGGGTCCATTGTAACTACTGCTTGTCTGGTCTCCCGGCCTGTGTCTGCCCTCGTCCTCCCAACAAGTCCCCTTTCTGTGCTATGGACGGAGTCAGGTTTTAAAATACTGATCTTCAGGTGGGTACTAGACTTATCGGGGGGATTACTTTGTAAGTTATGTAAATGTCTAACCACTGTGCTGTACATCTGAAATTAATGTAATATTGAATGTCAGCTGTAATTGGAAAAAACATTTTTCCAATTAAAAATTAAGATGCCGATCTGACCGCATTACTTCCTGCTCGGCCCGCGTCCATGCCTGATGCGCCATCACCTTCAGCTTGACATTCAAGGCCCTTGAGGACCTGGTCCTTGCCTGCCTATAGGGTGTCAACTTTAGACTCTCCACTTCCTGATTTGTAGCCTGACCCTAAATCAGAGCTTCTCAAACGTAGAAGTGCAGGGATCTTGTTAAAGGCAGGTTCTGATTCAGTAAGTCTGGGTTGGGACATGAAGTCCTGCATTTCTAACAAGCTCTCAGGTAATGCCTCTGCTCGTAGTCTGGGGACACTTGGAGACACAAGGCCCTAGACGATTTGTCGTTCCTCAGTGTCTGCCTGTCTGTCTCTCTCTCCTCCACGCCCTTGTGCACTTAGTATATCCTGCTGGGCACATCGTTCTTGCCTTCCTCCTCTGGCTAAATTCCTTGTCCTTCAGGAATCTCACCCCACTCACCGCACCCAAAGCTCTTAGAACTTACCTTGGTCAGGGCCTGTTGGCGTCCCGCCCTCCCACTAAGCTGTGAGCCCCTGGAGGGCAGGTCCTGTGTGTTTTATCTCTGTATCCCTGGGACCCATGCAGTGGCTGGCAGGTAAGCGTGCGGTAAATGAATGCTGAACTGCTGAATGAATGAGTGATGGGTGAGCAAACCTGTGCCCCCTGCCATTATGTACCCTGGGACAGTGGGGGCAGGTAAACATATTTGCTAGCATCCCATAGATACTGGAAAGTAGTTGTCATCATCGATAATCAAATAGTTAAAATATTTAATAATCAAGCTATAACCTCTCTTACGCCCCAAACTACAATTTCTCTTATAAAGATGCTAACCTGAGAGCAGCCTATGGGAGCAGGCTTTATAAGCAGAGGGAGGACTGGGGATTAACCTTTACCTAAGGCCCAGTCTACACTCAGCATTTTAGTCCTTCTGTCTACCTGATGAGGCAGGTAATAACTCGATTTTGCTAATGAGGAAGCTGAGTTCGGAAAAGTTGCCAGTTCACATTTATAGGGCTATAGAGTAATAGATTAGGGATCTGGACCTCAAATTGTGGGCTCTGTAACACCCCTGAACCCCTCTGTCTTGGAAGTGTTACCATAAATGGACTGAGAATTATGATTATCTGTGTAAGAAAGGGAGCATTCCCTTATGTTGGTTGTTTTCTGACTTGGGCAGATAGCTTGGAAAGTTGTTGGACACCAGTGGACTTGCCATTAATCTTGACCTTTCAGAGAAAATCTTCATCAGAATTTATTTGCAAAGTAAGTTATGAGGATTTGGGATTTGCCTCAAATTTCTTTTCCAAACTGCTCTTCCAACAGATATTTCTGAATTTAACAGAGTTATTTTAGATGTTTATCTTTATAGATCTGAATTCACTGCTTTTCCTTGGTTTTATAAGAACATGTCTTCATGATAAGCGACTATTAGGCTGAATATGTTTTACTGCTCTTACAAATCTGAGTATGGTAATGACCCCACTCAGTAATAAGGGAGGATAATTTCAGAGTGCCTGGCTTTGCTTTAAAGGGCAAGATTTTGGAAGCAGGTTAACAGGACTCCATCCAGATGCGTTTTCCTGGCATATAACTAGGGGACTATGCCCAAGCGCTAGGTGAGACGAGAGGGCAGGAGAGGGCACCCTCACCTCCCATGTGCCTGGCACTGGGGTAGAGAGCACTTGAGGACTCCAGGAGCCAGAACCCTGTAACACGATGGCTGTTGGATGCCTCTAATGCCTGGAAAGGAGAGGTGGCTCCTTTCCAGCTGAGGCTCAGGCCTGGGAAGGGTCTGGGGAGCAGGAGGAGCCCAGGAGCTGGAGGTAACCGAGCTCTCTGCACTTCCCTGTGTCCCTATGCTCGCTGGGCCTGCCTACTGCTTTGTTTCTCATGGGTCCATACAGAATTCTGAAATCAGAATGTGTAACTCTGCTAGGCTTACTTCTCACCCGATGTCAGTGTTCACCTTGATCATGAAATAGGATTTCTGAATCGGTTGCACATCAGACCCAGCTGTGTCTTAACTCTGTCTGGATTTTCCATGTCTTTTTGGAGATAAAGCAAAGCTCTGGCTTGGTAAATGCTTTCTGACTATTCATCTTTTCCCATTTGGTGTTTTGCTTTGGAAATTCAGGGTGTAGTAAAAGTGTCTGTACCTGCATTTATGGTAGAATTTAAAAAATACAACTCTGATCTTTGGCAAAGGAGGAAAACGATTAGAGGGAAAGGAACAACAGTAAGACAAAGAAAACAAAATTTTCTAGTTCATTCTTCCTATGAAATGCAGCTCTCATGTGCTTGATTCATAATGCTAGAATGTACCGAGGGCTTAAGTTGGCAGGCACCCTTCTAACAGCTGAGCATATGTTTTACCATTGAATCATCACAGCAATCCTAGCAGGTAGGATCTGTTTTGACCCCTCTCCCCCATTTTGCTCATGAGGATACTGAGGTACAGAGAAATTACTTGCCCAAAGGTACATAGCAAATAAGAAATGGGGCCCAGATGCTTATCTAAGCATTTTGACTCCAAAGCACTTGCTCACCCATAAGCCACACACCCCACACTGCATAGAGATAGCAAGAAGAAGCACAAGCCAGCTCATTTAGAAACATTTCCGTGGAATATAGGAGCTTAATTTAAAATGCGCGAATTCCTTCTAATACAGTGTGAAGAACAAAGAAAATCTGATTTCTCAGTTATAAATCTATTTCTAGAGGGCACTGATAATTCCTATATTGTAAATAGCCATTTTAGGGGTTCTTGATGGCAGTTCACCTATAAGGAAAAACTCTGTGATACGAGTCATCGTTACATAGATTTGTAAGTCAGTGTAAATCAAACCACGTCCCCAGCTATGTTAATTCAGTAAAAGTCTGGCATAACACTATATGGAAGGTTAACCTACCAAGCAGATGTTGCAAAGGGATTTTACTGTGTTTGATGCCTCAGTTTTGCACAGAACCTGAGGTCT
This sequence comes from Rhinolophus ferrumequinum, assembly GCF_004115265.2. Lineage (NCBI taxonomy): Eukaryota > Metazoa > Chordata > Mammalia > Chiroptera > Rhinolophidae > Rhinolophus > Rhinolophus ferrumequinum. The sequence continues at coordinate 41,698,980 of NC_046304.1, forward strand.
GACATGGGAAGAGGTTTGGTGACTCACTGCCAACTTTGGATTGCCCCCAGAATGCGTTAGGAAAATCTTTCTCTCCAGAGGTGAAGAAAAGCAGGAAACTATAAATTCACCTGGTGAATTGGATCGACATGTCCAGATAATTCAGGTCCCAAATCTTTTTTTCTTTTTCTTTTCTGTAATAGCAGAGTATTTATCTGATTTTTCTGTATGGTCACCACCAGTTAACTGGACTTTTCCTGGACAGACTCAGCTTAAATTCTTGCCCTGTCTCTGGGCTCTCATTTTGCTATGTTGATTAAGGAACTCTGACAATGAGTCTACACATGTAAATTGCGTGGATCTTAACACACCAAGGCTTTGCTGTTAGCCAACTTCCTAATCAGCCCAGTTTGCCGCACAACAGATTTGGCTTCTGGAGCAATGGATACCAATCAGCAGGACTGCTACCCTCGCAGGACAGCCAGGCCACAGTCCAGCTCACGTCGGCACGGGTCTTGGACATGGTCTGGGGCCATAATATGACGATAAGGCTGGTGGTTTTTAAAGGCTTTTACTACAAGTAACATCCCTCCTTTGATGAAATAGATGTCTTCCTGCCAACTTTGCTCTCTTGCCTAAACCTTGATGTTTTCCAATCTAGTAATTCTTCAGATTTATTATGTTTTTTAGAATGTAAAGTGAATTAATCCATCCTTTTTGTCAGTGTTGTAAGTTACATATGGAGAACTCACTTCTGTATTAATCAGACAAGCTAACATCTCCCCAGATGACGAAGCATACCATGTGAATAGCTACCCAGTTTTAGCAAGAAAGCTCAACATTTTATCGAGTGATGGACTTGCATTATTTAAACTTAAATTCATTTTTTTGATCAAAACATCCTCAATTCAATAAATTGCAATATGTATTTTGAAATATTTGGGGAATGATCTTCTCTGCCTTATTTCACTCTTAAACAGCTGAATTAAAAATTCAATTCCTACTAAGAATCTTCAAAATGAGAAATTACCTATGAGGATACAGTCCCCTGGTTAAATAAGGAAAAAGACTTGGGGCTTTGCCTGAAAGGACTTCATTTCAGAAGTCAATTTGTTTTTTTACTTCATGAAAGCAATAAAATGTGGAGGGTTAATAGACAGCTGCCATTTTCTAAAAATGCATTAAGACAACTGGGCGGGTGGTTGCCTACAGGAGCTATTTCAGATTAGAAAGTAGCTGTGATGAGGATGTAAGTGAATTGCACATGATTGACGAATTCGTCGGCAGTTAATTTGGATGTTTCCATTCCACGGCAAGCAGAAGGCAGACCTTTCTGTCTGGTTATCCCAACTTGGACATCAGTTCCCAGAAGAATCGAGTGTGTCCTATAGAGGTTGGCTTTAATGGGGATCAGCCCGAGGGACTGTAAACTTTCCGTTGAATTTATCCCCTTTCTGGATACTATTAAATCACTCCTGCCCCAAGCAGAAGACTGGTCTTTGCTTCAAAGGCAGCTAAAGAGTGAATTATTTACCAAATTGCACAAAAGGAAGAATTTATCAAGCCCCCTTTCTCCCAGAGAGAACAACCCCAGAAGTCGAGGACTTTATTGCTCTTTCTCGGCTATAAATTATGCCATTCAGATGCTTATAAAAGCTTCTCTTCATGCTCTTGCTTGAGTCATAAAACTTGATACCTGGGGCCAAATGCCTTTATCCCCCCAGAAGGGCGAAGAAGATGAAAAGGCGGCAGTTCTAGGCCAGTGCCACACAAAGCCAATGATTGGGCAGAAAATGCTGGCAGTGGAGACAGTTACTCTGCATAATTCACGCCTCCTCAACCTGATATTCTACTCTGAAATGCATTTTAATGTTTGTACAAGATCATCAGACCCTCCAAAACCTGAATTAGCCACTTGGAAAACCCTGGGTGTCACCAACATTCACCAATTTGATTGTTGTCATTACCTTTAATACTAGGATTTTAGAATTTGTGAATTTTAACAAACCAGCACTCACCTGAAGACGGTTTGCTGGCGCCCACTTTCTCTGGTTTCCTTATAGTCATGGTACTTTTATGTTGCTGCTTGACTGATGTTTGGTCAATTGCTGGAAGTTTGGAATCACACTTAACCACAGAATTCTTGGTAGATAATCTTGGCTCGGCTAGAGCATCCTCCTCACCAGAACTCTATCGAAAATGAAAGGTGTCTGGGTGTCAGTGGCCTAGTAGGTCATCTTCGCTGGACAGAGGGGAAAAAAGACAAGCCAAATGCAGTGACTCCTCTATCAATAGCACTGAAGCAACCTGCCGTGTGTGATCAATAGCCCTTTCACCAGAACTTGGTGTTATCATTTAGAAATAATAGAAAAGCTAATGAGTCTATTGTGTAGGACATTATGAAAAGAATGCATGTCTGACCCTTAAGAAATCTGATGACCAGCAAACCAGCTCATGTTAAAAGCTACATATGAAAGCAGGAGAAACTAGCAGTGCTTCTAAACTTCTTGCTATTTGTAATTTGAACTACTTTGGGGGTGGGTGAGAAAAAAAACGTTCCTTGTGTTAATCCTATACTTGACAATGAAAAGGAAATTTAGATAGTGTGTTGGGACTGAATAAGTCAGACCTCAGTTTCATATTCTGAGTTATTGGGTGCAACATAAGACAGACTAATCTTTTTAAAAGCCCCCTACTTGTCAGTCTGCTATAAAGAAGTCAGTATAAATCTACGCACAGACAAATCATGATTCCTGCAGTGTCCGAATATCTCAACACAGCCTTGCAGAGGCAATAAAAATTATCCAGGCATTTGATAGTTTTAATACTTTGCCACACTTCCACCCACCAAAGAAATGATGAAAACAATGTAAATGGCTTATGAGAAACCTGGTCTTGAAGGGTGATTGAAGTCCTGCCTTATGGTTTAGGTCCTGGTGTTAGTATGATTTGCTAGGTGATACACTCAGCAACAAACAAAACCACAAGACTCCCCCCATATCCACCCTGAAATTCTCCTACCACTGATACTAAATTCTCCTACGTTGTGCATTGTAGTCCAGTATTAAAAAGTCCTCTGAAAATGCAGTGCTTGGTAGACACAGGATGCTAAATTAATGCCCCCCCCCCACTTCCCCAACTGTGGCAATTTGTATTGATCTTGCTCATTGTGTTCACTGACAGTTGTGACATTTTCATTTCAAGGCTCCTGACTCAGGAAAATAGTCCGAATAGCTTTGAATTATTGGGTGCACTGTAAACCCTCAAAAAACCCCCTAGTCGTCCGTCTTCTCTAAAGAAGATGAAATCTACAGGTGGACAGGTCGTCATCCTCTAAAACTGTAAATCATGTTTTGTAAATTAGTGTCTGGATGCAGCCTTCCAACAATTATTGTTTCTCCCTACATTTTCAGAAAACAGACCACCCTCAGATAAAGGGACAGGAAAAGGAAAGGACATAATGAATTGGTTGTTCTCCCTTTTCCCTTTTGATTCTGGAATTTAAATAGAAATCCTTGAAAATTATTCTGAAATGTCAAAGATGAAGCATTAGGTCATTTATGAACATGAAATAGGCTCTCCATTCTGAGAAAGGGAAGTGTTGGCAAATTTTAATTATGACACCTAAGATCGTAACAGGCAAGAAGAACATCAGTGAACATGGGACAGAATTTCTTTCAGAAACTACTCACATTCTTTGTTTGCCCCAGGCAGTGGTGAGTTGGGAGGAGTTGGTGAAGAGACTCTTTATTAGATGGGGTGTTAAGCCAAGTTTATGCTTCTTTCACCCATCCATCATCCTTGAGCCTTTAACAGCACCAAAGAAGGGAAAGAAAGCTTGGCATATTACATACGGAATCATGTACCTGTGTCCTACATATGTCCTTCTCTGGTTCCTGGTTCCATCAACCTTACTTCCAGTTAGTAAACATTCTTAATAGTCCAGAAATTGCCCCTGGAAGTGGGTGTTTTGTCAGTTGAAAACTAAAGCCAGAATGGCAAGAACTAAAATACTTATGAATGTGCTACTGGATATTTTCCTGCTTGCTTCATTGAATAATCTTAAGCAAATCACTTGAACTTTTTGTGTCTTTATTCATGTCCTCTGATGTACTCAGCCATTCTCATCTATCCTCTCATGAAAACCCGTCTTATTTTCTGGAGAGGCAGATCCTTGGGTGGAAGAAGTTGTAGTAACTTATTCTGACACTAGCGTGTGATATTTAAGACTCAGAGTCCAGCTTCCTGGGAGTGCACCCTGGCTCTTTCATGTTGTCATTGTGTGACATTGGGTTAGTTCTCTCTGTGTCACAGATATTCTCATTTGTGAACAATGGTATTCACCTGTTGGTGGTTCTCTGAAGATTAAATGAGTTAAGGTATGTTCATAGCACTTAGAACAGTGCCAGGCACACAGTAAGTGCCATGTAAGTGTTGACTTTTGCACCTGGCCATTAATTAATGTTCAACCATTTTAAAAAAAGATTTTTATTAAACTATAGCTAACATACATTATTATATTAGTTTCAGGTGTACACCTGAATAGTTATTCAACATTTATATACCTAAAGAAGTGATCACCATGATAAGTCCAGCAACCATGAAACACTGTACCATGCTATCACAATATTATTGACTATATTCCCCATGCTGCACATTACATCCCCGTGACTTATTTGTTTTACACCTAGAAATTTGAACGTCTTATTTCCCTTCATCTTCCCCCCCTTTTAAAAAATGTTCAATTATAGTTGACATTCAATACTATTTTATATTAGTTTCAGGTGTACAGACAGCATAGTGGTTAGACATTTATATAATTTACGAAGTGATCCCCCTGACTAGTCTACTACCCACCTGGCACTATACATAGTTATTACAATATTTTGACTGTATTCCCTACGCTGTACTTTATATCCCCATGACTATTTTGTAACTACCAATTTGTATTTCTTAATACCGTCACCTTTTTGCACTCTGCCCCCCAAACCCCCTCCCATCTGGCAACCATCAGCTTGTTCCCTGCATCTATGAGTCTGTTTGTGTTTTGTTTGCTCATTTATTTTGATTCCATATGTAAGTGAGATCATATGGTATTTGTCTTTCTCTATCTGACTTATTTCAGTTAGTATAATACCTTCCAGGCCTATCCATGTTGTTGTAAATGGTAAGATTTCACTGTTTTTATAGCCAAGTAATAGTCTGTTGTATATGTGTACCACTTCTTTATCCATTTGTCTATTGATGGACACAGGTTGTTCCATATCTTGGCTATGGTAAATAATGCTGCAGTGAACATAGGGGTTCATATATCTTTTTGAATTAGTGTTCTGGATTTCTTTGGATAATTACCCAGAAGTGGAATTGCTGGATCATAAGTAGTTCTATTTTTAATTTTTTGAGGAACCTCCATACTGTTTTCCACAGTGGCTGCACCAGTTGGCAATCCCACCAATTGTACCTCCACATCCTAGCCAGCACTTGTTGTTTGTTGATTTATTGATAATGGCCATTCTGATAGGTGTGAGGTGATAGCTCACTGTGGTTTTAATTTGCATTTCACTGATGATTAGTGATGTTGAGCATCTTTTCATACGTCTATTGGGCATCTGTTTGTCCTCTTTGGAGAAATGTCTATTCCGGTCCTCTACCCATTTTTGATTAGATTATATATATATTTTTTTGGTGTGATGTTGCATGAGTTCTTTATAAATTTTGAATATTAACTCCTTATCAATGTATCATTAGTGAAAGTCTTCTCCCATTCATTGGTTGGCTTTCTGTTTTGTATTTCCTTTGTTGTGCAAAAATTTTTTAGTTTAATGTAGTCCCATTTATTTAGTTTTTCTTTTGTTTCCCTTGCCCAAGGTGACATATCAGAAAAAAACTATTATTAAGAGCAATGTCCGAGAGTTTACTGCCTATATTTTCTAGGAATTTTATGGTTTTGGGTCTTACATTTAAGTCTTTAATCCATTTTGTGTTTATTCTTGTATGTAATGTAAGAAGATGGTCTATTTTCATTTTTTTTGCATGTATCTGTCCAGTTTTCCCAACACCATTTATTGAATAGACCGTCTTTACCCCATTGTATATTTTTGCCTCCTTTGCAATAGATTGACCATCTACGTGTGGGTTTATTTCTGGGCTCTCTAGTCTGTTTCATTGATCTATGTGTCTGTTTTTATGCCAGTACCATGCTGTTTTGATTAGTATAGCCTTGTAGTCCCTTGATATCAGGTATTGTGATACCTCCAACTTTGTCCTTCTTTCTCCAGATTGCTGTGACTATTTGGGGAGTTTTATGGTTCCATATAAATTTTAGGATTATTTGTTCTAGTTCTGTGAAAAATGCCATTGGTATTTTGATAGGATTGCACTGAATCTTTCGATTTCTTTGGGTAGTATAGACATTCTAATGATGTTAATTATTCCTCTCCGTGAGCATGATATATGCTTCCATTTATTTGTATCTTCTTCAATTTTTTCCTTCAATGTCTTTTAATTTTCTGAGTACAAGTCTTTTTCTGAGTACAAGTCTTTTACTTCTTTGGTTAAATTTATTCCTAGGTATTTTTTTTTTTTTTTTAAGATTTTATTGGGGAAGGGGAACAGGACTTTTTTTATTGGGGAACAGTGTGTACTTCCAGGACTTTTTTCCAAGTCAAGTTGTTGTCCTTTCAATCTTAGTTGTGGAGGGTGCCGTTCAGCTTCAAGTTGTTGTCATTTTAGTCTTAGTTGTGGAAGGCGCAGCTCAGCACCAGGTCCAGTTGCTGTTGCTAATTGTAGGGGGCGCCGCCCACCATCCCTTGCAGGAGTCGAGGAATCGAACTGGCAACCTTGTGGTTGAGAGCCTGTGCTCCAACTAACTGAGCCATCCAGGAGCTCAGCGGCAGCTCAGCTCAATGTGCCATGTTCAATCTTAGTTGCAGAGGGCAGAGGCCACCATCCCTTGAGGGATTCAAGGAGTTGAACCGGCAACCCTGTGGTTGAGAGCCCACGCTCCAACCAACTGAGCCATCCCGGAGCTCAGTGGCAGCTCAGCTCAATGTGCCATGTTCAATCTTAGTTGCAGGAGGTGGAGCCCACCATCCCTTTGCGGGACTCGAGGAGTTGAACTGGCAACGTTGTGGTTTGAGAGCCCACTGGCCCATGTGGGAATCGAACCAGTAGCCTTCAGAGTTAGGAGCATGAGCCACTGGACCGGTCCCTATTCCTAGGTATTTTTTTGATACAATTATAAATGGGATTGTTTTCTTAATTTCTCTTTCTAATAATTTGTTATTGGTATATAGAAATGCAACTGATTTCTGAATATTAATTTTGTATCCTGCTACTTTACTGAATTTATCTATCACTTCTAATAGGTTTTGTTGGAATTTTAGGGATCTCTATATATAATATCATGTCATCTGCAAAAAATGAGAATTGCTTTCTTTCTTCCTGATTTGGATACCTTTTTACTTCTTTTTCTTGTCTGATTGCTGTGGCTGGGATTACCAATACTATGTTGAATAAAAGTGGTGAAAGTGGACATCCTTGTTTCTGATCTTAACAGAAATGCTTTTAGCTTTTCACTACTGAGTATGTTAGCTGTGGGTTTGTCATAATGGCCTTTATTATGTTGAGGGATATTCCCTCTATTCTCACTTTGCTAAGAGTTTTTATCATAAATGGATACTGGATTTTGTCAAATGCTTTTTCTGCATCTATTGATATGATCATATGATTTTTATCTTTAATTTTGTTTATGTGATATATCACGTTAATTGATTTGCAGATATCAAACCAACCTTGCATCCCAGGAGTAAATCCCTCTTGAGCATGGTGTATGATCTTTTTTTTTTTTTTTTGACCAGAGTTCAACTTTTATTGAACATGTTACAAAAGAAGTTTAGTCAAAGAAACCCAAAGCCCATGTCATCATCAGACTCCTCAGATTCTGTCTTTGATTTCACTTCTCAACTGGGACAGCAGTGGTGAAGGGGGCAGGACCTCCTGCTGGTGCTATTGGGGCAGGTCCACCAGCCCCTACATTGCAGATGAGGCTCCCGATGTTGACATTGGCCAGAGCCTTTGCAAGCAAGCCTGGCCAGAAAGGTTCAACATTTACACTGGCTGCTTTAATGAGGGCATTAATCTTATCCTCCATGACTGTCACCTCATCATCATGCAAGATGAGGGTCCAATAGATGCAGGTGAGCTCCGACACGGAGGCCATGGTGCAGGCGAGTGCTGGGCGAGTGCTTGGCAAGCGTTGCCGGGCGTGGTGCTAGTTGCCAGATGAAGTGAGGGCCTTATCCCAATGCAGCCTTAGCTTCCTTAGAAGGACTGAGCACCTTACCGAGAGCTGAGGAAAGGGCATGTATGGTCTTTTTAATGTATTCCTGAATTCGGTAAGCTAATACTTTGTTAAGGAGTTTTGCATCAATGTTCATCAGGGGTATTGGCCTATAATATTCTTTTTTTGTAATGTCTTTGTCTGGCTTTGGATTCGGGGGTAATCGTGAACTCGAAAAATGATGTTGGGAGGCTTCCCTCCTCTTGAATTTTTTTGGAATATTTTGAGAAGGATAAGCATTAATTCTTCTTTGAATGTTTGCTAAAATTCACCTGTGAAACCATCTGAACCAGGGCGTTAGTTTGGAGTTTTTTGATTACTGATTGGGTTTCGTTAGTAGTAATCGGTCTGTACAGATTTTCTGTTTCTTCTTTATTCAGTCTTGGAAATTGTATGTTTCTAGGAATTTATCCATTTCTTCCAGATTGTTGAATTTTTTGGCATATAACTTTTCATAGTATTTTCTTACAATCCTTTGTATTTCTGTGGTGTTAGTTGTCACTTTTCCTGTTTCATTTCTGATTTTATTTATTTGGATCCTCTCTCTCTTTTTCCTGATGAGTTTGGTTAAAGGTTTATCAATTTTGTTTATCTTTTCAAAGAATCAGCTCTTGGTTTCATTGAGTTCTTTTATTGTATTTTTTAGACCCTATTTCATTTACTTCTGCTCTGATCTTTATTATTTCCTTCCTTCTGCTCACTTTGGGCTTCGTTTGCTGTTATTTTTCTTGTTCCTTTGGAGTAGGGTTAGATTGTTTATTTGAGATTTTTCTTGTTTCTTGAGGTAGGCCTGTATTGCTATGAATTTACCTCTGATGGCTACTTTCACTGTGTGCCATAGATGTGGGGTCACATGTTTTTGTTTCCATTTGTCTCAAGGTATCTTTTGATTTCTTCCTTGATCACATTATTAACCCATTCATTGTTTAGTAACATGTTATTTAGCCTCCATGTGTTTGCGTTTTTCAGTTTTTTTCTTGTAATTGATTTCGTTTCATACCATTGTGGGTGGAGAAGATGCTTGGTATGATTTCAACCTTCTTAAATGTATTGAAACTTATGTGGTCTATCTTGGAAAATGTTCCATGTGCCCTTGAAAGTAATGTATATTCTGCTGCTTTGGGGTGAAACGCTCTAAAAATATCAATGAAATCCATCTGATCTAATGTATCATTTAAGGCCACTGTTTCCTTGTTAATTTTCTGTCTGGAATCTATTGATGTAAATGGGTGTTAAAGTCCCCTACAATGACTGTATTATTGTCAATCTGTCCCTTTGTGTTGGTTAATATTTGCTTTATGTATTTAGGTGCTCCTATATTGGGTGCATAACTGTTTATAAGGGTTATATCCCTTTGTTGGTTTGATCCCTTTGTCATTATAAAATGTCCTTCTATCTCTCTTATTATAGCCTTTGTTTTAAAGTCTATTTCTTTCTGATGTAAGTATTGCTACCCCATTTTTTTTTCCATTTGCATGAAATATCTTTTTCCATCCTTTTACTTTCAGTCTGTGTGTCTTTCAATCTGAATGGGTCTCTTGTAGACAGCATATGTATAGGTCTTGTTTTCTTATCCATTCAGCCACCCTGTGTCTTTTGATTGGAAAATTTAATCCATTTATATTTAAAGTGATTATTGATAGCTATTGAAGTTATTGCCATTTTATTGTTCATATTTATGTTCTTCTTTCCACTCCTTCTTCTTCATTTCCACTCCTTCAACATTTCTTGTAATAATGGTTTGGTGGTGATAAATTCCTTTAGCTTTTTCTTGTCTGGGGAGCTCTTTATCTCTCCTTCAATTTTAAATGATAGCCTTGCTGGGCAGAGTAGTCTTGGTTGAAGGGCCTTGCTTTCTATCACTTTGAAAATTTCCTGCCAATCCCTTCTAGCTTGCAAAGTTTCTGTTGAGAAATTAGTTGACAGTCTTATTGGAGCTCCCTTGTAGGTAACTAACTGCTTTTCTCTTGCTGCTTTTAGGATTCTCTCTTTGTCTTTAACCTTTGGCATTTTGATTATGATGTGTCTTGGTGTGGATCTCTTTGGGTTCATCTTGTTTGGGACTCTCTGTGCTTCCTGGACTTGTTTGTCTAGTTCCCTCTCCAGGTTCAGAAACTTTTCAGTCATTATTTCTTTAAATACATTTTCAATCCCTTGTTCTCTCTCTTCTCCTTTTGGTACCTCTTTGATGTGAATGTTGTTATACTTCATGTTGTCCCAGAGATCCCTTAAACTATCCTCATTTTTTAAAAATTCTTTTTTTTTTAGCAGTTCTGATTGGGTGTTTTCTGCTACCTTGTCTTCTAAATCACTGATTCAATCCTCTGCTTCATCTAATCTGCTGTTGATTCCTTCTACTGTATTCTTCATTTCAGTTATTGTATTCTTCTTTTCTGACTCGTTCTTTTTTTATGGTTTCTATGTCCTTTTTTATGCTTACTACCTATTTGTTGAAATTCTTACTAATTTTCTGAGCATCAGTGTTTCTTATGAGCAGTGTTTTGAACTCTATCTGGTATATTGCTTGCCTCCAATTCATTTAGTTCTTTTTCTAAAGCTTTCTCCTGATTTTTTATTTGAGACATGATTTTTTATTTCCTCATATTGTCTGCCTCTCTGTGTTTGTTTCTGTGTATTAGGTGGATCTGCTATGTCTCTCAGTCTTGTCAGGGTGGCCTATGTAGTTGGTGTTTGGTGGGGACCAATGATGAGTCTCTCTGGTCACCTGAGCCAGATGCTCCAGGAGTGTCCCTTGTGTGGATTCTGTGTGCCCTCCTGTTGTAGTTGAGCCTTGATTGCATGTCAGTGGGTGGGATTGACCCTTAGGCTTCCTGGTTGTGAGGACTGGCCATGACCATAGTGTATGAGCTGCTGTTCAGGGACTGACCCATGGAGTGGGATTTGCCCCAGCGGGCTCTGGTGCCTGCCAAGACCACCCTTTGTGTGTGCTGCTTGTGGAAATAATCGGGTGGTGTTCTGTTGCAGTTTGAAACCAGCCACCAGGTGTGCTGGTTCTGGGACCTCTTGGAAGGGGCTCCTGTGCAGGCCAAGATTAGCTGCTGCCTCTGATTGGCCCAGTGCTACCTGGTAGGAGCTACAAAGCAATCTGTAGTTGGTCACTGCCTGTGCTGGATCTGGAGGTGTGTAGAAGAAGCCATGCTGTGAACCAGGGCTGGCCATCCCCAGTTCTGGACCTGGGACAGCTCAGGAAAATGTCCAGGGCACCCTGAGGCCTGTCACTGCCTGCCAGCTGTCCATAAGCTCAGTTGCCAAAAGAGCCTCAGGTTGGTATGGAAGTTGGGTGGGGCAGGGTCTCAGGGAGTCACCAGTATGAGGTGAGTGGTGTTCACCAGGCCAATGAAAATTCAGAAAAAAAGAAAAAAATTCAGATTTGGGGGAGGGCTCAACACAGGCACAGTGGCAGCTTTCCCTCCAGTCATTGCCCTGAAGCCACACAACTCAGTCTCTCCCTTTATGTCTCTGGCATCTTCCAAGTTTCTGTCCCTCCACCAAAGCCCAGGGTAAGTGCCTGGGAATGAGAGATGCTGTGAGTGGGTCTTTTAAGAGGATGCCTGGGTTTTTTGCTGCCTTCTCTGTCTCACCCAGATGGATGGAATCCCCTCTGATTTTTCACAGCCAGATATTGTGGGGGCCACTTTTCCCAGCTCTGGTGCTCTGGGCTGAGGACCCTGGTGTGGAGCTGGGACCCCTTGCTCTTCAGGGGGCATCTCTGCAGCTGAGATATCCCTCCCAATTCTCGACTGCCACACGTGGGTGTGGGGCCAGCCCGTTTCATGTCTCTGCCTCTCCTACCAGTCTAGAAGTGGCTTCTTTATATCCTTAGTTATTGGGTTTCTGTTCAACTAGTCTTTGGATAATTCTCCAGATTGGTTGTTCTATAATTTAGTTGTAATTTTAATATGGTCATGGGAGGAAGCAAGCAGAGCATTTATCTACTCCACCATTTTGACTGGAACCCCTGTTCAGCCATTTTAAAAATTAACCAGCTAACTATTATACAGTAACTACCCACTGTTGAAATGAAAATCAAAAGCTCCAGTGAAAAATTCTACTGGGTTTTCACCTTTTCAACATATGAACAGAGAGATCGGTCAATTCCTATACTGGACTCTTGTTTTTTTCTGAAGGCTATATAATTTATGATAGTTTTATAAATAGCCAGTTGAAATTGATCTACTCTTAAGAAAATATGGTACAATTTCTCTTTCAGACAGTAGAACTCTAATGGCAAATATTTAACAACATTTAAAGATTCTCAAACAATAATAATTAAATTATTTGGATTTAAAAACTATGTGTTTTCTTCTTGTAATTTTGAACAGTAATTACATTTTTTATTTCTTCCCCCATATGTTCCTAAGTTAATATGTCACATGGAGGTGGAGGCTATAGCACATTGTTATTCCTTCGGGGGAAGAAAACCAGATTTCTTTTTCAAAATCTAAGCCTAAAACATAAAATAAATAAATAAATAAATAAATAACCAAATTGCATGATACATGTGTAGACTTTTCAGTTCCCTATTGATAATATGATGAGAAAGTCCTAATAAAGCCATGTTAACTAAATGAAGTTATTTTCAAAATCAATCAATATTTTCTGGAACACTATTTTTGTAGTTAACATTTTCTAAAGATCTCTAACTTGTGATTCTGGCATCATCCATACTAAAATAGAGGTATAATCTTGCCCAAGGCTAGGCTCTCTCAAAAGTTCAGAGAAAGACTCACACTGGGAAAAGAAAGGATTTACATTAGGGAATGTAAGTGGCACTGGGCACTACAGTAATTGACTTAGTAACATTATAAACCTCCTGGAAGATGGAGAGCCAAGGATTGTGAAGTGGGATGCATTTCCTCGGGGACGTGAAAATAGCTAGATTTTTAAACTGGGATCTAACAGCACTGAGAACATATAAAGTTATGTTCTACTGAGTCTGAAATGGCAAGGTGACAATGAACAGAGATGATCAGAAGAGCAAGGGGACTGAAGCAGTCAGGGCCAGAAAAGACGAAGTCATTCTCCAACTCTTGCCTGATGGCTCATTTCCAAGACCTAGGAAACTGGTTCTCAACTAGCATTCCTCCCTCCCGCCCCCAGGGTGTGCTGCTGAATTCAGATTGATGTGTACAAAGCCCATTTTTGCCACGAGTCATGTGACGGAAGGCTGAGCTGAGTGGATCTTATGACATAGTGTAGATCAGAGCATGACTTGCTGTGAGTAAGAGAGAAGAGGCAAAGAATAGTGTCAGGCTGGTGCCAGAGAAAGACTGTCTGTTTATTATATTTGAAATAAATGTAGTCTCATGAGATTATGAAAGAAAATAGAACGATCAAGGCAGTGAACCTCGACACTCAAACAGTAACAACATGGGAAAGATGACCAAGGGACTGTGGATGCAAATGAGTATTTTCAGAGTGCTATCCCCAAAGTCCACATTCAAACCATGCCTCAAGCAAACAAACAAAAAAAACTGCCTTGAGGAATCGAGGGCATCTTGTATAAATAGCATTCTGGATAGGACGGATACCTTTATGTGTTCAAGAAATATAAAGTTCTGTTCTACACAGAATGCTGTTGTAGCACAAAGCAAGCTAAACTTTCTTTCATCTAAAAAAAAACTCGAAGAGCAGCAAAGTCCTTCACATGTTCAGGACAATTTTGAGCTTATCTGAACTGTAAACTTGCACAACAATAAAGAACAGGGATGGGTAACTTTTTCTCTTTTTTTTGACTCACGTCCCGCCCATCTGAAGCAAACTGCAGCTTAACCCCATTTCTGCTTAATCCCACCTGAAGACTGGCTTCCAGGGTCAGCAAGGGAAACCCTTGCTCTCCATTTGCCACAAGATGCTTTTCAGAGTCAGCTGGGCTGCCATGTACATAAATACCATGGGTACCTATCTCTACCATTGACTTCTGTAGAGACTTCTCTCCCACCTGCCTCCTTCTCTCTGATTCTCATGCTAGCAAGTTTTGGAATAACCCAACTTGAGACACTGTTCTGAGAGCAACAATGGCCTGCATGACGAAAGTCTTCATAATGTTTGATAACCATTGGGTCTGCTCTCTGAACAAGAGGCACGTGGCACTTTAGAACTTGCTTCATGATTACTACCCATCCCACTATGGAATGGCCTCTGGGTGAAACTTAGAGCCGCAAGCTACTGAAATGGCAAACATGACGTGTCTTCTGACACTTGCTAGGTATTTCATATAATGCACATTAAGCCCTTGTATGCTGTGGAAATCACTGTCGGTTTATATGGGTGTTAACCATGCATTTTCATATTTTGAGGATAAGTGTGTATCGTGTTCTCTGGGATGGAGTTTTGCGTGGTGGGCAGTGAGTAAGGAGATAGTATGTGGCCACAAAATTGCTGGATTTAAAAAAGTTGACCACTGAAAAAAGTTGACCACAGAGAGTTTAGTAGCACGTTGAGACTGCCCTCAGTTGGGTATTTTTCAAGCATGGTTTTGCTACAGTGTATTTCTCCTTCCTTTATTTGAATTCACATTCTTCTTTTAGCTAGGGGGAGCATCTGAGGAATACCAAAGACTTGGCCATCAAAATGGATCTCATCCATGAAAATACCTCCTACTCAAAATAATAGATCATAAAACCTGGAAATTAACTGAGAAATATATGTACCTACTATGTCTTCAACCCCATGCTAGGCACTGTAAAGGAATATAAAAATAAGACACAATGGGAGAGGTAAGATTTATATTATACCAGCAAAATGCAAAATAACATTTAATTAAGTAATCAATTGGGTGGTACCAATTCTAAATTCCAAAGGAACTCACAGAAAAAGGTGAAAAGTCAAGGAAGGCTTCATGAAGGAGGTGGTGTTTTCTGGGACCTGAAGGATGGGTAGGAACTGGCTTAGACTGGAGGCAGCACATGAGCCAAGGTATGGATGGAGTGAAAAGTGTGGCATGATTCTTGGACAGTGAGGTGAGTGGCCAGAGCAGAGGGTATGGGGAGGAGAGATGAGAAATAAAGCTGGATGGTAGGGTTGGGTCAGACGGTGGGAGACTCTGAGATTCAAGCAAAGAAGTAAGACTCAATGTGATAGAGAACAGCGTCCAACTGAAGGTTTCTGAGTAGAAAAATGCTTAATGTGGTATTTAAGATTAGCTTGTATGTTTCTTTCAGAGAGAGAAAACAAAGCATCCTGCAAATTTGCCAGTGAAATAATCTTTTTGTAGTTTCAGTGGTTTATTTTTGTAAAGTATAATTCTTTTCTTTATTACAAAAGAAATGCAGTTCATAATGGAAAAATAAAGACAAGCAGAAAGAAAATTTAAAACACTCAAAACCCCATTAACCTTGAAATAAAAACTGCAAATAGCTTGCGTTATACTTTTTCAGACCCCTTTTTAACGACTGTAATGGAGACTACTGGCTTTACACTGAAATCCCTTTTCATATTTGAAGCTGGGATGTCGCTGCCCACCTTGAACTGAATGTTTCAGCCTCTCCTGCAACTAGGTGTGGCCTCAGGAGGAAAGTCTAACCAGCGGAGTGTGGGCGGAAGTGACATGTGCAACCTGCTTCAGAGATAATCTCTGGTCCCGCATCTTAGCTAGAAAGGTAACAACTTGGAAAGTCACATGTGGAAGACAACAGAACCATCGTCAGCCAGAGTCCCTGAAAGTCCAAGTGGAGGAGAGCTGCCTGCTGATCTGGCTCATTCAACTGGACTGTCACACGTGCAAAAAATAAACTTCGATCTTGATTGAGTCCTTGCATTTTTGGTCCCTTTGTTATGGCAGCTAACATTACCCTAACATATTTGTTTATGTATCTGTATAACTTTTTTTTTTTTTTTACAAAACTAGAATTGTACCATAAATACTATGTCACTTAATATATTGATTGCATCAATAAATACCATTCTATAATTTTTCAACCTTATTTTGAAAAATTTCAAATCTACAGAGAAGTTGATAAAATGCTACAAATAACATCCATATTTTTACCTTGCCAATTTGCTTTATTTCTATTTATACTTTTTTTCTGAACAATTTCAAAGTGACTAGACTTCATAATATGTCACCTCTAAATACTTTAACATGCATCTCCTATGAAAATAGACATTCTCTTCTCCTACGAAGCCACAATACCATTATATTACCTAAGAAAATTTAATAGTTCCATAATATTAACCAATATGTAGATCATACTCAAACCCAAATGTCCCTGAAATGTCTTTTTAGCTTTTTGTTTTCATCTATGATCAATCAAGTTACATGCATTGTATGTAGTTATTATGTCTCTAGTCTTCAGTTCTCTGCTGTTTTTACTGTTTTTTATTTTTTAAATGTTTTAAAGAGTCCCAGCCTCATAGGATGTCCTATATTCTGAATTTGATTGTTTTCTCATATAAAATTCAGGTTAATAATTTTTTTGGTATGAATATCCTACAGGTGGTGTGTTGTCCTTTTTTATAACATCACATCATCACCGAAAAATGCTGTTTGGAAAGATGTTTGATCTCTGAAGTAAGGTGGTAACAGCCATATTTCTCCAATGGAAAGGTACAGTTCTGCCCCTTTTGTAATTACTATGTAATCTATTGGATGATTCTCTGATACTAAATAGCCTTATTCCTAAACAACATTTCACCCAATGATTTTAGTATCTTTTGATGTGCTTTGCCTGTATTGATAATTACAGTGGGGTAGCAAAGTGATAATTTTTCTAGTTCTATCATCTCTTCTACAATTATTAGCTGGCATTCTTCTCTAAAAACAAAAACAAAAAACTCCATTTATTTATTTTGGTCACTGTGGTCTCATCTACTTAATTTATGGTCATCACTGTGGTCTCAAGGATATGTTTTATTCAATTACCTCTTTACATTTTTTGATGCTCAAATGTACCAAAAACGATGAGTGGGAGTCCATTGAGTCTTTGAGCACTTCTTTGCTTTTTGGTACTGTAGTCTCACCTTGTACTTTACCTGCCTCAGAACAGGAATTAGCCATTTTCTCAAGAAGCTCTGGTTCCTTTTAGTTGAGAATGGTATTTAGAAACCAATATCTGCGTGCTAGGTGTGTTCACTGCTACTGGGGTGACATTGTTCCTAAGTCTTTTCAATGGAGTTAATTAGAAACGTGTTTTAAAAATCATGAGTTCATAGCAATACCTCTAATTAAAAATTAACACTATATGGGGTTTCCCCTTCCTTTTATATTTGTATCCCTTTTCTATTACATTTTAAATATTTTTATTAATTAAATTAATATATTCATTTGTTTTACTCTGCAACAAACATGAAATAATTTCAGAATTACAATACAAAGATTACTCTAAGAGTAAACTCAGTAAGTAAAATTTATTATTTCTTTGAAGTTCTCTTTGTCTTTAGAATATATTCCTGATTGTATGGCCCCATCATAGTTCTTTTTGCTGGTCATGTAGGTTGCTTCCACCTTTTTCTATGATAAATAGTGCTATGATATATATCCTTATATGTTTCTGAGCATCTTTATCTCTTTAAGATCCTCAAAATGGGAATTTATACTATTAGATTGAAAGCATCACAAACATTTTAAATTTTTTTGTTCCCAAATTGTCCTCCAAAAATATTGTACCAATTTACATTTCTAGATGGATACAAGAATGCCAGTTTCTACATAACTTTTCCAATTTTTGTCTTTTAAAAAGTCTGTAATTTTGGGAAAAGATGATAATTTTTAACTCGTATGTAATTTTAATTATTACAAAGATTCATTTATTTGTCTAATCTATTTAGAATATATATTCCATCTATTTATAAAAAGGATCTGAGATGACTTAGGTAGAAAGTTGAACTCAAACAGTCTCTTAAAAATTGAACAAGAAGAGGCAAAACTAATGTATGGTGGAAACACTCAAAACAGTGGTTGCCTCTGAGAGGGACATGGCAGGAATTGACTGGGCAGGGGCAGGAGGGGACTTCATGGAATGATGGGTACTTGGTGGGGGTTTGGGTTCCATGGGTACATGTATTTGCCAAAAATCATAAAATATTACTCTTAAAATTCATATTCATTGTAGGTAATTTTTACCTCTAGAACAAAAACTGAGAAAAATATGAACTATCAAAATTACAAAAATGTAACTATATGTGTTGGAATATGAGAATGATGAGTAAAACAAAGATTGCCCGTATAGAGTAGTCTAAGTGGGGAGGTAGATAAGTCAATCAAATAATTATTAAATAAATGTAAAATTACAAGTCATATATATATTGTATATATATATTGTATATATATATATATATATATATATATATATATACAAGTCATATAAAATTTTTTTTTTCCTTAAAGGAAATGTATGGGTCGCCATTAGAAGATAGGGCAGAGGAATCCAGATCTAGTTGGGGAGGGAGCAGTTGGGGAAAACCTCCCTAAGGAAGTGATCCGGGCTCAGATCTGAGGCATGGTAGGAAGGTGGGGTGAGTGTTACAAAAAGTAGGACCAGCATGTGCAAAGACTCTCTAGCGGGAGGCGGCCTGGCACATAGGAGGACCCAAAGCCAGTGTGGATGCAGCATAGAGTTACAGAGGACCAGATCGCGCAAGGTCTGGTTGCCTACATCATGGATTTGGGTCCCCTTTCTAAAAGCCACAGGAAGCCATGAAAGGGGTTTAAGCAGGCAAGTAAAGTGATCTGAGTTCCATCTGTCAATATTTCTCTACCTGTAGTAGGTAAAGTGGGATTTGGGGGCAGGAGTAGAAGTGTGGAGTCTTGTTAGGAGGCCGTGGCTGTAATTTAGCCAGGTAATAGTGGAGAACACAGAGATGGATTTAAAAGATGCTGGGGAAGTAAAATTGATAGGACTTGGTGAAGCATTGATTATGAGGGTGAGGAGGAAAGCGGCAGATGCTGATGGTACCCATACAAGGAAGAATGAAAGGGCGAGGTTGGGAACTTGAGCAGTAGGCCTGTTGATTTTGAGATGTTTTTGAGACATCCAAGCAGAGGTTATTGCATAAACAATTGGATACTCAGACCTGGGTATCAAGCGAGGTTTGGGTTGGAAATATAGATTTGGGAGTCATTGGCAGATTACATCTTGATGTTTGGCAGTTAAAATCTTGATGAATTAACTTAAAGAATATACAGAGCAGGGCTTCTTGGGGATGCGGCATAAACGTGGAGGGGAAAAAAAAATTACATCTTTATTTCCACTAACCTCTCACCGAAATCTAGGTGTATGTTTCATTTACGAATGCAGACAACAAACCACAGTAGTATTAGCAGTACCCACGATTTTGTTACCAATAGAAATCACAGATATTTCCACATTTCATTAAATTTGTTGCAGATATCTCAAAATACCCTTTACGCCCATCACTTGTTATTTAATGTGTTAATAAAGAAGCACATATATTACTGAATTACAGCTTTCTAAAAATATTTTGATGATTATTTCAATAAAAGTCGTTTCCTTTGAAATCCTATGTATCTTATTTTATACGTTCGAATATATTCTGAGTTGAGGATCTAGAGAGTTCACCATACTAAGAGGTCTGTGGTACAAAAATAGGGTAAAGCCTCCAGGTATAGAGTGAGAAGAGATCTGAGCCTCGAGGGGTTCCAGGACCCAGAGCCTGGGTGGAGGAGGATGAGACAGGGAGGAAGCCAGGAGAAGAACGTGACTTTGCAGAAGCTCAGAGAGGCAGTGTTTCTAGGAGGATCGAGTAGCCAGGTGAGTGAGTCATAGTTGCTGAGAGGTCAAGCATGGTGAGGACTGAAAGAGACCTGCTGCATTCAGAGACGTGGAAGTCATTTGAAGAACAGTCATTTCTGTGGAATGACGAGTGTGGAAGCCAGATTGGAGTGGGATGAGGAGTGAGTAGGAGGTGGGGAAATGGAGTCAGTCAGTGTAAATAATTATTTTGAGAACTTTGGCTGTGAAGAAGAAGTAAGTGGAGGGGATGTGAGATCAAGGAAGGGCTGTTCTGTTTTGTTATTTTATTTCTTCTTCTTTTTTTTTTTTTTTTGGTAGGGGACCTTAGATCACGATTAAATGCTGATGAGAAGGCTCTGGTACAGGGTTGAAGATCCAGGCAGGGAAAGGATGATGGATGGAGTAGGGGTCCTGAGGAGAGTTAGGAGGTAGGACCCTGAGCACAGGTGGAGAGGTGGGAATGAGGGCAGAGTGGTGCATAAGGAAGGAGGTGAGTGGGCTGGGCAGCAGGGAGCTGAGGAAGCTTCCATCTGAGGACTGAGGGATTGAAGATTGGGGAAATAGAAGGTTTGAAGTGGGAGAGAGAGCTGACCAGAGAAATAGTGCAGCACTGAGGAGTTACAGGAGGTTAGTGGCTGTGATCTTTCGGTGGCACCATTTTTCAAAGTTGGATGGTTTTTCTCCACCAGCCACCAGTGGCCTGGGGGTGGGCTCAGAGACCATGGATGGGTGAGATTTTGCCAGAGAGATGTGAAAAAAAAAAAAAAAAGACAAGGGGCAATGGACCAGAGGTCCCCAAGAGATAGCAGAAATGTCATGGTAGAAATGGATGGGCAGGAAAGCAGGAGAGCGGAAGGCTGGTGATGATCGCTAGATTTGGGAGATGGAGACCCTTTGGTTGATGACACAGTCTAGGAAGTGCTGTTGGGAGGGGGGCACTTGAGATGTATCAGGGACTGAGAAAGTAGGATGTGGCTGGATTATCCAGGATACATGCTGAAGTCATCTAGGATTGTGGCAGGAAATCAGGAGATGGGGTGAACAGAGACAGAGACACTGCCAGAGTCTTCACTGAATAAGAGAAGAGGGGCCGGGAGACAACAGGGATGAAGTGGTGGTGGTGTGGTGGGGTGGGAGGTAGAATAAAACAGCACAAGCCTCAGTGGAGCCATGCTTCCAACAGAGCCAGGGGAGCAGTGGGCTGGGAGCAGCACTGGGGAGCAAGAAGGGCACCCTCTTGCCTCCTGATCCTAAGGATAGAAGCAGCCTCCTCTCAGGGAGGGAGCTCTGGAAACAGGTCTGAAGCACATTTCCTGTGCTGCAGGGAGACCAGAAGGCTCACCTTTTTCCAAATGTGCCCATCTCTCCTTGACCTAGGCTATTCCTTTCTGTAATGTCTGCTTACCTGTAATGTCTGCCCTACCTCAGCTCCCCATCCCCATTTCCAGTTCCCCAAATCCTGCCCATGCCTTAAGATCCAGCTGAAAATCTACCTCCTCTGTGAAGCTTTCCCAAGTTTCCTTTTGCCTTTTTATTCACTCATCGGATACTGTCTTGAACTGCAGGCATTTGTGTAACATCTTACTTCACCAACACTGTGAACTACCCGAGGACTGGGGCATGGTTTATTCATTACCGTGTCCCCAAAGCCCCTAACACAGTGTCTTGGACACAGGGGTTTATAATTCCTTAACAAACAAAGCAATATCAAAACAAAACAAAAGAAGGTTTCAGGATGAAATATGATCTATTTCATGTATGGTATAAATCATGTTTAATGCAGGTATGCACCTGAATAATAATAATAACACCTCACAATGGAAAAAATTTTTAATTTTGATATCTGAATTTTGGTTGGTTTTAACAAGTTTTTTGGATTTTAAAAATTAATTAGAACCATTTTTTAAATGGGAATTTTTAATAAAATGTAGTAAACTGAAATACATAGCACCACAAAAAATGGGAGAAAAGTCACGTCATTATAATCTTCCTTCATGCAATTTCTGAGCTGCTGAGTCCAATTAACACAGAGAGCTATGGGTCAGACGCACCAACAATTTCACAGAGCTAAGATAACAACTGGTGTTTGTATCACCCGGCCATGTGGCAGAAGCACCCTACTGGAAGGATTGACTCTAGGGTGTCTTGCTTATCTGTTGAAAAAAGCAGGACGACGTTCTGGAAGCAGCTGCGATTTAAACTGACAGTTGCCCCATTTTACTGCCACGCTCTATTTTAAAACTACCTACTGGAACTCAGACAAAGCACAGAAACGAAGGAGAAATGAGGCGCTGCTGGCTTTGCCCAAGACACAGTTATTTTTGTTTGCTCCATTAATGCCGCTGAAGGTCTCCAGCACCTTGGTTTGCCTACAGAGGGGCCTGCACACCAGGTATTCCAGTTAATCTATAATCTTATCATCAAAGAAAGAACCAATGCAGTCTGGTGAGTTATCTGGCAGAATGTTCAGTCACTGCAAGATGACTTCTGTTATCAAGTATGATGAATCCTGGGCCGACTGTGGGCCCTTCTGCGTTTCCTCAGTGCCCAGAGAGCTGCCACCCAGCTGTTCTTACGTCTTTGTGTTCTTGCCTACCTGTGACGAAAGCAACTATCAGAGCTTTAAAGAAGCCATCTGTCCCTTTGCAGAGTGGGATGCCAGGACAAGAATGCTATCTTTAGCTGGTTACTCTGGTCACCACCAGCGCACAGGCTTCCAAATTGTTGATTGTAATTGACTAATCTTCCAGCCCAAACTGGCCATAGCACCCTGGCAGCCTGGCCAAACTACTCGCCTCTCAATAATTTTAAACCAGGTCGGGGGGCATTCACCAATCCATGTAACAGTATCCCTTTCTGCTCTTGCGCAGGATGAGGATTCCTGCCCTGGCTGTTATGGCTCTGTCGCTATGCCTTCAACATGTGTGTATTCCTAAAACACTCTTGCAACTGTCAACCATCAAACATTCCCCGAGCCTCTGTTATGTGGTGATCGTTGGGAATACAACAATAAACATGCTTTGTCTTGAGTAGTTCCCAGCCTGAGGCAGGAGGCAGAGGGGAAGGTGTATGTACCTCCAGGTATGTTTGAGTCCAGAGGGTGTTATGGGAATAACAAAGGAAGGACAAGAACAAAGTCACCTGACCCTCAGGAAAAGCCCTGGAAACTCTTCTCCGAGGAGGTGCCCTCAGAGTTGAGGGCCTGGCCATCAAGGGCCTTGAGTACCTTGCTACGGTATTTGAACTTGATCCCAAAGACAATGGGGAAGGACTAAAGAATTTTTAATAGAAGAATGACATGATCCAATTTGCTTCTAGAGGGATCATTCTTACTGCAGCCCAGGAGACTGGCTGGAAGGAGTGAGGTGAAGACAAAATGGCCAGGGAAAGGACCCCTGCAACAATCCAGGCAC
The DNA here is from genome assembly GCF_004115265.2 of Rhinolophus ferrumequinum. NCBI lineage: Eukaryota > Metazoa > Chordata > Mammalia > Chiroptera > Rhinolophidae > Rhinolophus > Rhinolophus ferrumequinum. The sequence continues at coordinate 41,722,427 of NC_046304.1, forward strand.
ACACAAACCAGGATCCTGGAAAGGGAGGTGCTGGTGGACAGATTCAAGAGAGAAGAGATAAGACGGTCCAGCTTTGTTGTCTGATTCCTGTGAAGTGTGAAAAGGAGCAGGAGGAGGCGTCTTAGATCATTTCCAGAATCCCGGCTTGGGCAGAAATAGATTCAGGAAGAGGAACAATTTGAGGGGAGTAGATGATGCATTCAGCATGTTGAGTCCGAGGGGCTTGTGGGACACGCCAAGGTGAGCAGATCAACAGCTAAAAGGGAACACAAACGCAAATGAAAATTCCCACAGATCCGCGCTTGTCATCCTGTGGGCTGCACACTCCCTCGCCATGACGCACGCTTTGGGCTGGAGGTGCCGTGTGCAGAGCGGTATAGTTACTCAGGTGCACCTCGAGGGCGCAGAATCTGAGCCGGAGTCAAGAGGGCGGCTGTGACAAACACCACGCCAGGTGTTAGAGATGACTCACAGCCTCCAAGGGTGGGGCCCTTTGGCTGCTAGAACCAGTGTGTGCGTCTGTGACCTGCCTCATCCGCGCACAGGCCTGGGGACAGAAAGAAGGGAGGCCTGACCCACAGGAATCCGACACCAAACAAGTAGAAGTTAGAGAAAATTACAAGGGTGACTCATGGAACGCATATGTCATGTGCTAAGCCCTGGCTGCTTTCACGACACTGTTCAGGGTGTTGGTAGGTTGACATTGACAGATTAATGGGAGAACAACTCCCGAAAGCTGTTTGAAAGAGGAGAAGCTAAAGGTTTCACAGGCAGGATAGGCGGAATAAATAGGTAATGAAAGGAGTCAGGCAAATATACCCAGTTGTGACAAAAACACAAAATGCAAATCGAGCCAGCCAGAGCTGCAGTATGCAAAGCATTATATTGTGGATTATGCAGTTTCTGGGAGGAAAAAAATCCTTCCTGGCCCAGGGGGTCTTGTCTTGTTTGTGTTTTGAACTTGACCACAATCTGGAGCAGGGCTGTCCCACAGATCTTCCCGCAATGATGGAAATGGTCTATATCTGCATGGTCCAGCACGGCAGCCACGGACCACATTGTGGCTACTGAGCATGCGAAATGTGGCTAGTGAGACTAAGGAACTGACTTTTCAATTCTATTTTCATTCATTTAAATTTAAAGTTAAATAGTCCCCATGTGCTAGTGGCCACTGTATTGGACCGCATGGTTCTAGACTTTTGTTGCCTTCATGTACAGATGGACATTCTGCTTTTTAAGCCACTGCAGTTTACTGGAAAAAGCATTATTTTTTATCCTCCAAAGTTTGTGTGGATTATCATGGACAGAACAATGAAAATGTTTGTGTTGGGTAACTGCCTTCACCCTTCGGCTTACCTGGCTTTCTGGAAGATTTAGGTGATCTCACGGATGTAAACATCCTGTTGAGCCAGGCCAGGACAGAGCCAGCTGCTGCTGGTATCAGGTGAACTGCCTCCTGCCCAATGTAACACGGGGTCCCTGTGACCTGGTACTTAGTTGCTCAGTTGCTGATGGCGGAAGGACAATAATCCTAGTCCTATCAGCAGAGCAAATAGTGCTCTTGAAAAACTGAGAGCTCGTCTCCACCTACTTTGCCAACAAAGTAAATGCAGTGACAACACCTCCTCAGTTCATGAGGTTCGTGCATTTGGAACAGTGTCCCATCCAGCAAGGATACAGGATCTTGGAAGATGAGAAGGGCTCAGGATGTGTGTTTTCATAGAAGGTTGCTGTCCCCCATCCTGGGCTAATTAATCATTGTCATCATTTTCTACATGGAAATCAGGGCTCCTGTGCCTTCTCTGCGAAGGTTTGAGAGGGTAAAATATCCTGGTGCCCCTGGCAATCACAGGTGGCTCCTCTAGGCCAGCAGTGGTCCCAGGGACACGATTTCCGGCTTGTATCGAGAGACTGCTTTGCTTGTTAGTCTACGAAATCGTCCAGCTTCTTCTAGTTGTTATGTGGAGCTGATGTTTCTTTCCCTGTTACATTCTAGTGTGATGAGGCAGTTCACAAAGTTGTATGTAACTTTGAAAAGGGTCTACAATTAAGTTGCTACATTAGGTTGGCTTTTACAAATGTGACCTGGGGCTGAGCTGAGGTATTAGAAGGTATTCTAGAAGCCTCCAGAACCTGTGCTTCCACTGATATTTGTTGGAGCATCATTTGCAAGAATAGTAAGACACCAAGGCAATTTATAATGTGATCTGATGTCAGTACGACATTTAAAAGTCTCACTCGTTCTCAGAATGATCCTGTGAGATAAGCATAATGATACATATTTCCTTGGTGGGAAACTGAAGTGCTCAGAAGTAGAGTGGTTTTGCCTGAATTCACACTGTAATGAGGGACAGAGCTGGCCCTCAATGACAAGTGTTCTTTCTACTATTCCACACCACCCACTTAAACGTATTGAGGAGGCACCACTTTAAAGAACATCTCAGCACAGGCTCGATAGTTACTGTTTTATCTTGGATTTAAGTTTAACACAACCTCTGCCTACCCAGAGGTGAAAGCCACTGGTCCTAGTGAGCAGGTTGTGCCAAATGGAGTGGACACCATGTTAACTGTGCATTTGGGGACCTGCCCACCTCTAGGCAGGTGTCTGGAAATGATAGCTTGAAGCTGGCTCTATTACTTGATGGTCAATGCTTCAATTATTTCACGCCCAACAGAATTGTGACAATCTGAGACTGGGTTGAGGAATGAGCAAGTGATGGAAATTGCAATACGTGTCAAAATTTGGTGGTGGCATGCTTGACGTAGTGACTGTACAGTGGAAAAAATTTCCATGAATTAAGCAATCCACTTTCATACTACCCACTCAATCAGAGAGTGAACTTGCCTTCATAAATCAGAGTCACAGCGTTCCTTAGCGTTTCAGCCACAGCAATCTCTAGAAGGAAATGACTCAGGGGGATGTTCGTTAGGGGAAGAGGTCTTTGGTTAGGTTTATACCATCTCATTGAGCTATATCTTGCGCCGGCCCTTTTCTGACTGACTAAGGATCTTTTGCGCTTTAGTGCCTGATGTGAAATTGAATAGAATGAGCTCTGGAAATTGGATCAGTCTGGCCTCGATTCCCTTTGGGAGATGCCAGAATTCTCCTTCACAGCCTCCTTCTGGGAGACTAGCTCCAGGAGGATCCTGCAGAAAGAGGCTTGGTAAGTTCTGTATTCTCTCAGGATTCGAGATCTAGAAGGACAGGCCCAGACTATGAAGGTTTCAGAACAACCAGATTTTCTTAGACATTTGGGTAGGGATCCAAACCTGGGAAGGGAATTCTCCAAACCAACCCATGATCCTGGGGATTGAGGATTTCCAAGACCCAGTTTGAGTCTCACACAGGATCTCTGGCTTCACTCGTACTGAACAAACGTTGTGAAGGATTGAGCCCGCATGAAGGATTGAGCCGTCATGAGCACACGAGCCAGACGGCTGTGGAGAGTGATGCATTCAGTGACATCTTCTCTCACCCTGCCCTTTGATGTCCCGAGGCCAATCCTCCAGGGTTCCCCTAAGAATATCCGTGATTTAGAAAGCCAAGCAGAAGTGAATTTCACTGCAGAAAATTCTGATTTTGTCACTCTTCTCAACAGAGAAGATGTGACCTCGAAGGCACTTGGACAATCAAGGCCCAAACCCTTGGGATATGATTATCCTGAAAAAAAACTGGGATTATGTAAGTAATGCTGTTTTGAGTTCTTTGACATAGTGAGGAATGGTGACACAGTACAAACATGAAAACTCCTGCCCTTGTACTGCAGAATAGAAATTGCCAGTTTTATGCATTTAACCACATATTTTTGTCTTTATTTCATAATTACTTTTATATGTACAGCTATGTCCTATTTTAGATGTGGTCTGAGTGTTTTGCAATGATGATTTAAGGAATGAATAATTTTTATAGCGTGAAGAAGGAAACTTCAAGAATCTGTCACCAGCTTGTCCCCCAAACAAAGTTTGTGGAGAGGAGCATGAAACGTCAAGTCCCAGAATATCCCAGATTCATGAGTATTGCCATACAAAATGGCTACAACAATGCCTGTGGGTCTTTGCATGAAAATACAAAAACCCAGCTGCCCAGTGCTTAGTAATTCCAGTCTAGGAAGATTGCTATATGTTACCATTTGACTTAAATTGCATTACTTTTTCTTTTTAATCTGTCCTTGATTTTTGTTTCTAAGTACAAAAATATGAGAAGTCATCTTAATGCTAAAAATGAGTTGCTCTAGCCAAACTAGACTTAATTTTTGGATTAATCTCACTCCCTAAATTTAAACAGCATCAGGTTGATTAAATTATATTTCGTTCTCAAGTAAGGAAAAGATCCAGGTGACACGTTCTTCTCAGCGTGGCCACAAATGTGAGATAGTCTCTCTCACCCTCACACTCGAGGGGGAATATTTTATCATGTGATTGTGTATGTGCCTTAATAGGGAGGATAGATCTCTCCCAGGGATGCAGCTACATCCATAAACATCAATCATGGATGTTTTTAGGTGTCTTTTGAACATTAAATAACCGCAGTGCGAACATCCTAGATTAAAGAAGAAATCCCAACAAGACTTGATTGATATCAGGTAACCAGGATCTATCTCAGGGGTCCACACCACTGATAAAAAAGAGAGTCCATCCTCTAGAGTATATTTCAGGCATAAAATATTAAATAAGAATTCATAAAAGGCATATTACTCATCTTAAATCAATTCACCATGCTAACAACTGGTGTTGAATGCAGCTTGTGGTACTTAGCTTACATCGGATAAGTAAAATTCTTACGCAGATAAGATCTTACACATGAAACAGGATCATATAGCTTAGTAGTTCAGAGCACCCCCCCTGGGGTTGGATTGCCTGGAACAGAATTCCTACTCTACCACATACTGGCTGTGAAATCTTAGGTAAAGTTTCTTAACTTTTCTAAGGCTCAGTTTTCTCCTCTGTAAAATGAGGCGAATATATAGAGAGATTTATGAAAATTAAATAAGCTAATACACATAAAGTGCTTCGCACCATGCTGGAACATTGTAAGCACTCAAATAATAGTAACTACCACTACTGCTATTATCATCATTCTCATATTACTACTAAATTGATATTATCATCCAGGACAAAAATATTTGAATTGGTAGTTATTATATGATACAGTTATTACTTCGTTTTACTCTCTTCATTTAAAATAAAAACCACACCCAGCAATGCAGTGGCTTTGACTTTAAGGAAAGAAGAGCAAGGCCCAGCTCGGGTGAAGAGGCAAGGTCATGTGGCTGGGGGTTGTATCCAGGATGGCAGCCCCTGACCCTGCCTCTCCCTGGCCTGAACTTTAGGATTCTTTAACATCTTTTTGAGGCAGTTTTTCCCTAAGTCACATACACACACACACACACACACACACACACACCCATACACACACGCACGCACACACACACACACACACACACACACATGCACGCACGCACACGGCCGCAATAGAGAATGTCTTCCAGAGTTCTAAGTACCTGTTTAGAAGATGAGCCGCTTGAAAACCGGGATCTCTCAAAATTTGTCTCTTGCCCCCCAGATTGATCTCGTTTCTTCTCATTTGGGTCTTTTCTGTATTCCTGTTGTCTCAGACAAGCCTGGAGAACAAAATATGCTGTTGGCTTTTTTTTTTTTTTGTCTTACGTCTATGACTAGATTTGATAATGCTACGCTTACGTCCTGTTGTGGAGAACATGAAATATCTGATGTACATCTCCAGTGTTCATCAGCCTTGTTACCAAGTATGAACAAGCTCACCTAGGCATCACTCCCTTCCTTTCGCCCAAAATGCCAGGTCGAAAATATTAGCCGTCACTTTCATAAACTCACATAATAAACATACTAAGAGGCATTTTGTCAAGTATTTACCCATAATTGCCTCCTCAAGGAAGGAAGTATGTAATATACCGTAATAATCTTCTTTCTGGTCTCTCTCTCTTCATAGCTCTTCCATACTCTCCTCCACCCTACTCTGTCCACTTGGATTGCACCCTAGTTCCAGGTTGAGAATTTTCATACATGAAACCTTTAGCACATGCTATTCCTTCTGCTTAGAATGCCTTCCACAGGATGTTCTCTTGGCAAATCTTGCTACTCCACTAAGAACTTGCTCATGGCATCTTTTAAATTTTCCTGGCCTCACTACTCTTCCCCATGCCAAATTACTTGCTCCTTTCTAGGGACAAACCTTGAATTTTGCAACTTTTTCCTATTGTATTTACTTGTTTTGTTTTTGAGCCTTTTCTCCTGCTGATCAGTGAGAACCCTGAGGGTAAGGACCACTTCTTATCTTCGGAAATCCCAGCATCTAGCATTTAATGTTCTTTGAATCACATGTTTGCTTTGGAGGAAAATATCAATCCCCAAAATGCAGAATAATAAAAATAAAATAACTTTTTATTTTTTAAAACAAAATCTAGAACCAAAATATTTCTCCTCCAGTCCAGGGACTGAACAAATCTAAAAAAATACCATGTGTTACGGGGGTTTCAACTGGTATTTTAAATACCCCCAAAGAGTAAAACTTCTTGGAGCATTTCTATGTTTGTAGATGCAGTCACTGAATTCACGACTGCCCTTCCAGAGCCAAATTATCTACTGCCATAGTAAAGAAAGGTGATGTAAAGACCAACAATATTGTTTCTAAACTATGCCAGACATGTCCTCCTTCCTGGCTGGGTTGAGAAAGGAAAGATTCCTTTGGCATTTTCCCCATTCTGTTAGAAAATACATCTCTTTCCTTGATGTAAAAGGACTGGCCAGGGTTTCCCTGCCATGAGGGAAGCCTAGTATTTCATGCTACAATATTAAGACTAGAAATGACCTGATATTAACTAAACATTTCCCACTTGGAATTGCAACCGGAGAGTCAGTTATACTGTGCACTGGCCTTCAGATCACCTGTCACAAGCAGAATCCTGGATTCCCAAGAAAAATGTACAGTTTCGGCCCACCTTGTTTGGAAAGGGAGAGTACTCCAAAATGGTTGCTGCTGCTGTTGTTGTTTTTCCTGTCCCACAGTTAATCTTATTTCCAAGAACTATGCATGTAGAGAGTAAACCATTGTAATAAATACTGGGCAGTGTTTGTTTTCATGAATAATTTAAACGAGGAAAGTCAAAAAATACTGGACAGTAACTATACTAAATATGACAAACAAACAAACACCAAAGAGAGTCAGCTGGAGAGCTCAGCGAAATTCAGCGAAGTACGGGCCTCTTTTTTTCTATTCCTTTTATAATGACTTGAGATCAGAGCTACTGCTGGGGAGGAGCTCTGGTTTGGAGCGCTGCTTCTCCAAGCGGCAGATGTCTGTGTTATCCTAACCTCCTGGTATTAAAGGCACAAGAAGAAAATGCTGATGGGCTGAAAGTAGAGGAGCCAGTCTTAGCAAATGCTCGCAGGACCAAGGCAGAGTTTGTGGGATGAACAGGATTCTTGTGGGCTGAGTGTTTTTTGAAAATTCTCTCCAAGAATGCATGCAACTTAAATATTTCTTTACCAAAAGGGGATGAGGAATAGAATGGTTTGCAATGTTGAAATAAAGTTTCCCCTCTGGTTCCTTATTTCTCCTCTCAGAGAGGAGCAGGAGAACAAACCAGTGGCAAAATAGGTACTTCCAGTTTTTTAATCTTGATCCAGCCAAAAATTCTGTGTAACTTTTACATCAGTCTTTTCCAAGTTATAGCCTTGTTGAGAAGGAACACAGGGACAGAGCCCAGGCCAGGGTTCTAATCCTAGAAACAGCAAGAATCCAAGAATCCAGCCGTACTACACCGCCCCCCACCCCCACCACCGCAAGGGTCTAGTTTTCCTGTTATTTGTAAATGTTCATGATTTTTTTGTTGTTGATGCTGACATTGTTTCTACTTTGGGGGTCCTGAAGTGACAGGGGCAGAGGAATGTGAAATCCATAGGATTAAGAGGAGGAACGGACTTGTAATTCATAGTCACGAGGGGCTCCCCTTACCCTGGAACTTTAAAAGTATCCCCCTTTCAATTTCACGTGCCTGGAGCTAGATTGCTATAAATAAGTTTCTGTTCATGTGACAAAACTGGCTGAGAGCAGGCTTGAAATTGACAGTGTGTCAGGTAACTTCTTATTCTTTCCTTCCGGGAGAATCAGGGCTTCCTCCTTCACTCCTCCGTGGTGTTGCCCCTCCTGCACCCCCATCCCCCCAAGCACTTCCCTCTGACTACAGCTCACGCAGTCAGGCTGCCTTCTGTGCAGAAGCTACCACTGTGGGGGCCGAACACAGAAGTCGCATATATGCCTGTGGGGGATAACGTGGGTTTTGTGACTCACTGTAACTCAATACTGGTAAACACCACAACCCCCAGCTCTGCCACTTTCTAGCATCGTGACCTTGGGCGAGCTGACTAACTCCATTGATTCTCATTTCCCTCCTCTGTAAGAGGGAGATGTGAGACGGGCCTGTGCTGCAAGATTGGTAAGAGATCATGAGGCCCTGTTGGTAAGATGCTTAGCAGAGTGACGGGCTCTGGTGAGTGTTCAGTATATGGCACTCGTCACCATCATCACCACCATCATCATCACCATCATCATTACGAGGCTTTTCATCGTTTCCAATCCCATTTCTTGGTTTCCTTTGGTTTCTAAAGTCAGCCTTTGCCAAATAATGTGACTCTGATCTTGGTCATGGAAGAAGAAAGAATCCTTCTGCCCAGGCCTGAGGTTTATCCTTGTTTTTCTGCCCCTGAAGGAGAGGCGTGTGTCCTCAGCCGGCCCATTCCCCACGCAGCCAACTGAGGAGAGCCTGCTCTAGTTACGCAGGTGCCTCTGGAAACCACTTCGTCTTCAGTTTTACAGCTTTTGAATCTACCGGGGTGCTCAAAGTTTCTTTCGTTTCTTTCATTATCAGTCCCCTCCTTTACCTGGGCTCCTGGTGCCTGAAGAGGCCATCCAGGTTCCACAGGGACACTTCCCAGTCTCGTAGTTCTGGTGTAAAGACCATTCTAAGACCAGACTCTACATCTCAATCAACAGTGGCCCTGGCAAGGTTATTGTTACGCAAGCTCTGCAAGCATTTGGGGAAGTGGGAGTTGCCACTGCCTTCAACTGGTTCTTTTTGGATGTTGTCCTTATGATCTAACATATGTAACCCAGAGTTTTGGGTTTTAATTATCTTTGGTGACATTATTAAATAAATGTCATTAGTTTTGAAAGGTTAACTAATCAAAGCTGTAAAAGCAGTTTGATGTGCTATTCCCCTCAAATGAGTTTATTTTCTTGTTCTAGATGTGAAGAGTAGAGAAACACATACCTCAGAGGTGAGCAGAGCAGAGAACCCTCCCTCTGACTCCCATGGGAAGGGAAGCTGAATTATCTCCATTCCCTGAACCCCCTGAGTGGATGGTTCCAAATGCTCACCCCTGGCATAGCCACCCATCATGTCCTTGAGCAGTTCATATCCTAACTTTCCGGTGTTTGATCTGCACTTGAAGGAATCAGGATGAATAAGTGACATGAAATGAAACCCATTTGAACACATTTGCTAGACTATGGAAAATCATTCTGAAATGCCAAGTGTAATCTTTTCAGCTTTCAGTGGGCATTAATGGCTAAATTCTGCCTCAAGTTACATACGCATATTTGACCAAAAGGAGGAGGAGAAAAAAAAAGCTATGCAACATAAACATCTTTGAAAACATAGAGCCAAATTCCGAGATGGCATATAATTACGTACTAGTTACCAGATTCTGAAATAGCATGTAATATGCCAAATAGATGTTTATTTCCTCTTGTTTTTTCAAAAGGGTCCCACCCAACCACTGAAAGGAGTAGCATCAAAATACCTCAGGGTGAGTTTAACCCTCCTCTCGTGCTGCGAGCACACAGACCTGTAAAGGCACTGCTAATTTGGTGTATACCAACCCTTAGCATATTTTAGGATGTAGCAGGAATAGTGTATAAAAGAGGCTTCTAAGGGCTTCAATTTGAGCCAGTTCATTAAAGGCGAGCCAAGCATAAGAAGGAATATGTGGCAAATGCGTATGGTTAGGGAGTCCTATCTAGTTATTAGGTCTCACACTATTTGTACACCCTGAAATGGGGACTCCCTACTGTCCAAGCAGGTAGCTGCACTGTGAGTAAGAGCTGGGATTTCCATAAATGTCTAGCCAAGTTATGTGATCCAGGGTTTTAATATCCACCCAATACAAAGTCTACCTTAGTAAATTATCTAAATACACATAGGTCATATATGGACCAAGTTATCTAGGGGTCGTTAAAGTCATGTCACCGGTTCTCAAACCTCTACTTGAAATCCTTTCTGGAACGAGGCAAGGCGTAGATTAAATAATATAACTGACTCATCGTGGTTCCCTTCAAAGCAGTTTCTGTGGGTTGCAATAGAGTTACTTCAACAATACTCAGAACATCTTAAAGACACCCCTATTTATTTTTTGCAGACTTTGTGGTGAGTGGCTTTGAAAAAGCTTAATGGGGGTGAATTTGACTTTTAGGGTAGTTACAAGTCAGCTGGATCTAAGTCTGGTAAACAGAGTTGGTGGTCAAATTAGGTGACACTCGCTCTCCTCAATGACCAGGTGTTTGGTTCAACAGTGACGAATAAGACACACAAAAGATAGTTTCATAAGTGACGTGAGAGAGGTATGAAAAGGATAGTAAGGTGTTGGAGTGATGGAAATGTTCTAAAACCGATGATGGTGATGACTGCAAATTTGGTAAACTTATTAAAAGTCATTAAATTATACAATTAAAATAGGTGAATTTTATAATACATAAACTATACCTTAATAAACTGTTTTCTTGTTTGTTTGTTTTTTAAAAGGTGCTATGGGAGTACAGAGGTTCCCTTTGGTTCTAAATTAAAACGGTGGTCCTCACCATCCTTGTCCAGAGAGTAAAAAAGGGGGAGAAGAGGTTACAGATGCGGTTCAGGTTTAGGCTGGTCTTGCTGTGGTTCTCGGGTCTTGGATCTGCGTTGAAATGAGGGAAAACAACCGAGGGGTTTCATGCATTCCAATGGCGTAGCCAAAGTCACATTTTAGATAGATTTCAAGAAAGCAAGATTGGAGGCAAGGAGACTGGTTATAAGGATATTATAATAGTCTTGGAGGGAAACTCGGGAGGTTGGAACCAGCCTGGTGGCAGGAGGATAAAAAGGAAGGCACAAGTTCCTGAGCTGTTTGGTAACATGGCCGGACTTGGTAACTCGTGAGAGAGGAGGAGGAGTCAGGGCAGGCTTAGGTCATTGTCATCAGACACGGACTACAGAGGAAGATGACAGGAGGATGGACATAAAGAGTGCAACTGTGGCCGTGCTAATTTGTGGTGCCAATGCGACATCCAGTTGGAAATGTCCAATGTGCATCTGATTCTGACACCTTGGGAACACTCAGGAATACAAGTCATTAGTATGTGAGTGGTGGTGAAAACGTATGACAGGATGAGATGGGTCACAGAGACCCTATGAATTAGAAGAAAATGTGGTGGAGGATGGAAAATTGGGAGAATTAATGTTTGAGAGGCAGGGAGAAGATTGTGAGAGAAGCAGGAGGAAAATCAGGAGAGTGTGATGTCAGAAAGCCAAAGGAGTAACATTTCAAGAGGAAAGGTATAATAGTGTCCAATGTAGATAAAGCTCCAGAAAACAAAAACTAAAAAGGTGTCCACTGAATTTGGCTACTGGCGAGAACAATTTCAGGGGAAGTGAGGTGACAGTCAGGCTGCAGTGGGTTAGGGAAAGAGTGGGAGGAGAGGAAGTGGAGATAGAAACGTAGCTGACTGGGGACATCTGGAGACAGGAAAGTGCCAGGGCTGTGGCTAGACAGGGACACATGGTCCACAGACAGTGCTTTGTTTAGTTCTTAGAAAGGACAGGCTTGAGCATGTTTGTAGGCTGAGCCAGTAAGAAGAAGGGACAGTTCTGAGACACAGAGGAGAAGTCCATGGATGGAGAAGGGCTGGAGATGAAGGAACACGGACCAAGATCTCAGGCTGAGCACGAGCACTCAGAGTGTCACCTTAACTCTTGTGACCTGAGAGCTGGATGGGTGTGTAGCCTGGAACAGAAGGGGAGGTGTTGAGTGGCTTCCCACCTGATGGCTGTGGGTTCTTCGTTTTGCTTCATGTATGTGTAAAACAGGAAGAGAAACTCTTTGTCGAAAGTATGGGGATTGGAGGTTTGAAAAAAGCAGAAGTTTAAAATAGTGATGATAACAGAAGGAGCTGATGGACAAGTAACCATGTTGAAGTGAGTCATTCCTTTCTCTCCCTCATTCCCCCTCTCCATCTATCAGCAAGATGTCTGTGCTGCTTCTATTTCCTGGGTTGGGCCACTTTTTGCCACCATCCTGGTCCAAGCCACCATAATTTCTATCCTAAATTTCTACTATAGTTTCTTTACTAGTTTTTCTGCTGCTTCTCTTGCCTCTTTCAGTCCTTTCCCTACACAGCAGCCAGAGAGATCTTCTAAAAATGTAGATCAGATTATACCACTCCCCTGCTTAAAATCATCCAATAATTCTCATTGTGATAAGAATAAACTCCAAATACCAGCTTTGTGCTGAAAGACTCGACATGACCTGGCCCTGTCTACCTCTTCCATACTCTCCCTTGGTGTTTCAGCTACTCTGGACTTCTTTTGTTTCCTCCAATGTGTTAAGTTAGTTCCTGCCTCAGGGCCTTTGCTCGTGCTTTCCTTCTCAGGATGCTCTAGCTGGATCTTTCCCATCATTTACTTCCACAGGCAAAGTTTCTTCCTCAAAGAGGCCTTCCCTGCTTGTGTAAAGGAGTATCATTTCACCCCCATTACCTCTATTTTATCTGCCTCATTTATTCATCAGTAACTGAAACTATCTTACATATTTATTTAGTTGTTCGTGTTCTCTCTCAGTCCTAGAACAGGAACTCTGGGAGAGAAGGGGGTTTGTTCAGGGCACTTAAATGTTATTATTAATAAGGACAGTGTTAAAAGCCCAGCAGAGATTAGAAAATAAAACCGCAATGGCTACAAGCCACACAGTTGTGTGATTTTTTTTCAGCAGAGAATATAAAATACGATTATCTTATGTGCCTGTTTTGGAGACAATTGCAAAGTCTTTTGAAACATGGGCTGCGTGGCAGAGGCATCTTTGTGAAAAGTAGATGGACTCCCAGCATGACGGGTTCGAATGTTTATGTTCTTACTTATTTTATAGAAATTCCCTCAACTTTATAGCCTTATAGGTGCACTGGCAAGTTGTGGGAGGAATTTGCTGACTCCATTTCCAGCCCCAAAGCTAAGTTGTGTTATACAGGTGAAATCAGGTTACCGAGATAGGTCTGGTTTCCTTGGTGACCTGGGAGGTTCAGTTATATTTGAAATTGTTAAAGAGGAGAAAAACCTGATAACGGCAGTTCTGTGTTTTCCTAAGGGAAGGAGCACTTTTCAATCCTTAGCCAAGGCCAAGGACATGCCTCCTGGGTTGGTGAGGGTTGACCTCCCACTAGCACCAGCGGCTAACTGCTCTCAGAATCCCACACCCAGTCTGGCAAGTTTGTCCTATGCCAGCTCTGGGTAATTGCATCATGACTCCTCAGGCTCTCTGTCTGTTTTGTTTTCGCATGTAAACACTGTTACTAGGGTGATGAATAGTTAGCTTATTGTAAAATGTGCTAACCACCTTTCTTCTGGAGGGATGACAATGGGAGGCCATATTATTTGATAAATCATAGGGTGACCCAGTTAACTCTTTAATGTCTTTTTCCTTGATAGCTGGTTTATCAAATTTAAGCCCTAGCATCATTTGTTGGCAAGGTTTGTGTGCCAAGCTCTGTGCTAAATACTTTTAAAATGTTATTTCATTTGCACTGTGTTATGAGGTGGGTACTATTATTATCCCTATTTTATAGATGAGGAAACTGAGACTCCGAGAGGTAAAGTGGCTTTCCATAGTCACACAGCTTGTAAGTCGTGCGTTGTGGATTTTAGAAAGTATTACTGTTTATCATATACTAATACTGTATCCCGAATTTTTCCATAATACTGTAAGCGAAAGTAGAAGATAATTCTTGTTTTCTGCAATTACCTGATATTCAGAGTCCACCTTATGCTGCATGTGCCGCAGATATAGAACTTCACTGACAAACTTCTGCCTGTCCCTTGCTTCATGCAACATGATTCTTAATCCCCAACCTGCATATAAAAGATAAATAAATGTGCTGTGACAGAATCCTTTGTTACTTTGCCACATTTGGAATTATCTTAGTATAGTTGCTTTTGTTCTCTTATTAATCTAATTTCCATTGTTTGAAAGGCCCAGATGCTCCTTTCAGACTGAAGGGACTCTTTGTATTGGTGTGGATGCCCTTACAACCCTCTGTTCCAGGCATAAATAATGCAGCCATCAGCTGGCTTCAGTGATCCTGTCCTGGCTCATCACAGGGAGTTAGACTGACAAACACCTGTTTCAGAAGCAGTTCTACAACATGACAAGAAAAGAACCTGGCTAAATTAGCAGTGACCAAAGTTATGAGCCTCGGGGAATTTAAATTTATTTATTCAACTCTTATTGCACCCTTGTTCCAACCCAGGCACTGTGCTGGGGTACAGCAGTTATGCTGGGGAAGGGCATAACCTGGTCTGGGAGGCCAGGTTTTCTTTCGGAAACGACACTGGGTTTGCTAAGGAGTGAACTAGGCAAGAAGTTGGACAGAGAGCATCTCGGATGGAAAAGGAGAAGGACAGCAGGTACAGAAGGGGCTGGCTGAGGAGCAGGTGGGCCAGTGCCGCCAGAGCCGAGATAGACGGGAGGGGCCAGGTCAAGGGGGTGGGGCCTTGAAGATCATGATTCCAGGAGCCATGGAAAACCACTGGAAGGTTCCAATCTGGGGAGTTAATGATTAGATTTGCATCTTTAAAAGGTCTCTTTGGCTGTTATATGGAGAATAGATGGGCGGGGTGGAGTAAAAACGTGGAGAGACCATTGGGAACATATTACAGTTATCCAGATGAGATAAGATGGTGACCAGACTTGGGCAGCAAAAGTGGAGACTAAGAGGAGGAAGAGGTTTGGGAAGAAGAGGATAAAGGGCAGGAGGAGGAGAAGAGATCATAGCTACTACTTACTGCACCCCTGGAAGTGCTCGGCACTGTTCTAAGTATTTATACATATTAACTCATTCAAATCTTCACGACCTCACTATGAGGCAGGCACTATACCTCCATTTTGCAGATGAGCAAACTGAGGCACAAAGGCAGTCAGTAACTTGCCTAGGGTTACAGAGTTACCAAGTGGAAGAGTTGGGATTTGAACCCAGAGAGTACCCACACTGGCATGGTGGAATAAGGGATATCCACGAGAGAAAGTCGCTAGGATTTGGTGGTGCATGGATCACCGGGAGAGGGACGTGTGGGGGAGGCTGCCCAGGTTACTGGCTTGAGCAGCTAGCTGGTTGGTGCCAACATTTCCCTCAGAAAGGGAGAAGGAAGGAGGAGCAGACTTTGAGAGAAAGTAACATGGAGTTTGAAACGTCGGGGGTACAGCAAATGGAGATGTTAAGTAAGTCGTTAGATGTAGGGCTCTGGAGCTGATTAGAGAGGTAAGGATTTGGTCATGGCTGGCATTTTGGAGACAATTGAAGTTGAAGGCAGAATGGGTATTGAAAAGAGGAGAACCCAGGACAAAACTCTGAGGAATGCTATCATTTCAGAACAGGGAGTGGAAGAGAAACCCTGCAAAGAAGCCAGAAAGGCAGGAGGAGAACCAGGTGGGTGCAGTTTCATAGATGGCGAGAAAAGTGTGTTTCAAGGAGGTTATTAATGACCTTGGTGAGAGCATTCAGTGGAGTGACAGGGCTGAAGACAGACTGCAGTGGGTTGCGTAAATGAGCGGTAAAGAATTCGAGTGCTTTCAAGAACTTTGGCTCTGATTGGTGAGGCCTAAATTTATGACTAAAGTTATTAAATGGACCTGTTAATAATGAGTCTGCTAGACCGATGTTAACTAGACTTCTTGTGGTGATCGTTTTGCAATATATACAAATACCGAATCATTATATTGTACACCTGAAACTAATATGTCAATTATAACTCAGTAAAAAATAAAATAAAATAATAATGAGTCTGCTAGACCTCATCTATAAGGTTATCAAAGTTTCCATACAATTCCTGCTTATTGTCCAGTGAAGTTTTTTTCCTTTATTCTACATGTATGTTTTAATGATTACATGACAGGTGCTTTCTAGGCTTTGGGGAAACAGCAGGATCAGACAGACAACATTCCTGCCCCCAGGTGTCTACATTCTCCCACTTTTCTTCCCTTTGGTTTATTCAGTTGTGTAGATATTGGCAGAATCAGCTTGCCCTTGATTCCTGGTGACCCAATGTCTGGTCTCGTTGCTGTGAAATCTTTCAAGGTTTATTGCCTAGCCCTGAGCAACAGGGAGAACTCCCGTTGGTCCCTTGGGGTTTATTTTTCGGTTAAGTATAGAAAGTTGGTCTTTGAGAGCAGGAATCTGAAACTACAGTCCAATAAGTAGTTGTGGGGACAGAGCCAGGAGTGCAGCTTCCAGGCTCTCGCCCTCACGTGGAAAGGTGCTCACTCGGGTAGTAAATGGCCATCAACTGTGATTGGATGGCCATCAGCTGTGGCTAGTTGGCCGTCAGCTGTAACCAGTGAGCCACTGGCCACTAATATAACTGCCGTGGCTACGCTAGCAGCAAATGGGGGCTAGCAAGAAGATGGTGGCTGAGCTAGCAAGAGCGGATTGCAGTTAGCAGGGCGGATTGCAGCTAGCAAGTGAGGTTGGTTGGCAGAGAGAAGTGGACGGCAGGTTGCGGATAATGTGGCTCCTGCTTCCTGGGTCTCCAACCCAGCCGCCAGCGAGACTATAGTGGTGTGACCCCCCATCTATGGCTCCGTGGGTGTTCCTTTTTGGCCTCACCATATCCTGCGTTCTTATGTGGGGAGCAGGAGCTGAGACCCCGCATGATACCCTGCATGACAGTAGTTCCACAATCTATACACAAAACCCGAATCTCTGAGTATTTTAAGAGTCACTTATGAGATTACATTTAAAAGATCACTTTGAATTTGTACCTGCATGGAATGAAGTTATGTTCCCACCCTTTTCAGAAATCAATGGTGTTAAAACAGGCAGAAAGATGAACCCTTGCTGCTACGGTTTTGTTGGAAAGAGAAGACTGTCTGAATATTAATAGGGGCAGGGAACATAAGAATTCATAATGAAAATGTGTTAATGGTCACTAAAGGGGCACATCCCAGAGTTTACCTTGATGATACCTTTTGGTTACAACGTTAACATAGAAAAGCCAACTAATCTATCCAGGCTTTAATACAGTGCTAGTTTTAGGAGGCTTCTAAGTCAAGAGCCATGAAATAACTTTGCCTAAGTAAGTAGGAAATAACACTATTTGAATTACTTGCTAGGTTACCTCTGACTTCATAATCACCTACCAAATAAAGGACTTTAAAATTATCTCCAAAAGTTTCTTTTCCCTCCCATAAACTCTATTGCTGTACTTTACTGTAAAATGAGTAGACTCATCATGGTGTCACATGTAATTTCTTATTTAAATATACCAGTACTTTGCAAGATTAAACAAATACTATAGACACCAAGGAAACAGATTGTTATAGAGATCAAGGAGATAGATGGTCTATCACCGCAGTTTAGGCAAACACTCTCCACGTTTCTGAAGTGTCACTTGAACTTTATACTGTACTGCAGGTTTGAAAAACTGACCAGGATGAACAAGAAACAGAAACAACTATGGAAATAAATCCACATGAGATAATGCTTAATTCATGGATCTCAGCTTTGTGGGCCTACTCAACCAGATGGCCCCTTGAAGCCAAAAATTTTTCCTCAGCAAATACAGACAGGTGGGGTGGGGGTTGGAGGTGGGGAGAACGATAATAAAACGTGGGCAAGGCACTCGTTTCTAAAATAGCATCCTGTATTTGTTTCTCTTTCTGACCTTTGAACTGCTTTTCAAGTTCAAATCCTTTCATGGATGGACATGCACACTTCTGTTTTAAGTCTCTGGTGATAAGATAATGTGTCAAAATTGTGCTTTAGGAATCAACGTAAGATGCCATTTTAAGTTGGGAGAGGGAGAAGAAAAGGGGAAGAGAGTAGGAGGGATGTGGAAAAGAGAAGGGAGTCGGCTTAGCTAAATAGCAAGAACCAGTGATTTATCTTGGCCTCAGAATTTTACATATCTGTGAAATTTCAATGAGGAATATTCTAAGAATTTTGTGACATATGCATTTCTCTCTAGTGTAAATTTCCAGTGAATTCAAACCGAATTCCCCTGACTAAGGAGAACAGAATCTCATTGTGGAAATTGTTTTTCAGTTCTCCAAAAAAATCCTATCTGTATAGGATATATATATATATATATATATATATATATATATATATATATATATATATATGATTTGGAGGCAGTTTTTTTAAATAACAATTAAGCTATTTTACGGTTTTCTTACTATGTTCTCATAGTAGAAATATCATTAAATGAATTTGTTATTGGCTCAGCAAATAAAGAAAAATGTAAATTTAAGCCCTTCTTTAGGTTGAAGTTTCCCTTGAAACAAAATCTAAATGGCTATATAAATACCTGACAATCCGGTTTATAAATTCCCCTTAAGATGTACAAATTGCCAGTTATAAAAACAGTCACGAGGATATAAAGTATAGCATCGGGAATATAGTCAATAATATTATAATAACTATGTATGGTGTCAGATGGGTACTAGACTTATCTAGTCTTCGTAAATTATATAAATGTGTAATGACTGTATTGTACACCTGAAACTAATATAATATTGAATGTCAACTGTAATTTAAAAATGAAAAATATTATTAATGAAAATAAATCCCCCCTTTTCCACAACTGGGTGCCTAGAAGGATTCAGGAGAACTTATTCATTCTTTTACATAATTAATTAATTTCTAATGACAAATATCACAGAATTTGTTTAACTCTTAGCTTTAAGAAAACTTAAGATTTTTAAAATCTTATAAAAATGTCGAGTATAAGCGACAGAAGGGAGTGATTTGGGCCCAATTTTCCTCACACTCGCTGAGAGATTACTGTGACAGAAGAGAAAGGAAGAATCGAGAGGGGTGAGGGGAGATGATTCGACTCTTCCAGCCAATTTGGCTTAGGAAATTAGGGGGTGAGGGCTACAGTGGGCTTGTAAGAAAAGCTCCTTGGGGGTGACTCTTCATTTTATTGCGAAACTGTGAAAGAGATGAGCAGTCACCCACTGACCATCACGCCCAGAAGGGAGAGACGCGGTGTGTAATTGGGAAACTTGGGTGGGGGGGTGGTAATGTCACGGGCTTGACAAGCACTTCGGGGTTCTCAACAGGAATAATACCAACAATTTCGTACTCAGAGGTCGGAGAGGCCGTGTCTCTATACCTCGCCCGGACTTGCAGACCAGGGAAATCTACGGACAAGTTACGTGGATGCGGGGAGGCCGCCAGTGTGCAAATAAATGATCACAGAGTCCCCAAACCTGTCCCTTCGAAAACACGGGGGCTGTGGCAGCCGAAGGGAAGGAGCGGCCAGGCCGTCGGGCTTCAGGCCTGATTTCCCTCCAGAATCGTTTTAGTCGGAAGGAGAGGTTGTCGCCCTTCTCCTCCCCACACCTCGCAGGAGGACCAGTAGAGGAGCGCGGGCCCGAGCCCGGCCGTTACCTGGCGGGTCGGTTCTCTCTCCCCGGGAGGGGCCGAAGGGCGGGGCAGGCAGACTAGTCCAAGGCGGAGGAGTAGCCCATCGATCGTCGGGCGGCCTTCCCCGTGCTCCTCTTCCTCCTCCTTCTTTCTCGTCTCCCCTCCCTTTACCAGCCCCTCTTCCTCCTCCTCCCGGAAGGCGGCTTTCCGCGGCTGCGGCCGGCGTTTCTCGGGGCGGAGGCGGTGGGGACTGCTGGCTGGCGTCCGCCCGTTTCCTTGGCAACCTGGCCTCCTCCCTCCGCGCGCGCAGGGGCCGGGGCTCGCGGGCGCGGGGGTGGGGGTGGGGCGGGGGGTCTCGGCCCCGCGGTCCTGAGCGGGGACGTGGGCGCCCCTCCGGTTGCCGTGGGAACGAGTGGGATGTGGTTGCGAAGGCAAAGCGGTGATGGCGGCGGGCGGACAAGAGATGCTGAAGGAGGGAGGAGGTGATTGGCTTTGTCTTGCTGTCCAAAGCCCAGACCTGCGTAGATACCGAGGCCTTCTCTCCTGTCCTGAATCAGTGCTGTGCTTTATGAAGAATCAGTTAGAAAACGGGAAAATGTTTTTAACTGATTAAAATAATATTAAAGGGAATACGTGGGTAAAGGGAAAGGCGGTGCAGCCTTGGAGTGTGAGTTGTGCAGGGGATCTCTGAAATGCCTGCTCCAATATGAAAAGGAAGTCACAAATGATCAACACAGACCGAGATAAGAACCCACTTATCTCCTGGTTATCAGTTGTCTTGGCTGCCTTTCCCAAGGAAGAAAGTTCTTAGAGGTTTAGAGCAGTGTCCACAGAGCCTCACCCTGTCTCTTCCAGATTTGTTTCTGTCTGTGGTTTTCATAGGCAAAGATGATTCTTCCACTTATTTTGCATAGTTAGGCACTGGATGCCTTGCCAACTGAGACTAAGTTAGGGCATTTTTGATTGGGTAGAGAATAGGGAAAAAGGAGAATAAAAATTTTGGGACCTTTCATCAGTGTCCTTAGGTGTCTTCTCACCGCCCTCCCACTTCCAGTTGGCAGCCATGTCTTCTGCAGCATTGCACCCCTCTTTCTATTCTTGGGGTCTCCATGACCTAACAACTGGATTATTGTAAGGGCGTCCTAAACACACCCTGCGCTATGTATTCCACACCCTAGTATCTCTACCGTTTCCCCTATTCTCTAAGCAACATAGGTCTAATGTCATTGGTCCCCTGCTAAGACGCTTTCAAAATTCTTCTGGTTTTGGAATGAAGTCTAAGCTCTTGACTGTGGCTTTCCCTGTGCCCTCCCCCAGGGTCCACTTTCTTGGTTTCCCGCCTTCAACACTTCTTCACTCATACTTCAGCCAGATGAGACTATGTGTTATTACCCACTGTACATTGCTCCCTGCCTTCACACCAACTTCTGAGGCATATCCTGAGCAAGGCAGAATCCAGATAAAATGTACATAGGTGAAGTCTTTGTTTTGGGCACTTTGTTATCCAGCTACCAGCCATCAGCACCTTTCATCTCCAGTAGCCCAAACCAGGTTCCATTCTTGTTCTCAGCTAGCTATCAAGTAATCCTTATTAAAGTATTAACTGCTAATTGAAGCATTAACTGATAAGTACCCTGTTTCCCTGAAAATAAGACCCAGCTGGACCATCAGCTCTAATGCGTCTTTTGGAGCAAAAATTAATATAAGACCGGTGCCCTTGAAAAAGGGTGAGAGTGCCAGAGGTCAACCTGTAAAAAGTTATTGAGCAACTCCAAGTTTAGTATTTAATGAGTAAACTTAAGCTCTGCATGTAAATTACAAATAAGATTAGCTTTAGCATTAAAAAGCAAAGTGATAAGGAAGTGAAGTATTAAAGTAAGGAGGAAACACAATTCCTGGTTGAGAGAATCCAACTCTTCATGACTCTTTTTGTACAGTGTCCCTGGTAGATGATGAATAAGTGAAGACAAAAAACTTAGACTTAAGTAGATAGTGGATTCTAATGATTGAAATATTTGGTGTTTGCAAATAAGTACCAAGAAGTTCTTTAGTTTAAGAGTTCTGCAAAGAGCAATTTCAAGTATAAAATTTCAAAAGTAGATCTGGTATTAAGTTTCAGAAATAATATTTTTGAGGGAAATATTTAATTCGGTGCAAAGAGTAAGCTGTCCAGAAGGGGTAGCTATACTTTCTAAGCCTCCCAAGGCTTCTAGGACTGGGGTATCTAGGAGCATCATGGAGAATTGGCCCAGCTACTTGGTACGTGAACAACTCATGCTCTCCTTGTCTACCTCGTATTTCCTCTTCCTGAGAGAGAGAGAGTCTAGATAGGTCACCTTGCTACTATCTAATCAGGAACTCTCCTGATGGGTATAGAGCTTCATGCCAAGAGGCCTCAGAAGCAGATGGCCTCCTTCATATACAATATGGTGGTTTTCACCTTGGGCCTCATCATGGCTAATGGGTTTCTGTTCTCATCAGTTGAGTCCATTGTGGTGATGTTGCTTTCATTCGATGCACATGGCTGAAGCCATGGCAGTTTGTTTGTAGAGAAAATGTCTAGGAGTGGCTTTCCTGAAGGGGACTGTGGCCATGTTAGTCCTTTAAAGTTTCATGGCTTCTCCTCCAAAACCCCTTTGTGTAGGGGATTCAACTGATTAATTTTTAAAACTGGCTAATGGCTTGTTGAACATGCTATGGACTGTCATGACATCCTGTACTCCTCCCATAGCTCTTATTTGGACAGATTGTGAGTATGTAATATGACAGTTTCTTAATGTCACTCATTAAAAGTGGTCCTATATCAATGTCGTTAAGATGGCCAGAGAGCTTGGTAGGCTATTTCAAGGTGGGCCCTCTGGTCTATGTATACATTTTGATGGACGTCAGTGAAGACCCGGGATTGAGTCCTTGGTTTTGTAGGTTCAGAAACACCATTTTAGCTAATGCAGAGCTGATCTTTTTGAGAATTGATTCCCAGTAATTCTGCTCAGCAGAGACTAAATGTCCTCCTCCTGACCAAGTTATTATTTTATCGCAGAGAATAGAACTGGCAGCTGACCAGCCTTGGTCATGTGGACAAGGTGTTTCCTCCCAGTGGAATGGCATCCCCAGGAGATCAAATTAAAGATCAGAAGGTTTGGTGAATACTGAATTACATTCGAGGGAATTGAGTTCTTAGGGGATATCCCTAGCAGGCTGAGGAGGCTGTCGAGAGTAACCTTCCTTACCTCCAGAGATGTTTTCTGTCGGGATAACTGATTTGGATAATTCACCTCAAAGCTGTTGGAGACTTTTACCACATTTTTGTTTCACTTAACTGCCTTTCTACTCAACTTCACGGAATCATTCCTCATCCACTTATGCATTTAATGGTATACTTTGCAGTTGAAAAGACTTTAGTTGGAATCCCAGCAGCGGCACTTGCTGTATAATAGTGAACAACTTTCATCCCCCTTCGCACCTCAAAACCCTCATAGGCAGAGCCTCCTCACCAGCTGTGAGGATTAACGAAACAGCAAGTGCAAAATTTCTGGCATTGTGCTGGACACATAGTAGCTGCTCAACAAATGGTACCTATTGCCATCACTTATATTACGGAGATTTAATTCTCCTTGCTGAGATCTGAGGACATCCTAAGAACATGAACCAGAGATTGATAAAAACATCTCTAAAGTCTTGTTATTTCTTTAAAATGTTAACCTTATGCTACTAATATCATGGTGGTTAATGTTATGTTGATTGCTTTTTTAGTCCTGAATTTCAGAGGATGACATTTTATGACTTCATCCCTGAATATGAGGGTATATCTAGTTTGAGGTTTCCAGCCATCATGAACTCGGTGAAATTTAGTAATGCCTGCTGGGCTTTTGTAGGTCAAATATTTGACACCTGCAATCTCTTGTGGAACTAAGCAGACTCTATTAGAAATTGGCAAACTCCCTACAATTAATAATAATAATAATAATAAAAGCATATCCTTTGTGGGATCCCTTAGCATTTTCTTCGTTTAAAATTGTAGCTGGTCTATTGTGCTGTCTGACAAATAGAGGGCAAACTCATTAAAGTTTCTGGATCCTACAGTGTTGAGATATTTCTCAAAAGTTCAAACAGGCTTTGATTTCTTTATCCATTTTGGAAGCTTCAGACTTTTCAAAACCCTTCATTATGGCAATTGATGCATCTGATACCAGATTGAATGTGATTATAAGAACTTCGAGAACATAAAATATACTGCTATTCTGAATTTCTGAGACAGTATTACCAAAGGAAAGAATTTGACATCTGTCCAGAATGAGTATCTTATTTGTTTGGACTTTGGATAAACTCAAGCCATGCATGTTTGGCCAAGATTTTAATTTGTGAACTGATCATCAACCTCCAGGCAAGACTCAGGCTTCAGAAAGCTATGACAGCATCAGCGGTTTCACGTGACCATGAAACATGTTTCTGGACAAATAAGTGCTCGGGCCAAACAAAAAAACCCTTCTAATCAAGACGGCAGGGTAACATGAGCACCGAGTGACTGCTGGATCTTCAGGAAGTGTTATTCTGTGATATTTTGTTTGGATAAAAACTCCAAGCAAGCGAGGGAGAGACGAGCAGGGGCAGCACTGGTTTTGGGGGCAGGTGGCCTCCTTTCTAATCACCCATTTCCTGGCTGTGGCAGTCATGGAGCTTTTGCCGTGTGGAGTAGGGATCCCTTACATGCCCATACCACACAGAGGAACATTCATCCCTGACAGAATATTTCTAATATCTGCCTTCTTTTCCTTCCAGGGCTCTTCCTTTTGTGAGTCTTTCTTTTTCTAATTATATGAAAGGGGCATCAGATTCATTACTAACTCTAATTTATTCCTTTAACCCGGTGTGCCAGGACAGTAGCCAAATATTTGTGGATAAAATGAATGGATAGAATGTTCCAGATTCATTGCTTTGGGACACACAGCTTTGCTGGCAGCAGTCCCCAACAACCCATCTTTACTTTAAGTGTCCCCTCCTCCTCCGTGCTGCTCCACACCTAGTTCCCACCTAGGCCTGGAAGCTGTCCCCACTGCCTGTGAATATCCTGAGTCGGTTACCCCCTAGTTAGAGGGGAGGTAAGCAGCTGTCCTTAGGTGGGGCAGAGGCAATGAGAAGCCACAAAGGTACAGTGACAAAGGATACTGACTGGTGATGGGTGGTGATGGGAAGGGTGAGAGCCTGTTGAGACAACGAAGTCAGGATGGCCTCTCTGGGTGAGACCTGAAGGAGGAAGAAAGGCCGGCTCTCTGAGGGAGGACAAGCGGCACAGGTGAAAGTAACAGCATTGGCAAGGCCTGGATGTGAGAGAGAGCTCTGGGATTCAAGGAACTGAAAGGAAGCCAGGATGGCTGGAAGACTGTTGTGAGGGAAGGCTGGTGGATGAGGTTGCAAGAGTTGGCGTTGGATTTTATTTTAAATACAATGGAAAGCCATAGAGTGATTTCAAAGCGTGCCTGTGTGTATGCATGTGTGTGTGTGTGTGTGGGTGCATATGTACGTGTGCACGTGTGTGTGAGACATATGTGAAGACCCCTGAGGAGGTTCCTCACCAGAACTGGTAGTTATGATCTCACAATCCCTAGCCCAGCCTTTGAGGAAACTTCAAAATGTCATTCAGGCACGTGCTTGTCCGTTGGCACGAGACAGGATGATTCAAGATGAATTATGTAAGATATTTCTCCCAGTCCCAGGACACTGACCTGACCAGGTGGCCCTTATTGGGTAGTATATTCTAATATTTAGCTTCTGGTCTCTCATTGCAGTGCATTTCCTAATAGTGTCCTTTCCAGGTACATTTCTGTCACACACTGAGTCTTGCTCGTTATATTCGCTTCCCTTTCTTCCTTTCTTGCCCTCCTCCACCTCTCCTTCCTCTTGTCTCCTTCCCTCTCCTCTCTTCATCCCCGTTTCTCCTCACTTCTCATTCTGTCTTTCTCATTAAGCATCTGAGTTACTCGCCAAAACACAGGTCTTAGATTTCTATTTTCCCAAACAAATATTTTGGCTGTTCATTTTTTTTTTCCCATTGGTTTTCTCTTCTTGTTCCATGCCAGTCCCATCTCTGGTTCCCCTCACCTTTCCTAGATGCTCTTCTCCCCACTCTCCCTTCACTCAGCAAGCCTAACCCCCAGGTGATACAGTTGAGAAAATGTCAACAGGAAAAAAACCCTCTTGTTCTAGCCCTGTAAGAAGACGATGTGAGGGAATGAACCTCGGGTGATGTCACTCTATGGCCGTCAGTACCGTGGAAGGCAGTTCTTGAAAACCAGATGGAACAGAAGGTATCCCTGTGCAGCCTCCCTTCTGTGGCTCGCTGCGCCCTCTGAGTCAGGATAATGAGAGAACATTCTTAAAATATGACTTAATCACGCTCAGTCCTCAAATTCCTGGATGTGTGTGGAATACGCTCTAACAGCAAGCCCGAGCACAGATGTGTGTGGCGGGCTTGTTAGCACTTCTCAGAGTTGCTACCTTTACAGAGCTACCTTCTGAGCCAGGTAGTTTGTATTGAAATACATTTTTAAGTTTTTTTTTTAAAGAAACCTGTGCAGCAAGCAGACACACTGTGGGCCCTCTCACAGCTGCATTTTCATAGTTTTGTATTGTGGTGACGGGAGCTCTGTCTTGTGGTATTTGGGGGCCCTTGGACATCATACATTAGCAGAAAGATGTTATGGAAATTTCTTGTCAGACATAGAAAACAAACCAGGATATTGTTCATTTACAAAATACAAAAGAAGTAGAGAGTCACGAGTGCAGTTTGTCCTTCATTTTACCTACACCTAGAGGTGTGTGTGTGTGTGTGTGTGTGTGTGTGTGTGTGTTTAACACAGGCGGCTTATCTGAGTGGATTTTAAGAAATTAATTTAACTGAAAAATGATTAAATTACAAAGAGAGGAAAAAGCATTTGGTTGGCATCATACGGGGTCAGAGGCCACTGCTAATGCAATCTTTCATCAATTGACTCATTGCTATTCTTTCATTGATGTGATTTAGTTTCTCAAATAGCTCTTATCGTGGCAGGCTTGCATTGGATACATTGTACAGATGTCTTATAATCATTTCAGTGTGTTTACTTAAAATTTTTAAGAGCAATTAAGCAACTCTAAATATATTCATGTGAGTGAGTGAGTGTGAGTGAGTGTGTGTGTGTGTGTGTGTGTGTGTGCGTTATCCACAGGGAGATTTTATAAAGATTCGGGCAAGGGCTCTGAGTGAACACTAGGGCAAGTGTTAAATTTATACACTGTAGTGCCCTTCATGCATTTCAAAGAGCTTCATGCAGACTAATGTTAAGCTTTCTTCATACCCATTGAATATACCATTATCTCCTTTAATACACTGAAGAAACCAGAGGACAAAGAGTCTCCCTGTGTTGCTATCCAAGGCCACACAACTGTTCCTGAAACCTTGAGCTTTCTGAGTGCCAGGCACTTGCAACATATCGCAAGTGTGGAAGATAGTGGTGGGTCAGTTTGTTAAAAAGTATAATCATCTACTATTGTGGGGGGTAGGGTTTGGATATATTCTGCTTTGTATTTATTTTGATACAAAATAGAGCAAAGCAAATCAGAATAATGGTTTTTCTCACAGAAACCTACTGAGGCCTGGGGTAAAACAGGAGCACATGTCCATGGGAAAAGGCCGAGCAACATTTTGGCAGCACATAAATAGGTATGTGCGCACATGGATGGCAGTGTCTTCATGCCCTGACCTGTCTTACACCTCTTCCCCTTCACCTTTGTTTCAGAATGTTGTGTCCAGCGTGTGGAAGTGCAGACACAGTTTGATGTAGAGGTTTGGAACCGAGTGCCATAGGCAGAATGATAGACTTTCCTGGTGCCTCCAATGAGGCCCCCAATGAGGCAGGCGGGTGTATTCATTCATCAAACCCTTATCCAGCACGTAAGTGCCCAGTGCTGTACTAGGTTCTGGGGACTCAGAGGAATAAGACAGGTCTTTGTGCTTGTGGGGGAGGAACAAAAGTAAACAAGACCGTGAAGTAAGTTCTACAACAGAAGTAGGTGTGGGCCTGGGAGAAGCTGAGGGGGAGATGAAATGAGTGAAAAGAAAGGTTCTCACGGTGAGCAATGAAGTGCCTCCAAGTATTGCTTGAGGCCCTACTCAGCGTAGCCTGCGGCTGCGTCAGTTCCCTTCTGACAGAAGCCTTTCTCACAGTGCCAGACTCTGGCTAGACGTGAGCTAGATGACGTTGGCTGTCAGCTCTCCCAGCCTTCCTGTCTCTGCCCTTTTCCTCCCTCCCACACGTTTCTTTCCCTCCCTGTCTGGAGGGCCGCCTAGCCATCTTATCAAATTCAGCTTAGAGCCACCACACAATCAATATTTATTGCATCGAACTGATCTGAAAAACATGCACATGAAGGCATAAATGACTAATATGGGGTGTACTGGGGAGCAAGTGCGTTTAAGAGGCCTCAAAACCTTAAGCTAAAAGAGTTTCAGCCAGCCAAGGAGAAAAGCGTTTTTTCAGTGTGCCGGAGTGCTGCGTGCACCTCTGAATTCACATATTCTGGACAGTTGCCTACTCTTTCTGTACTTAGAGCTGGCCCTATTTCTAAACATTCAGTCTTACATGTTTTCCCTCCCAGCCCTCTATTGTGACTGCATGATAAGGCCGGGTGGGGGCCCTATAACTACTAACCTGAGTCCTTGGGGCTGAAAAAATCCCACAAGACTGCAGAAACAATCGCTTTGACGCATTTGAGACACCAGTGATGAAAAACAAGTTGGGTGAATGGATGTTTAGATGTTGTCCCCTCTAAATGCACTCACTAATTCAGTTCATTCTTGACTATTTGTATGTTTTCTGCTTCAGGACAGAACTGGCACAAGTGAGTTCATGAATGGGGACAACATCGTGAACAGGTAGATATGTTGAAATTATATTCCTAATGTTGGGTGGGACGAAGGGGAAAACGACCAGTAACTTCCACTAGGATTCTCCCAAGGGCCACATTTGGGTATATAAAAGAGTCCTATTGGCGTAAAGTACTGCTTCTGATTTGTGTTCCCATCCAGGTAAGGTTGTGCAGGTTCATCTGTTGTACTAAAAGTAGTCCCCTTGGGGGAGCTTGTGCAGTAAAGACTAGTAATGAAATGTTTTTCAAACCTCACCTTAGTTCATTCGGAGGAGTGGTCTTCTTTTAAGCATTATAAACTTCAATTAGAGTTTTAGAAAGTGGACACGTCTTTGTCGGCACTGTCCAATAGAACTATAACGTGAGCCATCTAAATAATTTAAAATTTTCTAGTCATCATATTTAGAAAAGTAAAAAGAAACTAGTGAAATTGATTTTAATAATATATTTTATTAAACCCATTATATTAAAACATTATCATTTCAACATGTGATTGATATAAAATTATTAATGAGAGTTTACTTTTTTTGTACTAAGTATGTAAACTTCAGCATATATTTTTTACTTCTGGTGCATCTCAGTCGCAACTAGTGTTCACCCAACATGTGGCTGGTGGTTACCTATAATATTATACTGTGAAGCTCTTGGTATCTTTTAAACGACAACAATTTAGATACCTTCTCTGGAAACAAATATTACAATGTGGGAATCAGTGCACCTTGGACAAGTGATGCCTAAATACGGTTGTGGAGAGTGAATTTTAGACAGCGGGTGATAGAATTTGGGCTTCTAGTCCAGGTCTCTTTTAGTGACTTAATAAAAATGAAAAGCTATGACTACACCCTCCCCCCCCCCCATACACATATGCATATAGTGTGAAATGAATAGTCTGTGCTGGCAAATCTGACATAAAGGAGAAATTAACAGGGCAAATGGCTCTTCTTCTGGCACGTGCTCCCAAGCCCTGAGAACACAAAATTGGAGAATGGGAAGGAACCTTGGAGATCGCGTCAACTCATCTCCTTCTCGGTGCCTCAGAATCACAGAGAGGAACTTTGGGAAAATACTGATTTGGGGGCCCCCATTAGAGAATCAGATTCAGTTGGTCTGGGGTGGGATCTAGGCATCCGTATTTTTAAAAGTCCCCAAGGTGATTCTAATGTATGGTCTGGGCTCTGAATGCAGAAACATCCCCTTCATTTTACAGGTGAAGAAACAGGCTGAGTTAAGTGACTATCCTAAGGTCCCACAGCTTGTGGGAGGCAGAATGGGGCCCAGAATCTGGGGAGTCTTCTGTACCCCATCTCATATATAGAGACACATTTCAATAATACCTCCATTGTGGGTCTTTTTCCTTTTTAATCCCAGAATCACTCTCATTTTGAATTGAGATACATTACCCAGCTCAACCTAGAGTAGACATAAACTTCAAGGAAAGGATCTAAACCCTTATTTCCCAGAAAATCTTCAGATCAACGATAACTTTGAAGTGATTCTGATCTAGGACAATTGCCCTAAATGCCCCATTTCAGGTCCAATTGGGACCTGGAACTCTGTACTTAATGTAGAGTTTTATTGGAAAGGCCAGCTAGAGAGGAACCCCAAAGGAGCAAACACCTGAATCTAATCAGCCTTTTCTTCATTGACCCACCCAGAAGCCAGAGGGGCCTCACGCACACATAAATCCAAGCACCAAGCAGGAAGTGCCTGTGAGTAAGATGGGCTAGGGAGACTGACTACCTGGAGCAGAGCAGGGACTTGCCTAGCTCCTGGCCCTCTGCCATGGCACAACCACGTGGATGCTATGTGGCCAGGCCTTTGGAATGTTCAGGAAGATAGAAATGCAGGTTTGTGTTTGTTTCTGTTTTTGTGAAATATCCTGATTTGTGAATGTTAGCAACAGATTCAATTTTTAGAAGAACATTCTAAGGGTCAAATAAAGCCCACTCATGAGCTCTGTTCTACCTGTAAGCCTTCCGAGTACAACCTTTTATGTAAATCAAGACTTCCTCATACTCAGTCTTGAATTTTATTGGTTGACAAAATGTTGGTCTAATACCATCATGCTTACATTTGTCTTCAACACTGTGAAGCTGATGCAAATGACATTAGTACCAGAAGGGAAAATAGTAGAAAAGTAGTGCCTCCATTTCCTTTTAAATATTGTTCATTTTCTCATTGTTCACATTAGTTCTTTTGGGGTTGGCACCTCTCATGTATCATAAATTTTCATAATGAAATTTAAAGTGAAGGTCATTATAGTTCATAAGATCTAGTATAACTTTTTGTTTTGATGAAAAACTATTTAATTCTTCAAGAATCTAAAAACAGACCAAACATGTTTTGCTGTGAACACTTTGTAGAGACTAAGTGAGGGAGGAGTTTGAGTAGGAAAAAAAAAAAGAATCAGTGCAGTGAAGGAAGGGTAAAGAATGCAAAAATTCAGATATTCTGTGGAGGGTTAGTAGAACTTATTTTTAATTCTTTTTGAACATATAACGAGTCAGGCTATTACTAGCATTGCCTTGGGATAGACTAGTTCTACTATGCACAACTGTATAAGGAAAAATGTTTTCACTCACTGTAAAAAGAAATGGAAGTTTCCATTGTAGCACTGGGGCAACCTCAGAGCCAATGAAATGATAATCCAAATAAAAAATCAGAATTACTCTTACACACATTCTTCATTTCAAGAAGAAAACACCCTGCATAAGTACACAGCGTGACATTGAGAGCCCTTGACTTCAAATAAGCTAAGGTGTTAATGATAACAGATGGAACCTGTTTAGTTAACCATTTAAGAGTTGATGCTAAATTACCCTTTACTCTGAAGTATTCATACAGCAAAAATAAATGTAAGGTATTTGTGAAGCGTATTAGAGATTAAGGTAAAAATATGTATGTCATTTATATCTTGGTGGTTCTCCCCACACATAACCTTGAATTTTGCCACAGTTCTTTTTTAAAATGTAAAAAAACTTAGAATATGTATTTGCGAGCATCTGTTTCAGGTGTATTTCTGGGAACAGTTCCACTGTCCTCAAATAACCAGAGGTGGGTAACAGTTTCTGACAAGAGCGAAAAGGAACAGGATTAAACGAGAATTAGAGCAATTATATTTTCTTTATCTAAAACCTTCAAGGCTTTGGAAAGCTGCGTGGTTTCTATTCTGAGCACACTGCCCACATATCTTAACGACAGAATTTTTGCATAATTTTGCTCTTCCTCTTTTTATTTCTGTTTGGGTGTATTTATTATTTCATATGTGATGATGCAAAGCTCATTAAAAGGTCCATTTATATTCTCGTTATCTGTAGAGGGATCTAGCTGTTTTTCTCTGACTGTTTATAGAACCCTCACTGTAATATTCAGATGTGCTGGCAACAGTCCCTTTCTAACACAGTATACATTCCATTCCCCCTCTGTGGCTCTATTTATGGGAGTCTATGTGACTTACTCAAGACTAATAAAGACAGTGGAAAAGGATGGGTCATGGATTTATTCATCCATAGAATTTTAGCACTTTCAGAGGGAGGTTTTCTTATGTTCTTTCTTTTTTCCAATTTAATTAAAACAAACAACAAAAAAAGCGTTCGTCCAAATGAGTGACAGTTGGCAGATCTGCATTATTCAACTGGAGGGCCTCCAGAGTTTCTGATGCTTGGAGATGGACAAGTAATTACCTCCTGTGTGTGACTATTTTCTACCAGGCTAAGCCCAATGTTTATTGTAAACTATCTGCCATTAAAAGCTGTAATAGCAAGCCTTATGTTCCCACACCATAAATTTGACTTGCACTGTTTTTTAATTTACCTTCATGTTTTATTATATTCTTTGAAATGTTTCATTTTAAAGGAAGATAACAGAAGAATGAAAATTGAACAAAATCCCAATTCATGCTTGACAAAAAGATATGCTTAGCATATATATGTTTTTTACGTACACCCAGATTGTCCTGATAGCTACTTTCTGGATATTTGCAGCTTCTGTGGGACTATTTTATGCAGAAGCACTTGTGAAATGGTCCAGAAAATAACCTAAAAATTAAAGTTTAACCAGACCACATAGGCCCAGGGCAGTGGTTCTCAAACTTTTTGGTCTCAGGACCTCTTAATACCGTGTTTCCCCGAAAATAAGACCTAGCCGGACAATTAGCTCTAATGTGTCTTTTGGAGCAAAAATTAATATAAGACCTGGTCTTATTTTACTATAATATAAGATCAGGTCTTATATAATATAATGTAATATAATACGGGGTCTTATATTCATTTTTGCTCCAAAAGACGTATTAGAGCTGATTATACAGCGAGGTCTTATTTTCGGGAAAATATGGTACTCTTAAAATTTTTGAAGACCTGAAAGAACCTTTGTTTGTGTGGATTATATTAGTATTTACTATATAAGAATTGAGAACTAAGACCTTTCCACAATATTTGTTTAAAAACAATTTTAAAAACCCATTATACATTTAACATAAGTAACATTTTAAAAGGAAAGTAACTATTTTCTAAAAACAAAAAAAAAGTTTAATATGAAGAGAGGAATTGTCTTAATTTTGTGACTTAATGGAAGTCGGTTGGATTCTTCTATCTGCTTCTTCATACAATCTGTTGTGATATGTTGCTTTGGTTAAAGTAGATGAAGAAAATCTGGCCCCACATAGATATGTATTTGGAAAAGGGAGTATTTTAACAGCCTTTTCAGATAACTATGGAAATTCTTCTTTGATCCCAAACCCAGATTCAACAAAAGTGGTTTCTTAAAGGTTAGCTGCAATGAGGAATCTGAAACCCTATCAGTGGACTTTTTTTTTTCTTAACATTTTAGAGCTGTTTTAGGTTTACAAAAAATTGAGCATAGAGTACAGAGTTCCCGTATACTATCCTTCTCTCCTGAATTTCCCCTATTGTTAACATTTGTGGTACATTTGTTACCATCGATGAGGCAATGTTGATACATTATTAAACTAAAGTCCATAGAAGTTAGTAGTTTACATCAGGGTTCACTCTTTGTGGTGTATAGTTCTACGTGCTGTGACAAGTTCTTGTCATGTATCCAGTATCATACAGAATAGTTTTACAGCCCCCCAAATTTTGTTTTCCACCTATTCATCCCTTCTTTTCCCCTGAACCTCTAGCAACTATTGATCTTTTTACAGTCTCTGTAGATTTGCCTTTTACGGAATATCTTAGAGTTGGACTCATACAGTATGTACCATTTTTAGACTGGCTTCTTTCACTAAACAATATGCATTTAATGTTCTTTTATGTCTTTTCATGGTCTGATAGTTCATTCTTTTTATGGCTGAATAATATTCCATTGATGAATTTCTTATCTATTTACTTTTTGAAGGACATCTTGGTTGCTTCCAGTTTTTGGAAATTATGAATAAAGCTGCTATAAACTTTTGTGTGCACGTTTTTGTGTGGACATAAGTTTTAAACTATTTTGGGTAAATACTAGGGAATGTGATTGCTAACTCCTCTGGAAAGACTACGCGTAGCTTTGTAAGAAACTGCAAGACTATCTTCCAAAGTGGCTGTGACATTTTACTTCCCATCCACAATGAATGAGAGTTCCTATTGTTCCAATCCTTGTCAGCATTTGGTATTATCAGGTTTTTCTCTTTGGATTTTCGCCATGCGAATAAGTACGTAGTAGTATTTCATGTTTGTTTTAATTTGTACACCCTAATGACATACGATGTTGAGCATCTTTCCATATGCTTATTTGCTGTGTATCTTCTTTGGCGAAGTCTGATGAGATCTGTTGCCCGTTTTAAAATTGGGTTGTTTATTATTGTTGAGTTTTAAGAGTTCTTTATATATTTTGGATACTAGTCCTCTATCAGATGTGTGTTTTTATACATATTTTTCTCCCAGCTGGTGTCCTGTCTTTCCATTCTCTAAAATCAATGGCTACAGTTTGGTGCCACTGTCCTGATTTATGCTAAGGCTCCATCAGTTTTACCCACCATTATTGTGAAACATCAGTGCAAATTAACACAGAGTAAAGTCAAATAACATCTTAATATTGTTGTGAAAATAATGTTAATTCTCTGGACACCCCGAAAGAGTTTAAGGGATCCCCAGGGCTCATGGACCATGCTTTGAGAATCACTGGCCTAGAACAAACACGTACAATCCTTACTACTCTTTAGTTCGAGCTTCAGAAAGACCAAATATAATTAGAAATGAGTTTTCAAAATGTGAAATGTTAACTTAGTTTTCTGCCAAAAGGATTTAGAAGGCAAAGAAAAAATATTATGCACTAAAATTAGTGTTTTTATTCATTGGGCAGAGTTAATTTTGTTTAGTTTTTTTTTCCCCTGGTGATTCTTGTCAGACTATCATTTTTATTTTTCAAGAAATATATAGTGTGTGTGTGTGTGTGTGTGTGTGTGTGTGTCTGTATGTGTAAATATATCAACTAAAGTTTGTGAGCCAATGAATGTCTCTGAATGGCCAAAAAATTGGTAGATGATGTCCAGTAATAGGCCCATAACATGTTTGTATATATAAATAATATATGGAATGCTCAACTCTTTCCTTTCTTTTTGTACTGCTCTACCAGTGTCCAAGAAACATAGAAATGGGCAAAGAAATCCCCATTACTCTATAGCTATAGTAATTAAGATTGTATAGTATTGGCAAAGAGATAGATATATATTAATGGAATAGAATAGAGCATCTAGAAATAGGCCCACACAAATATGCCCAACTGATTTTTTTAAAAATTGTATTGGGGAATATTGGGGAACAGTGTTTTTCTCCAGGGCCCATCAGCTCCAAGTTGTTGTCCTTCAATGTGGTTGTGGAGGGCGCGGCTCACTGGCCCACGTGGGAATCTAACTGGCAACCCTGTTGTTCAGAGCTCACGCTCTAACCACCTGAGCCATCCAGCTGCCCATGCCCAACTGATTTTTGACGAAGATGTAAAAGCAATTCAATGTAGGAAAGCCTTTTTGAAAAATGGTGCTGGAGCAACTAGATATCCATAGTCAACCTCCTTTTCCCCCTCCAAGAAAAAAGCCCCAAACCCTCCAAAACAAAACTTTTACATAAAAACTGACTAAAAAAAAAAATCACAAACTTAAATATAAAATGTAAGACTATAAGA
Organism: Rhinolophus ferrumequinum; assembly: GCF_004115265.2. NCBI lineage: Eukaryota > Metazoa > Chordata > Mammalia > Chiroptera > Rhinolophidae > Rhinolophus > Rhinolophus ferrumequinum. The sequence goes on from NC_046304.1 coordinate 41,758,152, forward strand.
TTTTTACATAAAAATGAAAAAACCTTTGCGATGTAGGGCTAGGCGAAGAGTTCTTAAACATGACACCAAAACAGGATCCATAAAAGGAAAAACTGATAAATTAGATTTCATCAAATTAAACATTTTGCCCTGCAAAAGACTCTGTTAGGCAGATAAAAAGACAGCTCTGGACTTCTACAGAAAAATGTTTGCAAGCCACGTATCTGACAAAGGGCTAGTATATGGAATATATAAAGAATTCTCAAAACTTAACAATAGAATAAGCAAAAAATCCAACTAGAAGATGGCCAAAAGACGTGAAGAAGACATTAAAGATGTCAAAAAACAAACAAGAAAAATGTTCAATATCAGCCATTAGGGAAATCTAGATTAAAAGCAAAATGAGATATTAACTACTTGCCTATCAGAATAGCTAAAATAAAAAATAATGACAACATCAAATGCTGGCAAGGATATAGAGAAACTGGATCACTTACATTTACATTGCTCATGTAAATGTAAAATGGTGTAGCCACTCTGGAAAACAGTTTGTCACTTTCTTAAATTAAACACATAATGACCATGCAGTCCAGGAATTACACTCTTGGATATTTAGTCCAGAAAAATGAAGACAGGTTTAGTTCACCCAAAAACCTGTACGCAAATGTTAATCACAGCTTTATTCATAATAGCCACAAACTGGAAACAACACAGATGTCTTTCAACATCTGAATGAATGGATAAACAAACTGTGGTATATCCTAAATACTACTGAACAACTAAAAAAAAAAAAAAAAAACCAAAACAACGAACTATAGATACGCACAACTCCTGCCTGACTCTTTAGAGGGTTATTCTGAGTGAATAAAGCCAATCTCCAAAGGTTATATACTATATGATTCCATTTATATGACATTCTTGAAATGACAAAAGTATAGAAATGGATTAGTGTTTGCCAGGGGTTAAGGAAGGGGTAGTAGGGGTGAGAGAGAAGGGGGGGAAAACAACATAGGAAATCTTAGTGTTGAAGAAAACATTCCAAATTTTGACTGATTGATACCAGTATCTGTTTGTGATATTGTGTTATAGTTTTATCAGAAGTTACCACGGGGGAAAATTGTGTAAAGGGTATATGAGATTTCTCGGTAGTACTTCTAACTGCGTGTGACTCTACAGTGACCTCAAAATAAAACAATTAAGAAGAGTCAGGTAATGTTTTCTGCTGCTTGGGCAAGAATGATAGCTGTCCTAACAGAGTCTTCCAGCTTTATCCTGTTCCCAGCCTGCCTCAGAACGACTGCTCCGCTGCTCACCTTCAGTGGTTCCTTGTTTGCCTCTCCCTAAGCATTCCATTTAATGTTTACCGCGATGAAGTGTCATTCTTCCCAGTTCTCTGATGAGGAGATTGAGGTCAGTGAGATCTATTGACTTACCACAGGCCAAATGGTTGCAAATCCCAGTATTCTCAGACGTTAAAGGTCCTTCCCATGTGGTAATGCCAGAGCACTTTAGGTGCCCAGAGGAGCCAGGCGCCAGCCTAAGGGGGAGGGTGGAGCAGGGCGAAATCTCCCCAGGCAGCAGGTCAAGACTATGGGTCCCCAGAACTTTGGTTTGTCATTGCACAGAGTTCTAGTGTGGAAGGTACGATAAGAGAAGTGAGAGGTTGGCAGAGGCTAACTGCACACTCATCACCTGGTTGGGGGGAGGTGTGTGTGTGTAAAAATCCCACCACCTAAGCACCACTCATAGAGATCCAGAATTCAGCTCATCTGCCTAAAGGGTACCCCATGGTCCCCGTGTCCCCGATGGTGGGGACTGGTACACAGACTCTGTGTGAGTCTCCTATAGTTCCCACAATAAGCCCATTAAGATATTGTGGCTACATTAACAACAAAAGTCTTAATCTCTTAGAGATACATACTAAAGTATTTACAGATCGGACCCCTTATGAAGAGTGTTGAGTTCCATGCTAAGGATTTTGGTTGGTTTTTGAAGGCAGTGGGTGTCTATTGAAAGATTTAAGGAGAAGAGGTTACAGGATTTGTAATTTTCAAAGGTCGTTGGGATTTGTCCCAATAATGTCTTTTATAGCAAGGGAAAGTTCCAAATTACAGGTTGCATCCTGTTGTCACCTTTAATGTGACATGTTTCCTCAGTGCTTTCATTGTTTTTCAGGAACTTGACGTTTTTTAGGGGTCTGGCTTGTTGTTTTTGCAGAATGTTTTTTGATTTGGGTTTGTCTGATGTTTTCTCATGATTAGACTCAGGTTACACATTTTGACAGAAACATTCCAGAAGCAATGCTGTGTCCTTAGTGCATCACACGAGATGATGTCACTAGGTCCCACTAATTGTGTTGTTAGTTTAGATCATTTGATTAATGTGCCTGTCAAGTGTCTTCACTGGAAAGTTATTTTTCCCTTTGTAGTTTATAAATTCATTCTCTCTTGAGACAATTGTAAATATGCTGTTATTCCTCAAATTTTCACCCTATAGTTTTGGTAAAAATTAATGATGATCCTTGAATCAATTATTACCATCATGGTTGCAATGGAGATTTTTCAACTTCCATCATTTCTTCCATACTTATTGGTTGGCTTTCTTCTGTAAAGCAGAAATTTCCCTTCTTTATTTATTTACTTGCACACACACACGTATGGACACACACAGACTCATGTATTCTTATTTTATTTAATGAATCCCTTGACTTTTCATCTTTCTGTATAGTGTTTTAGGTGTTTTTCTAGTGAATAGCATAGAGCTAAACTTTTACCTTTTTGGACTGACTTTTTAATCTTTAAACAGTGATTTTAATTCATGTATATGAATTGTGAAAATAGCACACGTGGATTTATTTCTACAAAAAAAATGATGTAGATTTACAAATACTGATGTAGAAAAATGTCTAAGATGTAGTTTGAAGAGAGAAAACAAATTTCAGAGAAGTATTATAGTATGAGCCCATCTGTTGGGGAAGGAGTGTATGTATATGTATTTCCATAGTTATACAAACTTCTGGAAGGCTACACAAGTAGGCTAATACTGGTTACTTCTAAGGAGCTGGACTGTGGTTGGGGGTTTACTCTACTTATAGTTTTATATATTATTTGAATTTCAACATCTGTGAACAGGTATTACTTTTATAATTAACAGGCCATAATCTTACTAGAAGCTCACATCAGACAGATAAGCACTTGCATTGCATGTTACATGAGGCTATTAGAGGAAAGCCAGAGAGGGTGCTGTAAGAGCAGGCAAGATGAGGGGTCGGGTGTGGCCCCCTAGAGAAGGTGACATCTGAGTGCAAGTCCTGAAGTGAGGCGTCTTGGCTTCGTGGAATGAAGGTAGGCCCTGGAATCAGGCAGTCCGGATGTGAGTCTCTGTTTAGCTACTCACTCGCTGTGTGACCTGCAGCCAATTCTGCAAGTACCATGGGATTGTTGGGAGCATTAGAATTAATCATATATGTGTAGAGTACCAAAACAGTGCCAGTATAAACATTCTATATCTTTCTGAAGAATGAGTAGGTGTTAAGCCAAGTGAAGAAGGGTGGCTGAGAAAAGGCCGTTATTCAGAGGAATAGCACATGGTTTACTGGGCCTACGCTTTGGGTGCTGGCCTGGGGGAGTGGAGAGAGACACAGGAACAGCTTATGAAGAGCAATGAATTCCATGCTAAACACTTTGGTTTGCATTTTGAAGGCAAAGGGCCATCTGTTGAAGGATTCTAAGTAGAAGTGGTTACAAGATCAGATTTGTGATTTTTGAAAGGTCATTGGCAGTCCGTGTTGGGGGGAGGGGTGGCTAAAAGTAGAGTTAGGAAGGCCAATGAGATTTTTGTGTAATCCAGAAGAAAGATGAAGATGAACTGAGCTAGAGCTCTTAGCTATGAAAGAGGTACCATCATTAAGACCTTAACACCTATTGAATGTGAGAGTCAAGAAGTCTAAATACCTCTGTCTAAAGCACTGTGTGTATGGTGGTGGGTGAAGGTAGACAGGTAGAGGCATAAATCTGGAGGAAAGAGGAGTCCAACTTTGGGCATGTGGAGTTTAAGGTGTTTTTTGGACATATAAGTGGTCATTTAGTAAGTAAGCCACTGGATATATGAGGCTGGGACTCAGGAGGAAAAATCTGTGCTGGAATTAAAGCCCACTTTGTTAGCACAAGAGAGGATGGATGGTCAGAAAGGCAATAATCATTTGGGAAATCTGCCTTCACCCACCACCAATCATGACAGGGTTATAAGACTTGGTGGATTACTTGGTCTTAAGGTTCTAAGTATAATAGAAAGCTGATTAAAAGTTTCAGTAACAACAACAGTGGAGACCTAAGGGAGTATGAGAGGCTTAAGGATGAAAACCAGGAAACTATTGCTGTTAGAATAACCAAATAATTTTGGCTATCACCAAAAACCTCAATTATTTTGCTTCTAAGGGGAGCTATTAACATGACAACTGTTGAAACACATTTGGCAAGTGGTAGACTTCTCCTGAAACTGACAATTACATTATTTCTTCTGATTAGAGATCTAAAGATATGGATTGGAGAGTAGTCGATAAAGGCTATTAAATCAGACGAGAATCCTGAGTAAAACATTTGAAAGTCCATGTTCAAAACTTTGGGTGTGGTTCATTGTGGTTCTTGATGGTTCATAGCAGCTTCCATATGAAGAGAATTAGGTAAAATGATCAGAGCAGTTTTAAAGAAAAATTAAGAATCCAGATTTTTTTTACCTTCGTCACAGGCATTCTATGTAACTGATAACCTAAGGTTGTTGCCGTGGACTGAGGCCTTCCCATGGATGTTTTCAACCTAAGTCTCTAGGTGAGGGATTTCACCGTCCACAGAACCCTACAGATTGTTTGCAAAGTATTGTGAATATGTGTGCAGTTTCTGGGGAGAAAGGACCCCCCAAACCATTTCTATAGCAGTTGATCATGTATTTTCTCTGACTTCTCTCTTCTTTCTTTTTCCTTTTCTATTTCCTTTTTTTTGGATTTCTTACCTATGCCTTGGGCTTAACAATAATTTTCTTACCCTGTTTCCTATCCTGTTCATCCCACATATAGTTAACATGACTGTTGACCCTTGGTCTAGAACAGTGATTTCAAGCCCTCTCCTCCTCTTGCATAAAAAAGAAATATATAATAGAACATCCTTCAATTTTTTTGTTTTATCAAAAAAAATCTTTTTACATGGAGACCAGTTTTAGAACATTAAGTAAAGAGCCGTTTTGTGTCTACCAAAGTAGGGACGCCTGGTCCCCACCCACCAGGCCATCCCACAGGCGCATATTTCAGGTATATTTGAAATCCACAGGTTTAAAGCAGGGAGCTAGGGTGGAAATCAAGAGAACAACTCTATTAGAGTCCCTTCAGGGGGACAGCATTAACCGAGGTGCCAAGATATTTCTGATCTGTGAGGCTTAAAAGATTATCCCCATGGGGTGGCCCTTGAGGAGAAAAAGGAAGCAAACTCGGGGGCTGCTGGGTAGTTTAGTTGCAGAGTGGAATGTGAGAAAAACTGACGTTGCAGGTCTGATATCTTCATCAGTTTGATCAGCTCTATTTCATGCCTACAGGGCACACTCCAGCTAGATTTCTCTCCTGAGTGGGCTATTTGTGAGAGATTTAGTGTAGCACAGTTAAAGGGGTACATGCAAATCCATCTCTAAGGCTGGAAAAAAAGCCACTCAAACTGCAAAACAGTGCATATGATTTGTCAATTATGAAGAGGGTCCTTTCGTAAAAATGCATCTTGAGATGGCTACTGGATATTTCAGAAATCATCAGGAAACCAAGTCGTTAGTCCCTGTAACATCTTACCCCCTATTGATTGTCTGTAGTGAGTAGAGCAGATACTTGAATATGTCATTTTAACGTTGATAAGAAAAAAAAAACAAAAACAACTCCTGGCTGGGGCCACTGTGTGGATTTTGCACGTTCTCCCCATGTCTGTGTGGGCTTCCTCCCACATCCCGAAGATGTGCATGTTGGGTTAACTGGTGTGTCTAACTTGTCCCAGTCTGAGTGAGTGTGGGGGGTGTAAGTGGCCCTGTGATAGAAGGGCGTCCTGTCCAGGGTGGGTTCCTGCCTTTCACCCTGAGCTACCAGCATAAACCCCAGCCACCCACCATCCTGAACTGGAATAAGCAGGTTGGAAAAGTCCTCTCACTTGTTTTTATTAATCTTTCTTAAATGTATGTATAGCTCACATTTATTTTAATGTTTAATATTAGAAGTGTTTTAGGTCTTTATTTAGAAGTTTGGTGATGTTTTATGACCAGAAATATATGTAGGAACTTAACTCTTGTTTATATCAATCAGCCTATGGTAAAGTTGGTTTCATTATATTAATACATCATTTCGCTTCAAGTTCCAGTTTCCAAGAACCTATGGACGATGTTAGGTGAGGACTTACTGTACATAGTTAACCTTACGCTTCATTTTCTTCTTGGGACAAAGGAGGGGCCAACCAGACAGTCTTGAAGGCTTTAAAGTAGTTGTGGCTGCTCCTACCAGGTGTAGAAGTAACAGACACTTCCACGGCACCACGAAACCATGTTGTCTGGCTACTTCCTTTCCAGCCTTAGGAGAGGCCAGATCACCAGTCCAGCTCCCAACAGCCAGTTTGTTTTGGGTAACCTGGATATTTCTAGCTCCCTGGGCTTTAGTGTTCAGGTCGGACACCTAGTTCCCACATTTCCCCACCCAGCTTTTGGATGGATTCTCTTAGACGTGCTTCGCTAAGGTTTTCTAACCATCTGGGCTCTGCTCTCTTCATTTGATGCCTCTCTCCCCAGTTCAACCTCCACTCCCTCCTCTATCTAGAGATTTTATCACCTGCCTGGACTTGGATTGGACGTGCCCCACCTAGTTTCCTGCTATTTCCTCTCCTCCCTGTTTCTCCCCTGCCACCTTGATGCTGTCACTCCGTACTAGAAGCATAAACTCTAGATTCACTTGGAGAGGCCATGCCTTTATTCCAGTAATGCCATTGCCCAATCATTTATTTGTAGTTCTTCTCTTAGAGCATGTATCACATTATTTTTTAATATCTTCAGTAACTATATGTCAGGAATTGACTTTTTTTTTCCCCACCAAATGGCCAGACATTATTCAGGGTCACGCACAATAATGAAGATGGTGATCACGGACGACACCACTGTTTGTGTTGCTAAAGCAATAAGATTGATTTTCTTTTGTAATTTGTAATCTGGGCTCCAAAAGAAATTCCACCGGGTTGTAAGCACAAGGGCTGGGGCTGTGTTTTTCCTGCTCTTCACTTTATGCTCAGCTCGGAAAGTTGTAGCTGCTTAATAAATATTTGTTGAGTGAATGCGTAGGAGGATTTCCAAGAATGTCTGGAGCAGGGCATCATTTGAACAAGCAGATGACCTCTCAAGGTGACAGTCATTAGAGGACCCCACTGGCTTAGCACAGAAATCCTGCTACGCGTGTTCCTCTCTCTTTATTCCTTTACGCTCATGTGGAAATACAGTGCTGATGAGTTGCAAGCCTGGAGAGTTAGTAACAATTAAATGAGGAATGTAAACCTTGGGATCATGTACATGTTGAAGCCATGTGTGCAGATGTGGCTCCCAAGGGAACTGCTGCAGAGGCTGATGGTCAGTACGTGTCTAAGTCTTTCCATTATAAATCATTATTACCAGAAATTTTAAAAAAAATGTTTTCAAGTACAGCTCAGTGCTTTAGATAGACTTGCTTTTCTCTTCATGTGGTAGAATCACATCTGGACATTAGTTAGATATATTTCATCTAAAAATAGCATTTATCCAATTTACTGTCACTTGAGGAGAGAGTTTTTTTTTCTTTTTTTTTTGAGGCAGACTACTTATAATTCTCTGCAGTCTTTCATGGCTCACTGCCATTTAATATAAAAAAGTAAAGATATCAGGGTGTGTGTGTGTGTGTGTGTGTGTGTGTGTGTGTGTGTGTGTGTAAGTACAATGAAGTAATTATTTTTAAATACTGAAAAAAAAGGCAACTGCCTTGTCATTCCCCTTTCCTTCATTTTCTTTCTTTAAAGTTGTCACTGATCTTCCCGGTTACATTGTTAAGCTCTACACTCAGCATCGCATGAACTCCATCAGACTTTCCTTCGTAATTACATCAGGGCCACAGTAGTGAATTTGAGTTTTTTTGGTCTGTCTCTTTTCAGACTACCTTCTTTTCACTATCATTGATTATGTCCTCTCATCAATCTACCATGTGGGGTTTAGAAAAACAGGAGGAGAGAAATGAGAAAGGAGTCAAAAATATGACATGAAGGAAAAAAGAGAAGCGGGGTTAAAGCCTGAGGCTCATGAAACCCTCTGGAGCAGTCGGCACACATTTAAAGGCAGAAACTGGAATTAAATCTGACTCGAGAAATCAGCATGCCGCTTCTTCTACCTAAGGCACAGACGTTAATTTAAGTAAATCAGAGTTGGTTCTGGAAGGGACTGATTGTAAATAAGGAAGCACTGACTAGCCAATCCGAATTTCACACTTGTCAAGGTCCTTGGGCGTTTCAGAAATATTTATCTTCAGGGACAGGACTTGGACCTTTCTTGCCTTGGACACTTGTCCTGTCTCCCTGAAGAGAACTCCGGCTTTTGCTCTGTTTCTCTGAAACCACATCCCTTCCCTCCACTCCCCCCATTTCCCAAAGGGATCACTGTTATCAATGTCATGGAGATGATTTCTGTTTTCCTTTTCAACCCACCTTCCAACCAGAGTTAATGGATCTGACCTGTCATTGTTATAATGTGTGGTCCCTCTCATATCCTTTGGCTCTCAGTTAGTATATAGAGCCTGTGCCTGGAGTTCCTATCCATGCTGTGAAGAAAGGTTTGCCTTACTCCATCTACATCCTCCTCTATTCTTCTCACGGGTGACGTCCCAGGAGGTGTGTAAAATGTGAACCGGCAGAGAGGTGTTAGGGCTACAACCTGAGCTGTGCTGGCTGAGCTGCATGGCAATTCAATTCGCGCTCTAGGTATTGTGTGTATTGTGCTTTAAGCAAGGGTGCTAACTGTCTGATCTGGCCATCGAGGTGAGCTTAAACACATCTGCTTAGAAGGCTGTCTTCCAATCCATGAACATAGGGGCCTTCCAATTTGTAAGCATATCCAGCCTGTAAAACCATTTGCAGTATCAACCTTGAGATTGAACCTGCTGAGCCACTTTCATTCTGTGAAATATTATGTAGATTTTTCTTCGGCTACATCTTGGCATAACTGAAACAATAGACTTAAATGGTTTAAGAAGAAGAACTCTCATTTGACTTTAGTTATTTGCAACCTTTATTTCTCAACTATAAAAATTTCACAGATATGTGAGTATCATGGGTGGAATGAAATTAATTTTTACCACCCACAATGGTTCATTAGTGAAATAAGGAAAGTATTTAATGGATCTGTGCTCGGTGTGCCTAAAATTATTTCACCATAACAAAAGGTCTTGAAAGACTAAGAAAAAGTATGATGACAATTAAATTGCCTATCTGAACAGTATTACAGTATAGAAGGAAAACAGAGTCTTAAAATAGCTCATTGTAGAGCTGAAAAAGATGGAGACATCCGTAAAGGAAGAACAAAGGTGTTGCAAATGGATTGGAAATCTTTTTAAAAATACCAATACAGTACTTGTTCTTTGCTTGCACAGAGTCCCAGATTTGCGTGATCTTTCACGCTTCCATTTCATTTTTGTGGGGGTGTGACTTGCTTCAGTTAGACTCCGAAACAAGCTCTATTGCTCTGCTCCAAAAGGTAAACCTGCATTCTTCCCAAAGATACAGTAAAGCTTTGTATTCTTCATGTTTTGAAACCTACTAATTAAGAATTTGACATTCTCCATGAAAAAAGGCCAATAGGGCAGAAAGACAGCAGGAGGGAGGGGATGACAAACATTGCCAAGCCCATAATAGCACCCCTCCTATACAATGTCAGAGGTATAAGGGATCTGAGCAACCATTTAGTCCAACACCCTCTTGTACAGATGCAGACAGTGAAGCAGAGAGGGTGAGTGATTCACTCAAAGGCAAACGGCCAGTTAGTGGCCAAATAAGAGAATGCAGTCCAGTGTCTTCACTCACTTTAGCACTGGAACACCAACGATGACTCATTTATTTGATAAAGATTGCTGAGACGTTAGCATTAATCCATATTTATAGCTATTGATCTTTATTAATGCATCTAATTGAAAGAAATAAAATTCCTTTGAAATGTCCTCTACTGCAGGCTTTTCACAGATAATATTTTGGTACTATGTCCTTTTCTCTCCATCCCAAGCCCAGGTTAGGGTGGTTTGAAGATGTTTTTCTGCAGATCCTGTTGTAAGCCAGTGCGGTACCCAGCAGCCTTTGGTTTGTTAAGTCAAGGAATAGTGACCCTTCTCAGAGTGTCTGTTTTAGAATCTTCTTGGTCTCATAAGGCTTGTTTGTCTGTCTTACCTCCCTCTGCTCCTCTTGGCTCTGAAAGGAAAAAACGAGGAATGAAATCCAAATTTCTTTTTCATTACCTGGTCACATTGGGCCAAAACAACTCTTTTACTTTTCCTGGTTTCCCAAAAGCTGCTTGTGTTTTTATTGTCTGAACTTAAAAAAATATTGTTTTTAATGATAAGTGGTTATTTTCTGAAAGATCAAGAGAAGGGTAGGTGTGAAATCTAGAATCCATTGTGTGTCCTGACATTTTCTTCTAATAATTCAGTGCGTAACTCTGCTAGACATTTGTTATATGGAGGGTGTGATTTAAAAAACAACAGACATGAAAGTCCCCACATTCAAAGAAGTTTTAGCCTGGAGAAACAAAACAAACATAGCAGAAACAACTAGAAATTATAGGTGGGTGACTAATAATAAACATTAAGGCTGGCTGTAGGTAACATTGTAAAGTGGGTAACACTTGGTCTCTTCTTTCTGCCTGTCTGTGGTAGTACCTTCCTTCATTCACTCTGAAACTCTGCCTAGATGTAGAGAAGGGCTGAGAGGGCTGGGACCAAGGTGAGGCAAGTCAGGCATTTGTCCTGAGCACACAATTGAAGGGGCACCAAAAATTCACTAATCAAGATTAATATTTTAACACAATATTTTTTTAAAAATCCAAATTAGTGCAAAAACAGAAAATCCATGATAAGCAAAATAATCGATACTTTAGATAGAGGACGAGTATTACTGATTCTTCCTTTTGCCTCAGGCTGTTATATGGCTCACCTGATTCAGTTGGTATCCAGCAATAAAGCAGCAGAATGTGTGTGTGTGTGTGTGTGTGTGTGTGTGAGAGAGAGAGAGAGAGAAAGAGAGAGAGAGAGAGAGAGAGAGAGAATGCACAAAACCGGAAGAAACCTTAGTCCCAAAGGGTTGGTCCAATCAATTTTATAGGTGAGAAAACAAATGTTTTGCCTCTAGTCAATGACAGATACGAGTATCTTTGAAAATACTGAAGTTCAGGTCTCTTGACCATCAGTCCGGTGGACACTTACACAACCATGGCTTCCGAGGCAGGAGAAAGTCACCTCCCCCAAAAGGAGACAAGCTTAATGAATTGGTTAAATTAGGCCATTTTAATGGGCCATAGATCTAGAGCTCTTAAAATAGTTAAGGTCCCAGAGCACATGAAAAGTCTCTTTGGATACTGTGCCTATAAGGATTCCAGAAGAATAACGTATGGCCTGGAGACAACAGCCACTGCCTCTTTTTGGATGCTGGTGTCTCCAGGGGGTTGAGAGAGCAGTGGTGGTGCTGGTGGGGTGTGTGCTGTCGGGCCCAGTTGATATCCCCGGTGCCCTGGCTAGGAGACCCACCTGGCTGTGGCTGCGGGGGCAAATACTCTCTTGCTTGCGTACCCTGGCCTTGTTCTTTGGCTCTGCTCACCGGTGACTTGCCTGGCTTGACTTTTCCTCATATTGGCACGGTTTGACCCAAGGTTTGGAATATGTGCTTTGGTTTTGAAAGGGTGTCTTTTCACTGACCCAGGCCAGTTCACGAGAGTTTGACAATAGAGTTTGGGGCCAAAGTGCCAGCTAGGTTAAGTGTCCTTTTGCCTCCCTTTGTCCTCAGTGAGTATAGATTTCTTCATGACCTTGTAGGAAGCGGTGGATGGTGGAGGGAAGGAAGGTTTGGGTGTTCCAGGTCCCTGACGCAATTCTGTACCTGTCGTATATTTTTCAATCTACAAATAATTATCAACATCCCATTTTGACAAGGCTTATAATACAGTCCAGGTGTGTAGTGGTGATGAAAATCTCTGTTCCTCCTTGCTCCTTCCCCATCCAAGTCTAGGGAGCCAAAGACTATCCTATGTATACACAAGGGTTCTGAACACAGCAAGAGTTCTGAAAAGGACAGCTGTGGCCTAAGGTTGGTCCAGATCCGGCTCTTTCTTCATCCTCCACGGATTTTGGCTAAGCGCTAAGTCTCATGAATGCTGGGGAGCTGGTCTAAGAACTCAGGGATCAGTTCTGATTACGGTGATCAACTCATCCCGAGTTGCTTGGGACTTTCCCGGTTTTAGCACTGAATGTCCCAAGTCCTAGGAAGCCCCTCACTCCTAGGCAAACTGGCACACTAGTGACCAGAAGCCAGTGGTCACTGGGCCACCCAGCGGTCTCTAGAGTCATTATGAAGGTGGAGCATTTGACCTTTTCTCAAGAATAGGATGGGACCCCAAGTGTGTGGAATAAAGGGGCAAATGAACTTGCTTTGCAAATTTGGGCACAGGAACCCCGGTAAAACCTGTCTTTTAGCCTCTGATAAGAATCAGATGCTTTTGGCCAAGGTCTGTGCTGAAGGCTGCACTTCCAAAGCAGTAAGAGCTTACTACCACCTCCATGGCACTTGGGCTGCAGGCCAGAGGTGTCTGGGGAGGATCCTTGGGTAATAGGCAAGCATTGATGCTGGCAACAGGCAGACTAGAAAATCTTGGGCCTTTGATCCCTACCACTACTGGAATCAGGCCAGAGTTAATGCAAGCAGGAGCTGCTGTACCCCAAACCTCCAGGGACAGGGTTTTCAGGGTGATACACTCTTCTATAAGGGCAACCACAGAGTATCTTCACCGTCACCAGACCATATGCTCAGCCTCTTTTTAAGGGAAGGGCTGATGGAGATGTGTGAACCTGTCAACACCTGTGAGGTGTGTAGCAGTCTCTCACCTGGATTTTGAGAGGCAGCTATGGACAGGAAGGCAAGAGAGGGTTGGCAAGTCCATCAATTATCTTTCCCCCTCTGGTGTACATTCAATCTCTCTGTCTCTCTCTCTCTCATACCTGATCAAAGCATAGACAACTTTTATGGGAGGAATCAGAACAGTGACGTCCCAGAGGAAGCCAGAAATGACAGCTGAGTAAGTGTGAGAGTGGCAAGAGGGGTCTGGGTCCCCAGCAGCTCAGTGCTGAGGGCCTCCCGGGGAGATGTTTCACAGGGCCAGTTGATTCAGAGTATTGAAAGTTCCCACTTAACCTCCAGTAGTATCTTCCATCATACTGGAATAAACAAAGACTGCAGAGGTTCCAAAGAGAACACGTGCTATAGAAGGAAGGGTCCGACAAGACTGTGGATATGGAATGAGCAGCCTGGAAGGATAGGTGAGATTTAGATAGAACGGTTGGGGGTGGGGAGATACAGCAGATGAGCGGTGGCCTAAGGCTCCAATCAGTGCGCTGGGAATGGTTTTAAAAAGAGCCTGCCTGCATTGAAGCGCATTAATAGCCTTTACTGCTTTATAGGTACTAGTGTATGTGTCTAATTCCCCTTCTACTCCTTTCCCTTGCTTTTAAATGACAAGATCCATAAAGACAGGACTCTGTCGTATGCAACTCTGTGTCCATGTAAGTGCTTCGCACAGTGCGCTAACACTGTAGGCATTCAGGAGACATTTCTGATAAAAAGTGAAGTGCATTTTAAGCACTGATTTATTAAAGTTTAGGGCATAAATCTTGAGACAAAGAGTGGCCACCATATATGTGAAAAGAAACCTAGAGGAGCAAACCAAATCTGCTGTCGATTCCCTCTAATGTATTGCTGATTTCCGTTATTGTATTCTGCATTCCTGACTGGTTCTTTTTTATAGTTTCTCTCTCTGTCTTGAAGTTCTCACTGAATTCACTTATTCTCCCCCCCTAATTTCATTGCGCATTCTTATAACAAGTTTCAAACTACTGTATCTGGTAGATTGCTTGTCTCCATTTCATTTCATTTCATTCTTTTTCTGGAGTTTTATCCTGTTCTTTCATTTGGAACATGTTTCTTTGTCTCATTTTGGATGCCTCCCTGTGTTCGTTTCTATGTAGGAGGTAGGTCTGCTACATCTCCCACTGTTGACAGAGTGGCCTTATGTAGTAGGTGTCCTGTGTGGCCCAGTCTCCTTGTTCACTTGAGCCAGTGCTCCAGGGGTATCCCTTGTGTGGATTGCGTGTGCCCTCCTGTTGTATTTGATCCTTGGTTGCTGTGGCACGTCAATAGGTGGGGTTGACCATCAGCCTGACTGGCTGTGACTACAGCAGACAAGCTATTGTGTGGGTCTGACCCATAGAGTGGGAGTCACTTTGTGGGGCTCTAGTGACAGTCCAGTCTGCCCTTAGGGTGTGTCGTTTGTGGAGCTGGTTGGGTGGTGCTCTGGTGTGGTCTGAAGCTGGTCCCCAGGTGTATTGGTTCTGGAGCCTCTTAGGGGGGCTCTGGTGCCTGCCAGTTTCAGCTGCCACTTGTGCCTGGCTTGAGACCACCTGGTGGGAGCTATAAAATGATCTGCCATTGGTTGATTCTTTATGCTGGGCTTGGAGGCACTTGGGAGAAGCTATGCTGCTGGCTGCCACTAGTGCCAGGCTTGGGACCATTTGGTGGGCACCATGATGTTAGCTGAATCCAGCTGCCATTGTGCCAGGCTTGTGGCCACTCAGTTGAAGCTAAGTCCCAAAACAACACTGGCTGCAGCTTATGCCAGGCTTGGGGGTACCTGATAGGAGTTACAATGGAAGTTGAGACTGGTGTCCACTTGTGCTGGGCTTGGGGCTGCTTAGCAAGAGGTAACAGGTATGCTGAGGCCAGCCACTGCTTGCTTGGGGCTTATGGACCTTTGAGAGATTTTAGGAAAATCTGCAGTATGAAATGTGTCAGGCTGCTTATGTGGAGGAGCCTCTAGAATTGGCTGGGGTCAGTAGACAGAGTTGGAATGGGAGGTAGAGGATGGAGTCTCAGGGAATCACCAGGGCAGGGCAAATGGTGCTAGCCAGGTTAATGAAGCATTCAGATTTGGGACCCACCTGCACCTGCCAACTGGGTAGAGGAGTACTCAACAAAGGAACAATGGTGCCTGCCAGTGCTTCCGTCCCGGGAGAGAGCTGCCCTAACCTGCACCCCTTCAGGCTACCATGAAGCTAGTCAACTCAGTCCCTTCTCCCTGGAGGGACTCTCCCTGGATTTTTTTGAGCTGCTGCCCCCCATTGGAGCTTATAGCAAGTGAATTTGGAGTGAGCAAATTTATGAGCGAGTGAGTCCATGCATGAGCCTCTCAAAAGGAATGCCTGAGACTCCAGCAACCCTCCCTCTCACTCAGATGCAATCCCTGTTGGTTTTCATAGCCAGATGTTGTGGGGACTCTTCTTCCTGGCATTGGTGCTCTGGGCTAGGGAGCCCTATGGGGTTGGGACCCCTTGGTCCTCAGGGGAGACCACTGCAGCTGAGATATCCCTCCCAATTTTTAATTGTCACACTGTGGGTACGGGACCAGTCTGTTCTGTGTTTCCACCCCTTCTACCAACTTAATTATAGAGCAACCATCATTGAAAACCACCTGAAGACCAGCTGAACAAAAGTCCTGGAACTAAGGATATAAAGAAGCAGCCATGATGAGACTGGTAGGAGGGGTGGAGACACAGAATTGCTCCGACTTCATGGTGTCACCTAGGACATAAAAGGGATACTGCTCAGCCTACATGCTATTAAGCATCAGAATATTTGGAAATGGGTGGACAATTGGTTGAACTTTCTACTCTTTATTGGAATATTTCACCATCTTGTGGAAAAGGCTTTTGGGCTACCTTTAAGCTCCTCGTTTAGACCATTAAATGAATTTTGTTGTGCAAAACAAGGAGGATTCACATTGATATTGCCACTAAGCCCTGCCCATTCAGTAGGTTTAGCTAGATATAGGTGGTCAGGGATTTCTTTCTTTTATTACTTTTAAGAATGACAAACATTTAAAATTGGGAAATAAAGTCCACTTTATCTCCCTAAAAGGAATGGCTGGAGAACAGCAAAACCTTTTTCTATCTCAAGAAGGGAATTGTGGCAAAAGAATAGAAGCTTTATGGGGGAATTACTGGTATTATCAAAGGCTTTTCAAAATAGACTTGAAATGAATAGTTATGTGCTGGTTTTATTACTGCTTTGCAAGTTTACATTTTGTTTTTGTGTGGTACTTTTCTCCCCCACTATGAGATGGTTGCTAGGACATGAGAGCAAATACCCTTTATTGTGTTGAATTTGGGACTAAACATAATTATCTTATAATTTGGGTTCATAGTGCCATTTTTTGACAGTTAGATTATGAACTTTTTGAGGAAAATTGAGCCCACATGCTGTAAGCTGCTTCCTGTTCAGTTACCCTTCAAGTTATGATGTTTCTGTTCTCTCCTCCCCCATCCCTCTGTACTTGGGCAGCCTCCGGACCAGATGCTGCTGGAGGCAAACCAGATGATCCAGTAGAGGCACCGCCAAGCTCCAGCATTGTATCCTCTGAAAAGACCCTTGTCCCCAGTCAGTGTGTTTTTCCGGATGACTCCATGGACATGAGACTAAAGGGATGCTGCAATTCTAACAGAGGAAAGTGGTGAGTAAATAAAAGTTTTGTATATCAAGTCAATGTTTTGAGTAACTTCCATGACCATGTCAGAGATGTTGGATCTTCATTTCTGACTGGTCTTTAGTTGGCAGCACTTCTTACCTAACCTAGCCCATAACATTTCTGTAAAGGAAAGTAATGAGCTGTAAATAAACTCTTAAGTGCACCATGGGAGCACACCGCTAATAGAAATCCCTTTTTAAAATAACAATCGTTTTTCTCTGTTCCCTCCTATTGCTCTAGCAGAAGTTTGGGTTCCCCTAGAAGCAGACATTGAGATGAGGGTTTAAGTGCAAATGGTTTATTAGGGAGGTAATGCCAGGAAACACCAGTAGTAGAGTGGGAAGTGATACAGGGAAGGGAAGGAAGTAAAAAAAATATGTCATGGAGCAGGTTACCACTATAGGCAACTGGGGCTCAGTCCTGCTGGGGATCTCTGGGAGACAGTGTAGAAGACACATCTCGGATTTATACCACCTGAGGGGAAGGAGCTGGGACTTTTTTATACCAACTCCCTCGGTCATTGGTTGAGGGCTGCTTCCAGGGAGGGAATTAATTTCCCAGCACGTCTACCTTCTACATGGGCAGAGACTACTGAAATCCAAGAAAACTCTTGGACTGTAAGTGCTGGTGGGTTGGAAGCCAAATGTAAATGGCTGAAAGGTAAATGGCTATGGGCAGGGCACCAACGCATCTGTTACACTTAGCTTCTCAGAGCATGTGGGAGGAAGCAGACACTCCATTGCTCCCGAAAGTGACTAAAACAATGACTCTTTGTTGGTAAGTGTCTTCTATCTGCATTTTTCTGTAAATCAAAAGATTTTTAGACTTGTTATTAGGAAAGTGAAGTATTTCCCTCAAAATATTTTCTTTATATAGAAATTCTAGGGAATGGAAGCAGTGGCCAGCTTAATAGCAAGCCTTTTCAAAATGCTCCAATCCAACATTTTAAATCGATGGAAGACAGAGAAGCAAACATATACAAGCTTTGTTCTCAAGATAGACTTTAATTCACCATCAGTGACATTCTATGATCAGCACATACTTTCCCCTTAGATGCCTTTTGAAAGTGCAGGCAGATCCCTGGGTACCTTATGGATGATGGTGTGGCAGGGGCCAAACAGAGGTATGTGACATTGTCCTTTTTTTCTTCAGTACCAGCTCCAAGCACTGACAACTGAAAAGCACGATGAAACCCAGGCGCCTAATTCCCATGAAACCTAGTGGAAATTCTGGAACCTCTTCTCCCTGGTGAGTCCTGCCGCTCTCTTTATCCCTAATGGCACCCCAGTTGTCTCCTATTGTTTTGAGGGTTGATGAGTCTAAGTTCCTAGCATCACACGGGGATCTTGGTGATGAGGAGAACTAAGCTCATGGAGTCTCTCGTATACATACACACATGCCACAAAAAGAGTGGAGCCGAACTTTCCGTCAGAGGCACGTCGATTGACTGGCATCTTGGCAAAATGGAATCCAGAACGGTTCTCTGTCAAGTCTGCTTAAGTGGCAACTGTATCTGTGTCAGATCCATTGACTATTTCTACTGTGACTCCTAATTCTAATCCCTGATGTGTAATTCATGAGGTTTCGGAGCTAGAAAAAACTTTAAAGATTATCCAGCCAACCTTTTTTTTTACTGATTAAGGACAGTGAATTCCAGTGTGGTTAAGTCATTAGCGCAGAGTCAAACAGCTAGTGAAGAGCTGTGCTGACGGGTGCGAGGCAGTCTTTTCCCACTTCTCTGTGAAGCCGGTTAGTTAAAGCAGCAGGATTTCTCATTGGCTTCAGTAGAAGTAAATGTTCGGGTCCACAAAGTTTTTGAATACATGCTCAAGACAGCGCAAGGCATTGTGGGGATCTGAAGAACAAGATATGGTGCTCTCATCATGGCTCTTAGCAATGCAGATGTGCAGAAATAACTACACAGTCTAGCAGAGAGTTTTATTTTTTACATGGGTCCATATGATACACTGAGGCACTCACCCTGGAACTCATATTCTGATAAGCCTACTGCAACGGGTGAGGAATCCAGCCTTCCGAATCTGTGCTGGGACAGGGGGCCCTAGAGGAGACAGAAGAGGCAGAAGCTGACATCCATGAACAGTAAGAGAAGGACGTAACTCCCCCTCCCTCAGCTCCCCTTGACTAGGATGGCTTTGAGAGTTGGGACCGGTTGCCTGGCAAAAAGATGCCCTGCCACCTGCAGCCACTTCCTGACTGCATAGACTTGGGCAGGTACTTAATTCTTCTAAGATTCAATTTTTCCAACTCTGATAATGCTGTAAACAGCACCTACCCGTTGGCTGGCATGAAGACTAAATGAGATCAGGCATGTCACATTCTTAACACTGACAATAAAGATTTATTGAGTGGTATTTTCCCCAGTTTCTGTCTTCTGTCTCAGTCCCACAACACCTCCCCATGTCTCCGTCTCTTCTGTGGAGTTTTCCTACCCTCACTTTTCCCCAAATCTCACTTCTCACTGACAATTTCCTCCCCCGTTCTCTTGCACTGTCTGCTTAAACTTGTTTCTTCTTGCTTCCCAGCTCTATTCCCCGCTTCCTGGTCTTTATTCCTTCTTACTCTTTTGATTCATTCTCCATCCTATTTTCTCTATTTTCTTATAATTTATGCTCTTCATCCTACCTCCCCAATTTAACTCCCCCACCATTTCCCTGTTCCCATTCTCCCAGGTTCTCTTTCCCTTCTGTTATTATATTTTTCCTCCACATATTTACCTATCCTCTGCACCCTTTAGCTTCCTCTAGCTGCCCCTTCCTAGACCCCGTTTTTCCATGCCCAGTTAGGAGCTCAATCCCCACCTCCAATCTCTCCCACTCACAGTTTGCATCCAGGAAGCATAATTTGTTATTGTGGCAGGCAGCCTCTGAGATGGGCACCAATGATCCCCACCTCCTGGTATCCATGCCCTCATGGATTCCCCTTTCTTTCAGCCTGGGCTGGACCTAGTACCTCAATTCTAATGCCTATGACAAAAATAATGGGTGATCACTTCTGAACTTAAGTTTAAAAAGACTGACTTCCATTTTGGGTGCTCTTTGGCTGTGAGGAAGCTAGCTGCCATATTGTTAACCACCCTATTGAGAGGTCCACATAGCAAGAAACTAAAGTGAAAAGCCAGTGAGGACCTGAGGACATGAGTGATCCTCCCCTAGCTGAACCTCAAGGTGACTGCAGCCCCTCTGACACCTTGATCGTAGCCTGTGAGAGACCTCAAGCCTGAAACAATCCAATGCCTGGATTCCTGACTTAAAGCAACTATAAAATGATCACCGTTTATTGTCTTAAGCTGCTAAATTTGGGGGTAACTGGTTATGCAGCAATATTAAGCAGCAGAGTTGTCCTATACAGACCATCATTCAATAATGTTTGTCTTCTATGACCTTGAGCAAATCACTGTCCTTCTTTGGGTCTCAGTCTCCCCATCTGTGAGACTTGGGGGTTAGAGTCTAGCGTCCCAAGTCTCCTGTCCATGAGAATTTTTTCTGTGATGTTACAGGAAGACTTGTCTGTTCTACTGTTCGGCATAGGAAGCCCAGCTTAAACCCGTATGTCTTTGCATTTTCAGCTCGACATCTTTATATGTGTCTCACATTTTTCCTTCCTATTATCTGAAGTCTGTTTCTAATTTCGACAGAATTGCAGTGGCCTATTGTGTGCCTTGCTCTGCATGACATACCAATTTCATTTTGGAGTCACGCCTATTGTCTTTTTCTCTGCTAATGTCTCTTGTTTTGCAAAATTCCAATAGAACGTGTGAACATAGAGAGTTGCCCTTGTGCCTGATCTTGGCCCTGTGTGGCCCCCAAACAGGGCTGGATGATAGACAGACAGCCTTTCTGCCACTGAGGCATCTTTTCTTGCTTAAAAATTTGCTTTCTAGATTGCAGACTCCCTTCCAATTCAAGCAAAGACTGGAACATATTAAAGAAAAGCAGAGCTGAAATTGGATGGAATGTCTCAGCCACTTAGATTCAGACCTTTCTTCCAAAGGGAACACGTGGGAAAGGGGCTGGGACGTGCCCACATGGATAATGTAGGGAAAGAAGACGTCCATACCTTTTTCATACCATATACCATTCAAGTTTTAAGCAGGGGCAACATATTTTTTCTTAAGCAGGACCTGTAACCCAGGATCCATCACTTATGTATAGTGTCCATGGCAACCAGGCAATGGTATGGGATCCCTTCTCACTGGGGAATTCCTTTTATGGCTCATTTCCTAAACCAGCATGGCCAGTACACGAGTCTGCAGTTTCCCAGTTGCTTAGCAACCAGCTCCTATGCTCTAGTCACTAGGAAAGGCAGTTTTTTAAAAAGTGTCGTCAGAATCATATGTTACATTCTCTCTACTTTGTCTCTTTAGAATAAAATAATTAGTGTGTGATAAGGATGCGGGAAAGGGCAACCACTCCCTGTTGTTCATGCCTCCACTGCTCCTGGTGCGCTGCTGCAGACAGGGAGAGGGGGAAAATGTTAGCATGCTTTCGGCTGGTAATTAAGCAGCGCGAGCCATCTGCACATTGAAAGCTCTACATTTTTCACGTCTCGTGGGGGCATCAAGTAAGTACAGGGCCAAGCAATCTGTGTGCTGTGTTCCCTCCCCCAAACCAGGAAAGCCAGACTCCACCCACAGGTGTCACTGGACCATCTCTTGTTGGCTTACATTCCTGGAGGGGAAAAAGGGAGGGTATGAGTTGGTTTGTTGGGGTTTTGGTAGAAAGGCAAAGAGACCACGTAGCCCCCTTGAGTTACAGCAGTGGCTTTCAACCAGGGGATGATTTTGCACAACCCCCAGCCCCCAACCCCCCAGGCTACATTTGGCAAGGTCTGTGGACATTTTTGGTTGTCACAACTGGTAGGGGAGGGGAATGTTACTGATATCTTAGTGGACAAAGACCAGGGATGTTGCTGAACATACTACAATACAAAGGACAGCCCCCAACAACAAAGAAGTTTCCTGCTCACAATGTCAGTAAGCCTGAGGCTGAGAAACCCTGAGTCAGAGGGATCAGAATATCCATTTGTCTGGTTAAAAACCAGCACTGGGAAAAAAGATTGACAAGGGAAAGCCTGCGGTGGGACTCAACAAAGTCCATTCAACAGACAATTCCAACTGGAACCTCTATGTGGCATGGAACTCCTCCGCCCCTGCCAGCAGGTGACTTAGCAACAGTGTACAGCAGAGAACTCTCTGGAGTTTGTGGCAATGGAGGTAACCACGGAGGTTGCCTTCCTGTAAGGGAGGAGAGCAGAGAGGGAATGCTCTCTCCCCCTTCCAGGGAGGGGGCTTTGGCATGGGACAGATTTGGTTTCACATACTGGGTCTACTGCCTATACACTATGGACTCTTAAGTATTTTCCATAATCTCTCTGAGACTCAGTCTTCGCGAGTCCAAAATGGAAAATTAAAATGGGGTTGTGAGAATGACATGACAAAATACAGAATATGTGAAAATGCCTGACCCCTCTTACATCCTCCCATTCCTCCTCTTGTCTCAGCCCCAAGACTCTGATTGTCCCCTTTCTCCTGCTGCGTACTTTGAACTTTTGAGGACTATGAACAAATGCACTGGACCTATAATGACTGAAGTCATTTAGCAATGGGCAAAGGACAAAAGCACCGTTTTTGGAATTTTGGCTGGTCGTCTTAGTCTAAATTTAGGCATGAAGGAGAAAAACACAGAAGAAATGGGTGCGATGAGAGGCAGTATTGCCATTAAGAGTAGGCCTGGGCTTCTAGGCCCAGCTCATCCGTTTTACTCACTGTGTGACCTTGAGTAGTTATTTAACCTATCAGAGTGGTTTCTCATCTAGGAAATGGGGATAATTGTCATCTCTTGTAGTATTAGTATAAGGATTAAAGATAACGTATGTAAGAGTGCCTGGCCTGGTGCCTAATATAAGGTATAGTATCGTATATTTATATAGGCAACCTTACTTTTTTTTTTAAAAAGTAAGATTGGCATATTTGGTCTCACCCAAGATCTTTTCCACGGATGCTGAGAGTGAGGCTAAGGCTGTGTGTCAGGAAGACACAATTGGCCTCCCTATTATCTACAGCCGTCGGATTTTCCTCAGTAACCTGTGATTGTTCCAGCGGCCATGACATTATGTAAGCAGTTTTGAAGCTATTTCCATTTTCAGCCTGTGCTACGGGGGGTGGGGGTGGGGGTAGGGGGATGGTTAATGAGTTCATACATTTAGTGACCATTTTTTACTTGCTTGAAATCTTGAGACTATCTCAGGATAATTCCTAGTTATAACAAGTGGGTTTTGGTTTATGTTCACATTATCAGTACCTTGCACAATTTTCTAGACTGTAGCATATCCCCTTGTCAGCATCCACCCTAGCCTCACGCACAAGCCCCTCCAGTCCCAGATCCCTTGAAATACCCTGGGAACTCCATTCTTTCCTTCTTGAAATGCATCTACCAGAGCTGCACATGACTTACAAAGGTAAGGTAATATTTGTGTATTTTGGTTCCTTATTCTTCCTACTAATTTCCGAAACTTGGTGCACCTTTTGGCGCCCAAGTCTTTGCTGTACATTCTTGCAATGAATGCAGGTCCTTTTTCTGGGTCACAACATAGTACATAGTGACTGCGTCTCATCTTATAGTTTTTCCCTCCAAGCAGAATTATGGAATCTTACCTAGAAGCCACCACGACCGGGAAAGGTGGTAAAAGGTGTTTATCGGGTATGCCTGAGCCCCGATACCCAGAATGTAGCCACAGGTGCCTTGTGTTGGAACAAGTGGGAGGAGTTGGAGCCAGTCACCCCAGAGCTGTGAATGGCTGGAGACAGGACATCTCAAGGTTTACCAGGAGGACCAGAAGCACTCAAAGTATGCGGGGGTTACAGCAGTGGCAAAGAGAGAGTCCAAGAAGGCTGGGGAGAGGTCAAGGGGCATCAGGCAACCGAGACCAGGGGCAGGCCACATGTCTGGAATCCAGGATGACAGATGGGAGATTCAAAACAGGGCACTGTAAGAGCTCTGAAACAAGGCAAGGTTTTATCAGGGTGAGAACTGAGCTCTGGGAGTGAGAGCAGTCCAAGTAGGCCTGGCTGCAAAAGGGGGCAAAGGGTCGGCAGCTGAAGGCAGATCCTCCTAACAATGAAATAGAGAGGGGAAATATAGAAGGAGAGCAGTTAATGCCTTCTTTGGGGCAAATAATTTTTCCCTATTCCTGAAACACTAGCTCAGGTTCCTAGAAGATCAGCCAGTTGATCAATGAGTGATGTAGAATGTATACTCTGCGGGTATCACACCACTGTATGACCATTACTTTCATAAAGCTCCTGCACAGCATGTTAATTTCCTGCACCAAGAAAAACGTCTATGATCACTAAGTTGGGGATTTTTGCAAGCTGCAGGTCTCTCTTGGAAACTCACAGTGTACATTATTAGCATTTGAAAAGCTCTGAAAACTCCTGTGGTATAGAAATCTATTTGTTTTCAATTCAATGTTTCTCCAACACTGTTGACAACAGGAACCTTTTGTTACAGAAAAACTATGAACATCCTGTGGACACACCTTGAGAGACATTGTTCCAGAACATTCCTGACCTGCTGTTCCCAGGCCCTTTACAACCTGGCCTGCCCTTGTTTCCCAACTTTACCTTCCTTTATTTTCCTACATTCCAGCCACACTGAACTCTTCCCTTGTTCATGCCCCTGTTTCACATTTCCTTCTTTCTTGTTACAGCAGGGGATTTATCATATGCCTAAAAATGGGAAAAAAGGTGAGCGTTCCTCACTTCACCCCCACCATCCATTTCTATCTATCCCATCATCTATTTCTATCTATCTTTTTAGGCCCACCTAAAAGGGACACTTGATCCATCTCTGCCCCAGCTTTCCTGTTACTATAAATAACCCATCCTTTTTTAATCCCTTATGTCACACTAGTATTTTTAGGGCACTTAGCATTTTTTTGATTTGTGTATGGTCCTTTATACCTTTCTTATTAGGAAACAGAATCCACGCCTGATTCATTTTCATATCCCTGCCCCAGAACACAGCACTTTTGTAGGATTGCTGGAGGGAGCAGAAAGTAGGATGCTATGACCTCCAAGGTTGAAGTAAGTTTCTCGATTCACAGGCCAGAGATGGCAAATATCTGGCTCACCCACTGCCAACCCACATTCCCTCACCTGTGGCAAACACACTCATCAGTCTCAATGTGATTCCCCTGGGCCAAGATGACCTCCCTTCCCCCCCCACCTTGCCTCACCACCCCGCCCCGCCTGCTTCTCAATATAGTGCTCCCAACAGCCATAATCAGTGCGTTAAGGTTGGCATGACAGAGGAAATCTAATTGTCATCCCTCACTTGGACTTTCCCATGAAGTGAGAGGTAGAAGAGTTTGGCAGGCTGAACATGGAAGCTGTTCATTCTTCCGATCAGGGACTCGGTCCATAACAGAAAAGAGCAGCTAGCAAACTGTTCATTATACTTTCATGTTCATGTCTAGTCTCAAGGCTAGTTATTTGTATAATTAACATGTAACCAAATGCAAATAATCGATGAGCCTGACTTCCTAAAATGAAACATGAGTGAATCACTAACAGCTTTCCTTTGCTTAGGCTTTGTAATAGGGCAATGAATGTAAATTAAAGAATTTAAGTATAACCCCATTTACATGAAAAAAACAACAAAATAAAACAATATGATGTATATTTAAATGCACAGAAAAGGCGCAGGTTTTTAATTCTCATGCTACCACTTTCTAGTTGTGGGACCTTGGGTAAGTTACTTAATCTCAGTTTACTCCTGTTACTTATAAATCTGTTTCCGCTTTTATAAAATGGGTGTAACAGCAGACTCACAGGGTTGTTGTGAGAATTAAATGGGTGTTAACTCATTTGTAAAGAGTACACAATAAATGTGAGCCACTGTTTTTGTAATTACACTTTTATATTGCTTAGATTTTCCTAACAGTGAGTATTTAAGAAACAGAGTGAGAGGGAATGTACACAGATGTTGTAATACCATCTACATGTTCCTGAAAAACTATGGCCTACAAAATGGGCCACTGAAAATAACTGGGCTGCTGGGAAAAAAAAAAAAAAGGGTTGGGGCAGACCACTCAAAACCTATGCAACTTGTAACCAGAGCCCTAACAAAAACAATGTCAAAACGAAAAATATTAGCCTCACTAAACCTCAACTTATACAAACATTTGTACTGCTGTATCCCAACCTTGAACCCTGGGACTTCTTTTGAGATAAAAGTCCTGGAAGGCATTCATTCTAATAGAGACCAGTTTCATCAAAATTAAACATTCGATTTAAGAAGTAGTGTTCTTCACTAATCTGTCCTTCTAGTTCAAAGGGAAATGTCTGTGCAGTTTCTTCATCTGCACCCTCAGCTTCTCCAGACAGTTGGACATGAAGGTAACTCAAGTGATTCTTAAAGTCACGAAATCGGTCCCTTTCTGCAGCTAAAGAAGGCAGCTCTGTGTATTCTCAGCTTTTCCTTAAGGCCTTCAAAGAGTGCTAAGGTTTCCTCTTATTAAGCAGGTAATTACTGTAAGAAAGCTTGCCTCTGGTTGCTTCAAAACATTAACATGCTAGAAAAAAATTGCATAGGAACGAACATGACTTTCACGTTACACCAATTCCCCCTTTATCTATGGCATATGAGGTAATTCATATTTAAGAAACATGTTGTAGCAAAACAGTTTGTATTAAATATCTCCTATCAGTTGCTGTGGTAGGAGCTAAATATAAACCATATGATTTATATCTGCACATTAATCTGTGTGGTAGATATCCTTATCTCTGATAAGGCTTAGGGACCTTAAATAACTTGCCTGAGATCATAAATTTTTAAGTAGCAAAGCCAGAATTCCTAGCTGGACTCCAACTGACTCCAAAACGCATGCTATTGAAGACCACACTAGCTCCTTAAGTGTGGATGGAGGCAGGCAGACGTCCTGGCTGTGGTGATGAGTGAAAGCCTGCTTCCCAACCACAAGTCACTAACATTTCATCTTATTTAATCCTCACAACAATCCTGCTACGCAGGTATCCTTACCACCACTTTATAGATGAGGAGACTGAAGCTCAGGAGTTACAGTTGGCTGCTAGTGGAGCCAGGACTCAAACTTAGGCCTAGCTGGTTCCTACACTGCGATGTTTCTTCTTGCATGCTACTTATATCTAAGTCTTTAGTTTAAAGACACCATCCCCTGAACATCTTGGTGAGGCTGTTTTTTAAAAAGCTACATGAGTTGAGCACCCTCATTCACCCATTCTCTCATGCAGTGAATTTCATAACGCATGTACACATACACAACTAGCAGTACTCACAGGTGCAGTTTATCAAGCATGTTTCATAGCACAGCCATACATTTCTAGACTCTTCTTTATGTCAGTGTTTTTAATTTTTTTTCCTATTTAAATTTGCCTTTACACATCCAAGAAGAGAATTTTTTCCCCCCTTCTTCCACCACCCCCGCCCCACTCCAGTTTAAGCCGTTGTTTCTCAGTCTGGTTGTGTAGGACACAGCTCCCTGGCCGATGCTGGTGTTATGAGCCTTGTGCTCCCCCAGCCGAGGCAGTCGGTAGCTGGTCGTCAGTCGGCCACTCACAGCAGCTCGCGGCAGCTCTCACCAGCTGCCGGCCACTCATGCTGGCTACCAGCCACTCATGGCAGCATATAGTAGCCCACAGAAGTACGCCGCAGCCCACGGCGGCTCACGGCAGCCCAGCTCCAGGGAGAGCTATTGTTCACACTCTTAGCTGTAGAGGGCGCAGCTCACTGGCCCTTGAGGGAATCAAACAGGCGACCTCAGCGTTAGGAGCACGGTGCTCCAACCACCTGAGCTACCAGTCGGCCCCCAAGAAGAGAATTTATAACTAGAAAAATATTACCCACTTAGGATCCAAGAAAAGGAAGTTAGGTGTAATATCATTTACTGATTATTATATTTTTGAAATTGTAATTAGTTATCTGGAAGAAAAGGTAGTGAAAAACACCCAATAGGAAAAGCAAAACAAAAACAAAAAAAAGGAATGAAAAACAAGGTGAGGATAGTTTCATGGACATCTGGGACAACATTAAGCATACCAACATCCACATAATAGGCGTACCAGAAGAAGAAGAGAGAGAGCAAGGAATTGAAAACCTACTTGAAGAAATAATGACTGAAAACTTCCCTTAACTGGTGAAGGAAATAGACATACAAATCCAGAAAGTATAGAGAGTCCCAAATAAGATAAAGCTAAAGAGGCTCACACCAAGACACATTAAAATCAAAATGCCAAAGATTAAAGACAAAGAGAATCTTGAAAGTGGCAAGACAAATGCAGTTATGTGTGAGGGAACTGCCATAAGTCTATCATTTGCTTATTCAACAGAAACTTTGGAGGCCAAAAGAGAGTGGCACAAAATATTCAAAGTGATGAAAAGCAAAGACCGACAAGCAAAATTACTCTATCCAGCAAGCCTATCATTCAGAATCGAGGGACAGTTTCCCAGACAAAAAAAGAAAGCTAAAGGAGTTCACCACTAAACCAGCATTACAAGGAATATTAAAAGGATGTCTTTAGGTAAAAAAGAAAACTACAGGTCAATATCCCTGATGAACATAGATGTAAAAATTCACAATAAAATACTAGCAAACCAAATCCAGCAGCATATTAAAGGAAACATTCACCATGATCAAGTGGGATTCATTCCTGGGATGTAAGGATGGTTCAACATATGCAAATCAACGTGATACATCACATTAATAGAATGAAAGAGAAAAATATCATGATCATCAATAAAAGTAGAAAAAAACATTTGACAAAATTCAGATACATTCATGATAAAGACTCAACAAATTAGGTACTGAAGGAATGTACTGCACACATTAACAGCTATATATGACAAGTCGACAGCTAACATCATACTCAATGGTGAAAGATTCAAAGATTTTCCTCTACAATCAGGAACAAGACAAGGGTGCCCACTTTCACTACTATTCAAGATAGTACTCGAAAGTTCTAGTCAGAGCATTTAGCCAAGAAAAAGAAAAGGCATCTGAATTGGAAAGAAAGAAGTAAAATTCTCTCTATTTACAGATGACATCATTCTATATATAGGAAATCCTAAAGACTCCACCAAAAATCTTTAGATCTAATCAATGAATTGAGTAAAGTTGCAGGGACAAAATCAAATTATAAAAATCAGTAGGATTTCTATATGTTAACAATGAATTATCTAAGAAATAAAATGATCCCATTTACAGTAGTGTCAAAAACAATAAAACACATAGGAATAAATTTAATCAAGGAGGTAAAAGATCTGTATATTGAAAACTACAAGACATTGATGAATGAAATTGAAAATGATACAAATTAATGGAAAGGTAGCCCATGTTCATGGATTGGAAGAATTAATATTGTTAAAATGTCCACACTAACCAAAGCCATCTATAGGTCAAATGCAATCCTTACCAAGATTTCAATAGCAGTTTTTAGAGAAGTAGGTAAAAGCAATTCTAAAATTTATATGGAACCACAAAAGACCATGAATAGCCAGAGCAATTCTGAGAAAGAAGAACAGAGCAGGGGTCATCATATTTCCAGATTTCAAGCTGTATTATAAAGATATGGTATTTACATAAAAATAGACACATAGGCCAATGAAACAGAATCAAAAGCCCAGAAGTAAACCCATGCATATTTATCAACTAATATTTGACAAGGGAGCCAAGAATACTCAATGGAGAAAAGACAGTATCTTCAATAAATGGTGCTGAGGAAATTGGATATTCACATGTCAAAGAATGAAACTAAACCCCTATTTTACACCACTCACAAAAATTAACTCCAAATGAATTAAAGACTTAACTGTAAGACCGAAAACCAGAAAACCCCTAGAAGAAAACATTGGGGAAAAACTCCTTGAATTGGGTCTTCAATTATTTTTTGAATATATTACCTAAATACAAGCAACAACAATCAAAAATAAACAAGTGGGACCACATCAAACTAAAAAGCTTTTGTACAGCAAAAGAGATAATCCATGAAATGAAAAGACAACCTATGGAATGAGAAAAATATTTTAAAACTATACATCTGATAAGAGGTTAATATCCAAAATATAGGGAAAAAAACTTATAAGACTCAATAGAAAAAAAATACAATTAAAAAATGGGCGAAGGACCTGAACAGACTTTTTTTTCAAAGAAGATATACAAATGGCCAACAGATACATGAAAACGTACTAAACATCACTAATCATTAGAGAAATAAGATATCACCTCACACCTGTTAGAATGACTATCATCAAAGACAAGAAATTAGTGTTGGAGAGGATGTGGAGAAAAGGGACACTGCACTCTTGGTGGGCATGTATTCTGGTGCAGCCACTACAGAAAACAGTATGAAGTTTCCTCAAAAAGTTAAAAATAGACCTACCATATGATCCTGCAATTCCATTTCTGGGATTGATCATTTTGGAAATGATCTTCATCCAAAGATCATTTCTTCATCCAAAGAAAACACTAACTTGAAATCGTGTATGCACCCCCAAGTTCACTGCAGCATTGTATAATTACTCAAGACATGGAAGCAACATAAGTGTCCACAATGTGTGACCCCACATTTTGAATAACATGGAAATAAAAGAATGAAGAGTGTGCTTTGAAGTCTGGCAGAACTGAGTTTGAATCCTAGACTACACTTACTAATAGGTGACCTTGAACAAAGTTATTTAATTTTTAATATTAATTTTAAGATACTATATCTTCAGTTTTAGAATTTCTATTTTTTAATTATTTCTATTTTAAATCAAGAATATTTTATGAAGTATTATGAAATAATATTTTATGAATTATTATGAACCTGTTTTATGAAATAATACTGCCTGGTGCATACAAATTTGTTCTCTTCCTTATAACTGAGAATTATATCTCAGAATACTGACTCACTACCAGAGTCAAACCAAAGGTCTAGAGCTTTTATTTACAGTCTAATCGCAGATACCTTAACTTGAATCTCTAAGATAGTACTTCTCAAATGTGTTCCATAGAAATGCCCTTTGGTATTCTGTGATTAAATAAATTTGGGAAAACAGCTACATTCAGTTCATTTCCTTCTTAGAGATTCAAAATGCACATGAACAAAACTCCGCATTAAAGAAATTTTGTAATTTTCTTTAAGATACTATGTTTTCAGTTTTAGAATTTCTATTTTTTAATTATTTCTATTTTTCTGCTGAGATTTTATATCTTTGCATTCATTGTGAGCATATTTTCTTTTATATCATTGAGCATAGTTATAACGGCTGCTTTAAAATTCTTGTCTGCTAATACCATTATCTGAGGTAGTTAGGGGTTGGTCTCTGTTGATTTTCTCTTGAGTAGGAGTCACATTTTCCTGTTTCTTTGTATTTGGAATAATTTTGGATTGCATCCTGGACATTGCAAATGGTACATTGTAGAACTTCTGAATTCTATGTTTCTTTAAAGAGTTTTCAGTTTTTGTTTTAGCAGAAAGATAACATGGCTGGAACTCAAACTGCAAACTCTATGTTTGCTGAGAAGGGTATCTAATATCTCAGTTTATTTCTTTTAGTCTTAGCTGGGTTGCTTGGAGTCTGTTCAGATATCAGAGATTTAGGCAGAGTTTAAAATAGAATGTGGGCCTCCCCCTTTCTGGTTCTTTCTTTTCGGAAATGCCTTCCATTTCCAGCTGCTGTGGTCACCCAGAACTGTCTTCTTTAAGTCAGTTCTTTAAGTCAGTCTTACCTGAGTTTCTCTTTGCATTTTAGCCATTCTGCCTCGCACAGCTCTCTGTAGGGCCTGCTCTCAAAAAAGCAAAAAGCTGTAAAAATGGGAATGTCATTCAGTGCCATTTCCTTCTTCATAGTGTTGGTCCACACTCAGTATCTGCCTCCTTTTAATCTTTCTCCAGTGCTATCAAGTTTATATTTTTTGAGAGTTAATTTTTCTTGAGAATTTAGTTTTTATTGGCAAAAGGATTGATCTAACATGAACTATTGGGCCATTACTAGAAGTGGAACCTGTGTAATTTTCTTTAATCTAGCATTCCCTAAAAAGATTCTTCACTTGGTAGAACCTTATTAATATATCAAAGACCTTAGTATTTCATAGAACTCATTTTGGGAACTGTTATTCTAAGATTTTTATCCTGGGGGGGTCTCTAAAATATGATCATAAAATTAACAGAGATTAGATAGTTAAAAGGCAAAATGGATTTGAGGGAAACATGATGGAAATAAACTTGAGAAATGCATTCAAAATGTAATCTTTCTCTTAATACTCTTCAAGTAACATTCTATGGGAAAGAGTGGTAGTTTTCTATGACATTGCTCCCAGAAATTAAGATTGTACTCTCAAATTCCTTAATTCCTGTTTATCTATTAGACAACTGAGATTCACAAATTTTTCTCAATCCTTCTTGAACCTATTTATATTGTCAACTATTATTTAAGTTCACAATAGTTAAATGAAAAACAAAATGTTTGTGTCAGAGGATTAAGATCGATAATTTTGTTTTGATTAAAGTCCACAGGTCCAAAGGTTGAGAGCAGTCTATACAAAGAAGTAAATAATACCAAATACTATACAGAATTCTTAAAACCAAAAGGCTTATATAATAATTATTGTTTTTCCTGTCCTCTTGTTTTATTAGAAAAGGCAATTAAGTAAGCAATTTGATATTAGAATATGACATAGGAATTGTGTAGATTCAGTGTAAACTACACTGCTTTATTTTTAACTACAATGGATGTAAAAGTAATATGGTAAAACTAAGCCATGATAGTTGTTTAGAAAAATAAAACTTGAGCTGAAGTGCCTTTTGATCATAGTAGATTAAATTATTTTCATTATGGTTTACTGTCAAGTAAATTTTATTATTCTCTTTCTCTGAAAATTGGAAAACTGTGTAACATGATGGAATACAGAGAGAGGAGTTCAAGCTTAGGAGCCAGAAACCTGGAGTTTAATAATTCTTCAGTGTTTTGCAAATTCTATTAGATAGCATTTAGGAAACACATACTGTATATAAAGTACCTAACATAATGTTTGACACTTGGTTAATGTTGGTTTTCTTCTCCAATCTGGTTTTCTGGGACTGCAAAAAGGAATTCTTTGATAGCAAACATGGATAGGAACACTTTATTAGTTTTTTAACTTCAGGCAAAAAAATGAAAGAAATGTGCTGTTCTGTTGGTAGACTGACTGCCCATCCCAAACTGAATCAGAACTTCCAAAAAGGTGAACCTTATGTTGTAACATTTTAAATCCAATTTTCTACCTAGTATTTCATGAGAATTGTTTTCCCGTTGCTTATACCTTTATTGTCAAACTGTCAAAATAGCAACTTCCTACTTAAGTTATCTTTGCTTTTTATTAAATTTAGTTTGGTTAAATTAGATGGAATCTTTTAGAGAAAATAAATCATTCATTATAACAGTGAGGAAGTTGACCTTATGGGCACCTTCCTGAGAATGATTGTTTCATTAGTGCTGGATCAGCTTGTGGTAACTGCAAGATAATCTGAGGTCTGGAGACTCTGATCAGTATCTCTCACATCCATACTCCATCAGGCTTTCTGCCTGGGTCCTAACTCATCTTGACAGTGGCTTACTTTTTGTCTTTATTCTTTGTCCCTGTTACGTAGACCAGTGCATTGAGAACAAAACCACTAAGAAGGCAGGAATCAGGAGCTGCCTCCAGTCTAAGCATCCCATATAGGTCAAGCCTTTAAAGGTAGAAATGAAAACGAAGCTGTCTACTCTGGTCCATTGTGAAAGAG
Organism: Rhinolophus ferrumequinum; assembly: GCF_004115265.2. Classification (NCBI taxonomy): domain Eukaryota; kingdom Metazoa; phylum Chordata; class Mammalia; order Chiroptera; family Rhinolophidae; genus Rhinolophus; species Rhinolophus ferrumequinum. Next base: position 41,791,780 of record NC_046304.1, read on the forward strand.
GTCATTTGGCACTCATCTCACAAAGGGAGCAGAATAAAACATGGGAGAAGTGGAGAGACAGGAGGGAGGGGGAACATTGATTTGCAGAAATTACCAGGCAGGAGGTTAGGCCCTATGATTAGATTTGGGTACACGACCTTTCCAAAGATTGCTAGAGAAGAAATCACCTGTTAGCTGGGTTCTTCTGGTTGGATTTGGAAGGAATAGGCCCAAGACCTTGTGGGTTTTTTTTGTTTGTTTGTTTTTGTTTTTACTGCAGTTATATTTGCCTGCATCAGAGGAAATGGATGGTAACCAATTGTCTAAGTGCTTTGGTTGCACCTCTTTTCTGCTGTGCTGGGCTAGCCAATTACCAGAGCCCTCGAGAATGTGCATTGTCAATGGGAATAATTTCATATCCCATCCATTTAGTGAAAAGATGTGAAAATGGATCTTGGTTCTTCAGTAAGACTGGAACCAGAATGCAAGCTACACACGCCTTGGAAATAAATATGTGCCCATCATTGTTTTCATTTGGTGTTGCTGTAGCCCAGCCTCCAGGGAAATGAACTCTAGTCCAGCTGTATTTCTGCGAAAGTTCAGATGTGTTCCCAATCTCCTGAAGCATACTGTCGGTTTCATTTATTGTTAAATTTTCACAGTTGGTTGTCAAGTAAGAGGTTGGCAGCCCCCAAGAACACAGTTCTGTTTTTACCCACAGACAGTGGACAGAGTAATTTGACACTTACCAAGGAGGAACTCGTCCTTCCAATTCAGCTTATGTTTTTTTCTTATGGGCTTGTTTTTATGGTTTCAAAAGTCTCCTCAAAAGGGCAGCAAAATTAGCCTTAAGTAGTATTTCTTGGATTGTTTTTAACAGTGGCAATAAGGCCAAAGCTCCTAGTCTTGACAGAAGTGGTTTCTTTACAAGTTGTTTTTATCTTGCCAGAATAAGCAAGAAACTTCAAAATGTGCTTTTGTTATAGCTAAAGACCATGTTTTAGCTGATAGCTCCTGCAGGGACAGAACGATCTGTAAAACTCGGTTATTTTGTCTCTCTTTAGCTTTCTGCTCCTAAGGCAAAAAGTTGGTGTTTTGTTTGTTTGTATTTTGTACAGGACTTCTGCTTCAATTAGCACAATTAACATATCAACAAAAATTTGTATTGCCATAAATTCTGCATTTCACTGCAAGGAATCAGTCTTTTGTTTACCAAGAGCTGCAATCAAGATGAACATCTGTATCTTAAAAATTAACCTTGGAAACAAAAGGCCAAATAAAAACGTAATACAAACTATTTTCTAAGTGTTCCTCCCTTGCAGGTGACATGAGCCCGGCTTTGATCTACAGACATGAGATCATATATAGGGTGTGCCCAGTGCCAAACTACTGCATTCTTTTCACCCAAACAGTGGTTTTGTGCAGCCTTACAGATACAGGCCAAATAGTTTCAGAGTTGGCCTGCGTCTTCACAAACAGGTCAGAGCAGATTCGAGTTACACAACTTCTGCAGAGGGGAGCCTCTTCCCCCATAGCCAGCTGGAGAGTTTACGTTTGTCAATTACTTCTGTCAATTACTTCCTTCGGGGCCTGGCTGAAGATTCATTTCCTCCAAGACTCCTTCTTTTAGGAACTCACCTCACTCAGCCATTCCCTTCTACCACACCTGCTTATTACTCATCTAATACTCTTTGTTCTGCTCTGCCATGCACTCAGTTATGTTTTGCCTCGTGATCATTCTCTAAATTTTTACTTTATCCTTGGGCTAAATTAAAATTGCCTTGAAAGTAGGGCTTGTCTGCTACTTCTTTTGTGTACTCCCATAGCACTTAAGTATAGTGCTACATGTACAATAGTTTCTTAATAAAAGAGGAATGTTTTGTGGTTGTCGCATTGGTGTTAGGATCCGGCCTTTGCCTTCTGTTCCTGAAAACCAAGCACATGGCTTCCATGTCATGGGCTTTTCCCAGTCTGCTCTGGCCATGATGGCATGTCACCCTGGCATATTCCCCTCTGTTCTGACCCTAGAAATCTGTCCCAAGTTTGTCTTCTAACATCCCATGAATTTGATCTTTTCAAAGGTTAGGTTGTCCACTGTCAGGAAGGTAGAGGAGAGGAGGCAGAGAAGAGTGGTAGCTGTGCAGAGAGTGATAGTAAGTGGACAGCAGAGGAAGAAGGTCGGGAGCAAACCAGTAAGTGTTAGAGGGACTGGTAGGGGAAACAGGTCATGGGGATATGACATAGCAAGAAGCGTAAGCTCTTTACAGGAGGCTCAGGTTGGGGAGGGGCTGGGAAATTCAGCAAAAGTGTTCAGAACCAATGCTGATTTGAAGACTAGTCAGAGGTGCAGTTAAATAAAGACATAAGGGCTCACACATTCCTAGGGGTACGTGACAACATGCTGGGGGAAATATGAAGCCACAGGTTAAACAAGGCACTTTTTTTGGAATGTCTACTTTACTAAGCAATTTAGGAATCTTTCAAATGTAAGTGAACTAGCCAAAGCAAACAAACCCATTCCCCGCCTCCCACCCCCGCACCACCACCACCTTTTTTGGAGGAGTTCACTTGACTGGAAAGCCCCTGAAGCTTCAGGTATGGTTGGATACAGGTGCTTCAATTGTGTTGTCACGGCTTGCTGCTCTTCTGTGTGTAGGCTTTCTCCAAGCTGATTGCTGGCAACTCCAGATCCTATTTACCTTGCTTAGCCACCCACAAGAAGAAAAAGAACTTTCTCTTCCTATCCATACATCCATTAAAAAAAGAAACTGCAGTTGGGCCTTGAGATATATGCCAGTGGGGTGCCTCACTCATGACAGCAGCCCAGTCCTGTGACCAGGGATTAGAGCCGTTATCAATGACAGTCTAGCAACAGGGGACTATGATTTCCTCCAGGAAAAGGATGCTGGCAGACAAAAGCATCATGTCCATAACTCTCAGTAAGTAATTTAAAACATCTTTACATTCAAATAAACCCACTTTGGGCTACCTTCAGGGCTGGGGTACATGGTTTATTTTGTCTGCTGACAATAGAACTTTGATGAAAAAGTTTGAGGAGCACTTATCAATACACATGGCTTTTTAAACTTACAGCTTCTGTGTGGAGTTCGGTGTGACCATACTTCTATCACGCCGGATGGTTGGGCCTTTCAGAGGGAAGCCTGACACTGTATTTGCAGATGTAAAATTAAAGGACCTGTCTTTCCAAATTCATGGACAGCATCAATCTCCTTGCTCCATGAACCAGACAGAACTCTACTGTCGACTTGTGGGCAGCTGCACTAAGAGCCAGCCATAGGTGTTGCCACCCATCTTTGCCCTGGTGGAATGGCCACCTTAGAAAGTGATGTGAGGGTATGAGAAAAGACGGGGGAAGCTGCAGGAAAATGTGCATAAGTAGAAAAGGCAATTGGCGTGGAAAAACACACTGCTCTAGTCAGCACATGGTATCCCCCCGCTCCAATCTGACCTGTACATGCTTGACCTGCCTAGCACCCAGCCTACTATGGTTTCACATGCTCCCCAAGTTGAGGTGAAACCAGACAAGTGGCAGACACTGTCAGTGCCCCACTCTTATCCCTTTGCCTCAGTTCTTTTACTCTAGGACTACCGGACACCCAGTGGCCAGCATCTGCATTTCCTTGCCTGAGAGTGCTCTGTGGCCATTGCTGGTGTAGCTGGTTGGAAGTGTCCGGATATGATTCCCCTGTGGCAGCCCTGAGTCAGTGACTGGCTGGCAGGAGCTGAAGAAATACCTCAGCTCCCCATCCCTTGAGCGGGGTACTCTGAGGTGTGTTCTGCATTGGCTCTCAGACTTGCCCAGTGGAATTAAGCTCCAGTGGCTCAGAGCCTGGCTTGGTAACACATCCGTCTTTGTGTGCTTTTTCCTTCCTTGTGTCACCTACTCCCACACTTACACCTCTTCAATAAACTACTTGCTCTTGAATCCTTACCTCAGTGTCATCTTCTGGGGAACCAAAGCCAAGAGAGAACTTTCAGATAAAATCTTGGGATCTTTCCTTAAACTAGGGAAGGCTTTCTGTGGTTTTGAATAGGAATGGCGGGTCCATTATGTAGATATTCACTAATATCACTCTAGATTCATTTGGTTATTGACTCTTATGATTCTAGTACCATTCTAAGGTTAGGGAACTACCTGGGAAGCCAATATGATCCCATAACACCTCTATTGGTGAGTTATTGTTGTATAACAATAGTAACCCTCATTGTTACAGTTCAACCATCTAGAGACTAGCTGGGGTTGGCTGATCCAGGCTGGGCTCACTCATGCATGTCTCCACAGAGACGTTAGTGGATATTTGCATAATAGTCCCACCATTCCTGTCCAAAAACCACAGAAAGCCTTCCCTAGTTCAAGGAAAGACTTTATCTGAAAGCTCCATCTTGGCTTGGGTTCCTCCCGAACGAAGAGCTAGGGCTCTCTTGTAGGCTGAGCTTAGCAGGGCAACTCTGTTCCATGTGTCTTTCCTACCCTCTTGGGACCAGCCGGCCAGCCTGAACACATCCTTCTCTTGGCAATGGCAGAGGTGGAAAAGCCACATGTCCAACTGAGTAACTGCTTCTTTTAAGCCTTTGATTGTATCATATATGTGACTGGTCTTTTAGCCAAAGTAAATCAGATAACCAAACTCCGAGTCAAAGGGTGGGAAAATCTACTCTTCCCCTTTGGGGTAGGATCTTCAAAGTCACTTGGCAAGGGGCGTGGAGAGAGGGAGAGATGAGGAATTGAGGCTAAATCTATTCGAGACCTATAAATTAAGTCTCTATCTTTCTACTTGTTTGTCTCCTGGAAGAGTTCTGCAAGAAACACTTGGCTGTCATCAAATTACTTTTATAATTCTTGTAAATTAAATTCTGACTTGCTCCTTTTTCTTAAGAAGGGCTTTTATACTTTGTCTTTTATATAGAAAACAACCTGTGCCCATCTGAACTTGTCTTAGTACTACTGAACTAATGAATTTGAAGTAAAATGTGTACTTCAATAGCTGAAATGTGAAGGGAATAACCAATTAGTAATCAACCTAATTGCTTCAAGACAACACACAAATTTCCAGAAGTGTTTAATTGGAGGAATCCTTTTCACAATAATTCAGACAGCCTTACTTCTTAAACTTGACACAGACCATCCTCAGACCTTCCCTACACATGCTGAAATAGCAGTGAAATGGAAACACTTATCATCAGTACTCATGCTAGGCCATTTTTGGTATTCTCTGTCCATCAAGCAGAGTTTAAAAAAAAAAGAAAAAAGATTTATGACTCATTGTTTTATCAAGAATGCTGCTTCCTCTACAGTTTTTCAAGTTTTGGGATAAGATTTTCTCCCTGTTTACACACAGCCCACTGAAGTTCTTTTTATATCATACCAGGTTTGTATATTTACAGGTCCATCAGCAAACTTCATAATACTATTTTCTGCTCCTCGGTTGTCTTTGGTACTTTGAAATCAACACAAAAGTGAAAGAAAATGGACCTAGATTCAGCCAGTGCCATTAAAAACAATGATATTGTTTGACCCGACCCTCTGATGATAACCTTTTATGATAGTTGTTTCCTTAGATGTGCCTTTTGGGATTGCCTTTGGGCCATTTCTGAAGCAGTAGGTTCCTGGGGTTCTCTCCAGGGAATTGTCCCATTATCTGTGGGAGCACAGGAAGGAATTTTACAGTAATTCTGCTACAGTGAAACATTTGCCTTGAGGCCGGAATCAAAAATAGCAGCTGGAAGGACATTTGGGGGTGGGGGTTGTGTGAGTACAGGAGAGGTAGAGAGGGAGAGCTTTTCACATTTAGATAAAAACACTAGCTACAAGGCAAAACAGAGACAGGGCTGGCATCTCCTACCCTTGAAACTATCCCAAACTCAATTCTCCTCAGGCTTGGCTCTCAAAGCCAGTGATTTCAGTGCAGAGAGTGCTGGCAGGGGTGAGTGCACTGTTCTCAGCAATGAACAGTGAGCACCAAGATTCCTGGGTGGAGGCCAGCAGCACTGGCCTGTCTTCCACCACACCAAGAGGCGCAGAAAGATTGCTCCTCCTCCCACGGGAAGTTCACAGCCCAAGTGTAGACCAGTTCTTGGAGTCACCAGAAATTGAAGGACTAATTTCAGCCCTCTGAAAACTTGGGGAAGAGATGCTCAAGCTTTACCAGTAAGTGTCACTGCAATAAAGGAGACAAATTATAGAAAGTTTGGGCAAGAACCTAAGAGAAATAAGCAAAGGAATGCAAACTATGAATAGAAACATCTGCAAAATCATGATATAAGAGACCGTGGCAGCGAGTCTGCAAAGATGGCCCCCAGTGAACCATGAGTCTCAGAACTAGCACTTATGCCTTTGTGAAATTTTACATTTCCTCCCTTGAATCTGGGCCGTCTTGCAACTTACTTGTGACGAGGAGAGTGTGGCTTAAATGACACTGTGGGACTTGTGAGGCTAGGTCCCAAAAATCCTTGCAGCTTCTGCCTGAGTGTCTTCGATACAAGGAGACACTTCCTGGGACACTCCCTCTAGAACTGAGCTATAAAGCTATGAAAAGCTCAAGCCACATGGAGAGTCCACGTGTAGGCACGCTAGTTGACAGCCCAGCTGTGCTCCCCACTGACAGCCAACATCAACTGTCACTTCAGATGACTCCAGCCCCAGCTGCCATTTGACTGCAACCATATGAGATATCTCAACAAAAACCATTCAGCTGGGACCATTGAACACACAGAACATAAGAAATAAAAAGCTGTTTTAAGCCACTATATGCAGCGGTTTGTAATCCAGCAGTAGGTTACCAGAAGAGAAATTAAACAAGTAAACATGGACATACACAGTTAGGAATGCATCCAAAGAGGGATCAGTTGAATGGCTTCTTATTCACTTATTCATTGTGCCAGGCTCTGTGCTAGTTTCTGGAAATACAATGTTGAAAAATTAATTATAGTCCCTTCCTCCAAGCAGCTTTCAGTTTATTGGGGGGAGATGACGATAAACAAACGAACAGTAAATAATTGTAAAATTATAAATTATGTCAAGTTTTATGATTGAAAAAACATGGTGCTGTGCCAAAATAAGACAGGGAGACCCAACCTAGCCTGGGTGACAGAAAAGTTCCCTCGTAGTTGATTTTTAAGTGAATATCTGAAATATGAGAAGGAGCCAACCATGTTAGGGGTTGAGGGGTGCAAAACTTTCTAGAATAAGGGAATAAGCACCTTAAAGTGGGAAGGAGCTTGGGTATTGAAGAACTAGGAGAAGCCGCATGGTTGGGCAGGAATAATCTAGCCGGGAGAGAGGCTGAAGAGGGAGACCTGGGCATGGTCCTCACAGTGAGGAGTTTGGATTGTCTTAGAAATGCAATAGGAAACCATTAAAGGCTTTTAAACAGAGGAGCGGCCAGACCCAATTTACATTTTAAAAAGGTCACTCAGGCAGCCTGGTGGATAATGGATTGGAAAGGGGCAAGAGGGGAATCAGAAACGGGGTCATCCAGGTGGGATGATGGCCGCCTAGCACACGCCTGTTGGAGCCCTAAGAGGCACCTGCTTCCCGCTGTGTCATTAGGGCTACTGCTCCTCAAATAGGCCCAGCAGCATTTGTTCTAAGGCAGGTACTCTACAGAGTGGACTTCTGATTGATGACACATGCCATAGGCCCACAAATTCCCATCCAGAGAATCTCTAAATGGTTTCACTGATGAAAATGCTACCCTCGTTTTGACTTGATAGAGCAACAACACTTACAAGTAAGCCGCCCCAGTGAGGGGATGTGTCAAAGTGTGCTCCACAAGCCTGCTCCCTCACCCACCTCTCCAGAACGCCTTCATTTCACACAGGATACCACTCTAGGGGTGGCTGTGGGTGAGGGGCTATAGGAACATCACTCCCCCCAACCCCCCGAGTCAGTAACAAACCTGCATATTGGGACACTTGTTGTCTGAAGTGCCAATCCATCTGGTTGACCAGATTTACTGCCTGAGTGGAGCTGTTTTTTTCTGACCAAGTTGGCTATTATTACTAGCAGATACCAGGTCCTTGTTCTGTTGTGAAATTAGTTGTGAATAAAAGGGAACCACAGTAACTAAAGCCTGCAGTCCCCACAGGCTAGAGAAAACCTGTCAATAGTAATTATTCCCCAGGATTGTCATTACAAAGGTATTTAGCTCTGCATGTTTAGCTTCCCTCTGACTTTCTCAGGATTTATAGACTATACTTTCGTTGAAACTGCCAGACACATTTCTGACAAAAAAATTTCTGTATATACATAGCCAAGTGTGTTTGTCAGAAGCTGAACGGAGCCTTTTGGGGAATAGATCCCATCACCTATCCCCAGCCTTGCCCAGGTACCCCACGTCCCCTAGCACCATCTACCTACCGCCTGCCCTAAGTCTGGGAAATAGGGCTTGACCCTTTTCCTCCCTCTTTCTCTCCCATCTACCACTTTCTGATTATCTCTCCAGACCATTCATTTTTCTTCCTCTGCCCATTGCTACCCAAATTCAGAATGCCTACAGCACGCTCCCCAGTCTCTTCATCTAGACTTCTCCCATCTACTTCTGCAACCTTGTTTTAACGTCGCAGATCATCACTCCCTGCTTCCAGTTCATCTTCTGTACATCGGCCATATGGTTAGTGCCCAAGTATGTTTTCTCCCAACTCTGGGCCTCTCCGTACTCGGTTATCAAGGAGTTGGCAAACTAGGATCTGCAGGTCTGCTGACTGTAAATAAAGTTCCCATTGGAACACATCCACACCCATTCATTTATGTATCATCTACGATACATACAACAGTACAACATACAGACTTGGCAGAGTTGATAGTTACAACAAAGAGTGTATGATCTACAAAGCCTCAAATATTTACTATCTCGCCCTTCATAAAAAAGCTTTGCTGCCCTTGCCATATACTAGTCTTTCTGCCGAAAACTCTTCTTATGTTTTTTCTTCACTTCCACCCCTTCCTTCTCTTCACCTGGTTAACAACTATTTACCCATCAGCTCTCAGCCTAGAAATCACTTCCTCCAGGAAGTCCTCCCTGACCACACCCCATTCCCTGTATGTTTCCCTAGCACTCTACTGTTGTATCACAACAATAATTACAAAGGCCTATTAGTACCTCCCACCACACTGTGAGCTCCTGGAGGACAGAGACTGGGTCTACCTTACAGGTCTCCATTTGTGGGCCCATAAACCATTTGTCTAGATATTTAAGAATTATAAACTGCATTATAAATTAACAAACTAACAGAGTTAAATAAAATACCTTTAAACTCTGACCCTGACAAACATCTCTTTATATGTGCTAAAAAAAAGTGTAAAGCTATGATTTTAATGTGATTAAAAGTTGGCAAAATATTAAAGACAATTTAATTATTGTAAATGCCTGAGTGTGCTAATAACACCAATGTTTTGATGACTAATGAAAATGGCACACAATTTAAGAACTCTTATATATTATTGTATTTTATAAAATTTATTTTTCTTGTCTTCATTTTGGCAAAACCACTAATTATGTTATTATAATCTAGATTTTTGCATAATGTATGTTCAATTGCTCATAATAATCTAAAGGATTAAAAATAAAATTATATTAAAAAGTACACAAAATTTGGATTATTTTCATCAAAAAATTAAATAAGAAAGAAAAACATGAATATTAGTTTATATGTTATTTTTCTTCTGAATTATTCAAAACTATATATTAAAGTTAAGGCAAAATAAAAAGTAAATGTCCTTTAAATGAAAATTATTTCAAGTCAAATTTTAAATTTAATTTTGAAAAATTTAATGAAATCTTAATATATACATAAATAAAAGGATTTCAATTCTATTATTCAATGTCTATTAGTAAAGAATTAGTATCACTCTTCATATGCTATATCTAGACCTATATATGCACAAATATAATGTGAATTGTTTAATATATTTAATATTATACCACTTGTTAAGTACTGTCAGAACTACAAACTGAAAAAACATTGAGAAGAAAATGGACTCTCAGTCCCACTGGGAAATCATAATTCGTTCTGCAACAATCTATTGCATTCATGCTGAAAGGATCTGACAACTTATTTAATTTGCCTTTTCTCTTACCTAAATCCTTTCACTGCTCAAATCCTCCCTGCATGCCAAAACCCAGTGTCTTCCTCCAACCTCAGCAGTGGCACAACCCACAAACCTTTGTTGCATTCTGACACAGTCATCTTTAGTTTTGAAGACATACTGCCGGGGACGTAGTGAAGTGTTTTCATGGGGCTGCAAAAGTAATGGTGGGAGCTGTAAGAGTAGTTTGAGTTACAGGTCATGCTGTGCCAATGCCGAGCACTTTGTATTTTTTCATACATTTGTTTTTGTGTATATTTGTAGTATGAACAGCCCTCTGAAGAGAGGGGCTCACAGCACTGAGCCCCGCTTGTTTGAGTGTGAGGGCAATGTGGCTCCTTTGTCCATTGTATCCCCACTTCTTACCAGAGTCTGGCACATACTAGGTGCTCAGTAAATGCTGATATGAGTATACTGTGAAGGATTTTTATTCTTTTGGAGCAGTGAGGCACTGATATATAAATGACTGGTCTCTGGCCTAACCACTGGCCATCTATTAGAGCAGGGGTTGGCAACTCTTTTCTGTTAATGGCTAGAAGTACATAGTTGGGGCTTTGTGGGCTCTCTGGTCTCTGTTGCAAATACTCAACTCTGATCCTGTAATGCAAAGGCAGCTATAGACAATATGTAATCAAGCGTGACCATGTTCCAATAAAACTTTATTTATAAAAATAGGGGACAAGCCAGATTTGGCCTGTGGGACATAGCAGAGCACAGAAGGATAGGGACAGTGCTGATGGAGAGGAGGTGGCAGAGTTGAAAAATATTTGGGAGGCAAGATTATCAGGCACTGATGACTGCTAAGGGCTCCGCCACTCTACTCTGACCTTAATGACTCTACCATGCCCGTGGGAGCCAGAGCTGAAACTGTGCCAAGAGATGGAAAGACATCCTCGAGGCTGGCTTTCTTCATCTGGGCTGCTCCTGCTCCTCTTGGCTTCCCTGGATTGTCACCCCGACTGTTTATCTTTCTATAGGTGTTTCCAGCTTTCTGTCTAGCTCAGTGCTTCTCCAGCGTGGCTGTGCCTTAGAATCACCCAGGGAGTGTATTACAAATATCTCTGTCTGGACTCTATCCCAGATGTATTAGTCTGCTCAGGCTGCCATAACAAAATATCATAGATGGAGTGGTTTAAGTAACAGAAATTAATTTTCGTATAGTTCTAGAGGCGGGAAGTCCAAGATCAAGAGGCTATCAGGTTTCTGGTGCAGCCTCTCTCCTTGGTTTGCAAGTGGCCACCCTCTCACTGTGTCCTCATATGGCCTTTTCTGTGGGCTTGGGGGAGAGGGACTCTTGATGTTTCTCTTCTTATAAGGACACCACATCTATCAGATTAGGGCCCCACCATTAGGACCTCATTTAACCTTAATTACCTCCTTCAGAGCCTTATCTTCAAATACAATCACATCAAGGGGTAGGGCTACAACCTATAAATTTGAGGGGAGTACAATTCAGTCCTGTAATAATGAGATTTATAATAAGAAATATATATTTGATCTTTGCCCACTGTTCCTAGCACAGAGCTCCTAAAGTTGGTGTCCTTTGTTATGCATAACAAGTCTCTTCCAAACCCACTGAGCTTAAGCAAATGAGGTGCCTTTTGGAAAGCCCCTAAGGATGGAGGCTGGGGACCAGAGGAACCAACATTGATTACAGGGTTGGAAATTTCAGTCCACATCCCACTCCACTCCCCCTTTCTGGGGAGGAGAGAGGGGCTGGAGATTGAGTTCGATCACCAATAGTCAATGATTTAATCAATCGTGCCTATGTAACGAGGCCTCCATAAAAACCCAAAAGGACAGGATTCAGCTTCTGGGTGGTGAATCAGAACACGTTACATACCGGCAGGATGGTACACCCCAAACTCCGTGGGAACAGAAGCTCCTGTGCTTGTGGCCCTTCTGGTCCTTGCCCTATGTATCTCTTCATCTGGCTGTTCATTTGTATCCTTTGTAATAAACCGGTAAGTACGCGTAAACTGGTTTCCCTAGTTCTGTGAGCCAGTCTAGCAAATTTATCGAACCTGAGGGAGGGGTCATGGGAACCTCCGATTTACAGCTGGTCTGTCAGAAGCACAGGTAACAACCTGGACTTGCCATTGGCCTCTATAGGGGAAGGTGATGTGTTTGGCTTTGCCGTGCTGGCTTTGAGATGCCTAGGAGACAGTCCTACATTGTTATCAATAAGTGAGTCTGGAAATTAGAGGAGAGGTCATGGCTAGACAAAGGTTTTAGTCTTCATCAGCAGAGTTGGGAGTTAAGTGCAAGGGAATGAATGAGTGGGAAAGAGGGTCAGAAATGGAAACCTGGCTAATTTTAGTATTTAAGAGAGGTAGGGAAAGTTTCCACTGAACAAGACTAGCAGGGAGCCATTTAAGTTAGCTGGAAAACTAGAGGAAGGGATATAAAGGAGGAGAGGTCAATCGTAAAATGTAACCAAGAAGCTAAGTTTTAAAAATGTTGGAAACATCTCCTGGATTTGACAATTAGCAGGCATTGGCACACCTGGTAAGATGTGGCGGGGCGTGTGGATACACTTGCTTTGTCCCTGCTCTGAACTCTGGAAAGCTGACAGGTATGTGCAGTATCAATGGATTTCCTGGCCCGTCTGGCTTCAGGCTGGGCTTGGTGAATAGGGAATACAGACAGAAAATCAGAGGGAGGGAGGAGAGCAAAGTCAAGTGTCTATTCTCTTCAGCTCCCTTGAGGTGAGTCACCATGGGCTGGCTGCAATCCTGATGAAGGCCAAAACCCCTGTGGGGTGGTCCTCTCCACACACCACTCTCGCAGACCCCTCTCCCTGCAGGCCTAGGGTAGTGACAGCTTCCTGCTGTTACCTGCCCCTGGGGTGCTACACCAGTTTTTGTTTTTGTTTTTGTTTTTGTTTTTGTTTTTGCTTCCTCTTATCCTGTCAGCATCTTTGTAAATAGTTCCTATGTTAAACTCTCCTGAAATGGCCCCGTTTGAGTGCACCCTTTGTTTCCTGCTGGGATCCTAACTCATACAGGACACAATCCAGACTGCAGTGGGTTGGGGAATGAATGGGAGATTAGGGAATATACAGTATTAGTTTGAAAAGTACCAAAGAAAAGTGCAGATAATATGAAACTGTATCTACTACCAGAATGAAAAAGGACTATTTTATCACTTGACTTCAGATTTTTAAAGAAATAGAATAATGATGACGTTTCTTTTTTTTTTCCATCCCAACCCCTATCTTGTCTATCTCCTAACAGAGGCCACTGCTCTCATGAATTTGGTATGAACCCTTCTAGCCCATTTTAAAAAATACTTTACTATTAGTATGTGTGTTTTAGAATTTACCTAAATGCTGCCATATTGTATATATCACTCACAGCTCCTTTCTTTTCTCAAAAATATATTTTGAGAAATTTCCATGTTGATATTTATAGATCTAGGCCCTTTGTTTTAACTGGTGCATAATATTTCATGTTTTTACATCGATTTATTTCCCTATTGGACATTTTTATGACTTCAGTTTTTCTATTATAAACAATACTGTGATGAACATCTTTGCACCTTTCTCCTGGTATATGGGTGTTGGGGAAATTGCTGATCATAGGGTTTGTACATTTTTAACTTCACCAGAAGTTACTTAATTGATACCCTCCCTAATCCCCTGCAAGAAGTTCTACAAAATCCCATAAGCAATGGGTGCCAGTTCTCCTTTCCTCATTTCATGGTCGACATTTTATGTTGTCAGAGTTTGTGATTTTTTTTAAAAAAAAAAATCTGATAATTGCAAAATCAGTATAAAAAAAGTATACAACAGTTGATATTAAACATAAATGTTTTTGGAGTATAGAGTACATGCACATGGTATAAAATTCAGAAGGTGTAAGAGCATATATAGTGGAAAGTAAATCTTCTCTCAAGCCCTGTCCCTTAGCCATCTAGTTCTCTGCCCTGTTATCTGTTTGTGTGTTCTTCAAATACAGCCTATGCAGTTACATGTGCATAGAGAAACATTAAAATAATTCATTATATCTCACTTCTTTAGTCTCAGTAGATTTTATACAGTTTTATAGATTCAATACTGTTTTCATTTTACCGTAAACCGTGTTTTCAAGTCCCACAAGCATAGGTTTAGGTGACAACTTGAAGAGCTCCCAAGCCCCGGAGTCAAGGACCTATCAGTTCCAAAGGTCTCATCACAGCTGCCCTGAAGGGCTTAGGGAATCTCTATATCAAGTTCTGTTCTCCTAGGGTTTCCAGTGGAAGCTAGTGGACTAGGTCTTATGATTTATCATGGTGCAGTCAGGGAAACAGTCAGCAGTCTAGGTGTTTCAAATAGCAACGGGTTTAACACAGCGAATTAGAGGCTTTCACTATTCTGGGAAGGCTGCAGGAGGAGTGGTGGTTAGGATCTCTTTCAGGAAATTTGCAAGTGCAGGGATCGCAAGGGAGCCACTGCTATTGATCTCAGCTGCCTGTAGAACCAACGGGAGGATTCTCAGAACAGCCAAAAGCTGTAGGCAAAATCCCATCTGCTGCTGCTATACTTCTGCCCAGAGTTGCTTCCGGTAAACAATGGCTTCTCCTTCTCTTCCCTTACCAGATCTATGCAGTGCCTCTCCTTAGGGGAGACTAAGTGGAACGTGTTCTCCCATGGAAAAAGACGAGCACCCAGAAAGGTGGATGTGATATGGAGTACCCACACAGCGCAATAGGCAGGGTTCCTAATGACCCCCTCCCTCTACACATAGGTGATTTTATCAGCCAATTTTGCAACATTATACTCTGTCCCTATTAGAGGCAGACACCATGAGAATTGGCAGGAGAGCTATAATTTATGTCATGGGTTTTAATTTATATTGGTCAATAATAATTAAGTACCTATTTTACCCTCCAAATCACCTAGCTTGTGAGAAAGATGTTGGGAAGAGTAATAGCAAAGAAATGAAAAGACCCAGTTCCTGTTCTCAACAAAGCAACATCATTCATTCAATAAACTTTAAGAACCTACTATGTGTTCATGTCAGACACACTCCGAACTTGATATGCAGTCAAGGGATAAAAGTCTGCATAGGAATGACAAATACAAAATTCAAAATAGAGATTACCTATGACGAGAATGGGACATAGGGTAGCTACATACAATTGTGTAATATTTTACACTAGATAGAATGTGCACATTTATGTATTTTATTTTTACTCCTATGTTTTCCTTTGGCTGAAATACAATACAACTTCTATTTATTTATTTTTTTAAAAGACGTAGGCAGGATCTCTGTCCTTGGGGAGCTTACATTTTAATGGAAGAGGTCATTTGTACACACACAAGTGACATGGACTGAGAATGTCAAAAATTGATATGGGCTCTGCTGTTGTCTCGGCAAGAGAAGTTTCCTGGGAACCAATTTTTATGGAGTTAATGAACTAGGTCAGGAAGAGAGATTATATCTGTGACAAAAGGTAAATTTAGTGATGGTATAAACTTTCATTTTTAATCAAGGTGATCATACTTAAAATCTTTCTTGCTTTGGGAGGAAAGACAGAATAAAGCTAAAGGCCCACCTCACGCTGACTTTCTATGGTTCTACATCCAGCAGAAAACTCTATAGATCAAAAAAGTAAGTGTAAAGGGATATGAGGTAAGGTGGTGAGCTGCAAGAGGTGGAGGACAGGTGAGTTTTGAGACATGCTTTTGTGGCCTGGAAGCTAGAAATGAGACGTAGGATTCAATATAGCAAAAGAAAGGGAAAGAAAAGGAGGGGGAAAAGTAAGCAAGCATTCAAAATTCACTTGCAGTGAAGATATATATTAGGTGCCATGGAAAGTTAAAAAGTAATAAAACATGTTCCCTGGCCTCAAGAAACTTAAAGAAATATTACCCAAAGGCTAGAGCTGCCCAGAATGATGCTAAGTGTGCCATGTGCTTTAGAAGGATGGTCTTCATTTAATTCACACACTGACCCCATAAGGTGAGCACTTCTGAGCTCATGACGTTTCAGGTGAGGAAACTGAGGCACAGAGCAGTTCCATAACCTGCTCCCCTCCAGCAAGAAGGGGAGCCAGACGTTTATCGTACCATTCTTAACTGCTGCCATCTCCAAGCCAGACAGACTTCAGTGGACAATGGAACTAATGATGTTTCCTGGAAAATTTTCTCTCTAAAAGGTAGAGGTGTAACTCATTCATTCCTCAGCCCCCTCCCCAAGTCCCACCGGTGTATTTTCTGACTCTATAATAATATTCTTAAAACCATATTTCCTTCTTTTCCCGTCCTCCCTAATCCCCTTTTGTGTCCCTCTCCTCTCCCAAAGCCTGCAATACATATACACCAAGTAGAAAGTTAGGCTTCTAGTTTTCCAGATTGTCTTCTTTCTTTGAGTCTATGTCGGGAGGACATGGAATACGTAACCCCTAAAGATCCTTCTTGACTGTAATTGTTTTTCCCCTGCCCGCCGTCATTCCCATCAGCTTACAGAGTTTACTCCTCCCATCTTTTAAAAAATATATTCACTAGTTTTTAAAAACCTGTCCTTGACCCCACATGCTCCTGCAACCCTATTTCTCTATTCCCATTTACAGAGTCGCCTTATAAAATGTTGTCTGTAGCCAATGTCTCCATTTCTCACCTCCCATTCTCTCTTCAATCTACTTCCTTGGCTCTTGTCCCACCCACTCTCTATGCTAATATTTCCCAAATTTATATTTCCAGCCCCAACCTTCCTTCTTAAAAAGCTACTTGCTTCACATTTAATTTGGATGTTTAATTTCCAAATTAACATGCCAAGGCAACCTTTATTTCTCCAGCTTGATCACTCCTCTCCCAGCTTTCTTACCTGGCAAATAGCCCCAATAGGGGACCAAGCCAAGAGTCTGGGGATCATCCATTCCCTCAGTTTCCACAGTAAATCTACCAACAACTGCTATCTATTCTTCTTTACCTCCAGAATATCCCAAATCTGTAGCTTCTTTTTATCTTTATCCTTTTCTAAGCCACCATCATCTCTTACTAGAATTATTGTGATAACCACTTTATATAATCCATTCTTCACATGGTAGCCAGAGTAACATTTCAAAATGCAAATCAGATAACATCACCCCTCTACTTAAAACCCTTCGATGTCTTTCCATTGTGTTCAGCATAAAATCTGGCCTTCAAGGCTCTACATGCTCAGGTTTCTGGTCTTCTTTCTGACCAGGTCACCCCTGCCCCTACCCTCCAAGCCTCAGCCATACTTGCTATTTTTCTGTTCCTTGAGCATGTTAAGTTTGGAGCTTCTGTACTATTTACTCTCTTTCCCTAGAATGTGAATTCCCTTGATCTTCCATCACTGGCTTCTTCCCAATATTTGGGACTCAATTCAAATGTCACCTTCTCAGAGTGGCCTTCCCTCACTGCCCAGTTTAAAACACTCATCTAGTCTCTATCATCCTGTCCTGCTTTACTTTCATATTAGCACTTAGTGCTACCGGATCTTCCTATTGCTCTGTGAGGGTCCATCAGAGAATGCAAGCTCCGCAGGAACAGAACCTTGTCATTCTTGCGTCTTGCCTTATGCCCAGCACCTAGAATAGTCCCAGCACAATAGTCCCCTCAAGAAATATTTGTTTAATAGATTAGTGAAAGGTAAGATTCTTGAAATCTAAGACTATTATGACTCCAACTTCCGTAATTTTCCCTACTGCCTAATGACATTGCTACGTATCTTATGAGCTCTCAAAATATGATTCATGATAATGAAAGCACAGACAACAAATTCACCTTAAAAATTCTGGAGAGACAAGGGAAAGAGAAGACCTTAATGTATGCTTTCTTCTTAATGGAAATTTCTGATGAAGATCTGTTGTGATTTATAGTTATACGTGATTATTGGGGTCCAAACCTTTGAAGCAATAAGTGGATAAGGCCCAAAGGCCAAGCATTCGGCAATGCCCCTAGTCTGTCATCCTTGTCCTCCTTTCCCCGTCTACCCTATAGGAGCAATGAGTATTTGTTTTGAGAATTCTCTTCAATCAAGAAACAGTGTCAATAATTCCATGCCCTGAAGAATTTTCCAGGGTTTCAGAGTCTATATTATGAAACACTTTTTTAAAGTGGGTTACAGGCACTTTTCTATCCACTCTGTATAACTCTAATAGATTGTGTAATGCCTCACGAAGGGCCTGGATGCTCACCACCCACACCTCTAGTCTAAAACTAGGTTATGAGTAAAATGAAAACTCTGCAAAAAAAAAAAAAAATCCTTCTGCTTCTTATGAAGTCCTCAGCTCAAGCCATATCTCACAGGCAGGGAAATCCAGATCATGTAATGAGGTCAAGAACCTGAATAATTATTCGATTAGTAGTGAACAGTAACAGACACTCCCTTTGAAATTGTGGAAATTCTCATTTTCATACTAACGCCAAGAGAACACAGCCATGACGTCAGCAGGCAAGAAGACTGAAAGGGTACTTTCCTTATTTACCTGATAGCTCTTGCCCTACTTCATCCTGAACAAAGCAAGCCTGCCACACCTGTGGTTCAGGGAATTTTAGGGTGGAGGAGGGGTAGGACGGAATGGAGAAGCTTTTAAACTATGCGTAGTGTGGGAAAGCGCCCAAGTGAAAACAATTGAAGACCAAATCATTGTCCCACAAGGCCGGCAGAGTTGTCCGCAGACTGTTAAGTGTCAACCACTCTGTAAACTCGATGAAGACATCTTTAAGGCCCCCACCCCACCTCACCCCACCCCCACTGGGGAAATGTCTGCACTCTAAAAAGTTAGCCTGGGAAGATAGCAGTTATCTTCAAACCACAACAAAGCCCTGAGTCCCCTCATAGTGAAATTCCTGTGTTCCACCCTCATTGAGTTTAGGAAACTGATAAGCCAGCTGTGAAAATAGAGTATGAAACATTCTCTCCCATTCAAACCAGCTGGCACAGTTTGCACTTTTTAAAAAGGGGCCAAGAGGTTGTTATTTTCCATTTTTTAAAATGGTTATGGACCAAAACATAACTAAGCAACCACACATATTGCAAAGTGAATTTGTCCACCCATTAGCTCATATGTAGCTTGTCTGCATGTATGCATTCATTTAAAACTTTGTATTACTAATATTTTAAAATACCTACAAAAGTAGAGAGAATAATACAATGAACCTTGTGTACTCAATACCGAGCTTCAGCAATTATCCATGTAAATCCATTCTATTTTAATGTTTTTAAAATAAAACCTGAAATTCTGCTGTGAGAATGTGCCCAGGTGTCTTATAGGCTATAACATTTGTTATGACACATAATAACTTTGTTTGAGTTTTGGGGCAAGTATAAAACTTTACGAATTCTGACTAGGTACAAGTCTGTCCAAACTATTGAAAAAGCTACACACTACAATTTTTTAAAGGCGGTTTTATCACCTCCAAGAGTATCATAAAAGCGTTGCCAAAAAGAGATCTTATCAATTTTGCTTTAATAAACCCACACAAATGGTAACTGTAAAATTACTATCTTTGCATACAGATAGTGCTTCAAAAGTAATAAAAGATGTATTAAGCTGCCATTACAAAACACCATAGAGGAGATGGTTAAACAACAGAAATTAATTTTCTTACACTTCTGGAGGCTGAAGTCCAAAATCAGCTGCCAACACATTCAGGTTTGGTGTGAGTTCTCTTTCTGACTTGCCTGTCCCCACTTGGCGTTCCCACATGATGGAGAGAGAGCAAGCAAGCTCTTCTTATAAGGACATCAATCCCATCAAGAGAGCCCACCTCCTTTTCTTCTTTTTTTTGGCAAACTTTTTATTTATTTATTTATTTAAGTGTGTTTTTCCAGGACCCATCAGCTCCAAGTCAAGTAGTTGTTTCAATCTAGTTGTGGAGGGCACAGCTCACACTGGCCCATGTAGGGATCGAACCGGCAACCTTGTTGTTAAGCACTGCACTCTAACCAACTGAGGTAACCAGCAGCCCCTAGAGAGCCCACCCTCTTGACTTCATCTAACCCTAATTATCTCCCAAAGACCCCACCTCCAAATACCATCACATTGGGGGTTGGGCTTCAAAATACGAATTTAGGGGAAATACAATTCAGTCCATAGTAAAAGACATGTTTTTTTCCTTCAGGTTTAACAACCTTTTTTCTTTACAAATTACAAGTATGTAGACATTATTTATTTGCCAGCAAACCCTTTTTATTCCTGGTGCAAATACAGACTTTAGACAAGTTCATAACAGACACCACAAATTCCATATTAGATAAATTTTGAGTGGGTTTTACAGCATATGAAATAACTATCCAGTCAGTACCTGCCAGACTGTTACTCTTCCCTCTGTGAATACATTTTCCCCTAAATTAACTGACAGGTGACCATAAGTAATAATGTAGGTAGGCTTTCTGAGTCTGCCCCTGGGCCTGAAGTGGGGCAGGATAGGGAGGACATAGCTGCTTTCACAGCAAACAGGCTAGTTTAGGGTTTATTAGAGTTAATTATCAAAGCTTACCTAATAAAACTCAAAATAAATACTAAGATCTTCTAAAAGTAATCTGGCTTTAAACCCTTTGTTTTTCTAAAGATCAGTAATTTTTTACTAACTGAAATCCGGATGCTTACAAAAAGACCTGGAAAAAGAAATCCAAGGCCCTCAAAATTCCCCTTGAATTTTCAAGTGGGTAATTCATGAGTCCACTCCTGTCCCATAGATGCCCAGCTGTTGGTGGCTGAACTGTCCCGCAAAAGTGACACCCCTGGAGAAGTGGTCATGATTACGGAGTACTGTTGAGAGCTCAGCTTGGGGTGAAAAGCGGCATCACTTCTTTTCATAAAGGACTCTCTGACTAATGATGAAAGTACTTTGGGGACTCAGGGTGAAACCTTGTGAACTAAGCAGGAAAAAAAGGTACTTTGTGAAGGGCATTTAGGTTGTTAATGCCTAAGATATAACTTAAGAATGATCTGTAACTGATCATAGTAAATTTTCTCTTGACCTTTTCTTGGAAATTGGAAGTAAATTCCTGAAAATCAGAATGCTTAGGTTGAGAAGGAGCAACAAATTAAGTGGAATAGAGCTCATTATTATATATATTCTTATTAGACTTAATATACTACATCATTGCAAGGCTAATAGTATGAGGGGGAGTTCAGGAAGTTCTGAATTCAAATCCGGATTCCAGTATTTAGTAGTTATGTGCCCTCAGGCTAATTTCTAAGCCTCCCCATTTGTTGTTGTTGTTGTTGTTTTTCTTTTTTAAATCTGTAAAATAGGATAATGTTACCTACCTTCACTAAGTGGTTGTAAGGAATAAATAATATATGTAAATAGCTTGGCACGGTGTCTGATAGAGAGTAAAAGCCAAATAAGCTAGTATTAGTTCAGCAAATTGGACTTCAACAATTATAATTAACTATACTTGCAAAATCTGAGTAAAAGATTGCTTTATTTACTTATCTCAACAATTAGAAATACCTTCTCAAGGAGGAGGAGGTGGATTTTTAAAAATTTTTCTTAGTGTTTGTATTTCTTTCGTGTATTTTAAAAGATGGTCAACAGTATTTTGGCACTTTATAGTATCCTTTTGGTTCATAGGATTTGGGTAGCTTATTTGTCACTTAAATAAGAAGCTGTGTCTTCTTTAAGTCTTACTTTGCAGGAAATAGTAGGAATATTTACCAACCACTTTTCAGAAAGAAGAAGAGGCTCTCTGCTCCTCCCGTTTGACAGACAGCCTTGTCTTCCTGTGAACGGATTTGGCTGTATTGAACGCCTGGTCACCAGGGCCACTTTTAACTCTGGCAAAGTAGATGGTGTCGCCATCAATAACCTCTTCATTGACCTCAACTACATGGTCTACATGTGCCAGTATGATTCCACCCACGGCAAGTTCAAAGGCACAGCCAAGGCTGAGAGTGGGAAGCTTGTCATCAATGGAAAGGCCCATTAGCATCTTCCAGGAGCGAGATCCTGCCAACATCAAATGGGGTGATGCTGGTGCTGAGTATGTTGTGGAGCCCACTGGTATCTTCACTGCCTTGGAGAAGGCAGGGGCCCACTTGAAGGGTGGAGCCAAGAGGGTCATCATCTCTGCCCCTTCTGCAGATGCCCCCATGTTTGTGATGGATGTGAACCATGAGAAGTACGACAAGTCCCTCAATTGTCCCTCAGTCTCAATTGTCAGCAATGCGCCTGTACCACCAACTGCTTGGCCCCCTGGCTGAGGTCATCCGTGATAACTTTGGCATTGTGGAGGGACTCATGACCACAGTCCATGCCATCACTGCCACCCGGAAGACCGTGGATGGTCCCTCTGGGAAGCTGTGGCGTGATGGCCGAGGGGCTGCCCCAGAATATCTTCCCTGCTTCTGCTGGCGCTGCTAAGGCTGTGGGTAATGTCATCTGTGAGCTGAATGGAAAGCTCACTGGCATGGCCTTCCGTGTCCCTACCCCCAATGTGTTGGTTGTAGATCTGACCTGTCACCTGGAGAAGTACGATGACATCAAGAAAGTGGTGAAGCAGGCATCGGATGGCCCCCTCAAGGGCATCCTCAGCTATACTGAGGACCAGGTTGTTTCCTGCAACTTTAACAGTGATACTCACTCTTCCACCTTTGATGCTGGGGCTGGCATTGCCCTCAACGACCACTTTGCCAAGCTCATTTCCTGATATGACAATGAATTTGGCTACTGCAACAGGGTGGTGGACCTCAGGGCCTACATGGCCTCTAAGGAGTAAGAGCCCCCTGGACCACCAGCCCCAGCAAGAGGAAGACAGATCCTCAGCTACTGGGGAGTCCTTGCCCCAGATTGATTCCCCGACACACCGAGAATCTCCTGACCTCCAGTTTCCATCCCTGACCCCCTGAAGAAGGGGAGGGGCTGAGGGAGCCCAACCTTGTCATGCACCATCAATAAAGTTCACTGTTCCCAGCCAAAAAAAAAACAAGGAAAAAGAAAAAAAGAAATAAGAGGTAAGAAATTCAGTCAGGGTTCTGGGGATACATATATATCGTGCAACGACATAAATAAAGAGTCTCAATGTAATATATAATATGACTAAAAATAATAGTTTACGTCCCCAGTGATATAGAATTTGCCTGAATGGACTTTTCTGACTATTGCAATCATAGTGAAAAGACCAGCTTGAGCTGCCTGTAGCCTTGGGGTACACCCAATGGGATAAGCCAGCCTAGCTATGCCTCTGTTTCTCATTTATGGTGAAGAAAGCAGTGTTTGCCTGAGAGTGTGAAATTCATCTGCAGATTTCAAGGGGGAAGCTGGAGGCCGAAGATTAAGTGAGAAGATGTGAAATCTTTCAGTAAAACATGGGGAAGTGGTAATACGAAAATGATACTCTTGAGTTCTATTTTCCATCAGTGAGGTGCTTGAGAATAGTTGGTCTGATTAAGGCAGAGAAAAAAGTAGTTCTGGGCCAGAAAACGAAGCGTTTAAGTCTTGCTTTGTGATCTCCTTACTCACTACAAACATTTTCTGCATATTAAGAGCTATGAAGGGCTGGTGGAAAATCCTCTGTTTCATAGTGTAAATCAAGTTTTACTAATTGAATTCTAAAACAGGGTTGGGGGTTGGGGCGGTAAATTTGAAAATTGTGGAGTAAAATGCTTCCTCAAATGTGATGAAAAAGCATTGCCAGTTGTTGCAGTTGGTATCATGATCTATTCCTGGGTAGAATTATGGCATATGGCTCCAAGAGAGCTCTAGTTAATCTGGATTTGATAGGATACTGACAATCAATTGAGCTCAGTAGGCCTGATACTTTGTGTACTAGTGATGTGTTCACTCTTTACCCTAAAGGCTTTCACAGTGTTTCTCATAGCAACCGTACTTTTTCACATTTATTTCACCTTGTTCATACCTTATAGACTGAATTGTGTCCCCCCAAAATGGACATATTGAAGTCCTAACCCCCAGTACTTCGGAATGTGACCTTATTTGGAAACAGAGTTGTTGTAATTGTAATTAGTTAAGATGAGGTCATCCTGGAGTAGGGTGGGCCTTAATCCCATATGACCGGTGTCCATATAAGAAGAGGAGAAAGACACGGACACACAGGGGAGAATGCCATGTGATGACAGAGGAAGAAGCTGAAGAGCTGCAGCTGTAAACCAAGGAACACCAAGGTTTAGGATTCCAGGCAAACCTTCAGAAGCTAGCAAGAGGCAAGGAGTGATTCTCCTGTTGGCTTCAGAGGGAGTGGGTTCTGCTGATGCCTTGCCTTCAGACTCCTCGCTTTCTGAAGCCTTCTGAAGTAAACTGTTTTTTTAAGCCACCCAGTTTTGGGATACTTTGTTACTGCAGCCCTCGGAAACTAAGACATCTTACTAGACCCTAAGCTCCTTGAAGACAAAGATCTCATTTGGTTTATTTATGTGTCCTTGGTAGTTGTCACAGTGTCTGAACCAATATGCTGATGGATGAATGAATGAACACACCACCTATTCCTTTGCCTTAATCTGGTCCCATAAGCGGAACTGCAGAAAAATCACTTTCAATACATTCAGTGCTGCTGCCTATGGCCACACAGTTAGGCACTGCGTGATTCCAGAGTTGTGTGATATGATGACCTTCAGTTATTTATTACTGTATAACTTCATCCACAGAAGGAAAGTCAGTAGAACAGTGAACCTCCATGCCATCTGTTAGAAAAACCACTACTCTTGTGAGGTTCAGTTCTTTACCCTGCCAAACAGCAGATAACTATAACTAATTCCCTTCTAGATCAGGGATTGGTAAAATACAGCCTTGGGCCAAGTTACCCGGCTGACCACTTTTGTAAACAAAGTTTTACTGGCACACAGCCACACTCACTCATTTATATATTGTCTATGGATGCTTTAATACTACAATAAGAGAGTTGAGTGGTAATGATGGATAGTGGATGTAACATAGCCCACAAAGGCTAAAAAAGTTACTATCTGGCCCCTTCCAAAAAAAGTCTGTGGAGCCCTGCCCTAGATAATATAAATTGGTAGACACTGCCAGACTGTTTAATAGTAAGTGGTAAAAATTCCACCTTGAAACTGAAACCGTTCATTTTATCACACTCTGGAAGATTCTACACTACTACTGTTAACATCAGAATGCCAGAAAGAAATTTTGTGTAGAAAATAATTTCTTTCTTTCTCAAAATGGGATCCAGGATTTTTTTGTTGTTGTTGTTTGTTTGTTTTTTAAGAATGTATGAGCTTATTTATGTGTGAATAGGGGGTGTGGGTGGAGTAAATTCCAGGCAAATATAACATATGCAACTTACACAATTAGGTGCTCTATATAAGGAATTTTTTGAATGGTGTCCAGCTCCCCAAATTGGAGAGAAGTAATAACTGGAGAAATGGATGGAGATCTATTATGAAGTCCAGGAGGAGAAATGCTATTCCAATGTTTATGGGAAAAGTCCTGTCTGCAGTTTTATTCCTTCTGGAAAGTATTGTGGAAAGTCTTAGACCTTTCTGAGGGATCCCTTATGCGTCAAGTACATGCCTGCCGTATGATTCCATAAATAAGACCCAGTCTTATTTTACTATACGACTGGGTCATAATATAATATAATATAATATAATATAATATAATATCGGGTCTTATATTAATTTTTGCTCCAAAAGATGCATTAGAGCTGATTGTCCAGCCAGGTCTTATTTTCGGGGAAACAGGGTGCCTCAGAGACAATAAAGGTATCCAGCATTAGAAAACAACATGTTTTATGATTGATTGTTTCATCATCTCCCCTCTCTAATGAAAGCTCTGTGAGTGTGGGTTCTTTATTTTGTTTTCTCTATTTCCTCAGTGCCGAGCACATACTAGTTGCTCAATAAATACGAGCAAGGGAGCAGTCCATGTGATAATGCAGGATTGGCATAATGTGTCTATAAGCCAAAGAACACCAAAGATTGCAGGCAAATCCCCAGGAGCTAGGAAAAGGCAAGGAAGGATTCACCAACAGATTTCAGAAGAAGTATGATTTCAGACTTCCAGCCTCCAGAACTGTAAGATAATATATTTCTGTTGTTCTAAGCCACCCAGTTTGTGGTTCTTTGTTATGGCAACTAACTAACAAGGAAACTAATGCAGATGGTAAAGCCATCTCTCTTCTATGCCCCTCTGTCTTAGATGTTTAGGACAGGGTGGCTTACATAGGACGAGCAAAGAAAAAATGTGTGCTTAAAGGGTCTGGGGATTTCACTTCATCTGAAATCCCAAAAATAGAACCAGAAAGCATCTAAACCATTTTATTCACGTTATAATATTGATGAATGTGAAGAAGTAAGTTCCCCAGTTGACCAAGTATAAGTGAGTTAACCAGGAAGAGTACACAAGGGAAAATTAGATGTTACCAGTGGGTACTCTCTCCAACATGTGTTTCTTATTGCCCATCTCCCCACCCCCCAATTCTGGGTGATATCTAGAGACCTCCCTAATTATATACAAGATGCTTCCCTTTTCTGTTCTTTTTTTCTTCTCCCCACTCCCAACCCCCAACAACCAATGTTTTTCTTCTTCAGTTTACCCTGGTTTTGCTTTAAATCTGGCAGTGGCATCCAAAGGCATTTCATTAATTCCAATGGAAGAAAACAGAATATCAAAATATCTAATCCCTGTTCTACCACTTCAATCCACATGTATTCCTTTGAATAATGTTATAACTCTGCCTGGTGCTGTTGTCAAGACAGGGAGTTGGGGGTGGGGAAGGCAAAGAGAGACAGGATCTGTGTAGTCAGGATAAGAATAGAGAGAGTAAAAAGGAACATGAAAGTAGACATGGAGGTGGGTGACTGAAGGTCACCAGCCTTTCCTCCTGGAGTGGACGTTCTGAAGCCTCTTGACCCTTGGGAAATAAGCATTTTCCAGTGCTTCCTTGCCTTCTGCTCTGAATCTCTGGTATTCTGATTTTTTTGAAGTGAAAAAAATATTTTGATTTAAGCCATATGGCCCTTTTCTTCTTACTATGGAGCTGTAGAAAACTCAGAGGGGCAGGTGTGGAAAGCAGTGGAAGCAGAGTGGGTGGGTACATAGGGTCTGTGTGTCTATAGCTTGTGAGGTCTGTAGCTATGGCAACCGTGTGCAATGCCACTCACATAGCATCATCACATGGCCTTAGAGTTACCCGTGGCTCCTGAACTATTCCTCTTCAATGCGTTATCTTTGCTGCTGTTTCCTAGCTACCATTGCTCTGTTACATTGTTTTCAAGTTGTGCTTAAGTATTGTTTCTGTCTGCACTGCTTGCTGTCACTGTACTTTAATTCATCTGATAACAAAACCAAAAACCCATTTCTTATAGATATTGTTAAGTGGTGAAAATCGTCTGTACTTAAACACTTTGAGTTAGAAAGATTCTCGAGGCTGTGGTCTGGACAGGACAAGATGACCACTTTGGACTTTTTCAAGTTTTAAAGGTCCATGCTGGTTTCTGTTAAAGCAACTGATATTATCAATTGCCTGCCTACTGAAAAACAATTTTTTTGGGCCAGTTGTTATAATTTCTACACTACAAGAGTACTAAAATTAAAATAAAATTTACAACAATATATGCAAATATGTTATATCCTATGAAACTTGTGTACAAGTAATTTATGCACATGTACCCCATAAAAAAAAGCTTCATTGTGTTAATTCTGGGAATATATACACAAATAGTTTCTTTTATTTATTGTTAAAAAACAATCCCCAAATCCTCAGAAATATTTCTGCTGTAATTAAATTTAAATGTTTTTTAAAAATTCACGAGTTGGCAATTTACAATGTTCATATTTTAGCTTCCTTATGCTTGGTCATTAATTGTGGTATCATAAATAGCTAAGCTTTAAAGTCCTTAACCTTCCCAGGCCCACGTAAAAGCAAGATGTCAACACCCATAATTTATGAGCAGTGTCCCAAAGGGACTGTAATACAAAAATACACTTATAATTGAATTAACTTAGGAGAGGATTCTGGGAAGATGACAGCATCAGTAGCATATTCTTTCATTCTCTTTGAATCCCTACATCAAAACAAAGAGAACAACTGGATAGCAAATCCTAAAACCTGTAACAACATTTACAAAAAAACTAAGTGAGAAGGTATCCCTACAAACTCCGAAAGATAAGTGGGTGAATACAAACCGCCAACAGCCACAAGATGTGAATGGTATGTCTGTGCAGGAGAAAGGATAACGAAGCTGCATCGGATGGACCTGAGAACAGGAGGACCCCAAAACAGACAATAGGCATTGACTGGAAAGAAAGCAGACCAATTTGAGAACAGCAGCTGAAACTGAGAGGGGTTTTGACCAATACCAATATCAAGCACATGGGAAAAAGGTCTGATGGGGCCGGAGCAGCTTAGCTCCTATGGACTCTCAAAACCAACCTCTTTGTAGGACAGGCCCTCACACCATGGAAACTGCTTGGAGTAGAATGAAAATTGAACAAGACATGGATAACCAGAGAAGACGGAAAGAAAAGTTCCAGACCAATGTTGTGTAATACCACTCTTGAAAATCAAGAGAGGAAGTTCTGTGAAGTAGGAAAAGCTTTTGTGAATGCCACCTTATAGGAAAAGTTCAGGAAAATTAATGTCACATTGTAAGAAACAACAGAAAAATATAAATGTCACATAGTTTTTATAAGGAAACAAAGGGTTACAAGGAGCAGATAACATTCCTACAGACAATGAAAACACTCCAGAAAGACATCCCACAAAACAGAGCAACCTGTAACCTACTATTTCCAAATGACATAAAAGATATAGAAAATAATAATAATAATCATACAAGACATGAAATCACAGAAATAATAATTAGAAACTCAGAAATGAAGTGATAGGACTCAAGAAATAATTAGAAATAAAGCAACAATAATTTAAGAAATGAAGAGTATTCTAGAAAGGAAATATGAGTAAATAAATTCAACTGTAGTGCCTGAAGGGAAATCAGTGAAATAGAAGAAAATATTTTTAAAATGTTTAAGTGAAGAGACAAAAAAGGATCTGAGAGAATGTAACAGATTTTGAAGAGTGACAAAGAAGATCCAAAATACAGACAACGTAAGTCCCTAAAGAAGAAAACAAAAGTAAGGGAACAGAACAAATACTAACACTATATTCAAGAAAAGCTTTCTGGAAAAAAAAAATTGAAATGACACACTGATTGTGTACACCTCAAATACAGAACAACCAATTCTAGTCAAATTACGGGTTTTAAAGAAAAAATCCTTTGGGTCCCTAGAAAAAAGGAATATCGTATTTTTGATCCGAGGTTGGGAATCTTCATATGCAGAGGGCCGACTTGAGGTATTTGCGGATTGTTTGCAGTGCCTCTGTCAGTGGATTGGCGCCCCTCACCCCTGTGTTGTTCAAGCGTTGACTGTATATGAGTCAGTATATGACTCTGATTAGCATCAGGCTTACATTTTTAGGTTGTTATCAGAAAATGGAGTAATATCTTCAAGATAATTAAGGAAAGAAAGTATGAGTCAAATACAAAGGACACAGGCAAACTGTTATCATCATCTAAGAACTCAAGGAATATTGTTCCCATGAGTCCTTCCCCAGGAATCTACTAATAAATGAGCTTCAAACAAACAAAATGACTAGAGAGACATCAATGTAAGGACTGGTGGTGAGCATTAAGTATAGTAACTGGTGTAACTAAGACTAAATGAGAGATAAAAGACAGTATGTTATATAATGGCTATATTCTCTGACAATGTAGATATAGTCCAACTATTAAAAAAAATGGGAGGAGAGAAAATGCAAAAAGTGTTTAAGTGTCGTTATTACCCATATGGTGGTAGTATTAGTATTATTATTTTGAAATTGTCCCGGGGAGATAAAAGTTGGAGTTCAGAGTCTGTATTAGTCAGGGTTCTCCAGAGAAACAGAACCAATAGGATAGATATAGATATAGATATAGATGGTATAGATATAACAGATAAGAAGAGATTTATTATACAAATTGGCTCAAGTAGTTGTGGAGACCAAGAAGTCCTATGATCTGCCATCTGCAAGCTGTAGAACCAGGAAAGTTGGTGGTATAATTTACTTCAAATTTGAAGGCCTGAGAACCAGGGGAACCAATGGTGTGATTCCCAGTCCGAGGCCAAAGGACTTAAAATGGGGATCTGCTGGTAAAAGTCTTGGAGACAGAAGGC
Source organism: Rhinolophus ferrumequinum (assembly GCF_004115265.2). NCBI lineage: Eukaryota > Metazoa > Chordata > Mammalia > Chiroptera > Rhinolophidae > Rhinolophus > Rhinolophus ferrumequinum. Next base: position 41,821,959 of record NC_046304.1, read on the forward strand.
TTGAGAATCTGAAATATCAGTGTCCAAGGACAAGAGAAGATGGACGTCCTAGCTGAAGGAGAGAGAGAGAGAGAGAGAGAGAGAGAGAGAGAGAATTTCCCCTTCCTCCACTTTTATTTTTATTCAGGTTCTCAACAAATTGAATGATGCCGGCCCTTATTAGTGAGATTGATCTTCATTACTCAGTCTACTGATTCAAATGCTGATCTCTTCTGGAAACACCCTCACAGACACCCCCAGAAATAATATTTTACCAGCTATCTGGATATCCCTTAGCCTAGTCAAGTCGGCACATAAAATTAACAACCATAGGATCCATGAAGGAGAAAGGACTCTGATAAACAAGGTTTTTAATTAAGAGTCCTGAAAAGGCTAGCCCCAGAATTAGGGCAAGCAAGTCTTACCTGGATAAAGGTGATGTGCCTGAAGTCTATCTCGCTGCCAGAAGAAAATGAACTCTTATGTGGGGGACAATGTCATTATCTACAGTCTTATACTTTTTCATATACAAAGTCTAGTATTCAATTTTTAAAAAAAAATCAATAATCCCAGGAAACAGGACCAAATGACTGAAAACCAAGAGATAAAACAGACCATGGAAATAAACTTACAAGGGACAAACATACTTGAGTTATTCATTTAGTCACAATTAAAAAAAAAATGTGGTATGTTTAAAAGAATTTACATGAAAAGATGGAGAATTTCACCAGAGAATTTGTATTAATAAAAAAAGAATTAACACCTGAAACTAATTTAAAAAAGAATTGTGAATTCTAGAATTAAAAAATATAATAACTAAAATTAAGAATCCAATAGATGGGTTTAATAGTATTAGATACAGCAAAACAGACTAGTGACCTGGAATATAAGTTTACTGGATAGGTTCTCTGTGCTTCAATCTGGATCGAAACCCAGAGAAAAAAGCATGGAATATAGAGAAAAGAATATTAAAAAACATACGGGACATGAAAGATCTTATTATGATGATTGTCAATGGAGTCCCAGAAGGAGTGCAGATAAGGAATGTGGCAGGAGCCATATTTAAAGAGACACTAGCCAAGAATTTCTCCAAACTAACAAAAGACATTAAGTCACAGAATCAAGAAGCTCTATGACTATGAAGCAGGATAAATACAAGAAACACCACACCTAATCAAACCACTGAAAACTAAATGCTAATATAAAAATGTTAAAATTAGCCAGAGTAAAAAAGAGCACATATTTTCAAATGAACAACAGAAATGATAGAAACCAGAAGACAATGGAATGACATCTTTAAAGAAGGGGGAAAATCACTGCAAACTTAGAATTCTATACCTAGCAAAAATGTTCTTTAAAAATTATAGCAAAACAGAAACATTTTCATAAAAACAAGAACCCACAGAATTCATTGTCAGAAGATGTGCACTGAAAAACATAATAAAGGGAATTCTTCAGATAGAAGTCAAAAGAATCCCAGCTTGAAGCCCAGAAATGCAGGAAGGAACAGAAACAGCACTGGAAAGAGGACATCTAAATTAGTATTGATTGTTTAAAACAATAATAATAGTAATAACGATACCTTGTAGTGTTTAAAAAGCTTTTCATGTACCCTTTCAGACAGATGAACCAATAACCCATTGTCACTCAAACATGGCATGAACATTTCTACCTCTGTATCTCTGGCCTCGCCCTTGCCCACTCTTTGAGGTCAAATTTACATCATAACATCTTGAGGAAGAGTTCGCTGGCCACTCCTTCATTTATATCTCCTCTCCCACCCCTCGAACTCAGCACCATGTTCTGTGGGTCACTTATACAGAACTTAAACGGAGACAACTTCTTGTTCTATTTTTTTTGTTTTTATTTCACTTTATTTCACTTATTTCTTGGTTTCTCAAATAGAATGTAAATTTAATGTCCTTTCAAAGTGTCTACTATATGTTATCTGTATAGTATGAGCTCAATTAATATCTTTGAATAATTAAATTTGTTGAAGAGTAAATTGGTAATGAGTGGGCTGACCTTGTTATTTTCTAGGACAGGATCTTCCATCCACTAGTTAATAAATTGTTATCCTGAGATTTGATAAAGGCAACTCCTATAATATATAAGAAAAGTTTTAATAACTTCTTGGATGAAAGATCCATGAGGGACAGATTGGATGTTCATATTACGTCTTTAACCTTTTGAAATTGATTTTATACCTGTTTAATAAAATCTTTCTTGGTATCACTGTCAAACATATAAAGCTAGTTGGAGTATATATCACAGGTATGGCATTTATTTCATTTTAATGTGAGTCATTGTACTATTCCTGGATGCTAAAGAAATAAAAGGCACAACTCTTGAGCTCTCCAAAGAATGGAAAGTCTAATTGGAGGTTAAAACATACACACACAAAACTACTTGAGATGAAACCCAAAGAAATATTTTAATAACTCCAAAAATATATGGTATAGTAAAGCTGCAATAAATAAGGAAACTAATAATAAATGATTACACTTGGGAAGTGATTATTAGGGAAGGTGTATGAAAAGAGGGATGTTCTGGTTTTGAAGGTTAGATGGAAATGTATGGAAGGGAAGTGGCACAGATTTCCCTAAGGGAGAAGAATACACAAAGCACACAGGCAAAATAGTAAGTCATGTTCAGGCAGCTATATTCAGATAGGCTTGAGCAATGGAGGGAATATGTGAGGCTAGAGAGAGGCAGAAGAAGATAAAAAGACATCAAATATGTTCATTTTTAAAATAGTGTGGAATGCCCTTTCTCTTTCAATAGAAATAACCTCCACTTTGTCAACAGCCCAGTCAGACCTCTTGGACGATCCCAGCTTCCTAGGCTATTATTTGTAATAATTTCTTTCGTATGAGGGTAATGGGAAAAACACATTGCAAAGTGAATTACTTTTGAAATGTACTACATGCTGACATTTGGGAAATTAGATCCTGAACACAATGCATTCTGATTATTTTGAGGTGCATTCCCATTATGAAAAAATAAATTCAGTCCAACAATTGTAAAAAATCTGCATGTTAAATTAAAGTTCTGTCCTTTGGCAAGGTTCTTCTCTAAAACTTTTGGTCACTGTTCAGATGAATAACCACAGGCAGGGATTATTCCTTGCCTAAACAGTCCATGTGGGTCTAAGAAGACCAGAAATGCTGTTATTCAAATATGTTTTAGGCTAGTCTCTGGCAGTGACGGCCCCATCTTGTGAAGAATTCTGTTGTGCCCATTCTCTATGTACCCAAATGTGTCAGTGCTAGAAATGACCCTGCTCAGCTGGCTTCCTTTCTATTTTTCTGGAAAAAACACTGCCACACTCTCTTATGAAGAACAAATGACTCTTAACTTCTCCACCCCACTCAGCAAATTCCTCTGGCAACACTGGGCCATCTCATCGTGAACATGCATTTGTTTTGACGCTTCCTCCTCCTCCAATAAGTTTTTGCGTTGATGGGCTTCCAGGGTGAGCCACAGTAAGTTCAGCAGCCCTGAATCCAAGAGCACAGATAAGGAGTGATTCTGATGAAGGGCCTTCTCAGATGGTCCATAAATGTTGCTATTTCAAGGCAAAGCCTTCATTGTTTACTGACCATATCCAATTTGGATTCTGAGTAGAAAATGTGCTAAGAGGATGGGAAGATGGACAGGGAAAAAACGGGATGTCACATGACGATTAGAGAGTAAATTTGGAAATTAACTGGGACTGCTAAAGAAGAATAAGAATATAAACATGATAGTGAAGGGTCAATAATTTCCACATAAATCAGGCCAGATTGTTATTTTGATTATTAAATTGATCTAAGCATTCATATAACCTCCGCTTTACTTAAATAATAGCTCTTGCTCATGAATCTGTACTTTGGAGTCAGAGAGACCTGGGTTTGAATCCTGGCTTTATTGCTTACCAGATTAATGATCTTGGTTCTATCATATAATCTCTTTAAGCCTTACTTTCTTTATTTGTAAAATGAGAACACTACTAGTATCTACCTCAATAAGATTATTGTGAGGATAGAAAAGATACTACTTATAAAGAGCTCAGCACTTTGTCTAGCAAGGAGCAAGCACAAAATAAACGTTAGCTTTTATTGTTTTTGAAATTTATGTTAAATCTAATTTCTCTAAGGCAAATTGGTTTTTATTCACTAGGAGGAATACCTAGTTAAAAGCATCTTATGCTGAGTCTTTGGGGGCAGCAATTATCACCCTCTGATTGATCTTTTTGGTGCACCTGTATTTCATTCAGTTGGCTTAAATCAGGTTGCACCTGTAAATATAAATATGCCTTTGATAACACTGAGCAAGATATCCTGTAGAAAGCTAGGCACATATTTAATAAATAGTTAATAGAATTTGCAATTTCCCCAAAGCAGATTGGGTGAATATCCCTAATACCCGCATTCTAATACAGGTATCAGAATATATATGTATCATATCGTATATATAATTAGTCCTATCACAATGCTGCCTTTTTATAGATCAGGAAACTGCATCAGAGAGAGAGTAAAGTTACATTGCCTGCTGGATAGATCCACTTGATCATTTTCCAGGTGCCTTATACCTAAATATTGTCCAAAAATGAACTCTATTTCAGCCCACAAACCTCCTCTTCTTAAATTCCCTTGTTTCAGTTTGATGACACCACCATCTACCCAGTGACCCAAGCCAGAGATCTGGGAGTCATCCCAGACTTCTCCCTCTCCCTCACTCGTCATCATACCAAGTCCTATATGTAGAGTTTTATCTGTTAAATATTTTTTTTAATCTGACCGCCCCATCTCCATTCTTATAACCACTGCTTTTATTCAAGCCACCACCATTTCTCACTCAAACTACTTCAATTGTCTCCTAACTGATCTCTCGGATACTAGCCATGCTGCCTTTCATATATGAGTCTTCTACACAGCTGCCAGGATGATGTGTCTAAAACATAAAACTGATCATGTCAATCCCCAGCTTAACAATTTTCATTGGTTCCCTACTGCCTCTGGAATAAAGCCAAGGTTTCTCAGTATGGCCCTTATGATCCCAAAGCATACCTCTGTCTTAGTCCTGACCAAGTTCAATTAAAATGAAGTGCGTATGTGATTATCCTCCCTTTTTGACTCTGGGCTCTTTAAAGACAAAAAGTCTTTTCATTTTGTATGTCAGCATCTAGCAGTGTCAGTAAAAAATTGTTAAACTCAAATGAAATGGTGACGTCAGGTCTGAAGTCAAGTGGATCAATTCAATTTTTAAAATGGTTTTTATACTTAAAAAAATTGAGATATAATTCATGGGCTATAAAATCCACCATTTTAGTATATTCAGTGGTTTTCAGTGTACTTACAGTTGTGTAAACATCACCAACCACTAATTCCAGAATACTTTTGTCACCCGAAAAAGAAACTCCTTACCCATCAGCAGTCACTCTTTATTATCCTCTCTTCCTCTTCACCTTCAAGAAACTGAAAGGTAATCCACAGAGTGAGAGAAAATATTTGCAAACCATATATTTGATAAGGGACTATTATCCAGAAAGATAAAGAACTCTTACAACTCAACAAGAAAAGACAAACAACCCTATAAAAGAATGGGCAGAGGATTTGAATAGGTATTTCTCCAAAGGAAATACACAAATGGCCAATAAACACATGAAAATATGTTCAACATCATTAGTCATTAGGGATATGCAAATCAAAACCACAATGAAATACCCAATAGGACAGCTATAATCAGAAGGACAGACACCACCAAGTGTTTGCAGGAATATGGAGAAATTGGAACAAGTATACATTGTTGGAGGGGATGTAAAATGGTGCAGCTGCTTTGGAAAACCGTTTAGCAGTTTCTCAAAAAGTTAAACATGGACTTACCATATAACCCAGCAATTCTGCTCATAGGTATATATGCAAGAAAACTGAAAATGTAGATCCAATCAAAAACATGTACATGAATGTTCATAGCAGCATTAGTCATAATAGTCCCAAAGTGGAAACGCAAATATCCATAAACTGATGAACAGAGAAATAAAATGTGATATAGCCATACAGTAGAATATTATTCAGCCTTACAAAGGAATGTAGCACTGACACATGCTGCAACATGGATGAACCTCAAAAACATGATGTTAAGTGAAAGAAGCCACACACAAAAGACCACATATTGAATGATTTCATTCATATGAAATGTCCACAATAAGCAAATCTATAAAGACAGAAAGTAGATTAGTGATTGCCTCGGGCTGGAAAGGTTGAGAGGAACTGGGCAGTGACTGCTCATGGGTAAAGAATTTCTTTTGGGGGTGATGAAATGTTCTAAAATCTATTGTGGATCTGATGGTTGCACAACTCTGAATATACTAAAAAAAACACTGAATATATCCTTTAAATGATGACTTTGATGGCATTTGAATTACACTCAATAAAGTATTGTATAAGAAAAAAAAAACAAAACTCACCAGTTTTCGCTAAGAGAAAAGAAAAAAGAGGTTAGCCTATCTTTCCTGAAAAGGGCCAAACTGAAGATCTGATCAGGTTGGCAAGGAAATATCACTAGGTAAACTGCTTGGAGCAATTTAAATTTAAATATTCTTCAAATAAGAATAAGAGTGGCCAAGGAAGTAGACGAGGAATTTTACACTTTCAGGTTCTCCCCCAAACTCTGGTTTGAACAATGGTTTCCAATTTGGGCTGTTAAGCCACTCTTGGAAATAGCTATCTAGTCCTGCCTATTCTGATCAAGGTCTTGAAAGCATAGCTGAAAAATGCTGGCACACTTTATTCTAGTCCAGGGCCTGACTTCAATGCCAAATTTAGCCTTTGGCAACTTCTTTCTGTTGAGAGTCCCTGGGGACTTGTTTGACCTAATTTTGGAGAGCTGCAAGGGAATTCACTGCTGGACGGTGGCCCGGCCAGCAGGGAGTGGCTCAGCAGGCTGCCTAATCCTCTATTAAGTTAATGATAAAGTGTACCTGGGCACAGTCCACTGCAAGGCCAATTCTCTATATGTGAGGCTTGAACTAGGAACTTTCCAGATAACTAAAGGTAATTCCCAGTATTAAATATTACAATCAGCTTGAGAGGAAATCTTTCAGGATGTATATGTTCCTGCCTTTTTGTACTTAGGCTTTTTTCAACTGATAGTGAAAGTATTACATGGCCACCATGGAAAACTTGGAAAGTATTGTATTATTTTCTTTCCCTAGAATTAACCATGCCTAATAGTTTGGTGTGTCTTCTTTTAGACTGTTTTTTATTTGTTTATAAGCACACACACACACACACACACACACACACACACTCACACCCAAAGCTGGTCTTTAAAAACTTTTTTAAAAAACATAAATGGGATCATATTCTACCTCTTGGCCTATCCCCTGCTTTTCCATTTAACGATATATCCTTGAGATCTTTCCATGTCAGTACATATAAATCTACCTTATTCTTTTTTATGCCTGCACATCATTCCATGATATATATATTTATTTAACCATTCCCTATTGGTACATATTTCCTATATTTCTCATTTTTCTGTATGATCAAGAAATAAGAATTCTTACTCATATACTACATCTTTGTGTACACATAAAGATATTTGGAAGGATAGATTCCAAGAAGTAGAATTATTTAGATTTTTTGATACATCTGGAAATTATTTTTTAACTTTTTATTTTGAAATAATTTCAAATTTACAGAAATGTTGCAAGAGTAACATAATGAAATTCCATGTCCTCTTTGCCTTGATTCACCAGTTATCATTTCATCACACTCTTCTCTTTCCCCAATCCCACATATATGTTATATACTACATACTTTATATTTTTATGATTCACTGAGACATCTGATACACTGTGGACACAAAGCCCTTACCTCTAAATACTTCAGTGTGTATTTCCTAAAAGTTTCTTCTATGTAAACTGAGCACAAGTGTCCAAATCAGGAAATAGATAAAACTTTGAGTTCACACTAATTTCTCCCGTCCAACACTCCAGAGTTCATTTTAGGCTTCCCACTTTCTTGTAACGTCCTTCTTTGACAGAGAGGAACCTGTTCTCATCATCCTACATATGTTTCATTTGCCAAATACCCCTGTATATAACACATCTCCTGGCTATGTTAGTTGTTTCCTCAACCCCACCCTGCTGCCTGCTTGGCGCCAGGTATCTAGTCCCAGGGAAGAGGAAGTTAATTAATTTATTTTTGTAAGAGAGATGTCTTCTTTTTTCTTTAAGAGATAACCAATTGTCCCAACACCTATTCTCAATTATTTGAAGTGCTTCCACATGTTTGTGTCAGTAGCTGATGAGCTATTCATCTTTTATTAACCTAGTTTTCTATTTGTGAGCCAATATCACACTTTAATTACTGTGGTTGTGTATGTTTTAATATCTGGTAGAAAGAGGTGCCTCAATATACTTAAAAAAAAAAAAAGTCCTAGCTATTCTTAAGTATGTACTCTTCCAGATGGATTTTAGAATTAGCATGTCAATTTAGTTAAAAATCCTATTGTAATCTTGATTTGAATTGCATTGAAGTTGTAAATTATTTGTGTAAAATGGCATCTTTACAATATTGAGTCTTCCTATTAGGGGACATGATATGCCTTTTCATTTATTCAGTTTTTTAAAATTTCTTTCAGTAAATATTTATAGTTTTCTTTGTGTGGGCATTGCACATATAGCTTGTTCCTAGGATTTAAAAAAATTTTTTTGACAATTATGGAGATCTTTTCATCCCATCTTCTTTCTGTATATTTTCTACGTTGTTTATTCTGCTTATTCTGCACATATCCTGTATCCTATTTTTAACTTAACGTTATGCCAAATTACCTGATAAAAATATAGCTTTTATGTTTGCATACTTACCCATCAAATATTTATGTGACATTATTTAATCATTCCTTAAGGTTGGTAGATTAGATTGCCTCCATTTATTTTTTTTTATTTTTTTTTGCTAAATTTTGGTACCTACTACTCTAATGAACATCTTTTCACATAAATCTTTGTTCTAGTTTGGATTATTCCTTAATATATATTCCTGTAAGTGATACTTCTCTTATGCATAATACATATATTCCCTGAAAGGTCTTGGATAACACAAAATTAGGATAAATTGAAACCAACTTCATACATATTTAAAGTTTTTAATATTTTGCTCTTATTCAGTTTACTGACTCTGAAAACTGGTCCTGCATTCTTCCTATCACTTAGCCACTTTTTGGATAAGATTAGAAAGTAACAAAATGGTGAGTAAACAAATAGCATTGTCATAACACAAGCTGATGCAGTGAGAATCTGTGTGGGAACAAAAGCCATGCAAGACATGGAAAATCATTATCTCCTCATACCTGTAACTTCTGGCCCTGCCAGTTTTCTTTGCGGTGCTCACGTGTACTCTTCACTTCTTTGCATTTCTCAACGTGATGTAAAATCTCCCACATCTTCAAAAATTTATGTGCCTTTATGGAACTGTTTACATAAAGCTGAGTGCTGCATAACTCAGGGAACGCCTTTATACTGAATGTAATTTAATTTTCTTGATTACTCAGGGTTAATATAGAATCAGTTTTTAAAATTTCATCCCTAAAGCCTATAGAGGCAGGTAGGACTGTCTCCTCCTATGCTCAAGTCACTAAATTGCTGTGCTTTTTGATCATTAAGTCAATTTTAAGGCCTTTTTTCATTTCTACCCTGTTGACAGAGTTCTAGCTTTCGCTTCTCATGGCTATCTGCATGCATTCTTGTGGTAGTTTCTCCTCCCTCTTCTAGTTTACTGCTTTTAATTTTTTATGAGTTGGAAACCAGGTTGCCAGGTCTTAAAATCGAATCCAAGTAAAAATTAATAGCCTCTGAGAAAGGACTTCGATGAATCTTTAGGAGTAATGGGCAGAATCTTTAGGGCATGGACTGTGGTGATCTCTATTTTGTTTCTACAGAGGTCTTTTTCCGTCTCCTTTACTTCCTTGGTTCTTTGCTGTGCTTCAAATTGATGGATCGTCAGATAGCCAAGTTCCCCATAAATGAAGTTTCATTACAATTAGGTTGGTAACATAACATTAAAATGCCCCGTTGACTTTTCTTCTACTAAATTCTGATTCTTTACTTTCTTTTGTTCCTTTGATATTGTGTGTCAGGCTGGGCTGACTAAACCTAGATACATTGTTCATTGGGCTTCAGACGTGTGTGATAAGTTCCAATCTAAAACCTTCATTTCCCCTACCTTTTCTTCCTCCCACCTCTTTTTCATAATTAAAACCTCTCTACGTTTCACAACAAAGCTATAATTCCCTATATTAAAAAAAAATCATTTCTTGTCTAAAGCCTCTTTTGACTGAAAAGAAATTAATTAAATGTATTCCATTATATGAAAACAAAGGCAATTTACACAATTCTACTGTACTCTTATCTTTACTTTTACTCATGGCTAATTGATAAGGACTGCAGTGCTCAACCATGATTGTGTGGTCATTTTCTGTAAATCATTTTCCCTTTGCTGCTGATTGCCCCTCCTACTATTTCTTAACTGCCTTGTAATTATGTAGGAGCTTTCAGTGAGGGGATAGGGCATGTTCAATAAAACAAATACTACTATTAGAGGATCAACTCAAACTTCATGTCTTATTAGGGGTGGGCCAGTGGCACCATCTTTGTATTTGGGCACAATACGCTTGATGATGACAGTGTTGTGATTTCAAGGGAAAATTGCCCTTGAAAAAAAAAGTCAACGATGAGTGCAAAATAGGTGGACATCAATGTTTATGGTTTCAACTTTAGATCAACTCAAACTTTCTTATACACTCTCATTCCTCAGTCATTTTTTAATACATTGAATTGTGACATTTTTGCACTTGTTGATGAAGGAACATTTTAAGCTCTTACACAGTGGCATAGCCTACCAGTCACAAGGTTATTTTCAGCAGCATCACAACCATTTTTGGAATTTGTTCATGCTATTACTTTATTACACTTTTTACCACTATTTTTAAATATGAGTAGAAAGTGGAAAATTGAAAATGCTCAAACTAGTAATAAGAAACGTAGGTTTCCTAAACGATACATACAACTGAGCAAAGATGAGTTGTTAGCTGTATACAAAGCAGTGACTCTAGCCTAGGTCAAAATTAGAAAATGCAATACATGCTAGAAATACTTTATCAAAGATCATATCTTAAAGGTGAGTTGCAATTAGGAATTGAATACTATTTTTCAGCTCTCTGGGAAAAATGCTTTGATAATACGCAGTACATTTAATTTTTTCATAATCAACTTTTGTACATGTTACCAGGAATGTAGTAAGTAAGAAACTGGGTAGGAAATAAACTAGGGGTCCAGCTTTAAGGAGTTCCAAATGGAACTTTATTTATCCTCCTTTCCTAGTCCAAATGTCTTTTGTAAAATTTACATGATCAATACTAAATACCTTCAAACTCTGTAGAGGAGTGAGAAAGAGGTCTTTGTCTAAAGCAGCACCAGACATACAGATGTGCTTTCTGCCTGTTGCTCTTTGTCTTCTTTGCTGACTTCCCCTTTCCCCAGATAGAGATGTTTCCAAGGTTCAGCCCATAAAGTAAGATATCTAACTTTTACTGGTAAATTAATTTCATAGTGTCAAGTTATGAACGGAAGGGGCATGACAATAAGGTGAGGGTTGTTTGAGGGAGATTGGTTGAAAGATCAACTTGGTCCAGAGTCTCGTGCTCAGTTGTACAGGTCCATGAGTCCTAGCCTGTCCATAACCTAGAGTTGAGTGGACTCTGGGAGGGTGGTTCAGGATACCTAAAATCATAAGAAATGATTATATTTTCCAGAGGGCCAATTTTTTATTTCACAATGGAAACTTGAACATGGATTAGAATGTTTATGTTGGTGTGAACAATCTTTCCATCTCCCTTGTTACAGATTTACTTGATTGTTTAATAAATTCAATTCCCAGATATATGCTGAATATATGCATTATATATATATATATATATATATATATATCCCATATATATGGATATACATGCCAGGTAGAGGTGAGAGGTATAGCTGTGAACAAGGCAGGCATGTTCTCTGCCATCATGGAGCTTAGTATCTTGTGGATATAAATTCAGTAAGTATTAACAGGAATTGGGGTGGGTTGTATGAGTTAAATGTTTAATGACATTAAGCTCTGTTAGCCAGGTGTATCCAGCTCTCTACTAAGTATATGCCCACCACAGGACTGGACAGGTTGAGCCCAAAGGCCGGGGCACTGCCACCTTCCCCTGGCAGTGATGCTAATGTTTTACTCTCTGACTCCCATTTTCTAAATTTTAGGGTTATCACCTCCCCTTATTTTGATACATTAATTCTTAGGATAGGCAGGATGCGCTACTAATGGTAATAAAAACTCTATTTATTTTCTAGTCAAATACTCTAAATTGGCATTTTTATTTGGTTTTTGTCTCTTACTGTGGGACCTGGGGTAAGTTATTTTTGAGCTTCAGTGTTTTCCTCTCATATAATGGGAATAATAGGTCCAACCCTATAAAGTTTTTATGAGGATTAGATTAAATAATATAAAATATGTGAAATGCCTAGGCATAGTCCTGTGAAATTGAATGATGGTCCATAGAGATTTGCTACGAGCAAGGTACTAACTTAATCCTCACATCATTCCTATAAGGGGGTATAGTTTTTAAACCCCAATTCACAGATGTGTATTTTGAGATCTAGAAATGTAGAATTACTTGCTTGAGGTCACAAATTTAGTAAATGTTTGAATTGGGATTTGAGTACGGTAAATCTGGGTCTGGGGTCCTTGCTCTTAAAGACCTGTGATATATTCCCTCTCTTTGAGCATTCATTTCCTTCCCTTTCTCACCTCTATTTCACATGTCTACTGCCTATTTCCACTTGGCAGACTTTCCATTAGCTTAACTTAGAAGTTCTTACCTGGAGCCTACTCGTGGGTTTCAATTAATATCGTTAATCTGTGAATTAAGCAGGACACCCATATGTAAGAGGCAGAAATGCAACTTAACAGGCTTAACCATGGAGGAATTTCAATAAAAGACGATAGTATCTCCTGGAATCCAAAAATAGGAATGTGATGGATCCATGGACTAAAATGTCATTAGGACATACTCTCTCTCTCTCTCTCTCTCTCTCTCTGTCTCTCTCTCTTTCTCTCTCTCTCTCCTCTCATTCTGCATTTGAGAATTCTGTTTCTCAGACTCACATGTTAGGAAACACAGCATCCATAACTTCAGCTACTAGTGTGTTTCCCCGAAAATAAGACCTAACTGGAAAGTAAGCCCTAGCATGATTTTTTTAGGATGACATCCCCTGAACATAAGTCCTAATGCGTCTTTGGAGCAAAAATTAATATAATTTATTATTTTCAGGGAAACACTGAAGTAGGGAGAGACTCGCTTGATTCTTTGGATATAAAGTATACATTTTTCAGGAAGGGCTCTATGGGTTCTGTGGGTTCAAGAGCTCTCTGGCAATCAATTCTATGATTGCAAATTATATATTACAAGTTATATATTATGTAAAGTATGAATACATTTTTTTTTCCTAAGAGAGGATCCATGGGTTCCATCAGATTCTCAAATGAAGTGATTTGTAACTCAAAGAGTAAAAAACTACTACAAACAAAAAATAAGCCCAAACAACTCTCTCTTCTCTTTCAAACCAGTCCTTCTGACTCCCTGCTTCTGTCACTGGTACCATAATCTTCTAGACAGTTAATCTTGTCATCTGTTGTATGTTGATTTCTCACTGTTCTTTACACACTGCATTCAGTTGTTCAGAAAGTCCTGTTAATTCATCCCATGCAATGGCTATTGAAACTATTCTTTTCTATTTCTACTGCCACAATTCTTGACTATCTGCTGTCATCTTCTTTAGCTCATTAAATAGTAATACCTTCTTAACCAGGCACTTATTACTTTTCCTTCCTTGCTCAAATCCACCCTGTGTATTAGATGAATGTTTTAAACACTGTTGTCTTGTCCCCTTTCCTGGGCAGGACCCTCTGCAGTTTCGTCCTGGCCCACCTTTCCAAACTCTTTTCAAATGATGTTTTATTTCCTGATTAGTAAATACTCCTTTATTTATCCACACTTTTGCTTACCAGTTTGTTTTTTAGACTTGCAACATGTCTATTTGTAGTTCACACCAATTTGTTAAGAAAGCAACTCATGTCCAAAAAAGGGTCTTCCTTTGACCTAAGAGTTGTCATTTCCTGCTCTGAACTTTTGTTGCTTCTCCCAGGCCCTTCATGGACTACTCCTTCCTTCTCTCCATCTACATATTTTTCCTATTCTATTTTCCTCAAGAAGCGGTCCTATACCATTCCAGGCAAATTTATCTCTCTCCCTCTTACGAATTATTACAGAACTTATTGTTTTACTCATGTTGACACCTAATTCTATAATACGTTGTATTAATATTTAAATGTTTTAAACATTTTGTTTTCCAAATAGATGATGAGGTTCTAGTAGGCAAGACATTTCTCAAATTAATTAAATGTGCCCTGTTGCACCTCCCACAGTTATATACATACCAGTAGGCACAAATACTTGTCAAGCAAGTATTATAAATGTCAGTGTAAAAATATATGGAGTGTTGCTTATATACATTGTACATGAATTTTTTACTTACCAAAAACAGAGATTTACTAGAAATTTCTTTTAAGTAGTAGCTCCTCTATGTAGAAATACTCTGACGTATTAGTCTAGAAATTATTAAATATTCATCAAAAGGCTGAAGTGGGAGTTGGTGGGGAATTGTTGAAGCTATCGAATTAGAAGTCATCAATTAAAGAAAAAAAGAAATGAGAGTATGAAAACCAATCAATAAAAAATTTCCTTACACCAGTTTTTCAGGAACATTTGCATTGTGAAAACATGTTCACATTTTTAACAAGATGTATTCTGTATTCTCATTTACATTTTATGTAGTATTATCCTGAGGGTAACTGATAGAGGATAAAGTTTATGTTTGGGTTCAGATTGTGGTTCTGCCTGCCATTTAGTGTGACCTTGAGCTGGTCATTTAACCTCTCAGAGCCTCTTCCCCTCCATCTAGAAAATTGAGAGAATAATACTTACCTGATAGGATGTTTGAGAATTAAATGAAGTGGTATATATAAGGCATTTAGTAAAGTATTTAAAGGCAGTAGGCAATCAATCAATGGGAGATGTTACTGCTCTTTATTCAACAGGGAGAGAGTTGAGGGAAAAGGTAGAAAAAGGTGGGCCTGATGGTTTACTTAAGAGACTTAGAGTTGCCAGGCGAAGACATATAGAGGTGAGTGATTCCGCAGAGTTGATAGACTAAGAAATGGTACTTTGAATAATATAGATGGCACTGAAAAGTGGGGAAGTATAGGGTAAGGTTGGACTCCTTTATGGACAATTTTTGCAGGTTCTTCTTACATAGCATACATTATGTTTCCAAGTTTAAGTTATAGACTAAATTATCTTGCTTAGAATGGATGTTTAGTAGGTAAAAAAATTAGCATTCTCAGGACTTCAGGTATTAGTGACAGAAAAGGAAATCAGGGAAAGGAGTTGAGAACAGAAGTGATTTTCTCTACAATGTTGCTCTCCATCCCTACTGTAACCCTACCTTTACCCTACTCTGTCAGGGACAGAGTGTTTCCCCCACAAAGCCAAAATGTGGCAGCAAATTGCAAGGCTTAACAGCAGAACTGCATGGAAGAAAATTGGCTGAATAGAATCATGTTAGATGATGAAAACAGTGAAGCAGTGAGTTCATTCCGGTGGGCACTGGCACTGCCCAGTGTGAACATGGGATTTGGGAAAGGTCAGCCAAAAGAAATGGAGACTGATCTTTAGAAGTATGATGAGGATAGTGAGTCAGAACAAGAGACCCTGTGGGTCACAGCTATTAGAGCTTACTGTGGGAAAATCCAATAAAGAGCTCTGCTGCTAAAATTGAACAATTACGGTGTTTTTCTAATTTCTAGGAAAAATGGATTTAAAGGTTTTCATTTTGTGAATTTTTATGAAACTTTTGGGACTTTCTACCTTGTGAAAAGTTGCAAACAAATCTTAAAGGGAAAATACAGACATTGTTTCTAAAAAATACATAGTTTTTTTTTAAATATGTGGTGATCTGCACAAACATAATATAACCAGATTTAATGCTGGTAAAATTGTATCAAGTCCAGATGGCAGAATTAAATCTATCAATATTTCATGGTGTTCCAGAATGAGCACCATAATTTCTGAGTGCTGCCACCTGAACGAGTTTGACAATCAACACATTACACCCCTGACTGCCTTTTGTTAATTCTTAAGGAAAGGAATGTTATTAGCTTCAGTGAAACTCTCAGGCAAAGCTTAGATACAAAGTAATCTTTAAAATAAACAAAAAAGGCCAACGGAGAATTAAATAGGGTAAATTTGAGTGCAAGAAGAATAACATAATAG
Organism: Rhinolophus ferrumequinum; assembly: GCF_004115265.2. Taxonomy (NCBI): domain Eukaryota; kingdom Metazoa; phylum Chordata; class Mammalia; order Chiroptera; family Rhinolophidae; genus Rhinolophus; species Rhinolophus ferrumequinum. The sequence continues at coordinate 41,838,357 of NC_046304.1, forward strand.
CTACTGTTTCTGAGCACTTATATACCAGACTCTGTGCTAAGTATTTTTCAAACATAATTTCATTTAATCTTTATAACCATCCTGTGAGGTATCATCACCCACATTAGATAGATGAGGCAAACAAGGCTCACAGAGTCGCTCAAGATCACATAACTGGTAAATGGTGGATAACACTGAAATTCAAACCTAGGTTTCCTGATTCCAATCACGATCACATTGTAATGCCTCTTTGTGTGATGATCAAAAACTGAGATAAAGATACACAAATATTTTTGCACATATATTAACCTTTGTAATCAAGAACTAAGTCAAGATATTGAACATTTCCAGCAACCCAGAATACTCCCTCCTGCCCCTCTCAGTTAATTCCCCCATAAGAAATCAATACTCTGTCTCTATCACCATAGATTGATTTGAGAGTAATCTAACTTTTTGGAGTTATCACCCAAAGATTCCATATGCCACTCCTTCACTTTACCATTTTAGCTGTAGCATTCAAAGCTGCTCTAGCTCTAACTTTTCAAGCACTCACTGTAGAGACTAGCTGTTGACTTTGTATTCAATTTCTTGTATATTCTGAAATTAATGCTAATTTTTAAAAAACCAAAGAAACTCCTGGATGAAGTAGAGTCAAAGGTCTGTTATCAAACAAACCAACCTCTTTAAGAAACCCCCCAGACACAGGTTCCTTGACTGAAGTAATTTGGTGCATCTATTTCCAATCATGGCATCTCATTAGGAAATGGTTGACCATGAAAGGTTCTCTCAGTTTATGGAAAGAAAGACTAGCCAGGCAGGGCATGTAATAGTGATTGCTTTGCATCATTTCATAGCACAGGAAAAAATTTATGTTCAGATGTCTTCCACAGTTGACTTGCTGTTTTATGATGCAAGGGAAAGGAAGAGTAAAGGAGAAGACGATCTAGGTAGAGGGTAGAGAGAGAAATGACCGTCAAGGAGGCTTTAATGTGGTGGCTTTCTGTGCTTTGCCCATTGGCTTTTAAAACCACTTTATTTCTTGTCCAACCAGGGAGTGAGAGCAGCAGCATCACAACTTCACCTCAGGCTCTCAAGTTGTGGTTGGTGAATTTTCAGCAATTATTATAGATAACAGCCTCCCTTCTCTCTTTTCCCTCTCCACTACTTCTTTCCCACCCATTGCAGGTTTTCCACTTCATTCCGATTCCCACCTTAGTGAACAGTGGCATTTTGAAGCAGTCTACATTCTAGAATTGCGCATTGGGAAGGAATAACTGACATTCGTAGGGTTCGATGATTCTAGGAGTGATACGTGCTTAAGGTGACCGAAGTGGGCGACATCTACAGGAACGTTCTGGCCATCAAAGCAGGACAGGCCCAGAAGTGGGCGCACGTGACAGCAGCAGCACCTCGAGAGTGACATCACCTCTGGAGGCGGAGCCGACTAGGGCCTTGTCTGCTATTGAGCTTCCTCCCCTCTTCCCCACTAATTGCCTACGACCCCACCAGTAACAGCTCCCTGAGGGAACAAGAAATGCCCAGACCTCACAGAGCGGCAAAGCCAGTGCCCAACCTCCCAGCCCAGCAAAGGGTTCGGTCTGCGCTCTTTCCTAGTAGCTCCCCACCCCAAACTGTGGAGGGGGCGGGGGCGCGGGCGCGCGCGCTCCACCACGCACGCGCCCTCACGCACGCGCGCTCCCTCCGCGCTCCCGCCCCTCCCCACTCCAGTCCGGAGGGGGCGGGGCTGCGGGCGGCCTCGAAGGGTGCGACGCCCCCGGCGCGGCGGCGGCGCTAGCGAGCGGCCGGTCGGGCACGGGTTGCTGGGCGCGCTGCTCCGGCGAGGCCCGCTGGCATAGCCGCCTCACGCGAGCCGCCCGTCGGGAGGGGGAAGCTGCGAGCCCACTGAGCGCCGGGCCCGAGGCCGCAGGCGCTGCCCTCCCGCCGCCGCCCTCTGCGCCTCCTCCGGGCGGCCCCGCCCCCGTTCCCATCCCCCTCGCGCTCACCTCCCGGCTGTACCGCGCGCGAGGCGGAGCGAGGCGCCCGCCGCCGCTGCCGCCGCCGCCGCCGCTGCTGCTGCTGCGCTAAGGGGCGAGATCCTGCAACCGCGCCGCCACTGACAGGAGGACCGCCGCGGGTTGTGCTCGCCGGCCTCGAGGCCCCGCCGCGCCTTTCCCGGGCGCAGACCCACCGCGGGCGTCGGGACGCAGCGAGGTGCTCTGGGAATCACGGGCGGCGCCGGCGGGCGGCGCAGTTTTCCTAGAAGACCCCGGGGACTGGGGCTTGACCCCGAGGTGCAGCGAGCCCCTCAGAGCGGCAGGTAAGAGACCCGGGGGAGCCGGGGAAGGAAAGGTCGCTTCAGTGACAGGGGCGTTCATCTCCAACGCCTCGGCTCCAGGGAGAGGGGCGGGAGCGAGCGGGGAGACAGCCAAATGAGCAGCGAAGTGCCTCCGGTGTCCAAGGCGTGGGGAAGGTTGGCTCCAAATGTGGCACTTAAGGTGGCTTTAGGTGGGTCTGGGGTCGGTCACTTCGGTGTCACCGAAGGTGTCATGGAATTTGGTACCGACAGAGTCTCCGGATGACGGGGACCCAGGATGAGATGCGAAGCAGATTGCTAAACGTGGCAGGGAATGTGGTGCAGAACGAGTTGCAAAATGTGCCCCCAGAATGCAGCATAAAAGTAGTTGTGAAATGTGCCAGGTAAGGCACAGGGTGGGTTGGCCTGTGTGGCATTGAAATTCATGGTGGAAATGTTATTAGTGATACTGATAATTCCCCTGGGAAAGGAGGCGTAGTGTAAGAAAGGATTAATAAGGCTCATTGCTAGATATTTTATCAGAGGAAATCGAGAGGAACTATGATACGCAATTTTTTGAGATAGAGCTAGTACCCACCTGAAAGGAAAAAGCAAATTGTGTCTGGTTGTGAAAAAAATAGGGCGAAAATAATTCCAGGTTTTGACATCAGCATGTAGAGCACTGATACAATTGTATCCTGTCTTCTATTCCAGGTGTGGAATGTTTAAAATGTTTATCACAGAACATAAACAGTGATAATTAACATGAAGAAGATTTGATGTTTTGGGTGTCTTTCACTCTCTGCTCCTCTCCCAGAAAAGAAAAAAACAAACATACAAATCTCTCCCCACCCCATCTTGACCATAATTCTAAGTTGAAGATAATTAGGCAAAGGGAAAATTTTTGATGTATCGCTTTCTTCATTTTTACACAGGTGAAAATATCTGGAATGAGGAAAACAAAAACAATATGGTGAACAAAAGGGATAAATTTTCAGGCGTTTTGAGGGGTTGGAGCCAAAAGTAATTGCAATGGTTAATTACAGTGAATGACAGTAGTGATATTTTCTTGCATGTTCTTGGGGTTGGGGTGGCAAGAAAGGGGGAAAAATGGAATACAGTAAATGTGGAATAAAAAGCAACAATATGGTTTCTGTCAGTGAAGTGCTTCTTGCATCATTTCTCAGGTAGATCATCTTCAGAATGTGAGCTCAAAAAATAAAATATTAAATATCTATATCTATCTATCTATCTATCTATCTATCTATCTATCTTTCTATCTGCTATTACCCACATGCTGCAAAACATTGTAACTTCCATTTAAGGAGAACATACGTGTTTTGAGAGGATTGTCGGAACATAGCTAGAATTTCTGAAGTAACAAAAGACAGCTAGCTCCATGAGCTATTTAATGTAACTTATATGTATACATTCAATTACTGTCTATATACTATGAAACAAGCAGAAATATCTGGATGTGTTCATTAGGATATGGTTAAGTATTGATAGATTTCAGTGTTTTATTAATATGCTTTAATTCTTGTAGAGAAATTGAAGTACTTGCCTGAATGTTGTTCTTACAATAAGAATAGTAAGTAATTTGCCAGAATCGGAAAATTCACAGTGATTGGCTTCCTCCTAGATCCAAATTCAGCCATTGAGATATCATTTTGCTTCAAAGACAAAACTGGATTTTCCTTGGTGATTAATTTTGGGTTTTGGTCTTTTCTGTGGATATATCCCTCACCTAGCGGCTATGTTGGGGCTAAAGTGGAGAGGAGAAGGCCAGAGAGAATAAAGAGCAGTTCTGTTGGGTCTTCCTGTTTTGTTCTGACTGTAAGCCATATGTACTGCCACCCCCTACTGTCTGTAGGAAGAGGTGTTGCAGAGCCCCATTCTTTTCTTGTTATCACTGCCCCCTTGTGTAAGGGAAGAAATTGATAGTTGCACTTCAGGAAGCCACTCTCCTTAGATTGTTCTTGATGGAGTGATTATGTACATTTATTAATCACCTATTTTTTTCATAGTTGCAGGGCTTTTAACTTACTGTTAATCAGTCTTCAGATTTAATGTCTATTTTTAATAGTATCTAATTTTAGTCAATAATTCAAATTGCTAAAAATATTTTCAATATTCCGGAATATGGTGCAGTACCATTACCAGAAGTAGTACTAGTAGTACTACCTCATCCGTACATAGCACCTGCTCTGTACTAGACGTGTTATACATGTTTTAATCAATTTCATTAGCCAATGAGGTATGTACTGTTATTTCCATTTTACGATTAAGAAACTAAAACACAGAGATGTTAAATAACTTGCCCAAGATGATTTAGCTAGCAAGTTGAAGAGCTGAGTTTCAACTCAGGAACTCTGGCTCCATATTCTGTGCTCTTCACCAGTATACTGTATTACCCTCCCAATCAAATTAGTGTTGACACACATTAAAATGCAGGTTCCCATCATAAAGCAAATACTACAGATGTGTATAAACCTAAGTAAGTAGTAAGACACATAAATGTTAAGCCTACAAATAAACCAAAAAATACAATGTGAATATTTCTCTTTAGAATTTATTTCTCTTTTAGAGAAATATTTCTCTAAAAGAATTTATTTCTCTTTTAGAATATTATTTCTCTTTTTAAATTTATTTCTGGGATTATGAGTAGAGGAGTATCAGTACTTTTTATGTGGTTAGGGAAATATTTGGCTTTGGGGAAAACTTTAGAGGTAGAAAGTTACCTTCAAGTAGTTTGGGGTCTGTGTGTGTGTGTGTGTGTGTGTGTGTGTGTGTGTGTACTATCTCTTTAGAAGCACCAGTAAATTTTTACTGCTAATTTTCTCCAGGAAAATTAAGGAGAAATTTTCTGTTTTTTTTTTCTACCACTCAGTTTTATGACCTCTATTTTATTTTTAAAAGTAATTAACAAAAATGGATTGGATGCATATGTACATTTCACTTCCGTCGTTTGCTCAGATTTTCTCACACTTAAACATTGTTTCATAAGTATTAACTACATATGAAATGACATTTTAAAATATATAAAATATAAAGAATAACAATGTAGCCAACATTTATACACATTCAACTCAGTTTAAGAAATGGAATGTCACCTCCTACACTTGTAACAATTTCCTTCTCTTGGCAAACTTTCTGCCATTCTGTGAGTTACATATGTCATGTAATCAAGCATGTCCTTCATTTTTATATACATTTGTTGATAAGGGGATTCAATATAATCTACTGATTATGGCTAAGACATTCAGGATGTGTTTATAGCTTTAGTATATTGAATAAATCGTCAGGCTCAGATCATGCTCTGTATTTATGTTGGTTGATAGTTCATTTTAGCATACCTCACTTACGAAACTTAATTTGTTGTTTGCATCTTTATCATAAAGTTTTACTAACATTGTTAAACATTAGATTATTTCCCTCTTCCATCATTGATTCCTGACTGTCCGATGCTAGCTCTCTAGCTTTTCCCCTCTTCCCCATAAATGTGTTTGCTTTTTGAGTGTTTTCTGAATTGACTCTATGTGTACATTATTTTGAATGGAGAAGGAAGTAGGCCTAGAAAGCAATATACTAAACGAGCAGTTCCAAAAGGAGAATATTAGGGTAGTTGGTATTGATTAGATATAAAGTAGAACAAGTGTACATAAAAGAAATGCATCACAGTTCTCTCCTTGTCATATTTCTTCCTGTTAAAATAGAATTAAAATCGAATCTTTGAGATACACTGATTGGGCACACTAGTTGAGTTATATTGGATTGTATTTACACAGATTCACCAATGTTAGCTGAAATATTTTTACTGATGGTACCCAGATTTTATTTCCACGAGCTAGAATAAGCTGTTGCAGAATGCTGTTTACTTTTCTAGCACTAGTTTGGCCAAAGTAACAAATATTGTAAAATAGCTTGGAAGCTAGTTTAATGATTTCATTTGGACTTTTTTCTTTCTTTCTCTGAATGAGTTGAAACGGCATTGTCATACCTGCTGAGTGCCGGTAGTCATCAATTTCCTTTGAATATACTGTATAAGTAAAATAGTCTTTGTTATAATACCATGAAAACTATTACTTGGTCTATTTGAATAGCATCTTTTGTAGTAATTTGTATTAGATGAAGATTGTTAAGGAGATAATGTGTGTGGTGACAGAGAGTGCATGTCCTTGATGAGTCTCTTTAAAAATTTGTGGAGAAAAATAGGTTAAAAGGGAGAGATTAAAGACTTACAGCTATATTTTCCCACCCAATGGTCCTTTTTCTTTCTTGTAGAGGATATTTTCCTCTAAAAGTGTTTAAGATTCAAGGTAATATTAGATGAAGGACAAGAAATTTGGGGCCTGAGTTTTAAAAAGCTAGAGCAGGTTGAGGATGCAATAAGTGAAAAAAGTTTCTGGTTGGGATCTTTATTCCAGAAAGTTCTAAGTAAGTAATTATGATACTATAATTATTTATGTAAACAAATTTATTAATTGTTTATTTTATTTTTAAAAATCTTTATAAATCTTTTTAAAGCTGTGTTTGTGGATGTTATAGGTATCAGCTAGTTGCTTTTATATGGGCCATATCACAGAAATAGGTTATGATCTGCTTCTGTTAGTCCTTGAATAGTGGAAGGTCAGTTTAACAATAGTTGAAGATAAGTTTAAGAGACAAAATAAATTGGTGTCAGTCTTAATCATGCCCTTTCTTTTACCCTTTTCTTCTCCATAATATCAGTTTCTGCCTTTATTCAGTGCATGGCGTATCCTACCTTTCAAACTCCTTTTTTAAAAAATCAGAACCTGAGAAATTTTGATATCAGTCATTTAAACTGAGTAGTTGCCTTATAGTAAGTAATCTCGTTGGTTGGTGTGTTTTTTAATAATCTAATTGCCCAGTAGACATCTTTACTGTTTATGTCAAATTTATGTACCTTTCTTTCATAGGTACTGTTGACATTAAACAGATAGAGAGGGTTTATTCAGGGAAAAACAAAGACTTGCAACTGGGTACACGTGGTCTAATGGCCTCCCACAAGCAAGTCCAGAGAAACAAAGGGGAGGACCGCTCTTTTATGGACTGGGGCGTGCTCTTATAAACAAAGAGTCCATTGGAGGAAAATTGGATGTACAGTGACTTCATTGGCTCAGTTATGATAGTCTCCCATTGGCTGAACTGTTACTGGGTAAGGAGGAATCTTTTCTTTATGCTGCTGTGGTATTACATTAACGAAGATACAAGGTACGAGTGTGTCTCTTCCGTTGGCGTCACTAATGTGTGTTGAGTGACTCCAGCGTGAGAATTCTTCCTTCCAGACTCCATTTTAAATGAGGATTCTGTTTATTAGTTAATTTTCACAGAGCTTTGCTGCCAGAGTGATCTTTCTAACATGGTCATCTGATCTTGTCACTCTTTTCTTCAGAATTTTGCTGTGGTTCCTCATCACTTAATGGGTAAAATGGAAACTTTAGCAAACCACGTAAGGTCCTTCATGATCTGATCCCTGCCTTCTCTTTAGACTCATTGCCTGCCACTCTTCTTCAAAGTTATGTTTCAGCAATACTAAACTACTTGTGGTTCTTTCTATATGTAATACTCTCTTACCTTTCCATACCTTTATATAGGCAATTCTCTCTGCATGGAATATTCCTCTCCCCTCTTGTTCTTTGGGCAAACGGCTCCTCAGCCTTCAGCCTTCATGTCTTGGCACAAGTAGTGACTTTATTTTTTATTGGAGCACAGTGTGTTTTTCCGGCACCCATCAGTCATTGTCCTTCCATCTAGTTGTAGAGGGCACAGCTCTTTGGCCCCTGTGGGAATTGAACTGGCAACCCTGTTGTTAAGAGCTCGTGCTCTAACCAACTGAGCCATCCGGCCGCCCACAAGTAGTAACTTTTAAGTGAAGAAGGTTTTGCCTGCTTTTCTGGGTGGGCTTGGGCATGCCATTTTCTATCTATTGTCCCATTGCACCTGTTAAATATGAGCATTATAGTAATTGTCAGATCATATTTTAATTATTTATATGTCTTATCACGAGTCTGTGAGATTGAAAGCAGTCATTATGGCTTTTCGTCTTTTATTTTCAATATCAGTGTAGTTAGTACATAGTAGGTGTTCATTGTCTACTTATTCAATAAAGATGGTTGACAGTTATCTGAGTTATGCCTTTGAAACCTCATCTGTTATTGAGGAATTAGAGAACATTCTAGGCATCAGGAGGTATGTGTAGAGAAATATATGTAGATGCACACCCCATCTAGAATAATATTCAGAGTAACTCCTAGACTATAATTAAAACTAACTCTAAAGGTAAACTAGATTTTGTTATTTTTTTATATTTACTAGGGTGAAGGGAGAACGATTAGAAGGTTTTCTGTGTGAACTTTAGCTGAATTATTTTCATTGTATGTTACAGAGGTTGGCAAAATCTAGCCTATGGGCCAGATGCAGCCCAGCATGTTTTTGTATGGTCTGCAAGCTAAGAATGGTTTTTACATTTCTAAATGGTTGAAAAATATCAAAAGAATAATAATGCTTTGTGACATGTGAAAATTATAGGAAATTCTAATTTCAGTGGCCATAAAGAAAGTTTTATTGGAATATAGCCATGCTTACTCATTTACATATCGGCTATGGCTGTTTTCTGGGTACAATAGTAGAGTTGGGTGGTTGCAATAGAGACCATATGGCCAGAAAAGTCTAAATATGTATTTACTGTCTAGCCCTTTACAGATAAAGTTTACCAGTTCTTGGTCTATCATATAGTCTGTTCTCATTAAATGTTCATTGAATGTCATGAGTTGGAGACCGACCAACTGTGTCTGTTGAAGGCCTCTGCAGGGCATAATTGCTTCTGTTTACTGAGAAAAGATTGGCCACTTTAGCTTACTAGCTATTTATCTGATAGAGGGCCCCTGTTGTACCTCCTTACGGCACCATATTATGTCTAACCCTGAAGAAGTATCTGACAAAGTGTATTATTCAATCTTATTCTGTTTTCTTGGAAGAGGTATCCCAAGGAGAGAGGTTTGGAGCATACCATATAAGAGAACATTTTTCTTTGTTTGCTCAGTCTCAGTCTCTCATACATATTTTGCATAAAAAAAAGATCATTGTTATATGAAAAAAGTCCAGTTTTTGTATATTAGTTTGTTATACAGACACATTACTTTTAAGGAATATGAATTGTTAGATTAGTTATGTTGGAAAAATTGGATTTTTATGCAGTGTATTAATATTAAATCATTCACTTAAATGTTGACTACCTACTATGTGTAAGTTACACTTACTGCTGTAGTTTTTCAGGTGGACATTTCATACACTTTCTTAAACAAAAGCTTAAAATTTTAATTTAGAATTTTGTGTCCTAGATACTCATGCTATTTCTGGGACAAATATAGTTAAAAATAATGTATTAAAGTTTGTCATTTTCCTGGTTTCACTGGCCTATGTTGATAAGTTTTTTTGTTTTCTTTAGGTGGCAAAGATATTATGAAAAGGAAAACTGATTTATATATTCCTTTTTATAAAAGCAAGTATTACAGACATAAAATTCACAAAGTATATAAACAATAAAAATGGAAAACTTTTGTTATTCAAACAGATATGTTTCAGCCAGGTAGCCATGCTCATTTCCTTCTCTGTAATACCGTGCTTGCATTATCATGTCTGATTATATCAGATGACATACCTGATTATAGAAATTGACAACATGAACAAATATGACACCAGCTTTTTATTGTCATGGAAATCCCCTTTCCTTACCTATGGATTCCAGCCTTATAAGTAGAATAATTAGTTATTAAACTTGGAAATGGACGTGAGTATGTAGATATTGTGATTTAATCATTTTAGGCATGGGGACTCTGCCTCAGATCTTAGTAAATTCCCTCTGCCTAAATGAAAGAAGTCTTTTCTTAGCTCTTTGTTCCCTAATCTTGTGTTGTGGGGTCCCACAGTTTCTAGCTCTAGTTGCTGAAATTTGATAAGCCAAAACTAGTCAGGCTATCGAAGCTTGATAGGTATTTGTTATACTCTATAATTCTATTTCTATTCAAATTCCATGGAATCCTGTAGGGATTCCAGGATTGTGAATTAGGGTGAATGAAGGTAATTAGCTTTAGTAGACATGTGGCATGAAGACATACGATACAGGCAAATCCTGCTTCAGCATCAGAGAATCTTAGCTCTTCCTTTTCAGGGCTTTTTGAAGAGGAAGAGAGACTTCCTTTGGAAATTGTTGTTGAGACATTCCTATATTACAGGATGACAGTACTGTTCAGTTGTGAGAAGCTTTTGAAATTCTACTATCATGAGACACATTGTATGGCAGATAGTACATGAATTTGTGAGTTTTTGAATTACAAAAACAGGTTTGAATTATTGCTGTCACTTATAATAGACTAAAACCTATCTTGCAGGGTTTTAATGATGATGAAATGAAACAATGCCAGTGAAAATCCTTAGGACAGTGTTTGGTACTTAATAAGTGGTAATTTTTCTTAGGCTTTGGAAAGTGTCCTGGATTTCTCTTTTTTGATGAATAGCTCCTCCCCGTTATTTTTACTAGCTTCGTCAATCCAGCTTTTCCTTATCTTGTCTTGCTCTCCTGTACAGCCTTGCAGGGCATTTTAAAAAAAACCTATGGTAATTTGGCTGCTGATCAATTTCATTTGTATCCTGAAATTTTCTTTTGTGAAGGATTTGATGAGAGCTGAGAAAAAGAGTTCTTGAATAACCATAAACTTAAAAATAGAAACTTTTAGGAGAACGATGCTGTTGGGAAGACTCCTAGAATGTATTTTTTTGAACTGTTTCTCTTTAAGCACTACAAACTTGACAAAAAATTAATTTTTAATCTCTATAAAATAGCAAACCATAGCATTTCTTGAAATGACGAACTCTGTGACAAAAAATTTTTTTCAATCCAATCATGTAAACATTTTCAACTTTTACAAACATCTCTCACTTTTGTGAAAAACTGGAACTTTCTGCGTGTGATATCTTTATCCCCTTGCCCTCTATACTCCATGTTGACAGCTTTTTGTAATTTTTCTTTTCAAAAAAATTTGTATGTAACCATCAGTCAAGGTAGAGGTAGTTGGTTTTCTTTTGTGATTTACTTAATAAAAAGGACTTGTCTATTTACAGTGTAAAATAATACACTAGAAAGAGTTTGCCCCTCTTTCTTTAGTACGATAGATAACAAGCTATTCAAAATCTCATTTTTTCCCCAAGCTTCAATTATTTCTGTAACATTTTTTGCATTTCTGCTAATCTATGTATGATCTATACAATTATTCATTGAATATGTTTCTTTAAATGGACTTGACTCACTATCTGTTAGTTTTACTCTTAGTTGTCATAATATCCATGGACTGACACATTTGTGCTAGTTATAAAATAAAAATTAGTGCCTTCTGATGGCATCTTGCTTTAATTCATTTGGGAAAAACCACCGATATGTACCTTTGGCTCCAGACTGGATTTTGTGTTTTTAAATAAATGAACTTTATGATTCCTCTCCATGCTTTATATAATTTAATTCTCTTTTGTCTTTGACTAAAAATGGCTAAAGGTGGCCATTTATTAATTTGTCAACACATGTCAATTGTCATTACTTATAATAGATAACTGGTGTTTCCCAGTTACTCTCACTCCCCATTTTACCTTTTAAAAAAATTTAAAAAGTAATACTCTGCTTGCATCCACTAAAATAAACAAAGTAGGGGTGAGTAAAGAAAAAGTTAATGTTTTTCTCTCCCCTCAGGTCTTTCCTTTCTTCACTTTTACTCCTTGGGTAGTCAATGTTAACCAACACTTTGAGTATTTTTCAACATCATTTTCTTAGTTCAAAATATACACACACATGCAGGCTTTTTGTAACTTGCTTTATTCATTTAAAAATATATCTTGGCTATCTTTCCAGTTTAGTAAATGGAACTCTAATTATTTAAAACAACTGAGAAACATTCCATAGCATACTGCACCGTAATTTATTCTGTTCTTCCCCAACTAATGGATGTTAAGATTGTTTTCATATTTTTTTTGCTATTATAAAAATTAGTCAAGTTTTACTCATTACCAGAGAAGAAAACATTTTATATAAAATATTAGCAAAATAAATCCAGCAGTGAATTTAAAAGATCATCATCAAGTACAGTTTATTCTAGGAAAGCAAGCACAGTTAAATATTAACGTTATTATATTAGCAAATTACAAGATAAAAGTATATGATTATCTCTCTTTTTTGAGGTGAATTGGGGGACTTTGTATTATATCGATAGCATAGGGAGATGCCTGCCCATGTGGACAGTAATCTAAATGTACAGATCTTTGATCCTCAAAGTTGATAGACAAAAGCCTTTTTTCTGGAGTCTTTGTGGGGGACTTTGTGGGGGCCTGTACCTTGGCTTTGACCTTAGTCTCATTGCAAAGCCTGGTACCTGGACAGTGGAAATAAGCATACTTCCAGAGACTGGAATGGATGATAGGGGCTGGCACCTTTTAAGATGTTATAGTTGATTACCTTGAGCTTAATGAGAACCTCGTTGGCCTCTGTTCAGATGCTCATTGCCTTGGAAACATTGGCCTGAGTCTTTTTTGAGGTCTTTCTTACTGTGCTTGTTGGCAAAATGTGCATTCCTTGCGATCTAAGTTTCTTGAAGCCATTTCTAGGACTGGTTGTATATGATATTCTTGGATTTGGCCGTATCTGTACTGCCAGCTGCAACTCTGGGAGTGGTGGAGATTGGACAAAAGAGACCAATAACTATCTTAATAGATGCCAGAAAAGTATTAGATAAAAATTTGCATTAATTTCCTCAGAGTATATATGGTATAATTTCTGAATCCTTGCTTGAGTGAAGATGCTTTTCTTTTATCTTGATCATTGAATGATATCCTGGTTGGATATAGTTCTTGATTTATAATACATTTTTTCCCCGTATAGTATATACACTTTATACCACTGTCTTCAAGCTTCTTGTGCAATAGATAAGTCTGATGCCAGTCTGATTCTCCTTTCTTTACAAGTAACTGGTTCTTTATCTTCTGCACAATCGTGCCACCCTTAATGTACCCTGACATTATCAGATCTAATCTCATCATGCACTTTATCCCTTTTATATCGTGAGATACCTAATTCTGCCAGTTCATTTCTCATTTCTTGGACTTTAATTCCTTTCTGTATAGTTCTTTATTTCTCCCACTCTGGCCCCATTTTTATTTTCCTTATGCTTAACGTTTAATAATAGTAATAGTAAAATCATTTTGGTCATTCTGAGTCGATAGTCTCAGTTACACATTGTGCTGTTTCAAAAAGTAGTTTGAAATATTTTCTTATTTCAGGAAAGTTTTTTAAAATTGTTTTTACTCTTTGTTTTGACTTTCTTCTTTGGGGGGGGTTCCTATTATCTGTATATTCAATCTTTGTCGTTAGTGTTATCACTTTCTCTCAAATTCTTTTATCTCTTTTTGAATGACAAAATTTTCTCTTTTTTACCTTTATTTTTCTTAAGGGATTATCTGTTTTTATTCACTGTTGTATTCATTTCTGGAATGATTCTTTCCTTTTTTTTAAAAATTCTTTCCTTGGTTAATGTCATCTCTCATGACTTTGTATAATTGTTACATCTGTTCTTTCATGTCTTGTGTCATTTTCTTAAGATCTTTAAGCTCATTTTGAAAAAGCGTGTTACAGTTTTGATCTGTTATGTCGGCATGTCTTTCTGGCATGCTTTCATTGTCTGTGGGGATGTTAATCTGCTCCTTCTCTCTCTCTTTTCTTATAATTTTGTATGGGATTGACATTGATATTTTTCTGTGAGTCATTTTTGTTTGAAATTAGTTTAGTTTTAAAAAATCTTTTGGAATGTGGCTGGGTTCAGGAAAGCTTTTTCTAACTTCACAGAGCTTTTTCTTTTGTTGTTTTTGTGTGTTGTTAATAAATATGGCAGCTTGCTTTCTGAGACTTCTTGGCCTTATTCTCCTCCAGTAGTTTTGTCTGGACTTTCTCTTTACTACATCTCTCTTCTCTGATCCCAGTTTTCACCCTTTATGATCGTGAAACCCTTCTGGCTCACTGCCAGTCATCTGCAAAACTCTTTTTTTTATCGTTAACCTCTTCTCTAACCTTCTTTCTCTAACTGAAACTTAGCTCTTCCCTGAAGAGTTCTTAAGTGGTGGCTCCTCCTACATATTGAGTTGGTTTAAGTGTTCTCTTTGCTTTCTCATAGTTGCTTCTAGATTTCTTCTGGATTCACTGCTACTCTTCTACTTCTCCAGTTGTAATTGGTGATTTCAGTATCCATAGAGATGATCCTCCTGGACATTCTGGCCTCTTGACTTCTTCTCTGCTGATCTGTCTTTCGCTTCTATGGCATGTCCTATGTAGTGCAGCTGCAGTAACTGGGGAGCTTTGAAAAACTACAGATGCCTGGGAATCACTCCCAGAGATTCTGATTTGGTTAGTCTAAGATATGGCTTGGGATGTTTTTAAGTTTTCCAAGGTGAGTTTAGTGTGCAGCTGGAATTGAGAGTCACTGCCCTGGAACTTGTTATTACCAATACTGTGTTTCCCCAAAAATAAGACCTGGCCAGACAATGAGCTCCAGTACGTCTTTTGGAGCAATAATTAATAAAAGACGTGGTCTTATATATTATAATGTAATATAATATAGTATAATACCGGGTCTTATATTAATTTTTGCTCCAAAAGACGCATTAGAGCTGATTGTCCAGCCAGGTCTTATTTTCAGGGAAACACAGTAACTATTAATACCACTTTTTATAATGTAAATTTCTGGAATTTCACTCTCCAACTACCACCTTTAGTTTTTCTGTCTCACTTTTTGTATTATCCAACAATCTTAATTCTTTGATTCACTGGGACCTTTTAATTTGCCACCTTTTCACTTTTCCTCAATGCATTCATATCCTCACTTCCTTTTCTAACTAGCTGAATTCCCGTAGTCCGTTATTACATTTGCTCTCCTGCATTTACCCTGACTCCCCTTGATCTTTCTCTCTTGGTTGGTCTTTCCTGGCAAAATCCAACCCTGATTAAAACCAACTGTACCTGTTTTACACCTGTACACTTGTAGCTGATTATAGCTGGAGCAGAACAACTATGTTGACTTTAAATTCTTGGCTAGTACTCAGTGACTTTAAATTCACTGTTTAGTGCTGCCAAGCTGTCCTACAGTATTACTCTAGTTCTTTCACACTCCCATTTGCTTAGGTGATCGTATCTTTCCCTTGCACTAAAATCTTCAGTATCTCCTTATCCATCCTTTCTTTCACCTGATGACCTTGCTTTCTCTTTTACTAAGAAAATAGAAACAATCTTCCTATCTTTACTAGTTATTGTGAATTAACTGTCTTTTCGTCTGCTGAAGGCCATTCCCACCAGTTGTCCATTAGAGTTCACTCTTTCTCTTCTTCTCAAGGACATTCTTCCTGCATTTCTTCCCCGTTTCTGCTTTTCTGGGTCGTTGTCAACTGTAAGTTTTTTGTTTTTTTTTATCTTAAAGAAATCCTCTCTTGACTCTCTTACTTTTCCTTCCAGCTACCACCCCATTTCTTGTCTTATTTATACCAATCTGCAAAAGTTATCTTTGTTCACCTTATGCAACTCTCTCTCACAGCTTTGAGATAGTAATAATTTACATATCACAAAATTCACCCATTGTAAGAGTACAGTTCAACGATTATTGATAAATTTATAGAGTTGTGCAGTCATCACCACAATCTCGTTTTGCAACATTTCCATCACCCCCCCCCCCAAATTTCTTCAGCCCGTTTATATTCAGTCCTTATTCCCAACCCCAGCTCTAGGCAACCACTGATCTGCTTTCCATTTCTATAAATTGGTCTTTGGACATTCATATAAATGGAATCATACAATATGTAGTTTTGTTTTATTTCCTTAACATGCACTTTTTTGTTTCTGTCTTCATTCCTTAGCATAATATTTTTGAGGTTAATCCATGTTGAGCACGTACCAGTATTTCATGCCCTTTTATTGCTGAACAGTATTCCATTGTATGGGTACACAAAATTTTGCTTATCCATTCACAAAATAATGGACACTTATAGTGTTTACAGTTGGGGGCTTTTATGAATAATGTTGCTATAGACATTCATTTATAGGCCTTGATATGGGTATATGTTTTAATTTCTCTTGGATATATATTCCTAGGAGTGGAATTGCTTTGTTTGTGATCCATTTTTGTTACTTTTTATATATGGTGTGAGGTAAGAATCTAAGTTTATTTATTTTTTTGCATATGAATATCCAATTGCTCCAACACCATTTATTGGAAAAATTATTCTTTCTTCCATTGACTTGTCTTGATACAATAAAAAAATCATTATCTCAATGGCTCTTACCACCTGGAACTTCCTGTTAAATCCCCAAATAGTCCATAAGCCCATCACTTGCTCCAAATAGGTCTATAACCTCAGGCTGGTGGAAATGCTGGCTCTCCTGTTCACTTGCCATTGAACGGCTACTTTAACTGGAAGTGCTACAGGTTGAGTCCTGTTCGGCAGTAGCAGCAAAGATGCTAGTTTGGGTCTGCCTCACCTGCGTGGAATGCCTGCTTGTTGGGGGCTAGATTGGGGAGAATGAAAGTAACCCCAGGCAAATATGCTACAGGCTTTTATTGTTCTTACCTATTGTTAAGTAGTTTGTTTGAATAAATACTTGTTTGTTTGTTGTACGCTTTTAATTTATTTCCAGAGTGCTGAAAAGTCAGCTCTCCATTCTTTTTTAGACCCATTCCAACCAGGCTTTCTCTCCCACCATTTCACTGAAACTGCTTGTTACGGTCTGGTCATCAGGGGCTTTCACGTTGCTTGATCCAGTGGTCATTTCTTAGTTTCTGTCTTACTTGACCTATCAGCACCATTTGATAAAATTGATTACTCTGTCCTCGAAGTCTGTGGCTTCCAACGTACCAGTATCTCTTGGTGGTTCTGTGTCACTGGATGCTCCATTTTAGGAATTTGTGTCACTGATTCCAGCTCATCCTCACAACCTATAGAACTTGTAGTTCCCTAGGAATTTTCTCTCCTATGGACATTTCTTCCCTTTGTACGCTCTGAAGGGATGTCCCCTCCCTTTTTTTCTTCCTGTAACCCTCCTACTACTGAACCTGGAGATAGAGTAGATATCCTTTTTATTCTCCTTTTCAGCATTCAAATAATTCTCCTTTCTTCCCTAAAATTCTTTAGCTTTGAATCTCACGTCATCAGATTTTATTTACTACAACCCCTTAGTATTGCTGTTGACTGTATCTCTGGTTTATTCTCTGCAATGACTTCTGAAGTTTACTACCTTTGGAGGTGTGCCAAACTTCACACGTGAAAGACACAGCCCTGCACGAGACTAGTCTCACTGCAAACACCAGTCACAAGCGTGGGGGTTACCGGAGTCATCCTCTCTTCTGACCAACTGATGATGAATTAGGGTTTCCCACTAGTCCCTCAGTTTTGATAATTCGCTAGGACAATTCATAGAACTCAGGAAGGTGCTATACTTATGTGGACGAAAAAGAGGTCACATAAACTTGACAAGCTGTAGGGTGGCCAGCGTGTAAGTAACCACATACGATTGTCTGAACATAAAAATTCCTAACTAAAAAACGGGTCATGGCAGGTAGTAATGTCCTACGCCTGTAGCTTCCTGACAAAGGTCAACCTTTACCTTAAGTGAGCCTGTCTATTGTCTTTTTGCAACTAAGATAACATACCTTTGAAATGCCAGAGTAATCTTTTCCAGACCCATCAGGGCACAACTGCCACACCAGAGCATGAGACCACAGAACCCCGCATTGTTACCTTGTTTCCCATATACCATTTCTATGTGCTGTAAATGTTAATTAGATGTCCAGCCCCCAACATGTAAAAGAAGTATGTAGAATCCTTAGTTCTAGTTGTGTTTACTACCCCTTCCCTTTCTTGTTTGGACCTTTATTTTCCATCTAATTTCTAACAGCTGTCTCAGATTTATATAGTTTGTTTCATAGCATTTAGGGCTTGCACGTTGGGGTGTGGCCATGCTATAAATCCTAGTGAATGAACTTAATAAGCTATGATAATAGAATTTTCACCCATTTGCATTGTTTTGCTTTTTTCTACCTCATCAAGGACACCTTTCTTGATTGAAGCTAATATTCATTCTTTGATCTACTGATAGAATTTTTATCTTAATGAATACATTATAATACCTCATTTTTAGTAACGTGTGTTAGTTGACATCCCACTGTGTCATTGCTTTACTGATGAATAATTTAACACTACTTTACTGATAAATAATTGAACACATTTTATTAAATGAGAAGTTTTGTGGAATAATTGCCTTCATTGATCTTTTGGGTGTTGGGTTCTTTTTCTAGGTGCTTTTACATACTGTGTTAGGATTGTGTTTAGCTGTATGTAACAGAAAGTCATGTACAGTGGCTTAATCAAATAGGACATTTTTTAACTTCAGATAACAGGAAATATGCATATAGGTGGGGTTTATGGCAGTTCCACAATGCCATCATGGACAGAGCTTCCTGCTATGTTTCTTCTCTGGTATCCTTGAAGGGTGGCTTTTTTTTTCTTTTTTCTTTTTTTTTTTAAAGATTTTATTGGGGAAGGGGAACAGGACTTTATTGGGGAACAGTGTTTACTTCCACGTCAAGAAAGGTGTGTTTTTCCAAGTCAAGTTGTTGTCCTTTCGATCTTAGTTGTGGAGGGCGCAGCTCAGCTCCAGGTCCAGTTGCCGTTTTCTAGTTGCAGGGAGCACAGCCCATCATCCCTTGCGGGAATCGAACCGGCAACCTTGTAGTTGAGAGGACGCACTCCAACCAACTGAGCCATCCGGGACCTAAGCGGCAGCTCAGATCAAGGTGCCGTGTTCAATCTTAGTTGCAGGGGGCGCTGCCCACCATCCCTTGTGGGACTCGAGGAGTTGAACCGGCATCCTTGTGGTTGAGAGCCCAGTGGCCCATGTGGGAATCGAACCGGCAGCCTTCGGAGTTAGGAGCATGGAGCTCTAACCACCTGAGCCACTGGGCTGGCCCCGAAGGGTGGCTTTTGCGCTGTGGATTGCAAGATGGCTATTTCCTCCCCAGACATTTTAGTGTTTTTTTTAATCAGCAAAATAGTAGTTTTCCTTCAATTCTTGCTCATAAATCTCATGCTTTTATCTCATTGATTGCAACTGGGTTACATGGCCATCACAGGATGCAAGGGAGTCTGGGAAATTGGTATTTTAGTCACACCTTATCCAAAATTAGTGTTTTGTTAATAAGGAAGAGAGTGAAAATTAAGAGTAGGCAACTTCAGCATTTGGTAGGTGGTATGCAGTCAGACGTCTTTATTCCTTAAAACAGCCTTGTAAGGTAGAGGGTGTCATGTTTGTTGCAGAGGAGAAACTCTCTGAACGGGGGTTCAGAGAGGCTAAGTAACTTGTACGGAGTCATTCAGCTAGTAATTGATAGAGCCAAAATATGAACATAGGTGAATCTCAGTCTAACGACCATACTATTTCCATTACATGATCTCTTTTTAATATTCATTTGGCAGTCTGATTTAAATAAAGATTTTCTATAAATAGTAGTTAAGATATTTTAATAAAATGTAATGTTCTTTTAGGCTAGTTTATTGGTGTTTAAAAAATTACAGTGAGTACTAGAGGGTTCCTGATGCTTGATCTTTTGCGTATGTAAACATGATGAGATTCTTCTCCTATCAGAGTCAAGATAAACTGAATGCTGTGAATAACTTCTTTGGGACCAAGGATTATCAAACATCTCATAAAGACTGTGGCTGACTCTTCTATTAATCATTAGATATACTAATGTTTAATAACCTATGGATTGTCAGAAAGCAGATCATTTCAGGTTTCTTTTACTAAGTTGATTAGTATTCTGAGATTTATAATCACTACATTCCTAAATACTAATATTCTTTAGCATGTTTGAGGAAAAAAACCTATGTAGCAAATTATAAAGTGTCACCAACCTGATGTTTTAATAAATGTTTTTATTAAGAATAAATTTGTCCTCAAATTGGCAAAATAGTTCTCATTTTGCTTTATAGTCTTTTAATTTTTTATGTGCAAATACTGGTACTTCATGTACTTTTTTGGGCCACATTTTGTTGTTGTTGATTGTAATCTTACTGATGCCTGTTCATTAAAACGTGTTTGTGTAGCTTACTTATAAACATGTCAAAGAGCTTAACATATGTATAGGTGGAGATGCTACAACAAGTAGAAATTATTATTTATACAGGGAGAAAAGCCTAAGTTCTCTTCGTCCTCCTTTCTCCACTGCCAGTGATCATAGTTTGGGGAAGAGGTTTGCAGTAAAAAATAGAGGGAATTTCTTCATCTCTCCCAGTGGGGGATTTTGAATAGAATAATTAAACTAAACTTATTATCCTTTCAGAAAATACTGAATTTTACATGCCAAACAATGAACTACATGTTAAAGATGTAAAGATAAATTTAAGGAAAAGCATAGCTTATAGGGAGGAAGTGTTACAAGCACAAGTTTTGGAGACGGACACATCTGAGTTCACATTCTGACTTGTTTTATTTGCTAGGTGTATGATTTGTGTCAAGTTACTTGACCACTTGAAGCCTCAGTTTTCTCATCTGTGAAAGACTTGTTTCAGGATTTTTGGGTTAAATGAATGAATGCACTTAAAGTGCTCGGCACAGTTTCTGTCATGTAGTAAGTGTCCAATAACTATTATCTGCTACTGTGATGATGATGAAGATGTAGTAAGAAGTAAATACACATTCCAGTGGAGAGAAAGTGAGGTCTTTGGGGGGACGGGAAGGAGAGTAAAATGTAGAAATGAGATGTAACATTAAGGAAGATTGATATCTTCCATAGTTTTTATAGTCAGTGTAGTAAGTCTCTACTAAAAACTTTTTTAGATTCACTTGTGATATTTTTGTGTGGTGAGAACAATAATTTTTATTGCAAGATAAGGGACAAATATCTGAGAAATCAGATTACTTTGTTCTCAGGATGTCTTAGACTAGACCTACTTTCTTGGTCTAATTACTTTTTTGTAGATTTTCTTCAGTACTTAAGCTTTGTTCATACTACAATGAGGTTTTTCTCTGATCGTATGTTGAGAATAGCAATGGTGTTCATGGGTAAGGTGGATTTTTGAAATTTAAATTTAGTTGATGTACAGTGAGATCAAGTATTAAGGCAAAGTAACAGTTGCTTTGGGTTACAGCCCAAATAGGCAAATAAGGAATTTGGAGGAAAATAGGGAAGGAAGAGACATTTTTTAAATTGGTATACAATCAGGACTACAGAAATAGGGCAAAATAATAAAATGGTTCTCAATGAGTATGATTTAGATTGCCGAGATTTACAAATCCAGCACTCAGAAACAGCTCTGAAGTTTCTTTCAGGAGACAAAACTAGCATGAGCTCTAGTTCTTCAGCATGCCCAGGAAGTGGGCATAGAGACAGAAGGAAGTAAGGTTAATACTCTACTTTCCTTCAGGATGGAGAAAAGGAGCCATGGCTTTTGTGTAAACTTTTCCTTGAACTTTATCTCAGAGAAGCTATGAGAAATTATTTTACTTATGCAAAAGTCTACTTCTAGGAAAGTGACATTTTAAAAAAGTAGTTCTTACCATTGCACTAATATAATTAAATCTCTGGTATGAAAAGATAATCAAATATGATAGTAATGATGATTCAAGACAGATATTGAAAAACTTAATTTATAATGCTGGTTCTAACTTGGTGAAAATTCTGAGATAAATTAAACAATGTGCTTTGTACCTTCCTCTGAGCTATCTTCTTATGGAGCCTGGCTTCCCTTCTGTTATGTTCTTTTTCCAATGTGTGTCAGTTTCAGGAACTGAAGGCCTGTCCTGGCATTATCTTTAGATAGAATACAAGTAAAGTTGTATATAGCATTTTTGAAATTTTAAAGATGGTTCATATTTGGAGGATTAATCAGTTTGACTGTGTCCATATTTCATGATGCAAGCATTGCAAAACTAGCCTTGGGAGACAGATATCCTGATAAGAGTATCAGAGTAGTTCATTTTTACTACAAGTAATCATCATTATACTTATCCTTGGCATTAACTATTTTGGTCAACAAAAGTTAAAGTGTTCTTCTAAGGGCTCATCCGTAGATGATTGAATGAAGAAGATGTGGTACATACACAATGGAATATTATTTGGCCATTAAAAAAGTGAAATCTTACCATTTGCAACAACATGGATGGACTTAGAAGGTATTATACTCAGTGAAATAAGTCAGACAGAGAAAGACGTATACTATATGATTTCACTTATATGTAGACGCTAAAGAACAACATAAAGAAACAAAACAGAAACAGACACTGAGATAATAGAGAACAAACTGATGGTTGCCAGAGGGGAGAGGGGTTCGGGGGCTGGGTGAAAAAGATGAAGGAATTAAGAAGTACAAATTGGGGCCGGCCCGGTGGCTCAGGTGGTTAGAGCACCATGCTCCTAACTCCGAAGGCTGCTGGTTCGATTCCCACATGGGCCAGTGGGCTCTCAACCACAAGATTGCCAGTTCGATTCCTCGACTCCTGCAAGGGATGGTGGGCAGCGCCCCCTGCAACTAAAATTGAACACGGCACCTTGAGCTGAGCTGCCGCTGAGCCCCCGATGGCTCAGTTGGTTGGAGCGCGTCCTCTCAACCACAAGGTTGCCTGTTTCGACTCCTGCAAGGGATGGTGGGCTGTGCCCCCTGCAACTAGCAACGGCAACTGGACCTGGAGCTGAGCTGCGCCCTTCACAACTAAGACTGAAAGGACAACAACTTGACTTGGAATAAAGTCCTGGAAGTACACACTGTTCCCCAATAAAGTCCTGTTCCCCTTCCCCAATAAAATCTTTAAAAAAAAAAAAAAGTACAAATTGGTAGTTACAAAATAGTCGGGGATGTAAAGTACAGCATAGGGAATATAATCAATAATATTGTAATTATGAATGGTGTCTGGTGGGTACTAGATTTATTGGGAGGATCACTTTGTAAATTATATGAATGTCTAACCACTATGTTGTATACCTGAAACTAATGTAAAATAACATTGAATGTCAATGGTAATTGAAAAATAAAAAAATTGGAATAATAAAAATGTTAACATGTTCTTGCAGATAACTTATTTTGATCTTAAGGATAGTATAGTTATTCTACTAATTGCTTATAAAATTATGAGTTTGACATTCTGTGGTTTTAGGTGATTGCAGTTTCTGAGACTATCCAGTCATTGCTGTCAAAGAATGTTGATTAGAAAACTAAGTTATTTCTCATCCTCAGTACCCTAAAAATTGAGATTTGAGTTTTTTTGGGGTTTTTTGGTAGACATAAGCACTAATATTGTCAGTTCTATTACAACACTTGTTTTGAAAATGTGAATTTATTCAAGTGGAATTGAAATGTTCGGGAACAATCTGAGCATAAGGGGAGTTGCATGGCTTATGCAGTTTCCTCTGTGAGCAACAATATGTAAATGCAGAAAACTGCACCCAACTGAAACAAGTTGTGTAGGAATACACAAAATGCACACACATCAAACATCTATACCAGATACTTGAGTTTACCTTTTGTGTTATGAGTTATATCCATCCACATTTGGTGTTACAAATTTATATGTGGCATCTGATAACCCTCCTTCACCACTTCACAGCAACTCACAAGTTGCAACCCTTTGACACACACTTCCACAAGCAAATCTCAGGTTTTTTCCAAGGTAAAACACCATATTTATTGTAGTATTTATTTCTTAGCTATTTAATATGTGTAAAATTGTACTCCTTTTTTTTTTTTTTAGATTCCTACTATTTTTGCTTCCCCCTACCTCAAGGAATGTCTTTCTTTCCTTTTTTTTTTTTTAAAGAAAAAAAAACCAAAAACCTTTTATTTATTTTAAGTGTGTTTTTCCAGGATCCATCAGCTCCAAGTCAAGTAGTTGTTTCAATCTAGTTATGGAGGGCGCAGCTCACACTGACCCATGCCGGGATGGAACTGGCAACCCTGGTGTTATGAGCATCGCGCTCTAACCCCAACAGAGCTAACCGGCCACCCCCACTCCCCCATGTTTGCTTTTTAATGCATCACTGATGTAGTTTTGAGTGTTCTCTTACCCCCATTTCCCCCATAAACCCTCTGTTTTTTTAAAATGAATAATAAAATTAAAAAGATTTTATTGCAAAACACAAAATATATATTTTTTTAATTTATTGGGGTGACAATTAGTAAAATTACATAGATTTCAGGTGTACAATTCTGTATTACATCATCTATAAATCCCATTGTGTGTTCACCACCCTGAGTCAGTTCTCCTTCCATCACCATATATTTGACCCCCTTACCGTCTGGTAACCACTAAACTATTGTCTGTGTCAATGAGTTTTTGTTTCTCATTTGTCTTGTTCTCTTGTTTTTGGTTTATATACCACATATCAGTGAAATCATATGGTTCTCTGCTTTTTCTGTCTGACTTATTTCACTTAGCATCATACTCTCAAGATCCATCCATGTTGTCACAAATGTTCCTATATCATCTTTTCTTACCGCCAAATAGTATTCCATTGTGTATATATACCACAACTTCTTTATCCATTCATCTATCGAAGGACATTTTGGTTGTTTCCATGTCTTGGCCACCGTAAACAAACCTGCAATGAACATT